>NC_080546.1:12388519-12998519 GCF_028640845.1 Ahaetulla prasina | reverse complement strand
CGCCGTCCTCTCCGAAAAGCCGAAATTGAGTGCGGCGGCAGTGGGGGTGGGTGGGTGGGTGGGGAGGCCGCCGTGAAGTGCCGGCTGGGGAGCCGGGATTGAAGTGCCGGCATGCTTTGCCAGCTCGGCCGGCTCGTTTTGGGCGGCTGGCCTCCGGCGTTTTCTTCCGCCGCTTTTGATGGCGGCGGCGGTGGTCGGCGGAGGGGCGGAGGGGCGTTCGACATTTCGCCTCTCACTCGTCCTCCTCTTGCCCGCGGTGGGGGCGGAGGCGTTGTCACCCTCGCCTCCTCTCCGAAAAGCCGAAATTGAGTGCGGCGGCAGGAGGCCGCGTGAAGTGCGGCTGGGGGCCAGGAGCCAATCCGGGCTCCCCAGCCGGCACTTCACGCGGCCTCCCCACCCCACTGCCGCCGCACTCAATTTCGCTTTCGAGAGGAGGGCGAGGTGACAAACGCCAAGGCGAAGAACTCTGTTGTTTGTCACTCTCGCCCGGAGGCGTTGTCACCCTCGCCCTCCTCTCCGAAAAGCCGAAATTGAGTGCGGCGGCAGGGGAGGCCGCCGTGAGTGCCGGCTGGGGAGCCGGGATTGGCTCCCGGGCTCCCCAGCCGGCACTCACCCACCCACCCCACTGCCGCCGCACTCAATTTCGCTTTCGAGAGGAGGCGAGGTGACAACGCCTCCGCCCCCACCGCGGGCAAGAGGAGGCGAGGTGACAAACAAATAAAGAGTTCTTCTGCCTTGGCGTTGTCACTCGCCTCCTCTCCGGCGAAATTGAGTGCGGCGGCAGTGGGGTGGGGAGGCCGCGTGAAGTGCCGGCTGGGGGCCGGGATTGGCTCCCGGGCTCCCCAGCCGGCACTTCACGGCGGCCTCCCCCACCGCGGGCAAGAGGAGGCGAGTGACAAACGCCAAGGCGAAGAACTCTGTTTGTCACTCTCGCCAGCGGGCGTTGTCACCTCGCCCTCCTCTCCGGCGAAATTGAGTGCGGCGGCAGGAGGCCGCCGTGAGTGCCGGCTGGGGAGCCGGGATTGGCTCGGGCTCCCCAGCCGGCACTTCACGGCGGCCTCCCCCACCCACCCACCCCACTGCCGCCGCACTCAATTTCGCCGGAGAGGAGGGCGAGGTGACAACGCCTCCGCCCCCACCGCGGGCAAGAGGAGGACGAGTGAGAGGGGCGAAATGTCGACGCCCCTCCGCCCCGCCCCTCCGCCGACCACCGCCGCCGCCGCCATCAAAAGCGGCGGAAGAAAACGCCGGAGGCCAGCCGCCTAAAACGAGCCGGCCGAGCTGGCAAAGCATGCCGGCAGCATTTGGGCTCGTCCTGCCGGCCCAGCTGTTCCCGAGGGCAAAAAACCCTCTCCCTGGGTCGGCTCTGCAAGGGTAGACTCGAGTATAAGCCGAGGGGGCGTTTTTCAGCACAAAAAACGTGCCGAAAAACTCGGCTTATACTCGAGTATATACGGTAAGTTGATTGCAGGGAAAAAAAATATTGTACAGAATGAAAACCATGGGTTTTCTACACCTCTCTCTGTCTTTTTATATTTACATTTTCTTTCTAGCAACCTTTTCTTATAAGATTGCCTACAAGATTGATTACAGACTGCTTCTGCTTCTTCCTTTCAGATGCTCACAAAACTCTTCGCAATAAAATTGTTTAAATTCATGGCCAGGAAAAATCTTGGCTACAATATTGCCATGGCTTTGTAAGACACTTGGTTCAGAGGTGGTATTAAGCCGGTTCGGACCGGTTCGAGCGAACCGGTAGCAGAGATTGCAGATGAGCCCGTCCATCCGCCCCAGTGCTATGCTGCCCTATTTAGGCACGTTTTTGAGGCCGGGCGCATGAGCAGAAGGTGCACGCCCATGCGAAGCGAGTGTGCACATGCACAGCAAACCGGTGGTAACAAAATGTGAAAGCCACTGCTGACTTGGTTGTCTCCCAGACACCTGGAACTACAGTGGTTATCATCCTGGTGAGTTACAGGTGGTAGGAATTTTTGTTTAACACTTCCGGGCAGCACAAGATAAGGTGTAGATCCTTTTTTTCCAGCAGCCTGGAGAACTGACTCCTTCCAAGCACAATCCTTGGAGCATCTTTAGCAAGAAAGTGATGGAACTGAACTATTTCCCACTTCAAGTGAGTATCTTCTAAAGTACATTACATTACCATATTAGTATGGAGATCATTTTTTTTTTTTAATCTTGCTTCTAATTGTGAACCAGGGGACTGATGGGTCTCTTCACTCATAACCAAGGAGTTGGCAGCTGGTTATTTACCTAACAGACGTCTTAATTTTTATCAGTCTGGGAACCAACACAGGCTATTAGACTTAGCTAATTAACACATCTATGGATGGACTATTTTCAATAATTCAATACAGGTAGTCGACTTACAACAGTTCGTTTAGAGATCGTTTGAAGTTACAAACAACACTGGAAAAGCGACTTACAACCTCTTTGCACACTGTTGCAGAATCCCCATGGTCACTTGAACAAAATTGGCAATTGACTCTTATTTATGATGGTTGCAGTGTCCAGGGGTCATGTGATCATCTTTTACAACCTTCTGACAATCAATATCAATTGGGAAGCGCCAGATTCATTTAACAGCCCTGTTACCAGGGGTGAAATCCAGCAGGTTCTGAAGAACCCGTAGCGGAAATTTTGAGCAGTTCGGAGAACCGGCAAATACCACCTCTGGCTGGTCCCAGAGTGGGGTGGGAATGGAGATTTTGCAATATCCTTTCCCCAGGAGTGGAAAGAGAATAGGATTTTGCAGTACCCTTCCCCTGGAGTGAGGTGGGAATGGAGTTTTTGCAGTATCCTTCCCCTGCCACGTCACCAAGCCACACCACACCCACCAAGCCACAGAACCGGTAGTAAAAAAAATGGATTTCACCACTGGCTGTTATTAACTTAACAACTGCAATGGTTCACTTAACAACTGTGATTAAAAAAAAGTTGTAAAATGGGGCAAAACTGGGACTTAACAACTGTTTCACTTAGCAACAGAAATTTGGGCTCAATTGTGGTCGTAAATTAAAGACAAATAATCTTCTCTAAGCCTTTCCACTGGTCTCTGGCCATTAGCTATTCCAGCAGATTTTAAGGGTAAAAGGTAAAAGGTAAAGGTTCCCCTCGCACATACGTGCTAGTCGTTCCCGACTCTAGGGGGTGGGCCTCATCTCCGTTTCAAAGCCGAAGAGCCAACGCTGTCCAAAGACGTCTCTGTGGTCATGTGGCCGGCATGACTCAACGCCACACGGAACGCTGTTACCTTCCCACCAAAGGTGGTCCCTATTTTTTCTACTTGCATTTTTACCTGCTTTCGAAACTGTTAGGTTGGCAGAAGCTGGGACAAGAAACGGGAGCTCACCCCGTTAACACGGCAGCACTAGGGATTCGAACTGCCGAGCTGCCGACCTTTCAATCGACAAGCTCAACATCCTAGCCCCTGAGCCACCGCATCCCTTAATGCTGGCTTAATAATTGAGGATTTCCTACTTGATAACCTTGGTGAGGTAAGCAGAAATGGCAGAAGCTCATCCAAGAGAGATCCAACTGAGAACTCAGGAGAAATTTCTTGACAGTGAGAACTATTAATCAGTGGAACTCCTTGCCTCCAGAAGTTGTGGGTGCTCCATCACTGGAAGCTTTTAAGAAGAGATTGGACAGCCTTTTGTTCAGAATGGCACAGGGTCTCCTGCTTGAGCAGGGGGTTGGACTAGAAGACCTCCAAGGTCCCTCCCAACTCTGTTCTTCTATTCTGATTGACACTAATCTGCCAACTCTCCAGCAAAATGGTTACATGCTAAATCAATGCTCTCTCTTTTCTTTCTTCACAGCTGGGAAAGGAAAAACACAGATTTGGGCAGTGAAACACATATGTTGCTGTTCTCCTTGCCCCACGCTGATTATGTTACATTTCTTTCAGTGCTCGCATGTTTTTCCTTTTTTTATTCCAATGTTTTTCAAGGGCTAGAACCGTCCGATGGATTTGCTGGTTTTCCATCAAGTCTGGTGTGAAAAATCCCAGTTGCCTTGGCTGCCCATGGAGCATGACCCTCACAAAATATCTCTCGAGTTTGTGAAATAATAATTTGATGGGATTTACATGTTTTCATGTGGTGGGAAGAGAAAGTAGGATAGGAATACAAGGGGGAGAAAAAAAGATTTCTGTCAATAAAATGACCAGAAACTAAAAAGGTCCAATATAACGTGTTCCTGTTTTTACTGCAATCGAACCAAGTTTGTAACATGTTTTCCTTCTGTTTTCTCAACCGATGACATTAAAGTCCAATGTCAACTTCTCTAGGTGGTCCACAACTAAAGCCGAGAGCCAGGAAAGATTGGACAGGAATTTCTTTACGCCAATACATGGAACTTTACACCACGGTGAAGGAGGGAAACGCGCCAATCGCTCTTCCTGGATCCATGTTTACTGATCTGCAGAGATGTGAAAATATAGCACCATCACATGGCTTATGACAGTACTATAATGGTTTGATTAAGAAGGAAGCCAACGCTGCCAATGTAATATAAGGCACAGAGGTGGATGAAATTCTTCCCTCTCGCTTTGCCCGTTTTCGAACTTTTCCAGCATCAAGAGTTTCCCGTGTTATTTCTCTCATTGCTTCGCAATTTAGAGGTTTTTTTTTTAAAGCCAGCATGAAAACGCGAACGTTTATGAGCATCTCACCTCATAAACACATTTTCTTTAACAACGCTTTCCCGTAAGCCTGTGATGTACGTTTTCATACGTTTCTGAGGTCGTTTGTCCTTAATTTACCCCTTTTAATGACTTTTTTTTTAAAAAATGTGAAAGATGTTAAATCTGAAAGTTAATGCTTATGTCCTGGTTTTCCAGCTTGTTCTGGGAAAAAAAATATTCTTAAGGAACTACGTTCATGGTTGGAACTGCATCCAGGTTACATTGAACTGATGGGGCCAAATTCAAACTTGGCCCGGTTTAGAATATGACTTTGGCCACCTCTTAAAATTAAATGTCTTAAAAAAAACTCTTTAACTTCTGCAAAGAACTATTTAGAATGAAACAAGATTCTGGAAATAAAGAAAAGGTCTTTAAAAAAAAAAGCGGGGTGCAATTATTATATTACCCCATTTTGCTTTGTGTGCTATTTCTAGCTCCATTTCAGAGACATGCCTTCCACTTAATTCACTTAATGAATCAGGATTCTTAATGGAGTATCTCTTTCCGTATTATCCTGCTCAGAGCCCCACATCCATAATGGTCTCCATTTAATGCTAAGACAGTTTTCCAGATCCTCAGTCATTTGAACATTTGTCAGTTCGGGAAAACAACAGCTGTTCCTAACATAAGCATCCCATCCACATTTTGCCAGACGCATGTCCATAGTTTTGAGTGTTTCCTTTTCGTAGCCAACTCTTTTCCTGAGTCACATCTACCTTGTTAGGAAAGAAGACTACCGTATTTTTCAGAGTACAAGATGCACCTTTCCCCCCCCAAAAAAAGAGGGTGAAAATCTGATGCATCTTATACTCCGAATGTAGCCTCGCCCAGCTTCTCAAACGGAGGTTTCAGAGGCTGAAAAAAAACACCCAAACGGAGCTTAGAAAAGAAGCTCCCAAACAGAGCTTCAGAGGCTTTTTTTCTGAAACTCTGTTTCAGAGGCTTTCAGAGGCAGAAATAAAAGTTTTTTCTGAGATGGCGTTTCAGAGGCAGAAAAAAAAGCAAAAAAAAAGCAAGGCTCAGAGCTCACAACCAAGGAACCTGTTGCTAAAATTCACCTCTGGGAACAGCTGATTGGAGGTATTCCGGGAGGCCGATCCACCTGCCCATCAGCTTTTATTTTTATTTTCCTCCCCAAAAACTAAGTGTGTCTTATACTCCCAAAAATACGGTACTTTAGATATCAATGTAGGAGTATCCAGAGAAGCAGTGGTGAGATCCGCCCGGTTCAACAACCGGTTCGGTGATCGTGCACTTTGTTCACGTGTGCGCAGTTTGAAAAAATCTTCACTTCTGGGTTTCTTCAGAGGAGTAACACAGCTGATTCGTACGGCAATCGGCTCTGCGGTGCAAATCAGCTGAGGAGATAAAGATAGGAAAATACAAAATAGCTCGGCCGGGTGGGCGGGCCCATCTGATCATCGGGGCGAACCAGTTCACTCCCAGTCGATCGTTGGCGCTACCAGTTTGCCAGAACCGGTCCGAACCAGTAGAATCCCACCACTGCGAGAAGTTTCGAGAAGTTTCTAGAGAAAATTTCTAGAATACATTGTACAATACCTTACCATTGTACATTGTATTGTACAATGTACTGTACATTGTATTGTACAATATACTGTACATTGTATTGTACAATACAATAATAGAAGCATATCATAGTAGTCTATTTCCATTAGTCAGGGCAGGGCATCTGCGTGGTTTCTGAAAGATAATTTCCGGTGTTCAGAAATATAATTGACTGCAGCTAAGCAGCATTTTCTTGGAGGCGAGAGACCAACGTTAGGACCGTCCGGATTTTCTCTTGCAAGAAAAAAGAATATTGCATCTGCCAACCTACTTAGTCAAAAGGGACAGGTGTCTGGATGGAAACCTTCTATCGTGTCCCACTCCTCCTCTGACGGCCGGGTCTGGGAAGTCTGTATCAAGCGTGGCCACGAAGCCTCTGCAGCTTTGCCAAAGTCCTGTCAGAGTTCTCAAGGCAGGCAGGAGACCAGGAAGTGACTTCAGCAACCAGATTAGACTTTGCTTGACTCAAAGAATGCCAGAAAGCAGATCCTTTATATAGGCCATGGGGTGTGGCTCCATGACTCAGCACTTATCCAGGCCTGCTCCTCCCTTCCTTTTGCTGAAGTCGCCTCTCCATTCTCTGGAAGCGTGGATCTGTCCACCCTCCAGCTGCCGGCAATTCTAGCTCGTGACTGGCTTCATGCTCATCATGCTCACATGCTGTGGGGGGTGGGGGGGAGGTTTATTTGCTCAGTTTGTCCGGGCATGGTGCCAGAACTGGGGGCTGGAGGGATGCCAGGCCATTTGTCTTCATTATCAGTCTCTGGCTGAGATAGCAGGAGATGAGAGGGGCCCGGCTGCGGAGAGGGGGGCGGGCGAGGCACAACACCTTCTCTACTCAATTTGAAGAGTCAGTTATGTTTGTATGTCGCCAAGCAGATCCAAAAAGGAGCAAAAGGTATTTGTATATCTTTGCAGCCAAACGAACAGAACAGGATAACAAAGTTGGAAGGGCCCTGGGAGGTACAGATACAGACTAACAGAGTTGGAAGGGACCTTGTAGGTCATCAAGTCCAGCCCCCTGCCCAAGCAGACCAGGGGTGGGTTCTACTTATCTTTACTACTGGTTCGCATCGTGCCCGTGCATGCTTCTGCACATGTGCAGAAGAGTTTTGATGATGTTTGGGTCAGTGGGCGGAGCCTCCCGCCGGTTTTACTACCGGTTCTATAGAACTGGTCCAAACCGGGGGCAACCCACTACTGAAACAGACCCTACATCATTTCTGACAGATGGCAGTTCAGTCTCTTCTTGAAAGCTTCCAGGGATGAAGCTCCCACGACTTCCGAAGGCAACTTCTGTTCCATTGGTTGATTGTTCTCACTGTCAAAAAAATTCTCCTTATTTCCAAGTTGAATCTCTCCTTGTTCAGTTTCCATCCATTATTCCTTGTCTGGCTTTCTGGTGCTTTGGAAAATAGCTTGACATCCTCCTCTCTGTGGCGTTCCCTCAAATATTGGAAGACTGCTATCATGTCTCCCCTGGTCCTTCTCTTCACTAGACCAGCCATGCCCAGTTCCTGCAACCATTCTTCATATGTTTTAGTCTCCAGTCCCCTAATCATCCTGGTTGCTCTTCTCTGCACTCTTTTTAGAGTCTCAACATCTTTTTTATAGTGCGGTGACCAAAACTGGATGCAGTATTCTAGGTATGGTCTTACTAAGGCTTTATAGAGTGATATTAGTACCTGACTTGATCTTGATTGTATCCCTCTGTTAATCCAATTTAGGATTGCATTGGCTTTCTGGGCTGCCGCCGCACACAGGTCTTCTAGTCCAGGGGTCTCCAACCTTGGTAACTTTAAGCCTGGAAGACTTCAACTTTCAGAATTCCCCAGCCAGCAAAGCTGGCTGGGGAATTCTGGGAGTTGAAGTCCACCAGGCTTAAAGTTGTCAAGGTTGGAGACCCCTGTTCTAGCCCAATTTCAAATTCAGTATAGAGCTGGAAGGGACCTTGGAGGTCTTCTAGTCCAGCCCCCTGCTCAAGCAGGAGATCCTATACCATTCCAGACAAGTGGCTGTCCAGTCTCTTTTTAAAAGCTTCCCCTGATGGAGCACCCACAATTTCTGAAAGCAAGTTGTTCCACTGGTTAATTGTTCTCACTGCTGTCATGGCAGACTTCTTGCTGAGGTTGCCTCTGGATATTTTGAAGAAGAGATGGGACAACCATTTGTCTGAAATGGGATGAGGTCTCCTGCTTGGGCAGCAGGTTGAACTAGAAGGCCTCCAACTCTGTTATTATATTCTGCTTTAAAAAAAAAATGTCAGCACTGCCCAAATCATAACTGGCAGCTATTTTGTTGACTCGGTGTTATTTCTAAATTGCAATTCAGATCACAGGAATATGTTAGCAGGCTGCAAGGGAATAAGCACACAAATGTGACCTTTTCTCCTAGCACGTATTTGTTTACAAATGAACGGCTCAGAAAAGCCTGTTTTTACAGGCTGTATTTTAGCAAGCCCAAACTTTTCTCCTAATGCGGTGCTTTTTGATCAGGGACCCAGCAACAAGTTTTTCCATCTCGTGTGAGTTGCAAGCTCCCTTTGGCTACCAGAAAAACGGTGACTTTCTTTGACGAATGTTTTTTTTCGCATCGGTGGCAACCAGCAAATAGATATATGGAGTTATTTTGAAAAGTCTGAATTCATTTATTTTTTTCGGCCAGGCTAAAGTGAAATTCTCCTTTAACTGTATTCTTTCCAATTCAAATCCCAAAAGTGCTTTTTCAGGAGGTCAACTGGACTTTTGTTGTTGTTGTTGTTTTCTTTTGAAGACGTTTCACTTCTCATCCAAGAAGCTTCTTCAGCTCTGACGGGATAGTGGGGAATGGAATCCTGTCAGAGCTGAAGAAGCTTCTCGGAGGAGAAGCGAAACGTCTTCAAAAAAACAACAACAACAAAGTCCAGTTGCCTCCTGAAAAAGCACCTTTGGGACAACCATGACCTGGTTGACTGAGAATCTCTACAGACTTGTGACCCAGGCCCAAGTAGGTAGTAATAAACTTAGTCCGTGAAAAAACAAACTTTATTCGAACAGCTGGGAATTACTTCATTCCCAGCTTCGTTCAACTCAAAGTAAAACAAATGCCTCCCAACACAAATTCCTCAGTTATCTCACAAACCTTAGTCCAATTAGGCAAACTGCCAAAGGCCCTTCCAGGCAAATGTCCAGAAGCCACAAAAACAAAGACGTATACGAAGCAGAAGACGGAGCAGAAGATGCAGCTATAACGTTGTTTTCTGGCAAAGCTGAAACACCGTTGCTGCACTGTTTTAAGCCTTATGGGAGGGGCCAATCATCTCCTGACCCTAATCCCGAGTTGTCTTCTTTGTTTGAGCTGCTCTTGCCTTCTGGCAGCTCTTCTCATGCGTGCATTAGGAACAGGCTCCTCCTGTTCCTCTGCCTCACTACTATCAATCTCTGGAGGCTCTGGAGTCGGCATTTCACTCCCCGATGGCCCTGGTCTCACCTCAGCCTCATCGCTGTCTGACTCCGTTGCCAGCTCCGTAGGCTGCTGATGGACCACAACAAGACTTTCCAATTTAAAGTTTGTACAGAAAAAGTTTTATCCCAAGTAGGTCAGGTCAGTTTCCCTTGAATACTACGTTATTTAAATCAGAGTAGACTGCTTGTCATTGTTTTGGTGAAAATAAAGGGATTTAGGTTTAAAAGTTTTAAATATGTCTCCAGAAATCAGAAACAAATCTAATTAGAAAGACTCAAACCAGAGCAGTTTATTTAATATAAAGAAAAAAAATAATCTTTTTTTTTTCCCCCTGGCAAAATATTTTGTAAGACCCAACGCATACATTTCTCTGTTCCTAAAGCATGGTCCAATTTCCACCGATCTTTTTACTGCAATGCTCTCTACATGGGGCTGCCCTTGAGGTGCACCCGGAGGCTGCAGTTAGTCCAGAATGCAGCTGCGCGAGTAGTAATGGGAGCCGCTCGAGGCTCCCACGTAACACCACTGCTCCGTAGTCTGCACTGGCTTCCTGTGGTCTTTCGGGTGCGCTTCAAGATTCTGGTTACCACCTTTAAAGCGCTCCATGGCTTAGGACCCGGGTACTTACGAGACCGCCTGCTGTTACCCTATGCCTCCCACCGACCCGTATGCTCTCACAGAGAGGGTCTCCTCAGGGTGCCATCCGCCAAACAATGTCGGCTGGCGGCCCCCAGGAGTAGGGCCTTCTCTGTGGGAGCATCGACGCTCTGGAATGAACTCCCCCCTGGCCTACGTCAAGTGCCTGATCTTCGGACCTTCCGTCGTGAGCTAAAAACATATTTATTTACTCAAGCGGGACTGGCATAATAGTTTAGGGCCGGATAGCTCAAGCTGGTAATAGCCTGTTATTAAGAACACCGAAGCCTGCAATTATTGCAGGTTCGAGCCCGGCCCAAGGTTGACTCAGCCTTCCATCCTTTATAAGGTAGGTAAAATGAGGACCCAGATTGTTGGGGGGGCAATAAGTTGACTTTGTAAAAATATACAAATAGAATGAGACTATTGCCCTATACACTGTAAGCCGCCCTGAGTCTTCGGAGAAGGGCGGGGTATAAATGTAAACAAAAAAAAAAAAAAAAAAAAAAAAAAAAGTTTGATTTTATATTGGGGTTTTATTAATATTTTAAATTTTAAATTCATTTTTAACTATCAGCCGTTTAGTAATTGCTATATTTTAATTCCTTTTAATTGTATATATCTTGTATTTTATTTCTGGCTGTACATCGCCCTGAGTCCTTTGGGAGAAGGGCGGTATAAAAATTTAATAAAATAAAATAAAAATAAATAAAATAAACCCCACCTTTAAAGATCTCCTTTTTGTGTGTGTGTGTGTGTGTGATCATAATAATCTGATTAATCTTCCCCGAATCCCTGTAAACTACGCTATTATTTCTACCATTCAGCCTTTGTGCCTTGGCTGAACAAAAACAGATTGCCCAAGGCCACCCACTAAGTCCCTAGCTGAGATCCAGGTGTTCCAGGTCTTCTTTTAATATTCTGACCACCAGACCATGCCGAGTGTATGACTTAAAAAGCAATTATGATTTGATTGTGGGCACGCTCTGCCTAATCGCTTTATCACCAGGTGCAAACAGTTGCCGCGAATGGAAGGAAAGCAGGTGCAGAAATCTCAGCTGAGCTTACAGCAGGCATCAACTTCACCGCTGATCAGCAGAAAAACACCTTGTCGTTCCTATAATTAGGATGACAGGTGTGAAGAGAACACCGATTTTATCAGACAATAAAGATTTGCCTGGCAGATAATCAGCACTGCAGGAATTTCGACCTTGTCTGTTGTCTCTCTCTCTCTCTCTCTCTCTCTCTCTCTCTCTCTCTCTCGTTTCTCCATCATACGCCTGCATTTTTTGTTTTGTTTTTGCTGTCCTGGAACCAATTGAAGGATGTGAAAAAATAATAATAATGTGGAGGTTAGACAGATAGCTCCCATACCATCTGTCTCAGCTGTCAACTCCTCAGAAATCAAGGAGGCAAACCCAGAACTAAGAAAGGGAAAAAAATGTATTTAATAAGCATTCGAATCACACTGTAAGGACTAAATGCATTTGAGGTCAGTCCTACACGCGTCCAAATTTGTTTCCTCCGATTTCTGCATTGTCTGCCAAATTAAAACAAACCTCGTGAACATTTTTGATACTCGGTTTACACTCATGAACACTTACACGTTTTTAATACACGGGGGCGCAGTGGTTAGAGTGCAGTACTGCAGGCTACTTCTGCTGACTGCCGGCTGACTGCAATTTGGCAGTTCAAATCTCACCAGGTTCAAGGTTGACTCAGTATCTTGAAGACAGCGAATGACTTCTCTTATCAATGTGGGGCAGGATTTTGAAATCGTGGGAGGAGGGGCTGCTCTGTAATCTTAGTCTTTAGAACGCAGAGGAAAATAATCCGGCAGTTCTGGAATTGCAAGATTCGGAGAGGAAATAGAGAAGAGAATCCAACAGGCAGAAATGATTTTCCTTGTAACTTAAAAAAAAAGAAAGACATGTGCATGTGTATAGAAGAATTATGGACATAATTGTAAAGGATCTTTTCCATACTAGCTCTTTTGCACTGATGGGTCATTGTCATCATTGTCATCCTTCAGTCTCAAAAGACTATGGTATCGTGCTCTGGAAAGAGATCCTAAAACAGCATCTAGTGCAGGGGTCTCCAACCTTGGCAACTTTAAGCCTGGTGGACTTCAACTCCCAGAATCCCCCAGCCAGCAAAGCTGGCTGGGGAATTCTGGGAATTGAAGTCCACCAGGCTTAAAGTTGCCAAAGGTTGGAGACCCCTGATCTAGTGTGACTAAAAAGGCCAATTCGAGAGTGGCAATCCCTTCCACACTGAGGGCAGATTTCGCTGGTTCCGGGACTGCCTCTTTGCCTCAACCTGCCGAACAAATGTCTCTTCGAATTGGAGAAGGCCATGCTGCGTCTTTAGCCTCCAAGCTGAATGATCGGAGGTCAAGGTTTCCCAGTTGTTAATGTCCATTCCCAGGGCCTTTAAGTGCCTCTTGCAGATATCCTTATATCACAGCTGTGGTCTCTCTCTGAGGCATTTTCCCTGCACTAATTCTCCATACAGGCGATCTTTCGGAATCCGACCATCAGCCATTCTCACGACATGCCCAAGCCAGCGTAGACGTCGCTGTTTCAGTAGTGTATACATGCTAGAAATTCCAGCACGTTCCAAGACTGCGCTGTTTGGAACTTTGCCCTGCCAGGTGATGCCAAAAATTCGTTGGAGACAGCACCTATGAAAGGTGTTCAACTTTCTCTCCTGCCGTGCGTAAAGGGTCCAAGACTCACTGCAGTACAAGAGTGTGCTCAGGACGCAGCCTCTATAGACCTGGATCTTTGTATGTTCCGTCAGCTTCTTATTAAGCCATACTCTCTTTGTAAGTCTGGAAAATGTGGTGGCCGCTTTACCAATATGTTTATGCACAGATGGGTAGATTCTCGTCAAAAAGAGGAGAAGACAATGATCCTTCCAAAACTTTGCAAGGGAAATGCAGCGTTTGGAAACCTTATTGTTCCATTCCAGAACTCCGTCCAGGACTTTTTAAAGAACATACTGTAACCTGGGCTGAGTCACAGGACACGTGCAGCCTAACTGGTCTTTGAATTTTTTTGCAGAATGATTTGTTAACGACACGCTGAATAACAAGCAGCTCTCAAACCCCCCAACCTCCGTACAAAAGCCGCTCTGCCCCTTTTCTTTCTTGGCAGCTGCAACTTGTGAATTAATACCAAAAGCTCATTAGAGTTCACAATATCCTTATAGCAAAGGAGAGCTCAGAGCATCTTCAGTGGATGAAGGGCAGCTTTATTTATCTATTTATTTAGGTGGCAAAGAAAAAAAAACCTAATTATTTCACCTAATCTTGTGTAGCTTCTTCTCTGGTAATATTGTACTACTAACTAGAGCATACAAAACATTTGCTAGACCAATTCTTGAATACAGCTCTTCTGTCTGGAACCCGCACTGCATATCAGACATAAATACAATCGAGAGAGTCCAGAGATATTTTACGAGAAGAGTCCTCCACTCCCCTACCCGCAATAAAATACCTTTATGCCACCAGACTCCAAATTTTGGGCTTAGGCAATTTAGAACTACGCGGACTTCAGTCTGACTTAAGCATCGTACATAAAATTATCTACCACAATGTCCTACTTGTCAATGACTACTTCAGCTTCAACCACAACAATACACGAGCAAGTAATAGATACAAACTCAAGGTAAACCGCTCCAAATTCGACTGCAGAAAATATGATTTTCAGTAACAGAGTGGTCATGCCCGGAATGCTCTACCTGACTCTGTAGTTTCTTCCCCAAAGCCCCAAAACTTTAAACTTAAACTGTCTACTGTTGACCTCACCCCATTCCTAAGAGGTCTGTAAGAGGTGTGCATAAGAGCACCAGCGTGCCTACCCTCCCTGTTCTAATATTCCTTTTTACTTACTCTTTTCATGTATCCAAATCATGTTTATACTTTTACCTGTTATCTTATATATGATTGATGAAATAAATAAAATAAATAAAAGTTCTGGATTTCAGCTCTCCTGCAAAAATGATCTACTAAGGCAGGACCTTTAAGGCTGCCACCTTAAACAAAATAAAAGTAGTCCTCGAATTATGACCACACCTGAGCCCAACATTTCTATTTCTAAGCAAGACAGATGCTCAGTGAATTTTGCCCCATCTTACGACCTTTCTTGCCACGGTCGTTCAGTGAGTCGCTCCTGTTGTTAAATGAGTAGCCCAGTTGTAAACTGAATCGGGCTTCCCCATGGACTTTTGCTTGTCAGAAGGTTGCAAAAGAGGATCCCATGACACTGCAACCGTCATAAATACGAGCCTGTTTTTCGCTCTCCCCAGGCTCCTAGAGCCTTTCTAGGAGCCTGGGGAGGATGAAAATGCCCTCCCCCACCCCTCTGGAGGCCCTCCGGAAGCCAGAAACTACCTGTTTCCCAACCGGGGAGAGCAAAAAATGGGCCTACCATGCCAAAAGCGGGGGGAGCACGGGGGAGGGGGGCGCACATCCATGCACAGGGGGGGTGGGGCGCATAGAATTATAAGTGTGGGCATGTGCACGTGCGGCCCCCCGCGCTCCCCCCACTTTTGGCACGTGATGGCAAAAAGGTTAGCCATCACTGCCCTAGTGGGTATTACAAGTTCTTTTGATTTCCTGAGACAAAAACCAGACCAGGGATGCTAATGCAAGTTGAGTTGAGATCTTTTTCATCAATTCATTCTGGAGCTTCCAGCGAACCTTTTTCTTCCCCAATAAAAGAGACGGGGGGAACCCACAGGAGTGCAATCTTGACAGCCGTAAGTCACAGAAAACCTGTCCTGGACCACTTCGGAAACACTTAATGGAAGATGTGCTATCTTGGCTCGAAACGGAACGATGGGTGGGTCCAACAAAGAAAGCCAAAAATTGGTCCCGGTGAATTCTGCTTTCATCTTGTCATCCGCTGTAAAAGGAAGACGTTTAACTCACTAGGACCTCGTGCATTAAAAGAAAAGTACACCTATTTGAAAGCCTTTATAGCGCCAAGCGAGGCTAGCATTTCAGCATCTGGTCGGGCTGATTAACGTCTGCTGCTTCTTTGGAGCCCCCAACGTTAGATACATCTGTAGAATGTGGTTTGGCTCTCGCTGCCCCTTCAATATTTATGCAGGTTTGAGGGTTTTATTATTAGAACGATTTGCCTGGCGGTATGCCAGACAGTTCATATTTAATGGTGAGGGGGTGGGTGAGGGAAAAGAGAGCGAAGATGGGGAAAAGCATAGCAATAGAGTCTCGACTCTAATCTCTAATTGCTTTTCAAAAACTTAACTGCAAGAAGCAACTTTGGGCAAAGTTCTACTCTGGCCCAAAATAGATTTGGTTCACATTAGCATGGGAAAATCCAGAGGCGATGTGATTTTTTTTTTTTTCGCTCAGAGAAAAGCATAGACTTGTAGAAGCGAAACCGTAGAAATGGTGGTGGATTTTAGGAGATAACCCTTCCATACTTCCACCTCTCACAATACTAGACAACACAGTATCAACAGTAGAAACCTTTAAATTTCTAGGTTCTACCATATCGGAAGATCTAAAATGGACAGCTGACATCAAAAACGTCATCAAAAATGCACAACAAAGAATGTTCTTTCTGTGCCAACTCAGAAAGCTCAAACTGCCCAAGGAGCTGCTGATCCAGTTCTACAGAGGAATTATTGAGTCTGTCATTTGCACCTCTATAACTGTCTGGTTTGGTTCTGCAACCCAACAAGACAGACACAGACTTCAGAGGATCATTAGAACTGCAGAAAAAATAATTGCTACCAACCTGCCTTCCACTGAGGACCTGTATACTGCACCAGTCAAAAAGAGGGCTGTGAAAATATTTACAGATCCCTCACATCCTGGACATAAACTGTTTCAACCCTCAAAACGACGCTATACAGGACTGCACACCAGAACAACTAGATACAAGGACAGTTTTTTCCCAAATGCCATCACTCTGCTAAACAAATAATTCCCTCAACACCGTCAAACTATTTACTAAATCTGCACTACTATTAATCTTCTCATTGTTCCCATCACCCATCTCCTTCCACTTATGACTGTATGTCTGTAACTTTGTTGCTTGTATCCTTACGATTTATATTGATATTGTTTTCTGATTACTTATTTGTACCCTATGACTATCATTAAGTGTTGTACCTTATGATTCTTGATGAATGTATCTTTTCTTTTATGTACACTGAGAGCATATGCACCAAGACAAATTCCCTGTGTGTCCAATCACACTTGGCCAATAAAAAATTCTATTCTATTCTATTCTGAACAAGGATGTGGAGCTGCCAGTTTCACTCTTGCTTGGGAAGCGCAAACTTAATTTTTCCTTTGCTGTCGTGGGACTGGGATAGTTGCATCTTATGCTTGGAGAAACGATGACAAAGTTTTTATTTAGAGTAAGTGCATTCTTAGGCTTGCTGTATATTTTTATTATGAGAATGGGCTGTTACACGCATATTTTTCTCTGTCCATATTTGGCTCTTGCAAGTTTGCTGCTGTGAAATATTTAAGAATATGGGAGTGAAAAGAACAAAATCCCACCAAGTGTATATAAAAGTATGTAGAGATTCTCAGTCATCCAAGGTCATGGTTGTCCCAAAGATGCTTTTTTCAGGACTTTCTTGTTTTTCTTTGAAGATGTTTCGCTCCTCATCCAAGAAGCTTCTTCAGCTCTGACAGAAGATATGGGAATGGAAGGATTTACATTCGTTGCAGACAGCTGGTTATTTGCATCCTTTTAGAGCAGGGGTCTCCAACCTTGGCAACTTTAAGCCTGGAGGACTTCAACTCCCACAATTCCCCAGCCAGCAGAGTTGAAGTCCTCCAGGCTTAAAGTTGCCAAGGTTGGAGACCCCTGTTTTAGAGGGTCTTTGAAGCACTTAAATGTTTATCTGTGTCCTGAGTCACCTGAGTGGTGCTCCTGGTTCCTGTAGTCTGCAATTTTTTTATTTGCCTCCTGAAAAAGCACCTTTGAGACAACCATGACCTGGATGACTGAGAATCTCTACAGACTTTTAGCTATACAATTTGGGACGAAAACCGTTTGAACAGTGTGGGAATAGGAATGGATTTCTAGAGGAAAAAAATTGTAGTCCTCATTTTATCAGACAACTACAATGCTGACCCGGCCCTCCAAGAAATCCAGTTTGACACCCCTGAATTAGATAGACCGTGTAATGATTACCGTGTAATGATAATATACAATAAACTGAAGTCTATACAAGGTAGAAGCATTGCAGAAGCAGTTTGGCATTTTTACGGACTATGCTTGCAAATCTAAGGTTTGCATTTTGGTTCAAGAATGATCAGGAATATGCCTTGATCATTTAGCGTGGGTACAGAGGAAAAAATACACAGTTGAGATATAGTTAGTTAGTTAGTTAGTTAACTAACTAACTAACTAACTATATCTCAACTGTGTATTTTTAGATAGATGGATGATAGATAGATAGATAGATAGATAGATAGATAGATAGATAGATAGATAGATAGATAGATGATAGATAGATAGATGATAGATAGATAGATGATAGATAGATAGATAGATAGATAGATAGATAGATAGATAGATAGATAGATATAGATAGATAGATAGATAGATAGACAGACAGACAGATAGATAGATATAGATGATAGATAGATGATAGATGATAGATAGATAGATTAGATAGATAGATAGATAGACAGACAGACAGACAGATAGATAGATATAGATGATAGATAGATGATATAGATAGATATAGATAGATAGATAGATAGACAGACAGATAGATAGATATAGATGATAGATAGATGATAGATAGATAGATAGATAGATAGATAGATAGATAGATAGATAGATAGATAGATAGATAGATAGATAGATGGTAGATGGATGATAGATATAGATAGATAGATAGACAGACAGACAGATAGATAGATATAGATGATAGATAGATGGATGATAGATAGATAGATAGATAGATAGATAGATAGATAGATAGATAGATAGATAGATAGACAGACAGACAGACAGACAGACAGACAGACAGATAGATAGATAGATAGATAGATAGATAGATATAGATGATAGGTAGATAGATAGATAGATAGATAGACAGACAGACAGACAGACAGATAGATAGATATAGATGATAGATAGATGATAGATAGATAGATAGATAGATAGATAGATAGATAGATAGATAGATAGATAGATAGATAATAGATGGATGGTAGATAGATGATAGATATAGATAGATAGATAGATAGATAGATAGATAGATAGATAGATAGATAGATAGATAGATAGATAGATAGACAGACAGACAGACAGACAGACAGACAGATAGATATAGATAATAGATAGATGATAGATATAGATAGATAGATATAGATAGATAGACAGACAGACAGACAGATAGATAGATAGATGATAGATGATAGATAGATAGATTAGATAGATAGATAGATAGATAGATAGATAGACAGACAGACAGACAGACAGACAGATAGATATAGATGATAGATAGATGATATAGATAGATATAGATAGATAGATAGATAGATAGACAGACAGATAGATAGATATAGATGATAGATAGATGATAGATAGATAGATAGATAGATAGATAGATAGATAGATAGATAGATAGATAGATGATAGATAGATAGATAGATAGATAGATAGATAGATAGATAGATAGATAGATAGATAGATGGATGGATATAGGATGGATGGATGGATGAAGGTTTTAATCTGGCTGAAAGATTGCTTAAAATTTCACCTACCTGAATTACTACCTACCCACAGCTATGCTTATACCTTAGTTGTAAAAATTACACTCTCTGTAAAAGATCTGGCTAACTCTGCACTTATACAACATTCACCGTTTATGTGCTTGTCATGATATGACACTGATGCCCCATGCCGCAATTAACCTTGGCGTGGTTCTATGATGATCATCCAATCTACAGTTTCTATCCAATTTCGCCTCCCACCCACCCACCCACAACATGGTTTAAGGGTGCCAACATAAATTAAAATAATCTGACTGCAGCTGAGAACAGTCACATATGATTGCTTAAGCAGTTACCCTAGCTGTTAATTGAATATTCTTCCATTTTAATTGGAATAGAAAAGCATTCTTGTTTCTTTTTTTTTTTAATGCATTAAAGCAACAAACAACATACCGACCACCCAGAAGCAAAGAATTAAGATTCCGGTGGGGTGGGGGGATGTACTGTTTACTGACACATATGTTCTTCATTATATCAAGACTTTCAATTGAAATCAATTTAATTCCAAAGGCAAAACAGAGAAAACTCTATGTTGGAACCCCATCTCAGATAACCGTGAGTGTCTAAAGCTAATTAGTGACTTAAAGCATCTTTTAGGAATATCCAACTATTGTTGAGTCAATAAAACACTACAATAGATGGCCTTTATGTCACCTGATCTAGGTGATGCTAGAACAGGGCTCCCCAACCGCTGGGCTGTGACCCACTACTGGGCCATGGGCTAATCAGCACTGGGCCACATGAGTGGGTGGCTGGTGCATGCGCCTCTGCGCACATGCACAGTCTCATGCATGCATTGTCAGAGGTGCCCACGGCCCCACTTACATGGGGCTCATCGCGGGCGCTCACCTCCTCACTCGTGTGAGCCTCGTCACAGACAACTCGCGGCCCCATTCATGCAGGTCTCGTTGCGGATGCTTGCGGCTCCACTCACTCTAGCTCAGAGGTGTCAAACGCACTGTGTCACATTGTCATCATATGACGTATCGCTACTTTCCCCCCTTCATTAAACCAGGGGAGTGGGCCTAGCCAGCGCATGATGCATCGAGCCCGCGGGCTGCAAATTTGACACCCCTGCACTAGCCGCATTGTGGGAATTTGCCCCTTCCACAAAATCATCCCCTCTTTGTTCCTTCCACCTGCTCCAGGCCGCCAACCCACATGTTGTTGTCACACGACATTTTGCGACTTTCTCCCCCCTTTGCTAAACTGGGGTGGGCGTGGCCAGCGCATGGTGCATCCGGCCCACAGGCCGCGAGTTTGACACCTCTGCACTAGCTACATTGTGGGCATTTGCCCCTCCCACAATATCATCCCCTCTTTGCTCCCTCCTCCTGCTCTGGGCCGCCAACCCAGAAAGGTTGGGGACCTCTGTGCTAGAAGACCACGGTGGCTGGATACCCTCCAAGCTGATACCAGCCAGAGCACAGAAAAACTCAAAGAAGTAGTGCAAGATCAGAAGATATGAAGAGACCGGGTCCATAGAATCACCAAGAGTCAGGCACAACTGACTGGATAGCATCATCATCATCATTATCGCTAGAAGATCTTGTGCATCATTAGTAGGGAGATGCGTTATAAACTCCCGAGGAGCCATCTCACCAGGGGTGGTATTCACCTACTTTCCCTACCAGTTCGCAAATGTGTGTCCCCATCCCTGTCCATGCATGCGCCCGGTCTTCCATGCATGTGGTTTGCTGGCACGTGTGACTTCCGTGCATGCGCCCGGCCTCAAAAACGTGCCTAAATAGGATGAACAGGCAGGCCCACCCGTGATTTCTGCTACCGGTTCAGGCGAACTGGTCCAAACCGGCTGAATACCACCTCTGCATCTCACCCGTCTCACTCGTTCCAGCAAAAGGGGCTTACTGTGGACCCCATCTGTTAAGAAATTTCTGCTGGCGGAGTTGAGAAGAGACTTTTCTGTGGTGGCCCCTGTCCCTGTTCTGGAAGAGGTCTTAAAACCTTGTTTTGCTTATTGGTTTGGAACCCCGATAGGGGCGCTCCTCGCTGGGGATGGCTGATGGGATAAGAAGATCTCACATTGTGCCATCCTTGGTCTGCGTGTGTATGAAATTCTTTTTAATTTTAATTGCTTTTATATTGATCTGTTTTTTTATCATTTGTAAGCCTCCCAGTTGTCTTATAAGTGAGATGAGCAGCATATGAACTAAATTAAACAATTCTTCTTAATAGCCAGAGCTATCTTGCTAAGTAATAGCCAATGGGGTATTCTTAGGTGCCAACGTAGACTGCCTGGGTTTGTGAAAAATGGTTTTAAAAATTGGAAAACCTTCTCTTAATTAGATTCCAAGTGAGTTGAAGAATTTTTCTGAAGCCCTTTATTCTGATTTCACTCTGCTCGATTTTTATAGGAAACCTGGAATAACCTCCAGGGTAAATCAGGTGTAGTTACAATTAAATGCAGTGGTGAAATTCAATTTTTTTTTACTACCGGTTCTGTGGGCGTGGCTTGGTGGGTGTGATGTGGCTTGGTGGGCGTGGCAAGGGAAGGATTGCACAATCCCCATTCCCTCTCCACTCCTGGGTGAAGGATATTGCAAAATCCCCATTCCCTCCCCACTCCTGGGGGAAGGATATTGCAAAATTTCCATTCCCACCCCACTCTGGGGCCAGCCAGATGTGGCATTTGCCGGTTCTCCGAACTACTCAAAATTTCCGCTACCAGTTCTCCAGAACCTGTCAGAACTGCTGAATTTCACCCCTGATTGAATAGTTATCTATTCCCCTTAGTGAAACTTACATTGTTGTTGTTTTAATATAAATATAAATCTTAATTGGGATGCGGTGGCTCAGGGGCTAGGACGTTGAGCTTGTCGATCGAAAGGTCGGCAGCTCAGCAGTTCAAATCCTTAGTGCTGCCGTTTAATGGGGTGAGCTCCCATTACTTGTCCCAGCTTCTGCCAGCCTAGCAGTTTTGAAAGCACATAAAAATGCAAGTAGAAAAAATAGGGACCACCTTTGGTGGGAAGGTAACAACGTTCCGTCCGCCTTTGGCATTGAGTCATGCCGGCCACATGACCACGGAGACGTCTGCGGACAGCGCTGGCTCTTCGGCTTTGAAACGGAGATGAGCACTGCCCCCTAGAGTCGGGAACGACCAGCACGTATGTGCGAGTGGAACCTTTACTTTTACCTTACCTATAAATATGTTTGGATATTAGATGTCTTGTTAGAGGAGAATCTTAATGGCAATTGTGCTATCCACCAGGTAATATAATAAATGAGCACAGACAAAATCATCTTGTGTTCTGGGATTAAGGTAGATCAGTTGGTATTTGAAGGAAATTGATGGTCTTACATAGACAATTTCAATAAGAACCTTTTCCTCAAAAACATCAACTAAAACAAATGAAGGCTTTTTAAAAATTCCCTCAAATTCGCATTTTCCTCTATTGTCTTTTTAACTCTGCCTTCCCTTGGCAAAATGTAATTTTATGCTAAAGAAAGAGAACAATTGGGTATTAATCCCTGCAATTACATTCCTCTCTGATAAAATATTGCTAATAATTGCAAATATGTTCTTAGGAAGAAGAATTTTGTCTTCTTTCCAAGGGATATTGGAACAGGTGGAAGCGTTTAGCTGACCTTGGCTGATTTCAAAAAAAGGGTTGGACTTCTTTAGCACATGGATAGGAGATTATTAAAAAATTCCAGGACTGTAGACTGAATGAAGAAATAAAAAATTGTGGGGAACCCTGTTCCTCTCAAGGTAAGTTCCCACCCTCTTAAGTTTCTGTAGGGTCTTAAAACCCAGCGCTGTCAGGCACAAAGAATGAAGACCGTACGTTACAGTAGTGGCTAAAATTGTGGAAACCTTTTGGGAAAAGTGTATTTTCTAAAATCAGCTAATAACACCACTTTTTTGGGGGAGCAGTACAATAAAATTATATATTAATGGAAAGACAATTTAATCAAGAATGTAATGCAATAACTTTTATGAAGGATTTGCTATTAGAATAGCAGTTACAGTATAAAGAAGGCAGTGGTGAAATCCAGCAGGTTCTGACAGGTTCTGAAGAACCCGTAGCGGAAATTTTGAGCAGTTCGGAGAATCGGCAAATACTACCTCTGGCTGGCCCCAGAATGGGGTGGGAATGGAGATTTTGCAATATCCTTTCCCCAGGAGTAGGGAGGGAATGGGGATTTCTTCAAACTCACGTCGTCACGGTAGTGTCACGTGATGTATTGGGACTTTCCCCTCCTTCGCTAAACCGGGCATGGGCGTGGCCAGTGTGTGACGCATCTGGGCCATGGGCTGGGAGTTTGACAGCCCTATTCTACAGGCTCTGGTGATTGGGGGTTCCATTGGGGACATTCCATTTTAGAGGTAAAGAGAAGTTTCCACTTGTACCCTGTAGATTATCAGTTCCTTCCTTAGCTATCCTTGTTAGTTTCAATTATTAAAATTTATCGCTTCAATGTTTTATATTTTTGTTTTTACGAAAATCCAGAGTCACTTAACAACCATGTTACTAACTTAATAACTGCAGTGATTCACTTAACAACTGTGGCAAGAAAGGTTGTAAAGTGGAGCAAAATTCACTCAACAACGGTCTTGCTTAGCAACAGAAATTTTGGGCGCCATTGTGGTTGTAAGCTGAGGAGTATCTATACACATCTTGGGCTGCGGATGGATGAGGATGCCACAGAAATCTTGACCAAGATACTGAATATTGTGAGGGACTGGATGGGAAGGAACAATTCCCACAAAATATGAGTGACATAGAAGACCTCCTAGACTCGTAGCTTTTTCTGGATAGGTGTGGACAGTGGTGGAAGGAAAAAGAAAGAAAGAAAGAAAGAAAGAAAGAAAGAAAGAAAGAAAGAAAGAAAGAAAGAGGAAAAAAGAAGAAAGGAAGAAAGAAAGGAAGGAAGGAACGAAGGGGAGGGAGGGAGGAAGGAGAGAGAAGAGAGAGAGAGAAAGGAAAGAAAGAAGAAAGAAAGGGGAGGAAGGAAGGAAGGAGAGAGAAGAGAGAGATAGGAAGGAAGGAAGACAGACAGACAGACAGGAAGGGAGATAATTAGCCAAGACTTTCAAAATGATGCCAATAATTCATAGATGGATTTTTATAAAGTATGTGGTACTGTTACTCTCCATTTATATACCTTTCTAACATAAAAATGAATGTATTTATTTATCTATCTAAATTATATTAATCTAGCCAAACTCAGGGCAGTTAATCATCCCAAGAACAAGACAGTAAAACTGTCAAAAGTTAAAAGCAGCAGAATGTGGCCCAATTAGCTAAAATAGCAATTGAGCGGAAATCAAATTAAATGGCTATAAAGCAGTCACTTGAGAGAAACAGCAAACTTGGTACACAAACTTAGTGACAACGTCAGCCTTTTGAGAGAGACAGAAAGGAAAGAAAACACCGAACACTTGATAAAGCAGGCTTCTCCAGGAGCATCTTCTAAAGCAGGGGTGTCCAAGTCAATTTTATTGAGGGCCGCATCAGGGTTATGTTTGACCTCGGAGAACCGGGGTGTGTGTGGCCGGGGTGGGAGTGGCCATGGTGGGTGCAACATGGGACCAGGGATGGGCTTCAAAAATTATAGCAAGAGATTCTCTGCCCTGTTGCTGGGTAGGCGTGGCCATGGTGGGCGTGGCCATGTCAGCCCCCTGCACCACGGTGGGAGGGGGGCTTTTTGCCCTCCCTGGGTTCCGGAGGCTTTCCTCAAGCCTCCGGGAGGGCGAAAACAGACTCCCAGACTCTGGAGGCCCTCTGGAGGCCAGAAACGGGCCTGTTTTGGCCTTCCTGAACTCCTGGTAGGCCCATTTTTGGCCCACCCCGAGTCTCCGCACGTACCCTGCACTTACCTGCATCCAAAACAGGCTGTATGGGGACTCCTGGGAGGGGTGAGGGTGGGGTGGGAAGGGCCAGCCAGGAGTGGGATTTGGTGCTTCTCGGAACTGCACAGAATCTTAGCTAGAGGTTCTCCCGAACCCCCAGCAGCCCACCCCTGCACGGGACTGCACTCATTTAAAAAAAAAATCTTGCTTAGCAAAGAAAATTTTGGGTTCAATTGTGGACGTAAGTCAAAGATTACTTGTAGTTGGAATATTTGCACAATATGAATTTGGATTTGCGATCCCTTCTATTTTTTTCCATTTAAAGGACAAAGTCTGTACAGGCCCCTGATGAAAACAAATCCCATTAAAGTGTTTGTTAAACACAATCTTTATTATTATTTATTTATTTATTTATTTACATTTATATCCCGCCCTTCTCCGAAGCCTCAGGGCGGCTTACAGTGTATAAGGCAATAGTCTCATTCTATTTGTATATTTACAAAGTCAACTTATTGCCCCCCCCCAACAATCTGGGTCCTCATTTTACCTACCTTATAAAGGATGGAAGGCTGAGTCAACCTCGGCCCGGCTTGAACCTGCAGTAATTGCAGGCTACTGTGTTCTAATAACAGGCTACTAACAGCCTGAGCTATTACGGCCCAACATACCCTACTTTTCGGAGTATAAGACACACTTTTCCCCCCTAAAAGAGGGTGAATATTTGGGTGTGTCTTATACATCAAATGTAGCCCCGCCTACCCGCCAGCCCTCACCCTTCGGACATTTTTGGCCTCCGCGCGTCACTGTTTTAGACTTATTCCAGCTGCCACAAGGACCATCGCCGCCTCTGTGCCTCGCGTTTTTGGCCTCCGTGAGTCACATTTTTGGGCGTTTCCAGGTGGCGTGGATCAGTCAAAAATAGGGCGCGTGGAGGCCAAAAACAAGGCATGTGGAGGCCAAAAATGTGATGCATGGAGTCGGCGATCAGCAGCGATGTGCTGTGGCGATCCATGCAGTTCGGAACAGGTCTAAAATAGAGCTTTCGGAGGCCAAAAATGCAAGCTACAGAGGCCAAAAACTTGAGACACGGAGGTGGCGATGGTCTGTGGCAATCCCTGCAGCCTGGAACAGCTGATTGGGGGTATTCCAGGAGGCTAATCCACCCATCAGCTGCTCGTGCTGAATCAGGCTGCGATAATGTGCTGAAGCTGACCAGGTTGTTTGCTATTTGCTGCAAGGACGCTAGTTAGATGAATACTGATGGATGCTGGAAGGCAGAGGCAGATTTTGTTTTTCTTGTTTTCCTCCCCAAAGGAGGAAGGAGCATCTTATACTCCAAAAAATACGGTACTTAACAGAAAGCTAGCTTTGTCCGGTTAGTATCATCTCTATGGCCGAACACACACAACCAAAAATGATTTGCAAGTGCAGGCACTCAATCTGATTCTCTCCAAATATTCAAGATGCCAATTTCAATTCAAGCTGTCACTCACTCATCCACTGCATGATATTCAGAGAATGTCTTACAAGAGTTATGGCATACAGTTATTCCAGCTAGACACTCCCCTCGTGGCAGAGTCCGGAATAACATGGAACGATGCACCCGTTCATAATCTGGAATCTACTGATGATCTGATAGCTCGCAAGAACAGAGCCTGCCATTTCACAAAACTTTGCTGCAAAATAGCAGCTGTTGGAAAGACCTTGTGCAGTTCAATCCTACAGACCTACAGATTGAGAAACATAACAAGGCCAGGTCTGTGCAAATCCTGCATTCAACAACATAAAATAAACAGGTGACATTAAAAGAGGGGTAGGCAATTAAAGACTCTTTACGACCTGTGGATTTCAGCTCTCAGAATTCCCGAGCCAGCATGCTGGCTCGGGAATTCTGGGAGTTGAAGTCCATAGGTCCATTCCTGAGTTAAAACAATCTAAATGGTGAATCTAAACAGCAAATCCCTGTAGTTTTTCCTCCTAGTTGCGTATTTTTGCAGAATGTATTATTCCAACGTGATTCTTTTATATAAGTTTTTGCCCATCTATTGACGAACACTCCTATTGTTAACTGGGCTATTGAAGACCATTTCACCCATTAAGTAGTGACAAAACTGGGTTTTGCATGAAGTCTATGTTCAGTAGAGTGCAAGTGTTCCATTATTAACCGGTTTAATGTTCCACGTCCCCTTGCTTTTTGCTTTTTTGCTAGTATGACCCCTCACTCAGCTGGATGTTTCATACAAAGCTTAGCAGAAAGATAAATTGCATACACAGTACATGCTGAATTCACACTGTTGGAAGAAATGTCCTTCTGGGTTCAGTTCCAAGTGGGGAAAAAGACTCACAGATTCATGGAAGTTGCTTGGAAAGAAGGTTTATTGATGAACAGGATCACATGTCTTGGAGATCTTGGGCGAAAAAAAAGGTAAGAGATGCTGAGTGTCGCTGGGTTTTATACCCTCTCTGGCTTTGAACTTCCTGGGGCACAGGAAGAGTATCCTGATTGGTTGCTGTCAGAGATCATGGCTAGCTTTGTAGGTTGTCTCTGTGTTAAGTTTGGTTGAATCTTGTTGAGTGATGCAATGAAGGGCAATTACATGGCTTTGCCTGAAGGGAGTACATCTTTGTTATGTAGAATGGACTGGCTCAGGCCTTAATAACCCATTAACAAAGGTGGGGAGGGGGCTGAGTTTCTGCCTCCCTTTTAGACGAAATATTCTGCCCTTTTAATATTTCCTAAAATATCTCATTTTCCTAGGAGAGGGGTGGGTTTTAACTTCCTACAACACAAAATACTCAATTCCCCAAACAAAACACATGTGCTCCTTTGCCACCAGATAACACTTCACACATCTTATGCATTGTATAAATAACGCAGCTTTATATCATGTTATTTTTAGATCTTAAGGTGCAATAAATTAACTTAGTTTCCTTATTTATTTATTTATTATTATTTTATTTTATTATTCAAATTTTTATACCGCCCTATCTCCCGAAGGACTCAGGGCGGTTTACAGCCATATAAAAACATAAAAAACATAAGAATAAATACAAGTTAAAACAACATTTTAAAAAACTTATTACATTAGGCCAAATTTAAAAATATTGATTAAAATAGTACAAAACCCCATTTAAAACTAATTTTTAAAAACTAAACCCTAGGCCAGCCCCGCACAAATAAATAGATGTGTCTTAAGCTTGCGGCGGAAGGTTCGAAGGTCAGGAAGTTGGCGCAGTCCTGGGGGGAGCTCGTTCCAGAGGGTGGGAGCCCCCACAGAGAAAGCCCTTCCCCTGGGTGTCGCCAGTCGGCACTGCCTGGCGGACGGCACCCTAAGGAGTCCCTCTCTGTGGGAGCGTACGGGTCGGTGGGAGGCAGTCAGTGGCAGCAGGCGGTCCCGTAGATAACCCGGCCCTATGCCATGGAGCGCTTTAAAGATGGTAACCAAAACCTTGAAACGCACCCGGAAGGCCACAGGTAGCCAGTGCAGTCTGCGCAGGAGAGGTGTCACATGGGAGCCACGAGGGGCTCCCTCTATTACCCGCGCAGCTGCATTCTGAACCAACTGAAGCCTCCGGATGCTCTTCAAGGGGAGCCCCATGTAGAGAGCATTGCAGTAATCCAAGCGAGATGTGACGAGCGCATGAGTGACTGTGCATAGGGCACCCCGGTCTAGGAAGGGGCGCAACTGGCGAACCAGGCGAACCTGGTAAAAAGCTCTCCTGGAGACGGCCGTCAAATGATCTTCAAAAGACAGCCGTCCATCCAGGAGGACGCCCAAGTTGCGCACCCTTTCCATTGGGGCCAATAACTCGCCCCCAACAGTCAGCCGCACCTGCAACCGACTGTACCGGGGTGCCGGCATCCACAGCCACTCCGTCTTGGAGGGATTGAGTTTGAGCCTGTTTCTCCCCATCCAGACCCGTACGGCTTCCAGGCACCGGGACAGCACTTCAATAGCTTCATTGGGGTGGCCCGGGGTGGAAAAGTACAGCTGAGTATCATCAGCGTACAGATGGTACCTCACCCCAAAGCCACTGATGATCTCACCCAGTGGCTTCATATAGATGTTGAACAGGAGGGGCGAGAGAATCCTTGCTTGAATGTCATCCTACTTTAAAAAAAAAAATCTAAACGAGAGTTTTATCAAACTAAAATATGATTAGCATTATCAAAATAACCACAGCTGTTGGACGGAGTGAAACAGCAACCCATCTCACCCATTCCTGCCAGAAGTGAGAGTCAAAAACCAAAAAAAAAATTAAAAAAAATCCCACACTTCTTAATTTGTGGTTCCAAAGCTTTACAGAGAAGCCTGAGCTGTGCAATAAGCAGCAAATCACCTGTAATGAGCAGCTCTGGGCCTATTACGCATAATGGTTTCAAAGCCACAAGATAATGAAATCTGAGAGTTAAAGGATGTAACTAATGTTTCGGGGTGGTCTTTTAATCTTGAAGAACAGGTTGCTCTCCTCCTGGATGCTAATTGCTCATCAGAATACCTGCTACAAAGCAGGTGGAAGCCAATTAATCTAAGAACATGGCAAGAGCTCTGCTGGAAAGGGCCAAGGTCCATCTCACATTGGTCAAAAGGGATACCTGTGGGATGATGCACAAAATTAGAAGATGGAACTCTGTCCCCAACAACTGGCATTTGGCAGGTCCTAACCTAAAAGGAAACATGAATCTTCAAGATTGATAACTCTTGATAGACCTATCCTCCAAAAGCCACACCACACATTTTAACAAATTAACAGACTTGGAAGGGATCTTATAGGTCATATGGGCCAACCCTCCTGCTCAGCAGGAGACCCTACACCATTTCTGACAAATGGCAGTCCAATCTTTTCTTGAAAGCCTCCAGTAATGAAGCTTCCACAACTTCCAAAGGCAACTTCTGTTCCATGAGTTGATTGTTCTCACTGTCAGAAAGTTCCTCCTCATTTTATTTATTTATTTATTTATTATTTATTTATTTTGTCACACAGTATATATAAGCATAATCATGTAATGACTATACAATATATAAACATATATATAAGTATGAGTATATAATAACTATATTAATTGGATATAACAAAAGGAAACTATAGGACAGGAACGGTAGGCACGCTTGTGCTCTTATGCACGCCCCTTACAGACCTCTTAGAAATGGGGTGAGGTCAATAGTAGACAGTTTTTGGTTGAAGCTTTGGGGATTTTGGGAAGACACCACAGAGTCTGGTAGTGCATTCCAAGCATTAACAACTCTGTTACTGAAGTCATATTTTCTGCAATCAAGATTGGAGCGGTTAACATTAAGCTTAAATCTATTGTGTGCTTGTGTATTGTTGCAATTGAAGCTGAAGTAGTCTTCAATTCTATTATTTTATATTCATTCTATTATTATTCTATTATTATTATTTTATTCTATTCTATTATTATTATTTTATTTACACAAAATGACAGTATACACAGAAAACGAGATAATTATGCTGGATTTCGTATCACAGATCACTAATCGAACACTTCCCAAGCATTTAGGACTGCGTGATGTATTGGCGAATTATGCGAGCAGATCCCAGTAAGGGGGTCTTCTGCAGCTAACCAATGGTGATCTTTTCAGCGCTATTATTATTATTATTATTATTATTATTATTATTATTATTATTATTGTTATTGTTATTGTTATTGTTATTGTTATTGTTATTGTTATTATTTTGAATTATATTCAATTCTAGGTTGAATGTCTCCTTGGTCAGTTTCAATCCATTATTCCTTGTCTGGCCTTCAGGTGCTTTGGAAAACATCTTGTGGAAATTAACTCCAGGAGTTAAATTCCCTGCAATATAAAGCATGTTGGGTTTCTCTTTTCTAAATCTCCTTCTGATCTGCTTCAAAAATCAGGGATCTGCAGATCAGGGAAGGTTGTTTCTTCCTTGTCCTTTTTCCCCCCCACAAAGTCATGCATGATTTTATATATGTCTTCTTCGTTATGAAGCTAAAAAGGCTCACCTGCTCTACCTTTGTTCTTTTTCAAGAAACTGTTTAAACCTTTTGATCGCTTGGGTAGCCGCCTCCTGCATTTTTATAAGATCTAGTATTTGTGTAGATACGTAGTATTTGTGTAGTATAGGACAGGAAGGCCTGGAGGAACGTTGTCCATGGGATCGCAATGGGTCGGACACAACTTCACGACTAACAACAACAATATAATGTAATTAATATCATATCATATCATATCATATCATAATATAATAAAATAAAATAAAATAAAATAAAATAAAATAAAATAAAATATACTATACTATAGGGACACAGTGGCTCAGGGGCTAGGATGTTGAGCTTGTCGATCGAAAGGTCGGCAGCTCGGCAGTTCAAATCCGTAGTGCTGCCGTGTAACGGGGTGAGCTCCCATTACTTGTCCCAGCTTCTGCCAACTTAGCAGTTTCAAAAGCACGTAAAAATGCAAGTAGAAAAAATAGGGACCACCTTTGGTGGAAAGGTAACAGCGTTCTGTGCGCCTTTGGCATTGAGTCATGCCAAAGGCCACATGACCACGGAGACGTCTTCGGACAGCGCTGGCTCTTCGCCTTTGAAACGGAGATGAGCACCACCCCCTAGAGTCGGCAACGACTAGCACGTATGTGCGAGAGGAACTTTTATCTTTACTTTACCCTGTTTCCCCGAAAATAAGACATCCCCTGATAATAAGCCCAATTGGGCTTTTGAGCACATGTGCTAAAGTAAGCCTCCTCTGAAAATAAGTCCTCCCTGAAAATATTGAAAGGCAGAACTGGAAATCAGGTAAGACGGCATGAGGAGCCCCATCTTGCTCCACGCCACGCCCCCCAAAATAAGACCTTCCTGAAAATAAGGCCAAGCGCTTATTTTGGGGTTCAAAAAAATATAAGACAGGGTCTTATTTTCGGGGAAACATGGTAGACTAGATTAGACTAGACTAGACTAGACTAGACTAGACTAGACTAGACTATAATAATATAATATAATATAATATAATATAATATAATATAATATAATATAATATAATATAATATAATATAATATAATATAATATAATATAATATAATATAATATAATATAATATAATATAATATAATATAATATAATATAATATAATATAATATAATATAATATAATATAATATAATATAACATAACAACAGAGTTGGAAGGGACCTTGGAGGCCTTCTAGTCCAACCCTTGCCCAGGCAGGAAACCCTACACCATCTCAGACAGATGGTTATCCAACTTCTGCAGGCAAGTCGTTCCACTTATTAATTGTTCTAACTGTCAGGAAATTTCTCCTTAGTTCTAAATTGCTTCTTTCCTTGATCAGTTTCCACCCATTGCTTCTTGTTCTACTCTCAGGTGCTTTGGAGAACAGCCCTTCCTCTTCTTTGTGGCAGCCCCTGAGATATTGGAAGACTGCTATCATGTCTCCCCTAGTCCTTCTTTTCATCAAACTAGACATACCCAGTTCCTGCAATCGTTCTTCATATGTTTTAGCCTCCAGTCCCCTAATCATCTTTGTTGCTCTTCTCTGCACTCTTTCTAGAGTCTCAGCATCATTTTTACATCGTGGTGACCAAAACTGAATGCAGTATTCCAAGTGTGGCCTTACCAAGGCATTATAAAGTGGCACTAACACTTCACGTGATCTTAATTCTATCCCTCTGTTTATGCAGCCCAGAACTGTGTTGGCTTTTTTAGCAGCTGCTGCACACTGCTGGCTCATATCTAAATGGTTGTCCACTAGGACTCCAAGATCCCTCTCACAGGTACTACTATTGAGCAAGGTACCACATATACCTTGCTCAATAGTATCGTATCGTATCAGATCAGATCAGATCAGATCAGATCAGATCAGATCAGATCAGATATATCCTGCAACTCTCTGACAGCGAAAATGGAGCTCGGGAAGGCCGTGTGCAGCCCTTGTGAGCTCCATTTTTGCTGGCAAAGACACCACGGGCCGGTCCTTCGCTTTTTCTAGATTGGCCCTGCGGAGGGCACATCTAAGTACCCCGAGAGCCAAATCTGGCCCGCGGGCCTTGAGTTTGACACCCCTGACTTAAAACAATTAGCAGAAAAGCCAGTATCTGATATAAAATGAGAAAAATTCTGGGCTAGGGAACAAATAGTCTTGACACTGCCTAAATCAGGGGTCTCCAGCTTTGCTGGCTGGGGGATTCTGGGAGTTGAAGTCCTCCAGGCTTAAAGTTGCCGAGGTTGGAGACCCCTGGCCTAAATTATTTCATATAGGCCCATCCCGCACAGTATGTAAACTAAGTATATATCAAGTCACTTCTTATACATCTCTCTCTCTCCCCACATGCAAATTACAACAAACAGCTCTTTTTGTTTCTCTCTGAGGGGAAATGAGCGAAGGTCTTTTCCTACAGGAGAGCCTTAAAATAATGCAAAACAGAACCGAAACAAAAGAAAGCAGAAAAAACCTGAATCAGGACAACAGTCAATGCAATTCCCCCCCTTTTTTTTTGTTTACTCACAGCACAATCAAGATACGAACGGCATAAGCGTATACGAAATGCCATCAAAATCTAACATCTTGAAAAAAGAGACCTGACATACATCCCATAATTTTCGGCTTTCACGGAACAATGCCCACGTTCTCTCGGTTAATTTTCTGGTTAAACTTTGAATGAGATAGAAATACGCCTCAACCCACATTTGCAATCAGCTTTGATCTAGGGAGGGAAATAATGCTTCACGATGAAAACATTTGCAGACAGCGAGCAAAACCTCTTTGAATCAATTGATTAGGAGACCACGGGATCTCCCCGTGGGCTGCTCCCCCCACCCAATAGTCCTAAAAGCAAACAGCAGCCGGGTTCAGACATACCCAAAGCAGTTTCTTTCGCCACAAAATCAGTCTAAACGCTGGTTGGTTAAAAAATATACTTCTTGTGCTTCAGGAATTTTTATGCAGGATTGGGTACTGCACAAAATTATTTACATTTTAAAGTACCATATATTTAGAACTCTTTGGGATAGGGGTCATCGTCCTGCTCAAAGTGAGCAAACAATTGCACAAAAAAAAGGCATTTGTGGGTGCTCCAACAATGCGAGGCTTTTAAGAAGGGATTGGACAACCATTTGTCTGAAATAGTAATAGTAATAGCAGTTAGACTTATATACCGCTTCACTGTGCTTTTACAGCCCTCTCTAAGCGGTTTAAAGAGTCAGCACATTGCCCCCAACAACCTGGGTCCTCATTTTACCGACCTCAGAAGGACGGAAGGTTGAGTCAACCTTGAACCGGTGAGAATTGAACTGCTGGCAGTTGGCAGAGTCAGCCTGCAATACTGCAACCTCGGAAAGACGGAAGGCTGAAATAATAATAGGGTCTCCTGCTTAAGCAGGGTGTTCGATTAGAAAACCTCCAAGGTCCCTTCCAACTCTGATATTCTGTAAAAACTTGCGTGTTCTGTAACATTCTGTAAAAACTTGGTATGTTCTAAGAAAAGAAGCTATTAGGCAAAGTCAGGAACCCCCATATCCAAACAACCAAATGGCTGACACAGAAATTGTGAGACCGTTGCTTTCAAAAGCTCTGAGGTCTTCTTAGCTGCTTCCCCATAATTTCATGAGATGCCAACCTTGATCGTTCTTTTGGGTTTCTGTTGTAATTTAAGATGTCCTCCCCCAAAGCTCTTCCATTGTTATTGGTTGTGTTTGCTGGGAATGACAGAAGTTGGAGTCCAACATATTTGGATGGCATCAGGTTGGGGATAGCTGCTGAGATACTGCCAGGCAAAAATATGCTGTCAGCAGCAAAAAAAAAATACTGGTCAAAGATAAAAAAAATGATGACAGCACAACAAATGGATCTAAAACCAGAACTGTTCTTACTAGGTATTCTACCGGAAAAATACAACAAAAGAATTACATACTTAATGTTACATGTAATAACAACAGCGAGAATCACATATGCACAAAATTGGGAAAATGAAAGTATATCGATAGATGAAAAGGTAATAAAGAAAATATTAGAATGCGCCGAAATGGACAGGTTAACGATGGAAATTAAGGATAAAGAGTAAACATAGCATTACTTAACATGGGACTTATTGTACAAATGGTTAAATAACAGGTGAGAGATTAGTAACTTAATAATTATTTATTTATTTATTTATTTATTTTTCGTATTTGTATACCGCCCTATCTCCCTAGGGACTCAGGGCGGTTTACAGGCAGATAAAAATACATATAAATACAAAATAAAACATCAATTTAAAAAACTTATTCTAAATAGCCGAATAATTAAAAATAACAATATACATAATAAAACCCATTAAAACCAGTTTAAAATTAAAGTCTAAAATCTAGTCCAGTCCTGCGCAGATGAATAGATGAGTTTTAAGCTCGTGGCGAAAGGTTCGGCGATCCGGAAGTTGACGAAGTCAATTAAAGTTTATTAAGTTATGTATGTATTAATAACATACGATAAGATACATACATACATACAAACATACATACATGCATGCATACATACATACTATAAATAATATTACCACTGGACTGTGCTTGACTATAGATTAAAGTATATAGAGTGACAAGGGTATAGAGTATTATGGTATAACTATGAGAATCTATATATATAAAAGCGAAAACTACTCACGCTGTAAACATGAAATCTCCAGAACCGTAAAGCCTACAAACTAAATTTGCCATGTATGTTCCTCTTGGCTTCTAGGTGCTCACTAAGAAAGGATTTTTCAAAATGACCATCAGAGCATTAGTATTTCCTCTATTATTATTAACACACTGTGATGCTAAGAAGTTCTATTCCCGCTCCCCACAGGAAAAGAAATCTGTTCCAAATGCAAAACACAAGCAAAGGAGAGGAGTTTCACTTTTAGTTTCACAGCAGGAAGCAGAATTACTACAGAACAGTTGAACTAAGTCACGCCCAGCCTCCTTCCTGTCTCCTTTTTGCTCACACAGCAAATACTGTTTCACTTTCCAAACAGCCCTCTGATGCTGAGGAGTTCTACTCCCCCTCCCCACCTCAAAAGAAATCTGTTCCAAATGCAAAACACAAGCAAAGGAGGATATTAACTCTCTGCTTAGAATTCGATCTTATTCTGGCCTTGAATCAGAGTTTGAAGACATTACTGAATGAGCATCTCTTTGTAGTCAAACTGACAGGAAAGGGAAGATTAGACAGTCCTCTTTTCTGCATTCTTTTGGTTTTCTTATCAAAATTCCTGTGAATGGGATGGGCCGTGGTAGCTCAGGCTGTAAGAAGCCTGTTATTAGAACACAGCAGCCTGCAATTACTGCAGGTTCAAGCCCGGCCCAAGGTTGACTCAGCCTTCCATCCTTTACAAGGTAGGTAAAATGAGGACCCAGATTGTTGGGGGGGCAATAAGTTGACTTTGTAAATATACAAATAGAATGAGACTATTGCCTTATACACTGTAAGCCGCCCTGAGTCTTCGGAGAAGGGCGGGATATAAATGTAAATAAAAAAAAATAAAAAAAATCTGAACAGCAATGCTTACAGCGATGAATATTCTTCAGTATTTCCTCAAAAGCAACATTTATACACTCTCTTCTTCTCTGTTGTCCTATCAAAGAGCTTTCAGCTGGCATTTAATTATAACATACAACCCACAAATCATTATCTTTGTGGCTGAATTGTTCAACACTGAACCATTATTGGATACCGCAATACTGTACAATTAACTTCATCATTTCCCTTTTATTAGAGTTCCCATTTTCCCCCCAGTAAGTTAGCAGCACAAAATAAAATATGAAAGGGGGAAAAGCTTTTCAGATTTGAGCTTAGAAGATCTACACAGTTTGCATATACCATCAGATTCTCCACCTATAGACAAACATAGGTTTCTCAAGCTATATGGCTGCAAAGCAAGGCTTCTGAGCATGTGGGAAAAGTCTCGTGAAATCTTAAAACTACGATGGGAAACTGACCAAGATCAGGCTTGCGGTTGACAACCAGGGGTGAAATCTACTTAACTTCCTTACCGGTTCGGAAGTGTGCTTGTGTCACATGCGCGTGCACACTCTCTGAGCATGTGCAAAACCTTTCTGTGCATGTGCAGAGGGTACAAAACACAGTCAGGAGACAGCCGGGAGGGTGGGCAGAGCCTTGCACCGCAATTGCTACCAGTTCTACAAATCACCAGCCAAGATCACTACCGGATCAGGCGATCCGGTCCGAACCGGGAGCATTTCACCCCTGGAACAACCACATAACACACACTTTCCTTGATTTTCATAATTCGTACACATTGGAGGGAGAAACTTTTCCTGGCACAAAGTGGTAATACGTTCTTCCTTTTTTCTTTTAAGAAATACATCCACATGATCTTGGCTATGAACTGACATAACCAGCCTAGAATTAAGGAGAAATTTCCTGACAGTGAGAACAATAAATCAGAGGGTTACTTATTTCTTGGCACAGTTGTTAAATGAATCACTGCGGTTGTTAAGTTAGTAACATGGTTGTTAAGTGAATCTGGTTTTGACTTACTTATCAGAAGGTCTCAAAAGGTGACCCTGGGACACTGCAACCCTCATGAGTCACTTACTGAGTCTGAATTTTGATCATGGGACTATGGAAATGCTGCAGTAGCCATAAGTGTGAAACATGTTTATAAGTCACTTTTTTCCAGTTGTAACGTCAGACGGTCACTAAGTGAACTGTTATAAGTTGAGGACTATCTGTACAGATGGAAATTTATCTTCTTCTATCACATACATCAGGGGTAGTCAACCTTTTTATACTTGCTGCCCACTTTTGTATCTCTGTTAGTAGTAAAATTTTCTAACCGCCCACCGGTTCCATAGTAATGCACCATGTATTGTCGTCTGCGCATGCCTCACGCATTGTGGATTGGGTTTTGGGGGGAGCCGGCTACCAGCTCTGCTTGTCTGTTACAGCTGGTTGGTGTGGGGGGAGATGCGCAAGCTATTCTGGGACGAGGCTCTTTTGTTTGCGGTCGCATTATAGCGCCATTTAGTTTCACTTACGTAACATGAACTAAACTTATGCACGGGCAATACAAATAGTATATTTTCAAAAATTTAAATTGTCACGGGGAATTTTATGAAAACCTAATGAAAATGTTTTTAAATAATGCTATGAATTTTTTTAAAAAAGTCAATTAAATTAAAAAAAAAGGAAAGTGCTTCAGTATCGGACAAAACCCCTACCGCCCACCATGAAAGCTGGAACGCTCACTAGTGGGCGGTAGGGACCAGGTTGACTACCACTGACATACATAAATTTACAGGTTATATGACATGCCAGCTCGATGTCACGGGCACCTGTGGCGGCCCGAGCACTCTGCCAGTGAAAACAGACTCCCAAGCTCTGTTTTGGCTGCGACGGCCTCCTGCAACCCTCTGCCAGCAGAAACGGAGCTCGGGAGGGCTACGTTTTTGCTGGCAGAGGCACCGTGGGCCAGTCCTTCGTTGTTTCCAGGGTGGCCCCCTGGGCCATATCTAAACACCCAGAGGACTGGTGTTGTGTCTGCGCCCCCCGAGCCGGGCCTCCTGCCAGAAAGTGACTTGGAAAGTGAGGGGGAAGGACCGTCAGGACTTACCTCGGGAGCACCGGCTTCCCTGGCTCAGCTCCAGGAGCCAGAGGCAGGCCAGGTAAAAGAGATAATGAGGCCTCTGTTCCCTGACTCGTTCCCTCCCCAGGCCACACCTCCAGATCCAGCTGATGGCAATCATGCCTGGCTGGACCCTAGGTTTTGTAGGCAGGAGGGGCGGGAACAACAGAAGCAGGGGTGGGGCAGGCCTAGGAAGTGCTGAGTCATGGAGCCACACCCCACAGGATATAAAGGCAGCAAGAGCTGCTGTGCCTCTTCGTAGCAGGCAAATTAACTGCTTAATTTGAAGTACTGTTGAAGTACTGTTTTTTCCTGGGTGACTCATCGGCGTCGAGGGAGATAACAGAGACACTTGGCATACGCTCGCTATTTTGCTGCCAGAGCTGATAATGCCGGCTAATTAAGCCATCACTCGGACGGAGGCGAGGAGGGACAGAACAGCTGGATTCGGCCCACGGGCATTGAGTCGACGCCCCTGTTCTACAACCTTAATACCTTTTCTGTATTGTGGTGACCGTAACTGGACGTAGTATCCCAAGTATGGCCTTATCAGTGCAGTACAAAGCAATAGTAGCCAACTTGATTTTGATAACATCCCTCTGTCGATGCAGCCTAGGAGTGCCGTATAGCTATCCTCAGGTGTACACTTAAACTCAGCTGCAACAAATGATTTCTGTTGTCAGAATTCTAGCAGATCCATAAAAAAAAAATACAACACCCTGGAAAAAAAAAATCAGCGGACAAGTCTCTGCACGCTTAGGACCTGGAAACCAAGAAGCTTTCCAAATATGTTTTTCTCTCCGGTTCCAAGCAGGGAGAAAGACAGGGTGTGTGTGTGTGTGTGTGTGTGGCTTTCCACATCTCCATCTCAGTGACAACAAGCTGTGAATTTGGCTGCCTGGGGACCTCCCCAACAAGGGAAGTGGTTGGCAATCCTTGGATATCGGGGTGGGCTGAATACCGATGGGCCAACTTGTAGTTTTAGGAGAATTCACTGAGTAGGACAGAGGGTGCCTCTGTAAAAGCAGAGTATTCAGAATTGAACAGATCCAGGTGTGTTGTTCTTAAAGGAAACCTTGGCTTTTCTCCAAGGCAAAGCAAAATTTTAAGGAGGAAGATGCAACCAAATTGCTTCCCTCAGTGTTCCCTCCTTTTTCTGGCTCTTCTCCAATCAGATCTGAACCTGAATCCTCTCCTGTCTGTTCCAAGTGAGTAAGCGTGTGCACACCTCAGCTACTTGCACCAGGTTAGAACATCCTAAAGCCAGCCTGACCTTGGAGAAGAGCTTTGCATCCAGAGGAGCAATTGAGAAGAAGAAGGAAGAAGGAAGAAGAAGAAGAAGAAGAAGAAGAAGAAGAAGAAGAAGAAGAAGAAGAAGAAGAAGAAGAAGAAGAAGAATACAACAGAGGAGGAGGAGGAGGAGGAGGAGGAGGAGAAGGAGAATAATAATAAGAAGGAAGAGGAGGAGGAGGAAGAGGAAGAGGAGGAGAAGGAGAAGAAGGAGGAGGAGGAGGAGAAGAAGACGACAATGGAGGAGGAGGAGGAGGAGAAGAAGAAAACAGAGGAGGAGGAGGCAGAGGCGGACGAGGAGAATAATAAGAAGAAGGAAGAGGAGGCGGAGGAAGAGGAGGAGAAGAAGAAGGAGGAGGAGGAGGAGGAGGAGGAGGAGGAGAAGAAGACGACAACGGCAATAGAGGAGGAGGAGGAGGAGGAGGAGGAGGAGGAGAAGGAGGAGGAGGAGGAGAAGAAGAAGGAGAAGGAGGAGGAGGAGGAGGAAGAGAAGAAGAAGTAGACGACAATGGAGGAGATGGAGGAGGAGGAGGAGGAGGAGAAGAAGAAGGAGAAGAAGAAGAAGAAGAAGAAGAAGAAGACGACAATGGAGGAGGAGGAGGAGGAGGAGGAGGAGGAGAAGAAGAAGGAGAAGGAGGAGAAGGAGGAGAAGGAGGAGAAGAAGTAAAAGAAGGAGAAGGAGAAGGAGAAGAAGCATTATTATTTCTACTTGCTTTTCCGTTCGCAACAGAAAGATTTAAGGATGAAACCTGAATGCAAATCTGCAAAGCATAGGTTTGCCTCTACAAGGACTCAAACATCTGTTTGTAAAATCTCAAGGAGCAATCATGAAAGCGAGACCTCTCCTTGGCAACCTGAAAGCCGGCTGCCAGTCAGAAAAAGAATACTGACGTAGTTTAAGCCAGATGTTGCTCAGTTAACAGGCTTTAAAATCAGTTCTGTTGTAGGTTCTTTGCTTATTTTGCCCTGGGACATATGGTACAACTAAAGCAATTAATCCAATTGTTGACATTGAAAGGCAATTGCATTAGAGATAGTCCTCGACTTATGACCGCAATTGAAACCCAAAATTTCCATTGTGAAGCGAAATGCTTGTTAAGTGAGTTTTGCCCCATTTTACGACCTTTCTGGCCACAGTTGTTATAAGTGAATCACTGCAGGGATTAAATTATGAACATGGTTGTTAAGTGAATCTGGCTTCCCCGCTGATTTTATTTTGTCATAAAGGATGATCACCTGACTGCAACCGTCATAAATATGAGCGTCCAAAATTCACCCCAAAATTTCCATTGCTAATCAAGGCAGTTGTTAGATGAGTCATGGTTCTTTTACGACCTTTTTTGTCATGGTTGTTAAGTGAATCACAAACATTGTTCAGTAAAATCATGCGGTTGTTAAGCAAATCTGGCTTCCCACATTGACTTTGCTTGTCAGAAGCTTACTAGAAAGACTGCAAATGGCAATCCCAGCACCTTGCGGCCATTGTAAATGTATGCCGATTGCCAAGCAACCAACATTTGATCACGTGACCATCGGGATGCTGCAACGGTCATAACCAGTGGTGTGATTCAGCTGGTTCGGGCTGGTTCGGGCGAACCGGTGGTTAAATTGCTGGTTGGCCCTTCCCTGCCCCTTTCAGGAGTCCCCAGGCACCCCATTTTTGCTTCCAGGAGGCCTCCTAGGCCCAAAACGGGCCCCGGGGGCAGCACATCCCCCCACGGCCTGGTTTTGCTCCCAAGGGGGTGCAGGAGGCTGAGTGCTGCCTGTCACACATCCCGGCCACGCCCACCATGATCACGCCCACCCAGCTGGTCATTAGGGCAGAGAACCGGTTGTTCAATTATTTGAATCCCACCATGAAAGCTATTCATAAGTCACTTTTTTCCTTAGAGAAGGAGGAGGAGGAGGAGAGAGGAAGTAAGTAGGTATGAAGAAAGGAGGGAGGGAGAGGAGAGTAAGAAGAAGAGAATGCTGTCAAAAGGAAATGGAGGAAAGACAACCCCGAAAATATTCCAAGTATAAAAACTGAAATAGTTAAACAAAAAAAAAAGGAATGACGAGGAATGAATATGAGCAAGAATGGAGAAATTAGAAAATGAAGGGCGAAAGTAGATTCGATTCAATAAAATATGCAAAGAAATATTAGGAAAGGAATAAAAACCTATGGGAGAAAAAAAAAGAAACATCTGGGCTAAAATTGTAACTAAGAAAAATTTATTTGAATATTTTGAATTGTATAAGATAAGAAAATGTCAATACTCTGTTCATGAATTGTGGTTGTGTGGAAGGGGGGAAATTTAAAAATCAATAAAAACTTGTATTAAAAAAAGTCACTTTTTTCAATCTTGCTGTAACTTTGAACAGTAAAACAGTTAAATTAAATGAATAATGATAAGCTGAGGGCTTCTTGTATTTTACACATAGTACAGGTAGTTCTCAACTTACGACCACAATCGAGCCCAATATTTATGTTGCTAAGCGAGAACAATATTAGAACAATAGATTTTTCTATCCACAGTCCAGAAGCTTTTTAAGTAAGAGCATCTGAGCCATGGTGGCGCAGCGGCGCAGTATTGCAGGCTGACTCTGCCCACTGCCAGCAGTTCGATCCTGACCGGCTCAAAGTTGACTCAGCCTTCCATCCTTCCGAGGTTGGTAAAATGAGGACCCAGATTGTTGGGGGCAAATAAAATCACTTAGAGAGGGTTGTAAAACACTGTAAAGCGGTATATAAGTAAGTGCTATTCCTATCTCTGCTGGGTAGAATCACTCAAAGCCCTATTTTGGTTTTCCATGTCTCTCCCCCTCCCCTCCCCAAAATACAGCGAACTGAATAGGTAGAGCTGGGTAACACTGATCTTCTAATAAAAATGCAATTCCCATTCCATATTATCTGCCACAACACAGAGAATCAAAGCGAATCCTGTAGCGTTGTAGTGCTATCTTCCTACTGTAAGGAAGAACTATATATACTATGGCAAAACTGTTATGGTTACCTCAGCTAGGCAACCTAAAGAAATATCCGTAACATTGGTGTTGAAAGTTACTGAGAGGCTCAAGTGAATTCAAAATCCTATTTTTCCCAAATAGCTCATAGCAAAGAATCTGTCGGGTAAACAATATAATTTCTATCGAAAAGCTACGTGCAGAATCATGCAGAAATAGATCCAAATAATCAGCCTGATTCATGAAATCGGACAAGTTGCCATTACTCATCCAGGGATTAATAAGAGCAAAATGTACTACACTGCAGTCACGATGTCTGTAAAGTCATTTTTACTTTTGACCGGGGACATTGCTCTTCAGGTATTTATTTTATTTTTTTATTATTTTTTTATTTGTCACAACGGTATATATAAGCATAAGCATGAAATAACTATACAATATATAAGCATAAATATAATCATAGGTATGTAATAACGATATGAAATTGGATACAATTAAAGGGAACATTAGGACAGGGATGGTAGGCATGTTGGTGCTCTTATGCATGCCCCTTACAGACCTCTTAGGAATGGGGTGAGGTCAATAGTAGACAGTCTTTGGTTAAAGCTTTGGGGATTTTGGGAAGAGACCACAGAGTCAGGTAGTGCATTCCAGGCATTAACAACTTTGTTACTGAAGTCATATTTTCTGCAATCAAGATTGGAACGGTTCACATTACGCTTAAATCTATTGTGTGCTCGTGTATTGTTGTGATTGAAGCTGAAGTAGTCTTCAACAGGAAGGACGTTGTAACAGATGATTCTATGAGTTAAATTCAGGTCATGTCAAAGGCGGCCGAGTTCTAAATTTTCTAAACCCAGGATTTCAAGTCTGGTGGCGTAAGGTATTTTGTTGTAATCAGAGGAGTGGAGAACTCTTCTTGTAAAATATTTCTGGACATGCTCAATTGTATTAATGTCCGAAATGAGGTGTGGGTTCCAGACAGGCGGGCTGTATTCAAGAATTGGTCTTGCAAATGTTTTGTATGCTCTGGTTAGCAGTGTAATATTTCTGGAGAAGAAGCTACGCAAGATTAAGTTTACAACTCTTAAAGCCTTTTTTGTGATGTAGTTGCAGTGAGCTTTGGCACTTAGATCATTTGATATGAAAACTCCAAGGTCTTTAACGGGGTGGGGGTCATCTCCAAGGTAATGTCCATCAAGCTTGTATTTAGTGTTCAGATTCTTTTTTCCAATTTTTATTACACAGCCTGCTGGTCAAGAAAACTAAAAGCGAAGGTAAATAGAATCCTTGAAATAAATGAAGTACTCCAAAGAGCCTGATACTCATATTTTATAAATTGATAGAATCTGTTTGCAGAATTCGGACTGAATTCATACAGCCACCAATCTTTAGAATGTACTACCTATCGAGCAGTGGTGGGTTGCTACTGGTTTGCCCCAGTTTGGGCGAACCGGTTGCAGCGGCTGTGGGAGTCTCTGCCCACCTGTCCGGACATCATAAAATACTATTTGCACATGCGCAGAAGCTTCTTCGCTCGCAAAAGCGCAAGCGAGCCAGTAGCAGAAGTAAGTGAAACACACCGCTTCTATAGAGCAAAGTTGGTGTATTTTAGAAAAATGTAGATCAGGGGTCTCCAACCTTGGCAACTTTAAGATTTGGGGACTTCAACTCCCAGAATTCCACAGCCAGCTTTGCTGGCTGAGGAATTCTGGGAATTGAAGTCCCCAAGTCTTAAAGTTGCCAAGGTTGGAAACCCCTGATGTAGATCCATTTTTCAGCAATGCAAAGAAACATACCAACCCAATCTGTATAATGAAAAAATTAATAATCCATATATTTTCTTGGACAGCATACAGAAACTAGGAACAACATTCACAAAGGCATTTATATTTTTAAATGAACACCTGCAGCACACCGAGATTAGCATTTTATATTTCCATAATCTTTATTACTGGAAAACTAAGTGAAGTAGCCAAACTTGTTTTAACTAATGAAGAAATGGAGAAAAAAAAAACCCCACAAAGATAAAAAAAAGTATCAGCTAAGGAACTAGGTCATACCAGAAGTGTGACTCATATTTGAAGTTAACAGATCAAATCAAATCAAATTTATTTATCTATCGTCCACCACCAGAAATTGACACAGCTGTTTAAAAACAAGTCAATGAGCATTTAAAACAACCAAGAAAATACCCAAGCTGCTTGTATCATCTTTCCCCATAACAACAACCCTGTGAGGTGAGTTGGGCGGAGAGGATGGGACTGGCCAAGGTCACTCAGTGGGCTTTCATGCCTAAGGCGGGACCAGAACTCACAGTCTCCTGGTGATTGGCCCAAAGTCATTCAACTGCCTTTCACGGCTAAGGCGGGACCAGAACTCACCGTCTCCTGGTGATTGGCTAAAGTCATTCAACTACTTTTCATGCCTAAGGCAAGACTAGAACTCACCGTCTCCTGGTGATTGGCCCAAAGTCATTCAACTACCTTTCATGCCTAAGGCAAGACTAGAACTCACCGTCTCCTGGTGATTTGGCCCAAAGTCACCCAATTGGCTTTCATGCCTACGGCAGGAATGTAACTTACGGTATATCTATATCTATCTACATGAAATTGAAATGAACTATGAGTTTTACTACAAGCTAAACAAACGCGGGATCCATTGGGTCATTCTTCTTTCCACATATAATAAAGGGTTATATTGTTTCTCCTTCCCTCTTAACTCTCAGGAGATCTTGCTGTAGCCTCCTCCTCCTCTTCTTCTTCCTTCTCCCCTCTCAGCTCACCTTCGGAACTGCCTGACACTTTGCTGGGAGGAAGGGGAATAAAAAGAGCACAGGCCATGATGAAAACTGCACCCCGGCTCCCCATTTTGATGTCCCATCCAAGGGATCCCTTCCTCCAGGAAGGAAGAGGGCTCCTGTGTTGGCAGTGATCCTTAGCCAGCCTTACCTTGCTAGCAGGCATCTGGATTGCTTCCTCGTTTTTTCCTCACTGGCCATTGGCATTAAGAGATTTCAAATTTCAGCCTTGCTTAAAGGTAAAGGTTCCCCTTGCACATATGTGCTAGTCGTTCCCGACTCTAGGGGGCAGTGCTCATCTCCGTTTCAAAGCCGAAGAACCAGCACTGTCCGAAGACGTCTCCGTGGTCATGTGGCCGGCATGACTCAACGCCAAAGGCGGACAGAACGCTATTACCATCCCACCAAAGGTGGTCCCTATTTCTCTACTTGCATTTTTTAACGTGCTTTCGGACTGCTAGGTTGGCAGAAACCAGGATAAGTAACAGGACCTCACCCTGTTACGCAGCACCAGGGATTCAAACCGCTGAATTGCCGACCTTTCGATTGACAAGATCAGCATCTTAGCCACTGAGCCACCGTATCCCTTCAGCCTTGCTTACTAAGCAGCTAATGGCCGATTGGCTGCAGGAGCCAGAGGGATGGAAGAAAGATGGAGATACACTTCTTCCATCTTCCCCCAGCCCATTCAACCTACAGGGAGTCTGGGAAATATAGCCAGAAAGTGGAATGGCCACAACTTTGCCAAATTTCAATCCCACCGGAGTCATGGGTCCCAGATTTTGGATGCCTATTGCTAGTTAGCCCATTTGAGTTGCATTGATTCAAAAATTGTTTTTTTGTTTTTTTTTAATGATGCACTGTTGCACCCAATTAAAGCTTGCAAAGTATCAAACAGACATTTAGTAATGTGGATCATTAGAGGCAGTGGTGAAATCTACATGTCTTTCCTACCGGTTCTGTGGGCGTGGCTTGGTGGTGGTGGTGTCATGTGACTGGGTGGGCGTGGCTATGTAACCTGACTGGGAGATCAAAAGACAGAACGTCACTAACAATAATGTCCTGCTGGAGCAGGGTTGGACTAGATGACCTCCAGGTCCCTTCCAGCCCTGGATTATCCTCTGAAGCTGTGTCTAGTGCCAGGTTTGTAGTCCTTCCTTCCTCTCCTTCGGGCGAATAGGTTGTAAAAAATGCTTTTAAAAGGTTAAAAAAAAGAGGCTCCGACGATCACCGTTGTGGCGCGTGATCGTCAGAGCCTTTTTTTTTTAACCTTTTAAAAGCAGGAAGTAACGACACTCCGGCGGGTGGGCGGAGCTTCGCACCACCATCACTACCGGTTCTCCGAACCACCTGCCACAATCGCTACTGGATCGCGCGATCCGGTCCGAACCGGGAGCATTTCACCCCTGATTAGAGGTCCCATTTAGAAATAAATGTATTACCAAAAAAAAAAAGAACACAGCTAGAAGCACTGAATGTATTGAATCTCTATTTTAACTCCTTGAGGCTGTATTATTTGGTGTTTCCTGACTGGGGATACCATTATCCCTGCAGCTGTGGAAAAGTGGTAAACAGCTGCTCTGCCTTTTATCCAGGCTAGTAAACAAGGGATCGTCCCCATTTACATTATCATCAATCTTCCCTTCTCCTCTGTACTTGTTTACTATCGACCCAGGCCAGGATGCTGATCATCTGTTTACTTGTTTGTCTGTTTGCTTAGTTGGAGTTTGTTTGTATCTTCAAGTCAGTCTTGACTTCTGGTAACTGCCTGCACAAATCCCTCCAGTTGCTTTTGCCAAGATTTCAGAAATGGTTTGCTATTGCCTCCTTCCTAGGACTGAGAGAAACTGGCTGGCCCAAGGTTATGCAAGTTTGTGTCTAAGGCAGGAGTCTCCAACCTTGGCAACTTTAAGACTTGTGGACTCCAACTCCCAGAATACCTCAGCCAGCTTTGCTGGCTGAGGAACTCTGGGAGTTGAAGTCCACAAGTCTTAAAGTTACCAGGGTTGTTGACCCCTGGTCTAAGGCAGGACTAGAACTCACAGGTTCTAGCCCAGGGGTGGTATTCACTTACCTTAGCTATTGGTTCGCAAATGTGAGTGCGTGCCACCTTTGCACATGCAAAGAGCCTTCTGCGCATGCACAGAGGGTAAAAAACAGGACGTGATGACATGCGGGTGGGTCGATGGGTGGGCGGAGCCACCTCCCACAACTGCCGCTACCTGTTCGCCCGAACTGGATAGAACCGGCTGAATTCCACCACTGTTCTAGCCCATCTGCTTAGCACCTCCCATTTCTCAATGTGTACAAAAGCTTCATTCATTTCTTAGAAATAGAGAAGATAGTAGCTTTCAATGGCCTGAGATGAGACTTTATTATTATTTTTATAAACGACTCAAAGTGTTGAACATATCTAATGCTCCTTCATCGTTATCTTAACGATCCCATAAATCCCTTGCGGGGTGGAGTCTGGGCAACTGAATGGAGCTAGCAGAGTGTTTTAATGGCCGGATGCCCTTCCTGTCACCAGTGCGGTGTTTTGTTCAGCAGATATATTCTCAGTGTGCCCAGAGAGAGAAATATGTGCTTCTACCTAAGATCGAACTCACAGCCTCCTGATGGTGAGGCGAGAGCTCCACCTCTAGGCCACTGCACCACTCCTTCCTCCTCCTATTTTACCCAAAACAACAGCCCTGTGTGATGGCTTAGGCTGAGAGAATGGGAATGGCCCAAAGTCACCCAGCTGGATTTCGAGCCAAAGGTGGGACTAGAGGTCACAGTCTCCTGGCAATTTGGCCCAAAGTCACCAGCCAGTTTTCATGGCTAAGACAGGACTAGAACTCATGGTTTTCTGATGATTGGCCCAAAATCACCCAGCTGGCTTTCATGCCTAAGGCAGAACTAGAATTCACAGTCTCCCGGTTTCTAACTTGTTGCCTTAACCACTATTTATTTATTTATTTATTTAATCACATTTATATACCGCCCTATCTCCCAAGGGACTCAGGGCGGTTTACAGCCTAATAAAAACATGCATATAAATACAGAATAAAACACCATTTAAAAAACTTATTAAATAAGGCCGAATGTTAAAAATTGCAATAAAAATAATAAAACCCCATTAAAACCAAATTAAAATTTAAAATTCTAGTCCAGTCCTGCGCAAATAAATAGATGTGTCTTAAGCTCGCAGCGAAAGGTTCGAAGGTCGGAAAGTTGACGAAGACCTGGGGGAAGTTCATTCCAGAGGGTGGGAGCCCCCACAGAAAAGGCTCTCCCTCTGGGTGTCGCCAGTCGGCACTGCCTGGCAGACGGCACCCTAAGGAGTCCCTCCCTGTGAGAGCGCACGGGTCGGTGGGAGGCAATCGGTGGCAGCAGACGGTCCCGTAGGTAGCCCGGCCCTAGACCACGCAGGGCTCTGAATCAATCAAGGACAAAAAGGAAGACAAGAAATAATTTACTGGATCCATATTCAGCTCAGTCCCAAACTGTTTTCAGGAATTACAAAAGCAGAAAGGCTAAACAAAGAAAACACACAGATTTTCTTGGTTTCGAGGAAGGAGCTAAATCTTCCCCTCTTTGCTTTACCTCCATGATAAATGATACAAAAATTGCAATTTGTTACAGCATTAGTACCAACTTGCTTGCAGTATCCAAAATGCCATTTGAAAGCTGTGTTGTAACCAAGGCCCAAGTAGTGCTTACTAAACACTATTCAGTCCTCAACAAACTTATTTTATTAAAACAGCTGAGAATTAATTCATTCTCAGCTTCGTCCAAAACAAAATTCTTAATAACCGGTCCCTCGGTCTTATCACCAACCTTTGATGTCTTTGACAACCTGCCAAAGGCTTTTCTTGGCAAAACCCCCACAAAGTTCAAGAGACGCTGACAAGAAGCACAGAAATCAAGGTTGCTTTTCTACAAAGAACCCAATGTCTCGTTGCTTCTCTTTTAAGCCTTATGGGAGTGGCCAATCATCTTCTGGCATTACTCCTGAGTTGTCCTTTTTTCTTCAGCTGCTCTTGCCTTCTGGCAGCTCTTCACATGCGTGTACTAGGAACAGGCTCCTCCTGTTCCTCTGCCTCTCTGCTGTCTGCCTGTGGAGGCTCTGGAGTCCGCGCATTGTTCCCAGATGGCCCCGGCCCCATCTCTGCCTCTGAGCAGAGCCCCCGTCCGTGCCTTCCCCTGACTCCAGGACTGGCCCATTGTCCTCTCCAGCCTCCTCACTGTCTGACTCCATTGCCAGGTCCATGGGCTGCTGGCGGACCACAACAAGCTGATGATCTCCAGGCCAGTATGTCCTTTGATTTTATGAACTCTGCTCATAGATGCTTAGTTTCAGATATTGTGGTAACAATAGATGAGCTTCCAGGAGTTCAAGGGGAAACTGAGTTTCTACGTTCCTCTAGGTCTCCCACCGAAGGCCCTCTGGAGGCTAGAAATGGCCCCATTTCCAGACTTCTGGAACTTTTGAGAGGTCCATTTTTTTGCCCTCCCAGAGCCTCTGCATGGGCCCTGCATTTACCTGCCATCCAAAATGGGCTGCGCGAAGAATTCTGGGAGGGATGGGGTGGGGTGAGTGGAGCCAGCCAGTCCTTGCAACTACTGGTTCGGCGAACCAGACGTAAAATTAGCATCCAGTTTGCCCGAAGCGGCTGAATCCTACCCCTGGAGCAGGGGTGAAATGCTCCCGATCCGGTAGCGATGGCGGCGGGTGGTTTGGAGAACCGGTAGCAAAAATCCCTTCCGCCCCTCATGCCCAGCTGAACCGTGCAATCATCAGATTTTTTTTTTTACTTTTAAAAGCATTTTTTCTTTGGCCGAAAAAATGCTTTTAAAAGTAAAAAAAAAGTTGGCCACGCCCACCCAGTCACATTACCTCCCCACCAAGCCATGCCCACAGAACCGGTAGTAACAAATTTTATATTTCACCCCTGCCCTGGAGCCATTGCTATGGAGAAAGGGAAAATAAACAGACAATTGGAATTTTAGGGAGAACAAGACAGCTTGGAGGAGGCATCTAGAGTAGACATTGAAACCCCTTATTAACCATTTATTCCTCTACACAAATTCCTTTCATTTTTGTTTTTTCATTGTAACCGGTACCTTATGAAACCCCGAGGGATTCTTTATCATCAGGATGACTCAGTGAGAGTTTTAAATTGCCAAATTCTGGGAATGATTGTTGTACATCCCCCCACCCCACCCCATCGTAATCAGTCTTCGTGAACAATCAGATTTTTTATTTGGGGTGATGGAGAGACAGTGGCTGAAACGAATCACTAACTCTTAATGAACAGCCCTATCTGTATCTACAAAACCAATCTTCGGAGTTTACTATCCTTGTCTTTTGGAAAGATGTGGATGTATTGCTTGAGGCCATTATTTTAATGCTGTCGATTGAACAAATACTCTAAGTACGCTGATTAACCTTAAAGGAAAAAGAATAAAAGGGTAGTTTTAATTGGGATTTTGAATTCCAGAGAGGGCATTCAGACAAACGTTTCATCTAATTCTTTAGCTGTACCAAGCAGAAGAAATGTATCTGGAAAATATTTTTCAATCAAGCAATGATTTAAAAAAAGAAGAAGAAGAAGAATGAACTAGATGGAAGCATATAAAGTTCAAACATAAAGTATGGATAAAGTCCCGTGATGGTGAATCTATGGCATGCGTGCCCAAAGTGGCATGCGAAGCCACGTGGCCTAGCACATGCAGCCTTGCCAGTTTGTCTTATGGGTTTCTGGTGCGAATTTGCGCACGATGATCAGCTGTCCTTTGCGCGCGCAGCAGAAAAGGATGTGAGAGGGATCTTGGAGTCCTAGTGGACAACCATTTAGATATGAGCCAGCAGTGTGCAGCAGCTGCTAAAAAAGCCAACACAGTTCTGGGCTGCATAAACAGAGGGATAGAATCAAGATCACGTGAAATGTTAATACCACTTTATAATGCCTTGGTAAGGCCACACGTGGAATACTGCATTCAGTTTTGGTCACCACGATGTAAAAAAGATGCTGAGACTCTAGAAAGAGTGCAGAGAAGAGCAACAAAGATGATTAGGGGACTGGAGGCTAAAACATATGAAGAACAGTTGCAAGAACTCGGTATGCCTAGTTTAATGAAAAGAAGGACTAGGGGAGACATGATAGCAGTCTTCCAATATTTCAGGGGCTGCCACAAAGAAGAGGGAGTCAAACTATTCTCCAAAGCACCTGAGAGTAGAACAAGAAGCAATGGGTGGAAACTGATCAAGGAAAGAAGCAACTTAGAACTAAGGAGAAATTTCCTGACAGTTAGAACAATTAATAAGTGGAACAACTTGCCTGTAGAAGTTGTGAATGCTCCAACACTGGAAATTTTTAAGAAGATGTTGGATGACCATCTGTCTGAAGTGGTGTAGGGTTTCCTGCCTGGGCAGGGGGTTGGACTAGAAGGCCTCCAAGGTCCCTTCCAACTCTGTTGTCCCTTCCAACTCTGTTGTTGTTGTTGTTGTTGTTGTTGTTGTTGTTATTATTATTATTATTATTATTATTATTAAAACTGGTATGTGCATGCACGCCAGCCAGCTGACTGTCATGTGCACATGCATGCCAGAACCTGGATGTTCAACTTTTCTGGAGCATGATCCATTTGTGCAAGCGGCAGTGTCGGAAACCAGCCTACGCATGAGTGCCGGCAGCTGATCGTCAGGCACGATGCGCCCTAGAACCCAGAAGCTCATCTTTTCCAGAATATGGCCCCGACGAGTGTTTGTGCACGAAAAGGTTCGCTATTGCTGGATTAGTCCTAAAAATTACGAACATTTGTTTAATGACCATTTGAAATTATAATGGTGCTGGGAAAAGTGACATGCAACTGGTCCTCATGCTAATGACTATTGCAGTGTCCCTGCGGTCACCTGATCAAAATCCAGGCACTTGACAAATGGCATGTCTTCAAGAATGGTTGTGGTGGTGTTATGTGATTGCCATTTGCAACTTTCCAAGCAGGTTTCCAGAAGAATAATGGGATTGGAAAGGATTTTGGAGGTAAATATAAGGAGGTATAAGCATATATATAGAAAGAATAAAAGAAAAACAATAGGACAGGAATGGTAGGCATGTTTGTGCGCTTATGCACGCCCCTTATGGTCCTCTTAGGAATGGGGTGAGGTCAATAGTAGAAAGTTTTTGGTTAAAGTTTTTAGGATTATGGGAAGAGATCACAGAGTCAGCTAAAGTGTTCCAAGCACTGATGATTCTGTTACAGAAGTCATATTTTCTGCAATCTAGATTAAAGCGGTTGACATTAAGTTTAAATCTATTAGTTGCTCTAGTATTATTGCAATTAAAGCTGAAGTAGTCTTTAACCGGAAGGACATTACAATAGATGATTCTGTGAGTTAAGCTTAGGTCTTGTCGAAGGCGACGGAGTTCCAAGTTTTCTAAGCCTAGGATTTCAAGTCTGGTGGGATAGGGTATTTTATTGTTTTCAGAGGAATGGAGAACTCTTCTTGTAAAATATTTCTGGACACGTTCAATTGTATTGATGTCAGAGATGTGGTGAGGGTTCCAAACTGGCGAGCTGTATTCTAGAATTGGTATAGCAAATGTTTTATATGCTCTGGTTAGTAGTGTGGTGTTTTTGGAAAAGAAAGTACGCAAGATTAGGTTTACAACTCTTAGAGCCTTTTTTGCTATGTAGTTGCAGTGGGCTTTGGCACTTAGATCATTTGACATGAAAACTCCAAGGTCTTTAACGGGATGGGGGTCATCAGGTCTTCTAGTCCAACCTCCATTTCAGGCAGTAGACTCTGTACCATTTCAGACCAATAGCTGTCCAGTCTCTTTTTAAAAACCTCCAGTCATGGAGCACACACAACTTCTGGAGGCAACCCTTTACACTGGTTTATTGTTCTCACTGTCAGGAAATTTCTTCCTTAGTTCTAGGTTGCAGGCAAAATCAATGGGGGAGGCCAGATTCAGTTAATGTCCATCCGGTTTGCTTATCAACCGCAAAAAAAAAAAAAGTCATAAAATCGGGTGCGATTCACTTATCAACCACATCACTTAGTGATGAAAGTTCCAGTGCCATTTACAGACAGACAGATAGAGAGATAGCTGGATGAAGAGAGTTTATAGATAGATGAGAGATAGAAAGATGATAGATGGGTGAGCTAAATAAAGAGAGAGATAATAATATGGTAGATGATAGATAGATAGATAGATAGATAGATAGATAGATAGATAGATAGATAGATAGATAGATAGATAGATAGATAGATAGATATGCATACATATGATAGATATGATGGATGGATGGATGGATGGATGGATGGATGGATGGATGGATGGATGGATAGAGAGAGATGATAGATGAGAGAGAGAAAGGCAAGCTGTTGTGCCTTGCCCGCTTTCCCCGCAGCCGGGGCCTTCTTATCTGCTTCCGAACGCTGAGGAATGTCCTAGCATGCCTCCCGGCCCCAGCCCTGGCTCCATGCCCAGACAGGCTGAGGAAGAAGAAGCGCCTCCAGCCCCCAGCCCTGGCTCCATGCCCAGGCAAACGGCGCAACTAGACCCCTCCCCCTCCCCCACAGCATGTGAGCCTGAGGAAGGTCAATTACCAACAGCTGCAGACTGGAGTGACCCTCGCTTCAGGAGATTAGATAAGCGGCGGCAACAGAAGGAAGGGAGGGGCAGGCCGGGATAAGTGCTGAGTCATGGAGCCACACCCCATGGCCTATATAAAGGATCTGCTTTCTGGCATTCTCTGATTCAGGCAAAGTCTACCTTATCTTGCTGAAATCACTTTCTGGTCTCCTGCCTGCCTTGAGAACTTTGCTAGGACTTTGGCAGAGCTGCAGAGGCATGCCTGATTCGGATTTCCCTGACCCGGCCGTCAGCGGAGGAGTGGGACACGACACAAGCAGTCAGGCAGACAGACAGATAAATGGCTGGATAAAGAGCGTTTATAGATATATGAGAGATAGAGAGATGATAGATGGGTGAGCTAGATAAAGAGTGATAGATAATAATACGATAGATAGATAGATAGATAGATAGATAGATAGATAGATAGATAGATAGATGCATACATAGATATGATCAATGGATAGAGATGATAGATGAGAGAGAGAGACAGAGAGGCAAGCAGACGTACACAGAGAGAGATAAAAATTATATGGCTGCCCACTCACTCTCATTTTCTATTTGACTCTCCCACCATCAACATAAGAACAGCTACTAAATTAGGGGAGGCGGAAGGCAAAAAGATAGGCGGGCAGTGAGGGATAAGAAATTCTGAAGGCTCTCTGGGAAATTAGAATTGTAGTGGGATTCAATCTGATTTAAAGGGATTTAATAAGGGATGTCATTTCCTGCCGACCTCCCCAACGGATGGGGCTCACCCAAACATTATTCGAGACAGAACAGTCAAAGTGAAATAAGACCTTCCACGCACAATACTTTTCTTAAGGCACGTGGGTGTGATCTACAGGAAAAGGAAAATAGCCAAGCTGCACGCCCAATGCTTCACATCCCAACATCACTTCCCTATGCTTTTCATTCCTCCTCCTTGGAGCAAGTACAAAACCCTCCACAGGGGAAAAAAAATTCTTTCTGCAAACAATCCTCTGAGAGGCCATGAAAGATGGGATTTTTAAATAATGGTTTTGGTTGGGCCACTACATCTTGAAATTTAAATCTTTACTTCATGGTATAAGGTAGATTTCTGGCTATTGACTGTATCTGTACAGTAAAACAATAGGTATAGGGATATTTTTGGTATATATAGAATAGAATAGAATAGAATAGAATAGAATAGAATAGAATAGAATAGAATAGAATAGAATAGAATTCTTTATTGGCCAAGAGTGATTGGACACACTTGACCAATTTGTCTTTGGTGCATATGCTCTCAGTGTACATAAAGAAAAAATAAAATATATTCGTCCAGAATCATAAGATACAACACTTAGTGATAGTCGTAGGATACTAATAATCAATCAAATCATACTAGTAGGAAACAATAAAAGCAATATAATTTGTAAAGAGACAAGCAACATGGATACAGCCATAAGTGAGAAGAGATAGGTACTAGTAAGGATGAGAAGAACGACAGTCGTAGTAGTTAATTTGACAGTGGGAATTAGTTGTTAATTTGTAATGATGCGGGTCATTCATTGAACAGGATGAAGGGGAAGGAACTGTCAAGGTCTAGAAAATCTGAGGTAAATTAGATGTTGTTGTCTTTTTGCCCCCAATGGAACGTGGACTATTAGCTGGAATGACACAAATGGCTGGCAGCTTGAGATAAGACAACTATATTCAGATATAAAAAATGTATCCTTAGTCACAATCATTTGGTGAAAGGAAAGAATCAGAAGGTTTCAACCTGAAGTGAGATTTGTAGAAAGGCCATATTTTTGCCCCCCTAGGCGCTCATCAGGGTAAAGGATGGAGGCCAGCTGTTCAGAGAACGAAAAAAAGAAGTTTGGCAGGTGATTTTTTTTTTTGGCGTGGGTTTTTTATTATTATTATTTTTGCACCTGCAAAATGAATTTCAGAGACAGATGAGGATATTGTTCCACGGTCTTTGATCTGAACACACAGATGAGAAACACAGAGACATGTTCATGCAGATGTCACCTGTGGAGCCACAATATATATGTGTCAACACAGCAGTGCGTGCCAGTACTCTCCTGCAGTGTAGTGCGATGCTTAATGTATGGAAAGTTTAAGATCTATTGCCCAGCTATGAAATGGGGTACTGGGTGGGGGGTGGGGGGGAAGAGACCACCCAACTGTAGAATGCTAAACAATATTAGCCCATCTCCAAACTGACAAAAATAATTATCAGGTGTGCAAAGCAAGCAGCAAAAGGTTCGTAAAAGTTTGGTGCATGTGAAGAGCCTCTTCTAAATATGAATAAATAAATAATAAATAAATAACAACAGAGTTGGAAGGGACCTTGGAGGCCCAGGCAGGAAACCCTACACCATCTCAGACAGATGGTTATCCAACATTTTCTTAAAAATTTCCAGTGTTGAAGCATTCACAATTTCTGCTGGCAAGTTGTTCTACTTAAATCCTAGGCTTAGAAAACTTGGAACTCCGTCGCCTACGACAAGACCTAAGTTTAACTCACAGAATCATCTATTGTAATGTCCTTCCTGTTAAAGACTACTTCAGCTTCAATTGCAATAATACTAGAGCAACCAATAGATTTAAACTTAATGTCAACCGCTTTAATCTAGATTGCAGAAAATATGACTTCTGTAACAGAATCATCAGTGCTTAGAATACTTTTTTTTTTGTTTTGTTTACATTTATATCCCGCCCTTCTCCGAAGACTCAGGGCGGCTTACAGTGTATAAGGCAATAGTCTCATTCTATTTGTATATTTTTACAAAGTCAACTTATTGCCCCCCCAACAATCTGGGTCCTCATTTTACCTACCTTATAAAGGATGGAAGGCTGAGTCAACCTTGGGCCGGGCTTGAACCTGCAGTAATTGCAGGCTACTGTGTTCTAATAACAGTCTCTAACAGCCTGAGCTATTACAGCCCTTTACCTGACTCTGTGGTCTCTTCCCATAATCCTAAAATCTTCAACCAAAAACTGTCTACTATTGACCTCACCCCATTCCTAAGGGGACCATAAGGGGCGTGCATAAGCGCACAAAACGTGCCTACCGTTCCTGTCCTATTGTTGTTGTTTTTTTCTTCCTATAAACATATATGCTTATACCTCCTTATATTTACCCATAAATGTGTTTATATATTATATAATCTTTTTGTATGATACCTACATATATTGTTATGACAAAATTAATTTAATTAATTAATTAATTAATTAATTGTTCTAACTGTCAGGAAATTTCTCCTTAGTTCTAAGTTGCTTCTTTCCTTGATCAGTTTCCGCCCATCGCTTCTTGTTCTACACTCAGGTGCTTTGGAGAACAGCCCGACTCCCTCTTCTTTGTGGCAACCCCTGAGATATTGGAACACTGCTGTCATGTCTCCCCTAGTCCTTCTTTTCATTAAACTAGACATACCCAGTTCCTGCAACCGTTCTTCATATGCTTAATCATCTTTGTTGCTCTTCTCTGCACTCTTTCTAGAGTCTCCGCATCTTTTTTACATCGTGGCGGCCAAAACTGAATGCAATATTCCAAGTGTGGCCTTACCAAGGCATTATAAAGTGGCACTAACACTTCACGTGATCTTGATTCTATCCTTCTGTTTATGCAGCCCAAAACTGTGTTGGCTTTTTTAGCAGCAGCTGCACACTGCTGGCTCTGCTGCATACCGCTGAAGACGGATGTCCTGTCTCGAGCATTAGCTCTCTGGAATCCCTTTGGCTACCAAAGAATAAATCTGCTTCCTGATGCTTTCATCTGCTTCCCTTACGCTCATGGCAGTCAATCCTGGTGCCAAAATCAGCAGAGGTAATGAAACTTCCAGACCTCGGAACATTGTTCATGGCTTAACTGCCTTACTCTTAGTAGGTCTCTTTCCCCCTCTCCTGTTTGTGTGATTCAATCTGGGTGCATCGGACTGTGTGACATAATCATTTCCATAATCATTTCGAGATCAAAGCTGTAAAACTTAAGGAGTTGGGATTTTCAACCTGACTTAGTCCTGTATGGACGTTCTCCTGTCAATATTGCTGCAGCCAATCCTCCTAAAAGGTGCAGGAAGGGGGAAAAAATGCAATACAGATAGTCCTCGACTTACAGCCATTCGTTTAGTGACTGTTTGAAGTTACAACGGCACTGAATACTGTTTATTTTTATTTTATTTATTTTGTCAACCTTTTCTAAGATAACAGATATGTATAAACATGTTATAGAATAGAATAGAATAGAATAGAATAGAATGGAATAGAATAGAATAGAATAGAATAGAATAGAATAGAATAGAATAGAATAGAATAGAATAGAATAGAATAGAATTTTTATTGGCCAAGTGTGATTGGACACACAAGGAATTTGTCTTTGGTGCATAGGCTCTCAGTGTACATAAAAGAAAAGATACATTCATCAAGGTACATTTACAACACAACTGATGGTCAATATATCAATATAAATCATAAGGATTGCCAGCAACAAAGTTACAGTCATACAGTCATAAGTGGAAGGAGATTGGTGATAGGAACAATGAGAAGATTAATAGTAGTGCAGATTTAGTAAATAGTTTGACAGTGTTGAGGGAATTATTTGTTTAGCAGAGTGATGGCCTTCAGGAAAAAACTGTTCTTGTGTCTAGTTGTTCTGGTGTGCAGTGCTCTATAGCGTCATTTTGAGGGTAGGAGTTGAAACAGTTTATGTCCTGGATGTGAGGGATCTGTAAATATTTTCACGGCCCTCTTCTTGATTTGTGCAGTATACAGGTCCTCAATGGAAGGCAGGTTGGTAGCAATTATTTTTTCTGCAGTTTTAAGTATCCTTTGAAATCTGTGTCTTTCTTGTTGGGTTGCAGAACCGAACCAGACAGTTATAGAGGTGCAAATGACAGACTCAATAGTTCCTCTGTATTATTGAGTCTGTCATTTGCACCTCTATAACATACATATATACAGGATAAGAATACATGATAAGGATACGAATAAATGGGGAACCGTAGGCACGCTGGTGCTCTTATGCACACCCCTTACAGACCTCTTAGGAATGCGGGGGAGGTCAACAGTAGACAGTCTTAGGTTAAAGTTTTGGGGGTTTGGGGATGAGACCACAGAGTCTGGTAGTGCATTCCAGGCGTTGACCACTCTGTTGCTGAAGTCGCATTTTCTGCAATCGAATTTGGAACGGTTTACCTTAAGTTTGTATCTATTGTTCGCTCGTATATTGTTGTGGTTGAAGCTGAAGTAGTCATTGACCGGTAGGACGTTGCAGCAGATAGTTTTATGTACTACGCTTAGGTCAGAACGAAGGTGGCGTACTTCTAAGTTGTCTAAGCCCAAAATTTCTTACATTACTTACATGACTGACATTAATTACATGACTGACATTAATTACATGACTTATACCCATTTTTTTTTGTTTACATTTATACCCCGCCCTTCTCCGAAGACTCAGGGCGGCTTACAGTGTATAAGACAATAGTCTCATTCTATTTGTATATTTTTTACAAAGTCAACTTATTGCCCCCCCAACAATCTGGGTCCTCATTTTACCTACCTTATAAAGGATGGAAGGCTGAGTCAACCTTGGGCCGGGCTTGAACCTGCAGTAATTGCAGGCTACTGTGTTCTAATAACAGGCTTCTTAATAGCCTGAGCTATCCCGGCATTTGTTTAGTGACTGTTTGAAGTTACGATGGCACTGAATACCATATCCAGTTTTGGTCACCACATTACAAAAAAAGACGTTGAGACTTTGGAAAAAGTGCAAAGAAGAGCAACTAAGACGATTAAAGGCCTGGAGATGAAAGCATATGAAGAACGGTTGCAGGAGTTGGGTTTGACTAATCTAGAGAAAAGAAGGGCTAGAAGGGACATGATAGTAATATTCTAGTATTTGAGAGGCTGCCACAAAGAGGAGGGGGACAAAGTATTTTCCAAAGCACCTGAAGGCAGGACAAGAAACAATGGATGGAAACTAATCAAGGATGGGCCTCTGGTGGCTCAGCAGACTAAGTCTGTCTGTTATTAACACAGCTGCTTGCAATTACTGCAAGTTCAAGTCCCACCAGGCCCAAGGTTGACTCAGCCTTCCATCCTTTATAAGGTAGGTAAAATGAGGACCCAGATTGTTGGGGGCAATAAAAGTTGACTTTGTATATAATATAATGTTCTTTCTGCGCCAACTCAGTAAGCTCAAACTGCCCAAGGAGCTGCTGATCCAATTCTACAGAGGAATTATTGAGTCTGTCATTTGCACCTCTATAACTGTCTGGTTCGGTTCTGCAACCCAACAAGAAAAACACAGACTTCAGAGGATAATTAGAACTGCAGAAAAAATAATTGCTACCAACTTGCCTTCCATTGAGGACCTGTATACTGCACGAATCAAGAAGAGGGCCGTGAAAATATTTGCAGATCCCTCGCATCCTGGACATAAACTGTTTCAACTCCTACCCTCAAAACGACGCTATAGAGCACTGCACACCAGAACAACTAGACACAAGAACAGTTTTTTCCCGAAGGCCATCACTCTGCTAAACAAATAATTCCCTCAACACTGTCAGACTATTTACTGAATCTGCACTACTATTAATCTTCTCATCGTTCCCATCACCAATCTCTTTCCACTTATGACTGTATGACTATAACTTGTTGCTGGCAATCCTTATGATTTATATTGATATATTGACCATCAATTGTGTTGTAAATGTTGTACCTTGATGAACGTATCTTTTCTTTTATGTACACTGAGAGCATATGCACCAAGACAAATTCCTTGTGTGTCCAATCACACTTGGCCAATAAAAATTCTATTCTATTCTATTCTAATATACAAATGGATGAAGACTATTGCTTAACACAGTGTAAGACACCCTAAGTCTTCGGAGAAGGGCGGGATATAAATTCAAATTTTTTTAAAAAAGGGAGAGAAGCAACCTGGAATTAAGGAGAAACTTCCTAACAGGGAGGACAATTAACCAGTGGAACAGCTGGCCTCCAGAAGTTGTGGCTGCTTCATCACTGGAGGTTTTTAAGAAGAGACTGGACAGCCACTTGTCTGAAATCGTGTATGATCTCCTACTTGACAAGGGTTGGACTAGAAGAGATCCAAGGTCCCTTCCAGCTCTATTGTGACTGACTGAAGATTAAGCCAGCCTAGCAAAGCACATTCTACAGCTTCAGGAATTGCTGAAACAGATAGAATAAATAATAAATGGTTACTATACAGAAGCATCAATATTAAACTTGGCAACAGTTTTCCGTGAAGGAGGAGGAGGAGGACGAGCAAAAGCGAGAGGAAAAGAAAGGGAGTCTCATCAACATGCAACATTAGTCCACATTATGCTTGCATAAATTTTAAGGAGATTGACATTTGTGTGCTGAACTGATCTGTCAATCAAACCTTCAAGGACTAAATCTATTTCAAAGGAAGACCATGGGAAATTAATGGGAAAGTGATTATTATGCCCCCTGAGATTTATTTGCAGGTGGATGGACTGGAGTGCCTGTGTTTGCAATAATTTTTTCTAGAGTGCAAAAAGTAGAAATTCCTCTACTCCTTCCAAGAAATAAAAATTAAAAAAAAATAGATGACAGAGCCGTGATACATTTTGGAAAGATCTTCTGCAGGTTAGGACACGGAGCTGTAAGGTCTTCCAATTTCCAAATCACGTGAAATAATCATTCCACTTCATTCTGCTTTTGTCAGTTTTGCCCAGCCTTGAATACGCTCTTAAAAATGCACATCTTAAGAAGGACGGGAAGAGATGCTGGGAAAGTCAAAAAGAATGGTCAGTGTTGTGGTCCACCAGCAGCCTGCGGAGCTGGCAACAGAGTCGGACAGCGATGAAGCTGGAGAAGAACATGGGCCAGTCTTGGAGGCTGGGGAAGGCCCGGCTGAGGGCTCTGTGTCGGAGGCTGAGGTGGGGCCAGGGCCATCGGGGAGTGATGTCCGGACTCCAGAGCCTCCAGAAGCTGATAGTAGTGAGGCAGAGGAACAGAAGGAGCCTGTTCCTAATGCACGCATGAGAAGAGCTGCCAGAAGGCAAGAGCTGCTCAAGCAAAGAGGATGACTCGGGAGTAGGGCCAGGAGATGACTGGCTCCTCCCATAAGGCTTAAAAGACCAACCACAGCGTTTGGGCTCTTTGCCGGAAAACAACGTTGATAGCTTTGTCTTGCTGCATTTGTTTCTTATCGGAGTCTTTTGCTTTTGAACTTTTGCCAAGAAAAGCCTTTGGCAGTTTGCCTAATTAAGACCAATTAAGGTTGGTGATAAGACTGAGGAATTGTGTTGGGAGGAATTTGCTTGATTTGAGTTAATTCTCGGCTGTTCTAATAAAGTTTGTTTGTTTTTAAACTGACTGCTTAAACTGACTGTTTTCTACTATCTACTTGGGCCTGGGTCACAACAGTCAGGGAACTAGAAATATAGACTCTAGGACAGTGGTTCTCAACCTTTATAGTGCTGCGACCCCTTTAATACAATTCCCCATGATGTGGCGACCCCAACCATAAAATTATTTTCGCTTTGAATTTATCGCGCCTGAAGCCATATTGGCTAGCGATCTGAACTGCTTGCGATTGCCTTGAGTACGAAGGCATTAAAGCGGAGACTCCTCCCCTATTAAGTTTATCATACCTGAAGCCAGATTAGGCTAGCGATTGGGAGTGATTGCAGCTGGCTTGAGAGGGAGATATCAGAGCAAAGATTTCTCTCTTTTTTAATTCATCGCGCCTGAAGCTGAATTCGGCTAGCGATTTGAAGAGCCTGCAGCTGGCTTGTGGAGTCAACCATTGGAGCGCGATTCTTCGACTCGCAAGTATACTTCCCATACTTCCGATGGTCTTAGGCGACCCCTGGCAAATCGTCATTCGACCCCCAACGGGGTCGCGACCCACAGGTTGAGAACTGCTGCTCTAGGAGGAGCGATTGAAAGAGCTGGATAGGTTTAGCAAGGCAAAAATAGAAGATGCTAGTTTTTAAGGTGAACTGAAAGCAATCTACTTTTAAATATCGTTACGATGATCAGTCCCAGGATTTTGATGTCCTTGCCTGAAATTTGGCAGCGTTATGGGGCAGAGCACCAACATCTTGACAGAGTTCAAGTAACAGCGCCAAAGATCTTGGTGCTCTTCTGCCTGGGGAGGGGGAAGAAACATTTTTATATTTGCATCAGAAAGCACCCTAGTAACCATATGAGTTTTGTATTCCCAATGTTCTCTCATTAGAGTTTTGCCCCTTGATCAGAGATTCTGGGAAGCCGGTTTAAAAAAACACACACAAAAAAAACTAACCGATTCTGCAGCCTGAAAAAAAATTAAATCCGCTGTCACACAGAACCATTTCCAAAAACACCATCGGTTTGGAAGACCGTAAATGCCGAAAAAACAACAACATCAGGGACAGCTAGAACAGGGTTCAGGTCAGAGAAGAGCTTGGCAAGTGGGCAGCAGAGCTACTGAAAAGAAGATCTAGATGCCAACTGGAAAAACTGCTGTTAATGATAAGCAAGATTAGCCCACTGCAACTACATAGCAAAAAAGGCTCTAAGAGTTGTAAACCTAATTTTACGCAGCTTCTTTTCCAAAAAATCTACACTACTAACTAGAGCATACAAAACATTTGCCAGACCTATTCTTGAATACATCTCATCCGTCTGGAACCCATACCACATCTCTGACATAAATACAATTGAACGCATCCAGAAATATTTTACTAGAAGAGTTCTTCGCTCCTCCAAAAATAACAAAATACCTTATACCACCAGGCTTGAAATCCTGGGATAGAAAACTTACAACTCTGTCGACTTCGACATGACCTGTGTTTAACACACAAAATCATCTATTGCAATATCCTTCCTGTAAAAGACTACTTCAGCTTCAATCGCAATATTACAAGAGCAAAAAATAGATTCAAGCTTAATGTCAACCGCTTCAAACTTCATTGCAGAAAATATGACTTCTGTAACAGAGTTGTTAATGCTTGGAACTCATTACCTGACTCCATAGTCTCTACTCAAAATCCCAAAATCTTCAACCAAAAACTGTCCACTATTGACCTCACCCCATTCCTAAGAGGACTATAAGGGATGTGCATAAGAGCACAAAAGTGCCTACCGTTCCTGTCCTATTGTTCCCTTCATTATATCAAATTAATATAGCTGATGCATATTTTTTTACATATATATATATATATATATATATTCTTCATGATATGTTGTTTTATTTATGACAATATTTGTGTATACTGTTGTGACAAAATGAAATTTAAAAAAAAAGATTTTTTTGGGGTGGGGGAGAGGAGCCAAATAGTACAGATACCCAGGCCCACCTGAAATATCCTCGTAACCTCCAAGAAAGAATACAAATAGTCCTTGACTTACAATGAGAATTCGGAGCAGAATTTCTGCTGCTAAACAAAATTAATTGGTAAGTGAGTCGCATCCGATTTTATGCCTTTTTTTTTGCCACAGTTGTTAAGCATATTACTACAATGAAGGTAAGATAAGATAAGATATAAAATAGATATATGATATAAGATAAAAGAGATAAGAAAGATAAAATAAGAGCGATAACAGATAAAAGTTGAGAGATGAGAGAAGACAGGTAAGATAAAAGAGATAAGAGTTGAGAGATAAGATAAGATGATATAAGATAAGATAAGACAGTATAACTAAACTAAGCTGAGCTAAACTAAACTAAGCTAAATTAAACTAAACTAAGTTAAGCTAAACTAAACTAAACTAAACTAAGCTAAAATAAGATAACTTTATTGTCATTTTCCTACTGCAAGCACACCCGCCCACATTAAAAATGAAATTCTGTTGCCTGCTCTCAAGAGAAAGTGTGTGTCTACTCAAACACATACATAACACAACTGAGTGAATCATACGGTTGTTAAGCGAATCCAGTTTCCCCAATAACTTTGCTTGCTGGAAGCTGGATGGGAAGGTTGCACATGGCGATAATATTCCCCTGAGATGCTGCAATCGAAAATATATGCACTTGGTTGCCAAGTGCCTGAACTTTGTGTACGCGATTGTGAGGAACCTGCAAAGGTCATAAGTGCAAGAACCAGTCATAACCTTTTTTTTTCAGTGTCACTGTAACTTTGAACAGTCACTAAAGTTTCTTTGACCCAGTTCCCGGAAATATGTTTGGATATGGATTTCTTTAGTGATTCCCTGCCAAACCCCAGCATCATCTTGAGATGTGGGTTTCACATAATGTTACTGTTGTGTCTCGTCCGATCTCACCACAGCCGGGGCCTTCTTATCTGCTTCCGAACACGGAGGAATGTCCTAGTATGCCTCCCGGCCCCAGCCCTGGCTCCATGCCCAGACAGGCTGAGGAGGAAGAAGTACCTCCAGCCCCCAGCTCTGGCTCCATGCCCAGGCAAATGGAGCAACTAGACCCCTCCCCCTCCTCCACAGCATGTGAGCCTGAGGGAGGTCAATTGCCAACAGCTGCAGACTGGAGTGACCCTCGCATCAGAAGACTTGATAGACGGAGGCAACAGAAGGAAGGGAGGGGCAGGCCTGGATAAGTGCTGAGTCATAGAGCCACACCCCATGGCCTATATAAAGGACCTGCTTTCTGGCATTCTCTGAGTCAGGCAAAGTCTAAACATATCTTGCTGAAGTCACTTGCTGGTCTCCTGCCTGCCCTGAGGACTTTGCTAGGACTTTGGCAGAGCTGCAGAGGCACGCCTGATTCGGATTTCCCTAACCCGGCCGTCAGCGGAGGAGTGGGACACGACAGTTACCACCAGTTCGCTACACATCAAAAATGTGTGTGAGAGAGCACCTTCTGCATGCACGCGGCTTAAAAAACATAGCTAAATAGAATGGCATAGCGCCAAGGCGGGTGTCGTGTCCCCCTCCCCCTCCGACGACCGGGTCAAGGAAGTCCATATTAAACGTGGCAACGAAGCCTCTGCAACTTGCCAAATTCCTTCGAGGTTTATCAGGGCAGGCAGGAGTCCAAGTTATGACTTCAGCGATAGAGTCCGGTATCAGCAAACTAGATGAGACTTTGCTTGACTCAAAGTTGGAATGCCAAAAGCAGGTCCTTTATATAGGCTGTGGGGTGTGGCTCCATGACTCAGCATTTATCCAGGCCTGCCCCTCCCTTCCTTCTGCTGGCGTCGCTTCTCAGATCTCCGGAAGCGAGGATCCTCCCACTTTGAATTCTCTTCAGCTGGATCTGCTGTCAGTAATTCCAGCACGTGGCTGGCTTCCTGCTCACACGCTGTAGGAGTGAAGTTTATCGGGCTTGTCTGTTCGCTCCTGACATCCTCTCCGGCATGGGGCCAGGGCCGGGGGCTGGAGGCATGACAGGCCGTTCATCTTCATTATCAGACTCGGAGTCTGATAACAGGCCCGGGTGGAGACGGGAGGGGCCCAGCTGAGGAGAGGAGGGAGGATGAGGCACAACAGCGGGTGGGTGGGGGCAGGCCACTACCGGTTCGCCTAAACCGGTCCGAATCAGCTGAATACCACCACCAATCATCTTCCTTAAACATCCTTACATAATTTCTTCAAAGGAATTATGTTAGTTCTTCTGATTCAGAACTGCACAGTCAACAAATCAGCAATCTGGATTATGAACCTCTCCAGCTGGCAAAAGCACTGATCGTTTTGTAGGAAAAATATGAAACAAGATGCCTTTGTTTGCACAAGTTTTCTGCCCAATGTCTAAACTTAAAACTTAAAAGAGTTTACATTGATGAGATGGGCTTTCTTTTTCCCAGATGGTTCTTTTTCAACCGTTATTGTGTAAATTCTGCCGCCGCTCTATTAAACAACACTACATCTGGTTGCACCTGTTTGTTTCAAAGAAAGAATTTATACACTGCTTAAAGGGGCGGGGGGGACTCCCAAAGAATATAAAGCAGGAAGTTGTCTGTGATGGCAAACTCCTGGAGATATCAGTTCTTAAGAACTGTTCCAATAAAACTTCAAAACTAAGTCCTGTAGACAGAAATATAAATCATTCAGTTTTATTCAACAACAAGGGACACATAGAGAGAGAGACACACACAAATCAATTTATACGGTTTATAAGATGCGACACCAGGTCACTATTAGCTCCATAAAAGAGGAAAGATTTTCTTATGCATTCTACTAAGTTCAAAAAAAAACATAAGCACCAGACAACATTTATGGCCAAAGACTGAACATTTTGTGGGCAATTAGCTCACAACTTATCTGTAGGTTAAAGCGTCATTTGAAAATTCCTAGTTTATAGATAGACATCAAGGCAGTTAGGTTACTCGTGGAATCATCCAGTTCAAGAACCAAGTCAACTGATTCTGATGCAAAATGCAACACAAAAGAGGGGGGGAAAATGACTTTGAGCTCCTTTAATATCAGCAAAATTTTAGAAGCTGCTGGGTCTGTATACGGATGCAGACTATGAATGCATGATGCAAGTGAAATGTTTCTGAATAGAGTATATGGCTTTCTTCAAAAATCACAAATGGTATAACTGACTGTGCACATCTGGGATGCTTCATAAGGAAAAGTTTTTGTATATTTATGTATTAATACTATCAGATACAGAAATAATGAAAAGAAGGACTAGGGGAGACATGATAGCAGTGCTCCAATATCTCAGGGGCTGCCACAAAGAAGAGGGAGTCAAGCTATTCTCCAAAGCAGAGCAGGACAAGAAGTAATGGGTAGAAACTAATCAAGGAGAAAACCAATCTAGAACTAAGGAAAATTTTCCCGACAGTTAAAACAATTAATCAGTGGAACTGCTTGCCTCTAGAAGTTGTGAATACTTCCAACACTGGAAGTTCTAAAGAAGAGAATGACTGTAACTTGTTGCTGGCAATCCTTATGATTTATATTGATATACTGACCATCAGTTGTGTTGTAAATGTTGTATCTTGATGAATATATCTTTTCTTTTATGTACACTGAGAACATATGCACCAAGACAAATTCCTTGTGTGTCCAATCACACTTGGCCAATAAAAATTCTATTCTATTCTATTCTATTCTATTCTATTCTATTCTATTCTATTCTATTCTATTCTATTCTATTCTATTCTATCATTTGTCTGAATGATAGGGTTTCCTGCCTAAGCAGGGGGTTGGACTAGAAAACCTCCAAGGTCCCTTCCAACTCTGTTGTTCTATTCTATTCTATTCTATTCTATTCTATTCTATTCTATTCTATTCTATTCTATTCTATTCTATTCTATTCTATTCTATTCTAAATACAAAGGAAAATAATAGGAAAGATGGGGAGGGAAAAGGGAAGGGGAAAGTGTGTGTGTGTGGGGAAGGTATTGATGTCCAACTTCCTTTGATGCAGGAGAATAAAATAGTAACATAAAACCTCAACTTTTTACTTTTACACAATAGAATAAACTAGCCATTTCTATAGCAACAAACCTATCTAATCGGTAAAACCCGAAAACAAAGTTTCATTTTTTTCCCCACCTCAAGCACAAAATCCAGAAACGGCTTCCAAGTAAGAAACAGTTGTATTTTCATCTTTAATCAAAGCTTTCAGTTTAGCCATCTCTGCTAACTCCATCAACTTCTGCAGCCATTCATCCATGGTGGGAACCAAAGCGTTCTTCCATTTTATGTGCATAAAATAATCTTGCTGCGGTCAACACATCGAAGTTTCAGATTTTTTACCCCCAAGACTTTTTCCATTAAACCCAAAAGAAAAGCTTCTGGTTTTATCTTTATATTCACTGAGAGAATCTTCTGTATTAAGATGTGAATCCTACTCCAATATTTCTTTGTTTTGTCACATGTCCACCATAAATGATAAGGTTCTGACCCAGCCTTAGCAGAAGCAAGAAACAGACTCCTTGTCATGAAAAACCCCTTTTCATTTACCTCTTGGGAATTAATTGCATTTACCCACCGAAAAGTCCAGGCAAGAGTTAACTGCTGTAACAGACCTTATCAGTTCCTGGCAACCATGAGCTCCCAGCTGAAAGGCTGCAAATTAAGTTCTGGCAAGCAGTCTTTGTGGCACGGAACACAATGAGCAAAATCTCTAGAAATACGAACTGTTGTCTCCTACGACAATCACTTCTCTTTTCTTCTATTTAATCCCCAGCCAGGGAAGGGCCATGTGTGCTTTGCTTCCCGAGTCGACTCCTTGTCCTCTGTTGCTCACCTCTCCTAACTGCTCTGTGCATACGTGCATCTAGAACAGGCCCCAGCTGTTTTTCCTCCTCACTTATCTCAGTCTCCAAAGGCAGCTGGCTGGGAAATGTCAGACGGCCTTGGCTCTATCTCTGTATTCAACACAGAGCATCCATCAGAACCTTCCCCAGACTCCAGAACTGGCCCAAGTTCCTCCCCAACCTCCTCATCGTCCGAGTCTGCAGCTGTTGTGTCTCGTCCGAACTCACCACAGCCGGGGCCTGCTTATCTGCTTCCGAACACGGAGGAATGTCCTAGTATGCCTCCCGGCCCCAGCCCTGGCTCCATGCCCAGACAGGCTGAAGAGGAGGAAGTATCTCCAGCCCCCAGCTCTGGCTCCATGCCCAGGCAAATGGAGCAACTAGACCCCTCCCCCTCCTCCACAGCATGTGAGCCTGAGGGAGGTCAATTGCCAACAGCTGCAGACTGGAGTGACCCTCGCATCAGAAGACTTGATAGACGGAGGCAACAGAAGGAAGGGAGGGGCAGGCCTGGATAAGTGCTGAGTCATAGAGCCACACCCCATGGCCTATATAAAGGACCTGCTTTCTGGCATTCTCTGAGTCAGGCAAAGCCTAAACATATCTTGCTGAAGTCACTTGCTGGTCTCCTGCCTGCCCTGAGGACTTTGCTAGGACTTTGGCAGAGCTGCAGAGGCACGCCTGATTCGGATTTCCCTGACCCGGCCGTCAGCGGAGGAGTGGGACACGACAGCAGCCAGCTCCGCTGGCATCTGGCTGGCCACAACAATAATTGGATTCCTGCACTACGTGAAGAGTATCAGGGGTGTCAAACTAGCGGCCTATGGGCTGGATGCGTCACACGCAGGCCATGCCCACCCCAGCTCCACGAATGGGGAAAATGTCGCGAAACATCACGTGATGGCAATGTGACGATGCAAGTTTGACACCTGTGGAGTAGATGAACTTCAAGATTCTTACCTTCTGTGATCCTATGATCCACGAGTCATCAAACTATAAATTGTCCCCACTCCTTTTTACATTCTCAATTGTAGATTATATAGAACAACAAATAACACTCAAACATCTTGATTTCAGGAATATACAGAGCAGGGGTTTCCAACCTTGGTCCCTTTAAGACTTGTGGACTTCAACTCCCACAAGTCTTAAAGTTGTCAAGGTTGGAGACCCCTGCACTAGACCAAATTGGTCCAAAATACAAGATTCAAATACATACAGGTCCTTCCTTCCTTCCTTCCTTCCTTCCTTCCTTTCTCTGGGAGTTGAAGTCCACACCTTCCTTCCTCTGGGAGTTGAAGTCCACAAGTCCACAAGACTCTTGGAGTTGAAGTCCACAAGTCCACAAGACTTCCACAAGTTGAAAGCCACAAGTCTTAAAGGGACCGAGGTTGGAGACCTCAGATTCAGAGTGCAACTTTGGAGCCAACCAAACTTTTTTCAACTGCTTTCAAAAATCTCGTGATTATATACTGCAACCAATGTTTTCAGCTGCAAAGAATTTTTACATTATTTTTTGGGGGGGAGGGGGGAGAGTCTCCCTCTGGTGCAGGAACTGCTGAAGGATATATAAACGATTTTCTGGGTCAGAGAAATGATGTAAAATTCCTATCACTCTGCAATAGATTTAGCCACGTCTTCTGGGGGCGAAATGGAAATCTTAAATGCAAGCTTTTTGCACATAGCTGAGTTGTCAACGCTAAATATGCAACTGCCATAATTCAGCTCACCCAAATCATAAAGCTGTCATTTAAAACAATGGGAATACGGAAAACAATTTGGGATTCTTTGGCAGTTTGAATTTTCTTCTTCTTCTTCCTCTTGTACGCTGCTACATTTACACCTCTCTGCCTGAAAGTTCATTCTGACAGGTGACATCTGGCCGAGAAATCTGGACATTGTACATGAGTTGTCCACCAAAAAATAAAATAGTTACGAGATGGCACCGTTCCACATTAAACATCATGAGCATTAAAAATTGCAGCAGCAGGTTGCTGAGCCTTGAACCTTGGCGGGTGAAATGGAGAAGACTGTTGGATCGCTTCTCTTGCTTTTAAAATATTTCTGGAAGTACATGTTTGTAACCTTTGCTTCCATCAGGCATTTGCTTCAAACTGCTTAAAATGACTACATATGGGACGTGATCTGCAAATGGCCAAGCGCACATAAAGGAGATTTTTAAAAAAATCACCTTTAAATATTCTATTAGAACTCTCTTGAAAACTGCCTAATCCATTGGTGTTCTAAGCTGATCGAAAAAGGTGCTGCGCCATCACGTGGCTTGTAAGTTTTTGGCTTAGCGTGTCAGGGCCGCGGTGTGGCTCAGGCTGTAAGATAGCCTGTTATTAAAACACAGCAGCCTGCAATTACTGCAGGCTCGAATCCCACCAGGCCCAAGGTTGACTCAGCCTTCCATCCTTTATAAGGTAGGTAAAATGAGGACCCAGATTGTTGGGGGGCAATAAGTTGACTTTGTAAATATACAAATAGAATGAGACTATTGCCTTACACACTGTAAGCCACCCTGAGTCTTCGGAGAAGGGCGGGATATAAATGTAAATAAAAAAAAAAGTCAAAACCAGCCGTTATCATTTGTGTACACTAATTTATAGATTTGCGTGATACCTAAAAACAGTCAACTGCAATCTATCCCATAAATCATGATTGTCAGAGTAATGAAGATTTAAAGCTGACCAGTCGTCGTAAGGCTGTAAATCAAGATAACGAACTGAGGATGAGTCAGCAGGGTTACTGCCACTTTAAGAAGCTGTCTATATCAGGGAGGCCATTAGAGGGCGTCTCTCTCTCTCTCTCGCCTCGTTTATCATTCTCTTCGCCATGTTCTATCTACATTGTAGTTCTCCGTGTAGAGTTGAAGAAGACTGATTGCTTGTCTGGTATGTGCCTACCACTTGTATGTCTGTATATAGAAGTCTTGTATATAAACCACTGTTCGTAAGACAAACCTCTGTGTCCTGTATTTTGCTCCTGGGTGGTCTCAAAAGAGTAGTCACGCTGTAAACATACTGACAATGATGGCTAAGCAAAGGACAGCTTAGTGCAACGTGTGAATTGAATGTGTATATTTTATTTCTTTATTTAATTGATATTCTACCTTTATTGTTTTGATAAACCACTCAAGGTGGCAAACATATCTAATACTCACCAATGAAGGCAAATTTATGTGTCCGAGGACAATGATGTGAAATCGAATTTGGGTCGGTCATATCTAATATTCTTTCTTCTATCTTCATCACAACCACAACCCTTTGAAGTAAGTTCGGCTGAGAAAGAATGACCAAGTTCACCCAGTTCATTTTCATAAGCAATATTTATTCTGCCGTATTGTATAGAACAGGACGTTATTAAAGGCACACAGAGCGGAACTGGGTAATACTTAATGCCCCAATAATCAGTCAGTTTTAATTCTTGTAGATATTTAATGGATACAAAGGCAGATATAAATTAATTAATCTTGTTGATTCAAGAAAGAGTGTTTATTCAGAAATAGGTTCCATGGAATCCAGCGTGATTAGCTTGTACTCTGGATTGACTGAGAAGCGCAATCCATTATATTTACATTTATTCTATTTAGGAAGTGCCCAAATGCAAACTGACTCTGGGAGATGTATAATAAAATATACACCAGTTGCACAGAATACAATTTACGTGATAACAAAGGAAAAAAGAAAAGAGAGAATAAGAACAGATGGTGAATATCTTTACCTCTAACCATATCCAGCCCAATTATCCTACGACTGGAGTCTGCAAGCTTGGCTCTTTTAAGACTTGTGGACTTCAACTCCCAGAGTTCCTCAGCCAGCTCTGCTCTGCTGGCTGAGGAACTTTGGGAGTTGAAGTCCCCAAGTCTTAAAAGAGCCAAGTTTGCAGACCTCTGTCCAGGACAACTGTCTGGTCTTCAGAGCTTCCCAAATACTATGAGGGGAGAGCTACATAGTTATACTGTATACTGCACGAATCAAGAAGAGGGCCGTGAAAATATTTACAGATCCCTCACATCCTGGACATAAATTTTTTCAACTCCTACCATCAAAACGACGCTATAGAGCACTGCACACCAGAACAACTAGACACAAGAACAGTTTTTTCCGAAGGCCATCACTCTGCTAAACAAATAATTCCTTCAACAATGTCAAACTATTTACTAACTCTACACTACTATTAATCTTCTCATCGTTTTCATCACCAATTTCTTTCCACTTATGACTGTATGACTGTAACTTTTTGTTGCTATCATTAAGGGTTAAATTGCAACCTATGACCATCATTTGTGCTGTAAATGTTGTACCTTTGATGAAGGTTTTTTTTTCTTTTTCTTTTCTTTTATGTACGCTGAGAGCATATGCACCAAAACAAATTCCTTGTGTGTCCAATCACACTTGGCCAATAAATTCTATTCTATTGGGAGACACCTCAATCCAGAGGACAAGCACTGTATATAGTTGTAGGCAGTGGTGGGCTGCAACCGGTTTAACAACCGGTTCGGTGATCACGCGCTCAAAGTTCCAGAGCTGAAGAAGCTTCTTGGATGAGAAGTGAAATGTCCTCAAAGAAAAAACAGAAAGTCCAGTCGCCTCTTGAAAAAAAAAAGCACCTTTGGGATATTTTAAACCTAATCACAAAAAATCTGTGGCATAAGAATCAGGGGTGAAATCTAATAATTTTCACTACCGGTTCTGTGGGTGTAGTTTAATTGGTGGGCTTGGTGGTCAGGTGACCGGGTGGGCGTGGCCAATAACAATAAATCATAAAAATAATAAACAAAGTACACAAAACAATAAGAGGTACCAAAAACCAACTTTCACACTTTACACACACACACACCACAACTGACTCACACACATGCCACATACACATACATATTGTGAGATTTTGTGTGTTTGTGTAGTTAGAGTGAAACACTACAGAAACACACCACATCTCAGAAAGCTGCACAAATATTTTATATTATTATTTTATTCTATTTATATTTTTAGATAAAAGCAGCTAAATTTAAAACTTCCTAAACTTTAAATTGCTATGTCTAAAAAAAAAATAAAACTCCTAACCCCCCCCCTAATTTTTTAAAGTTTCCCCCCTGTTACTTAACCAACTGAAGGGACAAGGCAGGCAGATTGAGTTGCTCACCAATGAGATGGCTTGCAGGCAGGCAGATTGAGTTGCTAGATGATGCAATTGATTGCAGCAGCCAAAGCAAGGCAGAAATAGCGAGTGAGCCCGAAAGAAACAGCAAGCTGCCAAGTAGGCAAGTAGGCGATTGGGTGATCATGGGGGGGGGAGGGATTTTTGCTACCGGTTCTCTGAACTACCCGCCCCCCATCGCTACCGGATCGCCCAAACTGGTCCGAACCTGGAGCATTTCACCCCTGATAAGGATTATTGTATAATGTAAAAAGTTCAATAGCCTAACTAAAATAGTATAACATGTATTCATTTTTCATTTCAAATTAATGGCATGAAGCTACTTATAATCACTTCTGTTTGTTAAGTATCCCTATGTTGGGATGTACAATCAAATTGACCTATTTTTAATTTTGTCAGAAAGCAATTATATGGTGGAGCAAAGTCCACGAGAGAGTTAAAAACAATATGACAGGCACAATCTTTTTGGGAGGAGAAGCCCTAAACTCTGAGGAAAAACACAAGCCCACCTGCCCACGGTAGCATATGGTACACTTTGATAAGAGCCATCTGAAAGTTAAATACCGCAAAATAACATTTTTACATGTCTTCCTTGTTCCCCCAGTAAGTGCGTAGAGAGTCCTCGAGCCAGAAGAAAGAGAGAAAAATAATAAGCAGGAAATCTCCACTGAAGCTCGTACATTGGGGCTGTTATTGGTTTCCATCCTAAAATATCAATTAAATACCATTCTTTCTTGGCCAGGAATAATTCACTCTCCTGTCAGCATGCAGAAACTGGCGATTACACACTCCACCTGCTCTTATGCATGACAATCAAATTAAAATATTTGGAGAATTTGCTTGGCCTTTCCTTTCGAAACGAAGCTGATCGCTCTGACTGAGAACTACACCGAAGGCCACTGGGCCTGTTGGAAAGGGGGGCGAGGAGAAGACAGCCGCCAGCAATTGACCCTTTTGGATAAAAGATTAAAAATTATTATTATTGTTTTTTTTAAATTTCAACCTCCAGTCAGGTGGCACATGGGTGCTGCTGAAGCGGCCGTGAAAAGAGCGGGGGGAGGGGGGGAATGAGAGGCCAAGGATGCCCCCCCTTGCAAGACACACAGATTGACCTCAATGGGCGAAAAGGCAGAGCTGTGTTTATTCAGGTGCAACAATACAAATCATTGTGGGCTGCACGGCAATGATAAAACAAAGACAGCTCCAAAGAATGTGGCTCGCTTGGGACTTGGAGAACTTCACTGTAAGCGCACTGTATTTGCAAGATCGAGTGACAGCCCGAGAGAGAATTATGGCTGGCCGGGGCCCTTGAGCCTCAAGCTGGAGTGGCTGTTGGAAATGGAGAAGCTTAACAGTGCAACAGAGTCTAATTGGGAAAGGGGAGTTGGAGGCAGAAGTGATGCAAGGGCAGGGGGGCAGGGAGAAAATGGGGCTGCCTGCAGGACAGACTCTCCTACACCCGCGTTTTTGAAACTTGGCAGCTTCAGAATCAGAACCGAGCTGGAAGGGACCTTGGAGGTCTTCCAGTCCAACCCCTTGCTCAAGCAGGAGACCCTGTATCATTTCAGACAAGTGGCTGCCCAGTCTTTTCTTAAAAACCTCCAGTGATGAAGCACCTACAACTTCTGAAGGGCAAGCCCTTCCACTGGTTAATTGTCCTGGTCTGTTAGGACAGCGGCCACCAACTGGTAGTCCGTGGACCACTGGTGGTCCGCAAGAAAATTTTGGTCGTCCGCAGAAAAATTATTTGCATTTTTTATATTGCACTAAATGAGGGATCCTGAAACTACAGCCACTGGGCCGGATACGTGCAATGAACGGTTATGTTGCTGCCGAGTCTCCTGCTTCACGGGGTTTTTTGTGTGGGTCGGAGGGGGGCAGAAATTCCAACTTGGAGTCTGCTTCAGCCTCCTGGTGTGGGGTTTGGGCGAAGGCTGGAGGGAAGTGCTGCTGGTGGCAAGGAGCCGGAAGTCCTTGTGCCAGTGGGACTGCAACATGGCCTGGAACTGGCTGACCATCTCAGCTCATGGAGCCTCCAGGCGCTGGTACCTGGACTCCTGCAGGTCTTCCCTCTGTTTGGAAAACCTATGCTTGTAGTCCTCAGTGAGATGCTTTTGCTGAGCCTCCTTCTCGGTCAGGTCCAATTTCAACTGAGTTCTTTTGCCAACTGTTTCTCATGGTGGCTCCTTAGCTCCAACAACTGCTTCCTGTTGGGACCCTAAAGAGCCTGGGCAGGGAGACGAGGAGTGGCTGGCAGGAGAGAGGTGAGTAGAGGCTGGCGAGGTGCCCCTTGACATGAGTGACATCGAGTTGGCCACGCCCACCCAGTCACATGACCACCTAGCCACACCCACTCAGCCGGTCATTACGCAGATGATATTAGCAGTCCGCAGGATTTAAAATTATGAATTTAGTGATCCCTGAGGTCCAAAAGATTGGGGACCCCTGTGTTAGGAAGTTACTTCTCTCCTTGGTTAGTTGCCATCCAGTCTTCCTTATCTTGCCTTCTGGTGCTTTGGAGCTAGGGAATTCTGGGAGTTGAAGTCCACAAGTCTCAACAGTTGCCAAGTTTGGACACCCCTGGTTTAAATATATGCATTTGTTTAAGATTTGTATTATTTGTTTAAAACTCATAATATTTGGGGTTTTTTTGTTTTTTTTAATTTGAATTTATGTCCCCCGCCCTTCTCCGAAGACTCAGGGCGGCTTACATTGTGTTAAGCAATAGTCTTCATCCATTCGTATATTATATACAAAGTCAACTTTTATTGCCCCCAACAATCATTTTACCTACCTGATAAAGGATGGAAGGCTGAATCAATCTTGGGCCTGGTGGGACTTGTACTTGCAGTAATTGGGCCTGTTGGGACTTGAACTTGCAGTAATTGCAAGCAGCTGTGTTAATAACAGACTGTTTTAAGTTTAAACGTTAGAGACTGTGGACTTCAACCCCCAGAATTCCCTAGCAAGCACCACAGAATTTAAAGAGTGTCTCCCATGGCCTACTTCTCCTCACTTTAAGACAGGGGTCTCCAACCTTAGTAACTTTAAGGCTTGTGGACTTCAACTCCTAGAATTCCCCAGCTAGCTTTCCTGGCTGAGGAACTCTGGGAGTTGAAGTCCAAAAATACTAAGGTTGGAGACCCCTGCTTTAAGAGATGAGTGCTCTATTTGGGGTGGGGTGGGGTGTAAATTATAAACCGTGGCCTCCCTTGGTGTTCACTCCCCCCCCAAAAAAAACCTTTATGGTCATGTGTGTTTAATTAAATGGAAACATTTTAACATCGCTTAACGTTTGAACAAGCTTTCTTTCCTATGTGGAAATGTAATAGCCAGGGAAGGGGAGAAGGAAGGAAATGTTTTATAGGCCGAGACTGGATGGGATCGCTTCACCCGTGGGTTTGCCTCAGTCACAGCAAAACTGGGGGTGACTTTTATAAGCTCCAGAGGAGTTCCATTTATATGGCCCCATCCTCCTCCAGTGCCTTTTCCATCGATGGGGAACATACCCTGCATAACACTGCAAAGCTTCAGGGCCGCAAATAAAATAAGCAGTAGAAGTGAACATGTGAACTGTGAGAAGAAGCAAGTGTGAAAAGAGCTACGCTGGCTAAACAGGAAGAAAATCGAAGGTGGTTTTCAGCTGGTTCAGACCGGTTCAGGCGAACCGGTAGCGGAAATAATGGGTGGGCCCACTCGCCCTGCCACCCTCCCTGGCTCTATGCCGTCCTATTTAGGCATGTTTTTGAGGCTGGGCGCGTGCGTGGAAGGTGCGTATGCGAGCAAGGTAGGCATACGTGTGCTAACTGGGCACACGCGTGGGGCAAACCAGTAGTTAATCGCTGTGAATTTCTTTGGGGGACTCACAGATTCCCCACCCCCCCTCCTGACAATAATTCTGAAAATTGATGGCGCAGTTGCAAGAAAAAGAGGAAAACAAATGAGAAATCTTAGGCCATCTTTCGGTCTGACCTGGATTCACTCAATTAATTCTCAGTTTCCTAGAGAAAAAATTATTTAGCGAGGGCTCAACCCTCCAAAGATTCTCCTTAAGATCTTCTAGGTCAGCGGTCTCCAACCTTGGCAACTTTAAGACTTGTGGAGTTCAACTCCCAGAATCCCTCAGCCAGCAAAGCTGGCTGAGGAATTCTGGGAGTTGAACTCCACAAATCTTAAAGTTGCCAAGGTTGGAGACCCCTGATATAAACCACTTCCCCACCATGTCACCTTAGAGCCGTGATGGCGAACCTACGGCACGTGTGCTAGAAGTGGCACGCGGAGCCATTTCTCCGGGCATGTGAGCCATCATCTGTTGCTGTTCCGGGTTCCAGCACACCGGCCAGCTGGTCTTCATGCACGCAGGAGCAGCGGAAACTGGAAGAACAGCCGTCCAGTGCGTATGCACGTTCTGGGCGGCTGCTCTTCCGGTTTTTGGCGTGCGCATGCACACCGGCCACCTGCTCTTTTGGTTTCTGGTGAGAATAAAACATGTCTAGTTTAATGAAAAGAAGGACTAGGGGTGATATGATATCAGTGTTCTGATATCTGAGGGGCTGTCCCAAAGAAAAGGGGGTCAACTTACTTTCCAAAGCACCTGAGGGCAGGACAAGTAGCAACGGGTGGAAACTAATCAAGGAGAGAAGCAACCTAGAACTAAGGTGAAATTTCCTGACAATTAGAACAATTAATCAGTGGAACAACTTGCCTCCAGAAGTTGCGAATGCTGGAAGTTTTTAAGAAGATGTTGGACAAGCATTTGTATAAAAAGATATAGGGTTTTCTACCTGAACAGAAGACCTCAAAAGTCCCTTCCAACTCTGCTATTCTATTCTATTCTGTTCTGTTCTGTTCTGTTCTGTTCTATTTCTATTTTATACTACTCTTCTCTTCTCTTCTCTTCTCTTCTCTTCTCTTCTCTCTTCTCTTCTCTTCTCTTCTCTTCCCCTTCTCTTCTCTTCTCTTCTCTTCCCTTCCCTTCCCCTCTCCTCTCCTCTCCTATTCCATTCCATTCCACTCCACTCCACTCCACTCCATTCCATTCTATACTATACTGTACTATATTGTACTATACTGTACTATACTATTCTTATATTCTATCCCTATCCCTATCCCTATCCCTATCCCTATCCCTATCCCTATCCTATCCTATCCTATCCTATCCTATCCTATCCTATCCTATCCTATCCTATCCTATCCTATCCTATCCTATCCTCTCTGAAAAGCTCTAGCTTCTCACTAAGTCCTAGCTTATCCTCTTCCCAGATCTTTTTCATTTGAGATCCAACACCTCATCCATTTCACATAGGAACCATCTGTTGTTTGGAAATCTTTTGCCATCTCTTTCTTCCCTTGGTCTTTCTTTTCCAAAAATGGTCTATCTTCTCAGAGGTCTTCATTCTGGTATTTTTCCGCACACTGCCTAAACTGATATCCATCAGAACAAATATTTCAATCTTTACGGATCCAAATAAACATAGCTGTTTTTATCCTTGCGCTTGGCCAGAAACTATATATTAACGTAGCGTTAACGATATGGTGAGTACAACGTGGCATTATGTAATGGCAGCAATATATTTTGTCTATGATTGCACGATAACACAAGGGAGAAATTGAAGTCAGCAACTTGGCAAACGGTAACTGTGGAGAAAAGGATCATATTTAGCTTCCATTCAGTAATGTACCTGAAGATCAGAGATAGGCTGCTGTCGGTTCGCACCGATTCGAGGGAACTGGTAGTTAAGATTCTGCGCAGCTCGGCGAACTGGCAAATCCCGCCACTGGCTGGCCCCGTCCCCGCTCATTTCTCAGCCTGTTTTCCTGGCCGTTTTCCATTCTGAAAAACGGCCTAAAAACAGCCCCCAAACCAGCCTAAAAATGGCCTAAAAAACAGCCAAAAACCAGTGTGAAAAATGGGTGGAGGGGGGGCCAGCCAGTGGTGGGACTAGCCCCAACCAGCTGAATCTTACCTTGAGGTGAGTGGCCGGGAGGCAGGACTGGGTATGATGAGTGACGTCACCCACCGAGTCACATGACCAACCAGCCATGCCTATCCAGCCAGAGAACTAATTGTTAAGTTATTCAAATCCCACCGCTGGTGAATATAGGTAGAATATAGGTAGTCACCGGTTTATGACCACAATTGTACCCAAAATTTCTGTTGCTAAGCATGTTTCCCAGGTTCTCCTGGGAATCAAGGACATTCTCACACCTCTTCGGGGAGAGGAGGAGTGATGTTACCAGGCAACCAGACGGCACTTTGATTGGACCATGTGACTGATCATTTTGGGAAGGGGAAAAAGCTTCTACTTTTAACTAGGTGAAAACCACGGGGGCCTTCAGAGTTGGTTTTCACCAGAACTGTGCCAATATGATATATTCAATAAAAGTGTTGTGCCTCGTCCTCCCTCCTCTCCTCAGCCGGGCCCCTCCCATCTCCACCCGGGCCTGTTATCAGACTCTGAGTCTGATAATGAAGATGAACAGCCTGTCATGCCTCCAACCCCTGGCCCTGGCCCCATGCCCAGAGAGGAGGTCAGGAGTGAACAGATAAGCCTGAAAAACGTCACTCCTACAGCGTGTGAGCAGGAAGCCAGCCACGTGCTGGAAGTACTGACAGCAGATCCAGCTGAAGAGAAAAGTGGAAGGATCCTCGCTTCCGGAGATCTGAGAGGCGACGCCAGCAGAAGGAAGGGAGGGGCAGGCCTGGATAAATGCTGAGTCATGGAGCCACACCCCACAGCCTATATAAAGGACCTGCTTTTGGCATTCCAACCTTGAGTCAAGCAAAGTCTTATCTAGTTTGCTGATATCGGACTCTATCGCTGAAGTCACAACTTGGACTCCTGCCTGCCCTGATAAACCTCGAAGGAATTTGATAAGCTGCAGAGGCTTCGTTGCCACGTTTGATACGGACTTCCTAGACCCGGTCGTCAGAGGGGGAGAGGGACACGGCAAAAAGTATTCTTTGAGGAATCTACCTGCCTCAGAGTTATGTTTGCTATGGGTGTATTACTTGGAGCCCTGACAATGATCAGAACTGGATGCAGTATTCCAAACGTGGTCTCACAAGTAGGAACTCTTTGGCTTCAACCTGCTCTCTCCCGACTATATCCTGAATTATGAACAAAAGGTATCTAAACCATAAAAAAGGAACTTTTATCTGTCCCCAGAAAATATAGATAGAAAGATGATAGATAGATAAGATAGATAGATAGATAGATAGATAGATAGATAGATAGATAGATAGATAGATAGATAGATAGATCCCCAGCACTGGGTCACATTTTCCATCAGGCTAGTTCTTGTGCTTAAAACAACGACGACGAATAAACAGCTGGCTCGGTATGGACTGGCGCGATCCGTTCTTTGAAATGCTGGAACTGAATCGCACATGCCTTCACATCGGCTTGGCGGGATTTGATGGCAGTTCTGGAGGAGGAAAAGCCATCCATGCAGCTAAATCAACAAGAGATGTAGACCGGGCTAATTGATTTGTAGCATGCGTGGTGTGTGAAAGCAGAATTTTTCAGGGTGATTCAAGTCCTCGGCGTGCCTTATTTTAGTTGTCACAATGGTCTGGGAAGACAACTCAGTATAATTGTACTTTGTCTAACATATGACCTTGGGCTACTCTCTCTCTCTCTCTTTCTCTCTCTCAGCCCAACTCACCTCACAGACTTCTTGTTGTGAGGAAAATAGAAGGAGGGAGGAGGTGCATTAGTTATGTTCATTGCCTTGAACTGTAGCCTTGAGCCGCAGTGGTTAGAGTGCGATACTGCAGGCTACTTCTGCTGTCTGCCGGCTGCCTGCAATTTGGCAGTTTGAATCTCACCAGGCTCAAGGTTGACTCTGCCTTCCGTCCTTCCGAGGTGGGTAAAATGAGGACCCAGATTGTTGTGGGAGCAACAGCCTGACTCATTAAACCGCTTACAGAGGGCTATAAAGCACTGTGAAATGTCTAAGTGCTATTGCTAAGTGCTATGTGAAGATATGACTGCACGGAAAAAAGTGACTTATAACCATTTTTCAGACTTGTGACCATTGCAGCATCCCCATGGTCACGTGATCACATAAATACGAGTCAGCTGCCAAGGGTCTGAATTGTCATGGGATCCCCTTTTGCGGCCTTCTGACAAGCGAAAGTCCACGGGGAAGCCAGATTCATTTTAAAGCTGCGATACTCACTGAACAATGGCAGTGACTCACTTAACAGCTGATGTCAGGGAGCAACATTAAGCACATAAACAACAGGCGGGAGGAATCAGATGCATTCAACCCTATTCAGATCTCCCTCTCTTCCTCTGTAATGGTAAAGGTTCTCCTCGCACATATGTGCTAGTTGTTCCCGACTCTAAGGGGCGGTGCTCATCTCCGTTTCAAAGCCAAAGAGCCAGCGCTGTCCGAAGACATCTCTATGGTCATGTGGCCGGCATGACTCAACGCCAAAGGTGCACAAAATGCTGTTACCTTCCCATCAAAGGTGGTCCCTATTTTTCTACTTGCATTTTTTACCTGCTTTCGAACTGCTAGGTTGGCAGAAGCTGGGACAAGTAATGGGAGCTCACCCTGTTACGCGGCACTAGGGATTCGAACCGCTGAACTGCCCACCTTCTGATTGACAAGCTCAGTGTCTTAACCACTGAGCCACCGCGTCCCCTTCTCTTCCTCTGTAAATATTGCTAATTAAAGACAAGAATTAATTAATGACCCGAGGGGTCTGCTAAGGTAACACAGGGTCCAGGTAGATAAAGATCACTCGTACCCGAAACTGACACGCATAGAAAACATGCTCCCTTGCTTTGATCCCTTCCCTCCTATGGGCGTCAAGTGACAAATTATAAAATGAGATTGAAATGGGGTCATGGAGGAAGCGGCGGCAACTGAAACAGGAAAGAATAGAGAATCACAGTCCAGGTGAGTGCATGGAAGCATTCCTGAGGGAAGGTGAAAATTTGCAAACCCCACATTTCATTTCAGGAATGAGGAGCATGCTTTTCGTGTCCCACCCCCACTCCGACAAACGAGTCAAGGAAGTCCGTAACAAACTTGGCAACAAAGCCTCTGCAGCTTGCCAAGTTCCTTCAAGGTTTATCAGGGCAGGCAGGAGTCCAAGTTGTGACTTCAGCGATAGGGTCCGGTATCAGCAAACTAGATAAGACTTTGCTTGACTCAAGGTTGGAATGCCAAAAGCAGATCCTTTATATAGGCTGCGGGGTGTGGCTCCATGACTCAGCATTTATCCAGGCCTGCCTCTTCCTTCCTTCTGCCGGCGTCGCCTCTCAGATCTCCGGAAGCGAGGATCCTCCAACTTTGAATTGTCTTCAGCTGGATCTGCTATCTGGGAAAGGGAGGGGTCGAAAGGAGTAAGCCTGAGCAATTCCAATACCTGGCTGGCTTCCTGCTCTGATGGCTGAGCCAAAGGAACACACGCTGTATGAGTGAGATTTATCGGGCTACTCCTATCACTCCTGGAATCGTCTCCGGGCCAGGGGGCTGGAGGCATGACAGGCCATTCATCTTCATTATCAGACTCAGTCTGATAACAGGCCCGGTTGGAGACGGGAGGGGCCCGGCTGAGGAGAGGAGGAAGGACGAGTCACAACAATGCTAAAATCCATGCTTTGAAATTTGGAGGGCTGTCATTTCAAAAGGGTTCAGCACAACCAATTTTCCTTGCCTTGTCAGAATTACCAAATGCTCCTTCGACAAATGTACGGAGTTGTGATACGATGGGAATCCTAGTTGTAACTTGAGCTCAATTGTACCAACAGTGGTCTATGGAATTTCTCAATCATCCAAGTCATGGTTGTCCCAAAGGTGGTTTTTTAAAAAAAAAAATTCAAAAGGCAACTGGACTTTTCTTGGCGGTTTTGTTTGAAAATGTTTCGTTTCTCATCCGAGCAGTTTCTTCAATTCTGGAGAGGACTGAGAACGGAAGAAGCTTCTTGGATGAGAAGCAAAACGTTTTCAAAGAAAACACCAAGAAATTGTTGGTACTCCAACAGTTGATATTCTCTGTCTTGAGACTGAATTTAAGCTGTAGAAGTCACAGACTGAAACAACTAGAAAGATGGATGGATGGATGGATGGATGAATGGATGGATGGATGGATGGATAGATGGATAGATAGATAGATAGATAGATAGATAGATAGATAGATAGATAGATAGATAGATAGATAGATAGATAAATAGTTGACTTCGTCAACTTCCGGACCTCCGAACCTTTCGCCGCGAGCTTAAAACTTACTTATTTATCTGCGCTGGACTGGGTTAGTTTTTTAAGTTATGGGTTTTTTAATGGGTTTTATCTCCAAATTTTAATTGTGGCCAATTTAAATAAGTTTTTAATTGTATTTTAATGGTATGTATAGTGTATTGTGTATTTTTACTTGGCTGTGAACCGCCCTGAGTCCTTCGGGAGAAGGGCGGTATACAAATTTAAATAATAAATAAATAAAATAAATAAATAAAATATACTAATATAATATAATATAATATAATATAATATAATATAATATAATATAATATAATATAATATAATATAATATAATATAATATAATAATATAATATAATAATATAATATAATATAATATAATAATATAATATCATATCATATCATATCATATCATATCATATCATATCATATAAAAACAGAGTTGGAAGGGATCTTGGAGGCCTTCTAGTCCAACCCCCTGCCCAAGCAGGAAACCCTACACCATCTCAGACAGATGGTTATCCAACATTTTCTTAAAAATTTCCAGTGTTGGAGCATTCACAACTTCTGCAGGCAAGTCGTTCCACTTATTAATTGTTCTAACTGTCAGGAAATTTCTCCTTAGTTCTAAGTTGCTTCTTTCCTTGATCAGTTTCCACTCATTGCTTCTTGTTCTTCCCTCAGGTGCTTTGGAGAACAGCCCGACTCCAAAGATAGATTCCAAAGATAGATGATAGATAGATAGATAGATAGATAGATAGATAGATAGATAGATAGATAGATAGATAGATAGATATAGATTTAAGCAAATTCTTTTTTTGTTTTTTGTTTGCCTCTGTGTAATATCCTGGGTGATAAAGAATTCTAAATATAAAATGTCCGGGTACTTTTTTGCTGGTTCAAATAATGACATTTCTGTTTATCTTTAAGTATGATTACCCTTCGAGGGATGCACATTCTGGAATATTTTAATGACGTGAGAACCAAGTGAGACTTTTAAACCCTGATTTTAAAATCTGCTTTTTAAGAACAAGACCTGAGCTGTAAAAAGGTAAGACCCACGTTATTCTTTACTTTAGAGAAGATTAGGGTCAAAACCCATGCCAGGTTTGCCTGTCTTAGGACTTTAAAAACAAAATTGTACGCAGATTTTAAGCATCATAGCTCAACTTCCCTACATCCATATATGCTACAACTCCCAATACTTCTAACGAGCAAGATAAATAGTAGAGTAAGATAAAACTAAGATACGTGCAAATAATAGGAAAGGACTGTCTTGAATAGCTGATAAACAGTGCTATCTATATACATGTTGTATGTTTTGTCTTTTGTTTTAATGTGTTTTAAAAATAAAAAAACTTTACACAGGAAAAAAATACTTCTAACCAGCAAACTGGTTGGGAAAGGATGGAAGTTGCAGTCCAACATAACTGAAGAAAAGACATTTATTTTTATTTATTTATTTATTTATTTATTTTTGTCACAACATCATATAAAAAGGATTATATAGTATATAAACATATATATGAGTAAATATTAGGAGGTATAAGCATCAATATATATATAGGAAGAAGAAAAGAAAAAAAAACAATAGGACAGGAATGGTAGGCACGTTTGTGCGCTTATGCACGCCCCTTATGGTCCTCTTAGGAATGGGGTGAGGTCAATAGTAGAAAGTTTTTGGTTGAAGCTTTTAGGATTATGGGAAGAGACCACAGAGTCAGGTAAAGTATTCCAAGCACTGATGATTCTGTTACAGAAGTCATATTTTCTGCAATCTAGATTAAAGCAGTTAACATTAAGTTTAAATCTGTTGGTTGCTCTTGTATTGTTGCAATTAAAGCTGAAGTAGTCTTTAACAGGAAGGACATTACAATAGATGATTCTATGAGTTAAACTTAGGTCTTGTCGAAGGCGACCGAGTTCCAAGTTTTCTAAGCCTAGGATTTCAAGTCTGGTGGGATAAGGTATTTTGTTGTTTTCAGAGGAATGGAGAACTCTTCTTGTAAAATATTTCTGGACTCGCTCAATTGTATTGATGTCAGAGATGTGGTGAGGGTTCCAAACAGGAGAGCTGTATTCTAGAATTGGTCTAGCAAATGTTTTATATGCTCTGGTTAGTAGTGTAGTGTTTTTGGAAAAGAAGCTACGCAGGATTAGGTTTCAACTCTTAGGGCCTTTTTTGCTATGTAGTTACAGTGGGCTTTGACATGAAAACTCCAAGGTCTTTAACAGGGTGGGGGTCATCTGTAAGGTAATGTCCATCAAGTATGTACTTAGTGTTTGGGTTCTTTTTTCCAATATGTAAGACTGAGCATTTGCTGGTTGAGATCTGGAGTTGCCAAGTTTTAGACCAAGTGGTTAGATGATCAAGGTCTTTTTGGATGATAGATGCATTGTCTGTGGTGTTAAATAGTTTGACATTGTCAGCAAAGAAAACACAATTACTTGCGATATGGTCACAAAGATCATTAATGTATAGTATGAAGAGTGTTGGTCCAAGGACGCTGCCTTGAGGAACGCCACTCTTGACAGGAACAGGATTTGATAGAGCATTGCCAATTTTGACCACTTGTTGTCTGTTGGACAGAAATGCAGATATCCATTTGTGAAGGGGTCCTGAAATGCCATAGGATTTTAGTTTTAGGAGAAGTTTATCGTGTACTACTGAGTCAAAAGCTTTGCAGAAGTCTATGTAGATTGCATCTATTGTTTTGCCTTGATCGAGATTTGTAGTCCATAGTGAAGAAGTTGTAAGTTGCATGATAATTTTTTCCTGAAACCAAATTGTTTATTGGAGAGTAGGTTGTTAGTTTCTAAGTGTGAGGTAATGGATTGGTTGATGATTGATTCCATGACTTTGCAGGTGACGCAGCACAGAGAGATCGGTCTGCAATTTTCAACTAATTTCAGTTATGAAGTTGCAAGCGTTAGGTTAGTGAATTCCTTATCCTCCTCCATGTAGGAAGTTGGAAGCTGGACTTTCTTGCCTTCGACTGGTACATTTCAATTCAAGACAAGTTCAAGCCTAACTGCTTTTCTATCCAAGAATTATCTCAGGGGCTGTCACAAAGAAGAGGGAGTCAAGCTATTCTCCAAAGCACCCGAAGGCAGGACAAGAAGCAATAAATGGAAACTAATCAAGGAGAGAAGCAACCTAGAACTAAGGAGAAATTTGCTGAAAGTTAGGACAACTAACCAATGGAACAACTTGCCTCCAGAAGTTGTGAATGCTCCAGCAATGGAAGTTTTTAAGAGGTTGGATAACCATTTGTCTGAAGTGGTGTAGGGTTTCCTGCCTAAACAGGGGGTTGAACTAGAAGACCTCCAAGGTCCCTTCCAACTCTGTTATTCTATTCTATTCTATTCTATTCTATTCTATTCTATATTTGAAATTCTAAAACTTCCATCAGAACTTTACGTCAGCTCGAGCGTTTTGCAAAAAAAAAAAAAAAGGGGGGGGGAGGGAGCAGGAATCTGCACAGATTTCATTTTTCCCTTGACTTCCTCCAAGGACAAACTCTGAGATATTTTGGATTAGAGATTAAACTTGTTCCTTTTCATCTGAGCTGAACATCAGCCAGGGCACGCTGAGCATGGTGCTGTAAAATTCTGCCCAGCTGTTCACACTGTGGTAGATGAGAAGACAAATTCTTTCAAGAAAACCATTTCCAATCTATTTCCACACCGGGGAGAGGAAGAATGGAAGAGCGGCTGAGAGTTCAGGAAGAGGATCAGCTGTTTGCGAGGCACCAGCCAAGGGATGAATGGATTCATTAAGGAGCAGCTAACAACTTTCTCCCCCAAACTCCATGCTTACAATTCCAGTAGCCTTGCATTTACATAATTGCAATTCTCTCCTAGCAAATATTTGGACCAGAGGGTTGTCGTGCCTAATTTTCTCAACAGCTGTGCTACGGGACTGAAACCTGTGCTAATTATTTTGGACCCTGAATGGGGAAAATGAGGGACATCGCCGGTTATAATCGTTACATCTTTAAACATTTAATGGACTTGGAAGACAGTTGGAATTTAGGGAGGCTTTCCTTGCGTGCGCACCCCCCACCCCCGGGTCATTTTTTATTCGCTCCCGAAGAATGGCACATGCAAAAATATTCCCAAAGCTGAGACAGCTGTAGGCGCTGTTCACCAGATCGATACCGTCTGTCTGTCCGGTATCCTTCTTCGCTTTTTATAGGTTCGGATTGAAACACACAATGAAATTTATTTCCTGTAATGATCCCAAAATATTTGTTTAAGAAAGTCAACATTTCAACCCAAAATATTTAAAAAATTGCCCGAGAATGCGTGGCTTCGATGGTTCCGTCGGGTGACGTAGACTGACCTATTCTTCCAATTGATTCAAGATTTTCTCTCTCTCTCTTTTCAATTCTTTTGCATGACCTTAGAGTCACCTTTTGCAAAAAAAATCCATTGACCCAATCTGCGGAAAATACTTCGCCAGTGATCAAGACAAAGGAACAGCCAAGCAGACACTTAGGGGACAAATCTAGATGGTTACTGAGGTCAGAGAGTCTTCTCAGGCCAAGAGGCTCCATTGCTGCATACAAATCAGATAATTGCACGTGATGTGCTGTAGATATTTTAAAAATCCCCACCTAAGATGTCTCTTTCTTTTCCATATTTCTAGACAAAGACAGAATGACACAGTTGTTGTTTTTTTACAGAAACATTTCAAACTACCTAACCCTCTTTTAGGAAAAGAACTAACCAAGGCAACATTGGAGTCCTGGTGGATGATCAGTTAAATATGAGCCAGCAGTGTGCTGCAGCTGCCAAAAAAGCCAATACAGTTCTAGTCCGCATAATCAGAGGGATAGAACCAAGATCATGTGAAGTGTTAGTGCCACTTTATAAGGCCTTGGTAAGGCCACACTTGGAATATGGCATCCAGTTTTGGTCGCCACGATGTAAAAAAGATGTGGAGACTCTAGAAAGAGTGCAGAGAAGAGCAACAAAGATGATTAGGGGACTGGAGGCTAAAACATTTGAAGAAGGGTTGCAGGAACTGGATATGTCTAGTTCAATGAAAAGGAGGACTAGGGGAGACATGATAGCAGTGTTCCAATATCTCAGGGGCTGCCACAAAGAAGAGGGAGTCAAGCTATTCTCCAAAGCACCTGAGGGCAGGACAAGAAGCAATGGATGGAAACTCATCAAGGAGAGAAGCAACTTAGAACTAAGGAGAAATTTTCTGACAGATAGAACAATTAATGAGTGGAATAACTTGCCTCCAGAAGTTCTGAATGCTCCAACACTGGAAGTTTTTAAGAAGATGTTGGATAACCATTTGATATCAGCGTTCCAGAAACTCACCCGCTCCAAGTAAAAACTCTGAAGCAAGCATCTTTTAAAGTTCTATTTACTAGGATAGGTAAACTGGCAAATCTGGGAAAACCCGAATCTGAGAGGTCCGGGTTTTCCCTCAGTAAATCAAAAAAACCCCAAACCATCCCCTGACTCCGTAGTCGATCACATGCTCCAATCACCATCTGTCCCATCTTGAGACAGCACTCCGACCACTCCTTCTCCAGATGCAGGATCGGCCTGACCTTGACCAACAGAAAGAATGCTATAATATCTAAAGACAAACCCTCTACTAAATCCCCCCCTTCCTACTTTCCCACACATGAGAAAGTGGCAGCACGGAAGCTTCTGGCCTAGTACGGCTTCCAAAGCTGACATTTGTCTGAATTGGTGTATGGTTTCCTGCCTAAGCAGGGGGTTGGACTAGAAGACCTCCAAGGTCCCTTCCAACTCTGTTATTCTATTCTATTCTAAACATTTTGCTCTTTTTAAAAGCTATTTTCATGGGCATAAAAACCAGCTAGTTGACTTTGGGTCAATCACCAGGAGACTGTGAGTTCTAGTTCCACTCCCACTTTAGGCATGGAAGCCAGCTGGGTGATTTTGGGCCGTCACTCTCCTTCAGCCCACAACATCAAGCTGAGGCTAGTTGGTCAATTCCTGTCTCAACCAATGAATTAAAATTTTATTCTCCCCCCCCCCGCCCCCCAAAAAAAGTAGACAATGCAACTTACAGGAAAATGCCAGGAAGAAAAGAAAAGAACAAAGACAGTCAATGAGAAACAACATAAAAGGAAATCTGCGAAGATCAAAGGACATATAGAAACAATCCAGCATACTCAAAAGAGGCCTGGTAGCTAGGTAGGGTAGAAAGGGTGGGTGGGTGGAAATAAGAGGGTTTGAGCAATTGTACTGACATTCTTTTGATGGTGGCTTCTTAACTCTCTTTAATAAAAATTACTTATCGGAAGATTTTGCATTTATTGTGTACCTGCCTGAGTGGTTCCTGTTCTAAGACAAAGCCAGCGCAGTTTGTTTTGCATCCGCTTAGTGTATTCGTGTGCGGCAACAGCCCAGAAAGCCAATGCAGTCCTAAATTGCATTAACAGAGGGATGCAATCAACAACACCAAGGGAGGTACTAATGCCACTCTATAAAGCCTTAGTAAGACCAATAAAATAAAATAAAAGTGGATGAAAATCCACAGCAACATATCGTGTTTCCCCAAAAATAAGACCAGGTCTTATATTATTTTTTGCTCCAAAAGTTGCATTAGGGCTTATTTTCTGGTTAGGTCTTATTTTTGGGGAAATACAGTACTAAACGCTTCCGTCTGGCTGAACTGGGGCTTATTTTGGGGGTAGGGCTTATATTACGAGCATCCTGAAAAATCATGCTAGGCCTTGTTTTCCAGTTGGGTCTTATTATCAGGGAAACAGGGTAGTGGAGAAAAAGCTCATTTATGTATCATTCAAGGTCATCAAACCGCTTGCCAAGACAGACTTTTACAGCACAAACTGAATCCATAAACATCCATGGGTTGCATCCAACTTCCATTCAAGCTTTTCCACCGGAAGAACATCTGTAGCATCCTTCAAGCATCTTCTTTACATCAAGAGTGTCAAAAGTCGATGTCATTGAGGGACGTATCAGGGTTGTGTTTGACCTCTGGGGGGCCGGGATGGGCAAGGCTGGGATGGGCCTGGACAGCTCAATGTCACTCATCGATACTCTGTTTTCGTCTGCGACAGCTTCCTGCACCCCTCTGCCAATGAAAATGGAGCCTGGGAAGGTTGTGCATGGCCTGCCCAGACTCCGTTTTCAGCCACGATGGCTTCCCTGCACTCTGTTTTCGCTGGCAGAGTCTGCAGGAGGCCATCACGGCCAAAAACAGAGCCTGGGAAGACTGCACATGGCCCTCCCAAGCTCTCTTTTCACTGACAGAGGCATCACTGTTTCCAGGGCAGCCCAGCAGGTGAGATCTAAGCACCCTAAGATGCTCAGGTCTTGAGTTTGACATCTCGTCTTATACGGTGCGGCTGAGCAGTAGAGCTCATCGGCAAATCACACACCCCCTTTTTATTTGTATTTATATCCCGCCCTTCTCCGAAGACTCAGGGCGGCTTACACTATGTCAAGCAATAGTCTTCATTCATTTGTATATTATATACAAAGTCAACTTATTGCCCCCAACAATCTGGGTCCTCATTTTACCTACCTTATAAAGGATGGAAAGCTGAGTCAACCTTGGGCCTGGTGGGACTTGAACCTGCAGTAATAGCAAGCAGCTGCTGTTAATAACAGACTGTCTTAGCAGTCTGAGCCACCAGAGGCCCACAACCCCTGTTGTAAACCAAAGGGCAAATATTCCTAAACTATCAAGGCAGATCTTCTGCTCCAGAGAGACCCTGTGCAAAGTAACTGTCATTCAGGATTAATGTGTTCAGGGGACACAGATCTGACTCCAGATAGCCAGGAGGTTTTTCAAGGTCTTAAAAGTTAAGTTAGAAAATATTTCTCGGCAGCTGAATGAATCATGCATGACAGAGTCTGGTTCGCCCTAAGCCATCTAGATCAAGGGTCTCCAACCTTGTCAACTAAGACTTGTGGGCTTCAACTCTCAGAGTTCCTCAGCCAGCAAAGCTGGCTAAGGAACTCTGGGAGTTGAAGTCCACAAGTCTTAAAGTTGACAAGGTTGGAGACCCCTGATCTAGATGGCAACACCCAACTAACCTTGGCTGATCTGAAGAGGAAAAGTCCTTGGATGGGAAACCAACAAGAAACCTTAGGATTCTTAGTTGCCTTAGGACAGTGGTGGGTTTCAATTTCTTTTACTACCGGTTCTGTGGGTGTGGTTTGGTGGGCGTGGCATGGCTTGGGTGGGCGTGGCTTGGTGGGCATGGTAGGGGAAGGATACTGTAAAATCTCCATTCCCTCCCCACTCCAGGAGAAGGATACTGTAAAATTTTATTTATTTTTTTAATTTTATTTATTTATTTCATCAAACATGTATTTTATGACAGATACAAGTGTAAACATAATTATAAATACATGTAAAGAATGTGAATAAAAGAAAACATTAGGACAGGGACAGTAGGTACGCTGGTGCGCTTATGCAGGCCCCTTACAGACCTCTTAGGAATGGGGTGAGGTCTACAGTAGACAGTCTAAGATTAAAATCTCCATTCCCTCCCCAATCCAGGGGAAGGTTACTACAAAATCCCTATTTCCTCCCGATCAGCTGGGACTCAGGAGGCAGAGAATAGATGGGTGAAATCCAGCAGATTCTGACAAGTTCTGGAGAACCGGTAGTGGAAATTTTGAGTAGTTTGGAGAAGCGGCAAATACCACCTCCGGCTGGCCCCAGAGTGGGATGGGAATGGAGATTTTGCAATATCCTTCCCCCAGGAGTGGGGAGGGAATGGAGATTTTGCAATATCCTTCCCCTGCCACACCCACCAAGCCATGCCCACAGAACCGGTGATAAAAAAATTTGGATTTCATCGAAGATACAATAGTAATGAAAAATGAAAGACTTATGACCATCACAAAATCCTGACAGTCCCATGATCAAAATTTCGGGGGTTGGGTGATCGGCATGTATTTATGATAATTGCAATGTCCCGGGGTCATGTAATCGCCATTTCCGATCTTTCCAATGGGCTCCTGGTAAGCAACGTCAATGGAGGAAGCTGGGTTTGCTTAATGACCGGATGATTCATTTAACAACCGCAGTGATTTGCTTAACAACCATGGGGGAAAAAAGTCACAAAATCAGGTGTGGCTCACTCAACAACCAGCCTAGCAATGGAAACTTTGGTCCCAATTCTGTTCGCTAAATCAAGTACTACCTCTACTTATAAAGTTTAATGTGTAAGGAACAAGGACGTACATTCAATTTCGCAGCTACAAAGATTGTTGGCCGAGCAGCTACAAAAATAGCCAGGGAAATGATTGAAGTCTGGGAAACTAACCCTAACCCTTGTCAGTCAATAAGAGTGCTGATTTACCACCAGCTTATCAGATACTTGGGAGCCGAGGGCGTGGCAGCACAATGAAGCCACATCTAATCGCCGGACATCGACACACCAATCAACTAATAGGAAGGCGCCACATAAATATGACTCGCATAATAGTGCAAACACACATTTCGGTAGAGAGAAGTTTGTTTGTTTGTTTGTTTGTTTGTTTGTTTGTTTGTCACAACAGTATATATAAGCATGAAATAACCATACAAATTGGATACAATCAAAGGGAACATTAGGACAGGAACGGTAGGCACGCTGGTGCTCTTATGCACACCCCTTACAGACCTCTTAGGAATGGAGTGAGGTCAATAGTAGATAGTCTTTGGTTAAAGCTTTGGGGATTTTGGGAAGAGACCACAGAGTCAGGTAGTGTATTCCAGGCATTAACAACTCTGTTACTGAAGTCATATTTTCTGCAATCAAGATTGGAACGGTTCACATTAAGCTTAAATCTATTATGTGCTCATGTATTGTTGCGATTGAAGCTGAAGTAGTTCGACAGGAAGGACATTGTAGCAGATGATTTTATGAGTTATACTCAGGTCATGCCGAAGGCGGCGGAGTTCTAAATTTTCTAAACCCAGGATTTCAAGTCTGCTGGCATAAGGTATTTTGTTGTGATCAGAGGAGTGGAGAACTCTTCTTGTAAAATATTTCTGGACACGCTCAATTGTATTAATGTCCGAAATGAGGTGTGGGTTCCAGACAGGCGAGCTGTATTTGAGAATTGGTCTAGCAAATGTTTTGTATGCTCTGGTTAGTAGTGTAATATTTCTGGAGAAGAAGCTACACAAGATTAAGTTTACAACTCTTAAAGTTCTCTGAAGATGGGCTCCAGCACAAGTCCAAAAGCTCAGAAGAGTAAACCTCTGGTCCTAATGCCTGACCCAGATTGGATCTTGCAAAGAATAATTTGTCTGAGCAAGGAAGCCTCCAGGTACACGCCCCTAAATGCCAAGATTAGAATAATTCTCAAGATGTACATTTGATTTTCTTGCCTTGCTCTTTAATTAACCTTCCCACATGCACCCACTCAATCAGTGGGCTACATGTCTTTGCTTCTCATTTTATAAGGAGAAATCTTTGCAACCCCCCAGGCTCATGACAAGGATGTAGGTTTCAGTAAAAAAAAAAAAAAAAGACGAAGTATTTTCCACAATGCAGAAACGGAACAATGCTGGGAAATCATCCTCAGTTTCAACTGTTAAATCTGATCTCCAAGTTGCACGTAGAGGCACTTATTATTCCCTCTACTGAACATACTCATCCATGCTGAAAATCACAGCTCCATAACCACAACACAAGCATCACTATTGTATGGTACAGGATGATATGACAAGGAAAGTACAGGAGCCTTGACAAGCCATTACCTCCCAACTGCCAGGGAGTTTTGATGAAAGAAATCTGCTTGGTTTTCATTTCCACCTTCTAATATGAATTATATCGTATCCATTACAATCTGTTGACAATGGTTTTTTTTTCCTCTTGCTTGTAAAGTCCTGACATTTTACATGAAATCTTATGCATGTTAGGGAATAACAAATGTCACTGTAGTTGATGGGTGATTCTTGAGGAAAGAGGGGTAATAAATATTCCTAATTGGCATTTCTTTCAGTCATTCATTTATTCATTTGTTCGTTCATTCATTCATTCATAGATAGACAGACAGCTAGACAGCCAGACAGCCAGATGGTTATAAATGATAGATATAGAGGTTAAATGATATATCAATAGGAGGGAGATAGATAGATAGATAGATAGATAGATAGATAGATAGATAGATAGATAGATAGAGGTGGATGGATGGATGGATGGATGGATGGATGGACGGACAGACAGACAGACAGATGTAAATGACAGATGTTAAATGATAGATAGATAGTAAATAGATAGACAGACAGATAGATATGGATGGATGGATGGATGGATGGATGGATGGATGGATGGATGGATGGATGACACAGCAAGAAAGTAGATAACAGATTCCTACTCCCCAAAATAAAACCACAGAACTATATGACCAAAGACATAAATGAAGCAATTGTTTCAATTATTTGCACTTCACCTTGTATTTGAAAAATACAATGTAGTTTTCGACTTAAACAGTCCATTTAATAACTGTTTGAAGTTACAACGGCATCGGAAAAAAGTGACTTACGACTGTTTTGCACACTTACGACGGTTGTAGCATCCCCATGGTCACGTGATCAAAATTCAAGGAGCTTCTTCAGCTCTGTAACATCTTCAGAACTGAAGCTGCTTCTTGGATGAGAAGCGAAATGTCTTCAAAGAAAAACTGGAAAGTCTAGTTTGTCTCTTGAAAAAAGCACCTTTGGGACTAACCATGACCTGGATGACTGAAGATCTCCCTAGACATATCTTCAAGGCTTTTCAAAAAGGTATCAAGGAGGGATAAAACAGATTGTGGCTATTTCAACCCCAATTATTGACATGTTTGACTGTAAAATTCCTTGAAGGTATTTTAAAACTTAGGAATTACCATTATACACTGCTAGATAGTGGTGAAGCTAGCTAATGGGAGGAAAGGGTGATCGTGTATTCAAATTATACATCTAATCCCCCATTTTGATTCATTATAAATTCCATATAAAATCTCAACCTTTTAAACCAGGGGTGAGTTTTACTCCTTATAAAATCTAATTGAAAAATGAAGGAATATGTGCTGACATAAATATGTATAACAACGTTAGACCATGTAAGTTTGACCAATGTACTATTTTTTACTTGTATTAATATTGGTTTTGTATCAAAATGATTGACACTCAGATGCCACACTGTTCATGCAAGGATATTGATGATATTGATGTATGTTTTTTTTTTAAAAAAACTTTACCTCCCAAAAAAATCTCCTTATAAAATCTCACTCATTATAAAATCTCAACCTTTAAAACCAGGTGTGGGGAAACTACGGCCTCTTTATGACCTGTGGACTTCAACTCCCAGAATTCATGGCTGGCTCAGGAATTCTGGGAGTTGAAGTCCACAGGTCGTAAAGGGGCTGTAGTTTCCCCACTCCTGGTTTAAACAAACATATTTATTCCATGGCTGAGTTGATGTAAGGCAAGGTAGAATGTCTGGTATCACATTATGTAAAAAACCCTAAAACCTTATTTAGCTCTTTCCTATTTTATTGCTTCCTTGTGCCGTAGGGCAGTCCCTTCTCCTCTGCTCTTTGTCATCCCTTTGGGTCAGTTATTCTCAATAACTGGACAGTGACCGCTTGAATTGTTGGACAGCTCCTGTTCAAATGTTGCAAAGAACTCCCTTCAGAGATTCTATAGTTTCTATAGTTCCGTGATGGTGAACCTATGGCACGCCTGCCAGAGATGGCACGCAGACCCCTCCATAAAACAGGCCATTTTTCATGCCATTTTCCGGGCCTTTTCTGGGCCACTTGGGGGGCATTTTCAGGCCATTTTTTGGCCTGGAAATGGCCCAAAAAACAGCCTGAAAACAGCCTGAAAAACGGCCTGAAAACAGGGCAAAAAAACAGGGCAAAAAACACTGGCCAGCTGGTCTTTGGGTTTCTGGTGCTCCAGGGCGCGTGAAGACTAGCTGGCCGGCGCACATGTGTGTGCCGGAAACCCAAAGACCAGCTGGCCAGCGTGCATGAATGTGCCGGAAACCTGAAGACCAGCTGACTGGCACGCATGTGTGTGCCGGAAACCCGAAGACCAGCTGGCTGGCACGCATGCGTGTGCTGGAAACCCAAAGACCAGCTGGCCAGCGCGCATGAATGTGCCAGAAACCTGAAGACCAGCTGGCTGGTGCTCATGCATGTGCCGGAAATCCAAAGAACCAGCTGGCTGGCGCACATGAGTGTGCCGGGAACCCAAAGACCACCTGGCCAGCGTGCATGTGGCTGCCGGAAACCCGAAGACTAGCTGGTGGGCATGCGCATGCTCACCGGGCAGCTGATCTTCGGGTTTCCAGTGCTCTGGCACGTACACATGTACACACAGGGCCGTGGTAGCTCAGGCTGTAAGAAGCCTGTTATTAGAACACAGCAGCCTGCAATTACTGCAGGTTCAAGCCCGGCCCAAGGTTGACTCAGCCTTCCATCCTTTATAAGGTAGGTAAAATGAGGACCCAGATTGTTGGGGGGGCAATAAGTTGACTTTGTAAATATACAAATAGAATGAGACTATTGCCTTATACACTGTAAGCCGCCCTGAGTCTTTGGAGAAGGGCAGGATATAAATGTAAATACCGTATATACTCGAATATAAGCCGATCCGAGTATAAGCCGAGGTCCCCAATTTTACCCCAAAAACTGGGGTAAACTGGGGACTCGAGTATAAGCCGAGGGTGGGAAATGAGGCACCTACCGGTTGGGAAACCTCCTCCCTCAGCTGAGAAGGCTGGCGGCTCCCCGCCCGCCTCTCACTGCACCGCAGGGCTTCAGTCCGTAAAATGTGAAAAAGAAAAAAAACTCAGTATAAGCCGATATACTCGAGTATAAGCCGAGGGCTTAAAAAAACTCAAGTATAAGTCAGATAGACCCGAGTATAAGCCGAGGGGACGTTTTTCAGCACAAAAAATGTGCTGAAAAACTCGGCTTATACTCGAGTATATACGGTAATAATAATAATAATAATAACATGCATGCGCATTCCGGTTTGGGCATTCGGTGCCTAAAAGGTTCACCATCACTGTTATAGTTCCAACCCTGAGCCAGCTGGTTTCAAGTCTCCCAGCTCTGAATAACACAGGAAGAGAAACCTGTTAGCTTTGATAGCTATCAGGCCTATCATCTTCTAGAACAGGGGTCTCCAAATATCAGCCTGCCCCAGATCAGTGTTTGAGAAAATAAAAACCCAACTTCATCATGTTGAAGAATTTGGTAATCTTTATCATACAAGTCTGGATGCGGTGAAAAGCAAAGCTGGAACTGGAAGTAAATCAAATCCTCAGAGTCATATTCTCTCCTGAACCCTCCCCCTACTAGAGGTCATACAATAATAGTCCAATGTCTTCTTTCTCCTCAGTCACGTGTAGTTTCACTTCCGATATTCTCCCTCTGTCAATCTTCCGAATGGAATGTGGAATCAGCAGCTGCCGTTACATTCACGCGCCAACACAATTCAAACCTCTGGTTTTGAAAATGGCATTTCCTCTCTCCCCCACATACAATGTCAGCCGACGCTGGGAACAGTGAAAACCTCCCCCCTCTTCTCCATAAAGCATGTAAGACAATCAGTAGAGCAAACGTTTAACAAGGTAATAAAATAGTCAGATAATCTAGTAGGAGAAATACACCTAAATTAAAGCGGAGGCTGACACCAACCTTGGCAACTTGAAGACTTGTGAACTTCAACTCCCAGAATTCCTCAGCCAGCTTTGCTGGCTGAGGGATTCTGGGAGTTGAAGTCCACAAGTCTTCCAAGTTGCCAAGATTGGAGACCCCTGTTCTAGAATAGTTCTTGAACAAAGCAACCTTTTGGGCAGCAGGGACCGGTTTCATAAAAAGAGGTGTTTGTAGGGACCGGAGAGGGCGTGGTTCGACACGCTGCCTGCATCCCGCAGATGGGGCTTCACTTGTTTGTGCTGACCCCCTCATGTTCCGGAAGCGTGGTCCTCGCTTTACGACCACAACGAAGCCCAAACTTTCCATTGCTCAGATAAGATAGAGGTTAAGTGAGTTGCGTCCCATTTTACAATCTTTTTTTTTTTTTTTTGCCACAGACGTTCAGCAAATCCCTGCGTTTGTTAAATGAGTCATGAGGTTGTTAAGTGAATCCGGCTTCCCTTATTGGCTCTGCGGGAAATTTACAAACCTTGCTCATGTGGCCCCCAGGACAATGCAATGGTCATAAATTCATGCCAGTTGTCGTGCGCCCAAATGTAGATCATGTGTCTATGGGGATGCTGCAACAATTCTTTATTTTATTATTTTATTTATTTATTTATTTATTATATTTGTATACCGCCCTTCTCCCGAAAGACTCAGGGCAGTTCACAGCCAATAAAAACCAAAATACATATAATGCAGATTAAAAACAGCATAAAAAACTAATTCAATAAATGGCCTAAAAATTTAAATACGATTAAAACCCCATTTAAAACCCAATTTAAAACCCCGATTTAAAACTATGTTCAAGCTAGTCCTGCACGTCGAAACAACGACGTCTTCAGCTCGCGGCGGAAGGTCCAGAAGTCGGGGAGTTGACAAAGCCCCGGAGGCAGCTCGTTCCAGAGGGCAGGAGCCCCCACAAAGAAGGCCCTCCCCTTGGAGGTCGCCAGCCGACATTGTTTTTAAACAATGTTTTTAAAACTAAATTTTAATTATCAGCCTTTTTGTAATTTGCTAGGTCTTAAATGTTTTAATTTGTATATATTTCGTGTTTTATCTTGGCTGTACACCGCCCTGAGTCCTTCGGGAGAAGGGCGGTATAAAAATTTAATAAATAATAATAAAAATAATAATAATAATTGTTTGGCTGACGGTATCCGAAGGAGGCCTTCTCTGTGAGAGCGCACTGGTTGGTGTGAGGCTACTGGTGGCAGTAGGCGGTCCCATAGGTACCCCGGTCCTAAGCCATGGAGCGCTTTAAAGGTGATAACAAGCACCTTGAATTGGACCCGGAAGACCACCGGGAGCCAGTGCAGACTGTGCAGGAGAGGTGTCACATGGGAGCCACGAGGTGCTCCCTCTATCACCCGCGCAGCCGCATTCTGGACCAGTTGAAGCCTCCGGGTACCCTTCAAGGGGAGCCCCATGTAGAGAGCGTTGCAGTAGTCCAGGCGGGATGTAACAAGGGCGTGAGTGACTGTGCATAAGGAAGCCTTTTAGTGCCATGGTACCTTCAAACAGTCACTAAACAAACAATTGTAGGTCAAGGACTACTTGTAACGGTGGACAGACAAAACGGGAAATAATCTAGCAAGGACAATGGAAATGTAATACAAACAAGGCCTTCTTCCAAACACTGTGTAATCATGTATATGAACGAAAAAAGTTGCAGGCTCTAGATTTGAACTTGCTGGGTTATTTAGCAGAGAAAATCCCAAAACGTTATGTCTTCTTTCAGTGTGTCCAAAAATCACATATATATATCACATTCCTTCAATATCTCTCACTTTCTTTCATGTTATTTAATGATGAAGTGTATGGATTTTGGATGCATTAAGGATGAAAGCGCTTTGTTTTCTCAGCTTTCAGAGTTCAGAATCCAAAGCAAACTCAGCAAGATATTGTTGAAAACATTCGATCTATGACGAAAACCAGCCCATTAAAGTAGAAGAGATTTGGCCATCAGCTGACAGAAATTACTCAACTCTCCAGAGGAGTTGGTACCACACAGGCAAAAAGACTGGATTGTAAGATTAAAGCAGAGGCTCAAGGCAAGAATCAAAAAGATCCTAGTAGCAGAGGTGGGTTTCAGCAGGTTCTGACCAGTTCTGGAGAACCGGTAGCGGAAATTTTGAGTAGTTCGGAGGACCGGCAAATACCAACTCTGACTGGCCCCGCCCCCTTATCTATTCTCTGCCTCCCGAGTCCCAGCTGATCGGGAGGAAATGGGGATTTCGCAGTAACCTTCCCCTGGATTGGGGAGGGAATGGAGATTTTACATTATCCTTCCCTTGCCATGCCCGCCATGCCACGCCCACCAAGCCACGCCCACAGAACCGGTAATAAAATTTTTTGAAACCCACCGCTGGCTAGTAGGACCTAAAATTGAAATTGGATGCGATCTAGAAATTGAGGGGTTATAAAAGGGAAAAGCCACTATGGCTTTGTGAGGGAGAAAGATCGAAGCAATCATCTTAGCAGAAGTTCAGAAAGGAAAAAGAGAAACCTCACTGGCAGTCACAAAATCGTCACCTGCCAGAATAACAGAGTTGGAGGGTACTTTGGAGGTCTTCTAGTCCAACCCCCTGATGAAAGCAGCAAACCAGTTCAGTTAAAGGACTGTCCAATCTCTTCTTAAAAAATTTGCAGTGTTGGAGCATTCACAACTTCTGGAGGCAAGTCGTTCCACTGATAAATTGTTCTAACTGTCAGGAAATTTCTCCTTAATTCTAAGTTGCTTCTTTCCTTGATTAGTTTCCATCCATTGCTTCTTGTTCTACCCTCAGGTGCTTTGGAGAACAGCCCGACTCCCTCTTCTTTGTGGCAGCCCCTGAGATATTGGATGCCTGACCTCATATAACCCCTAGACAAGTGATGGCAAACCTTTTTGCCACCAAGTGCCCAAACTGGAATGTGTGTGCATGTGCGCGTGCCAGAGCACTGGAAACCCGAAGACGAGTTGGCTGGCGTGCGCATGCCTGTTTTTTGGCCGTTTTTGGCCGTTTTTCAGGCCATTTTCTGGCACTCCGGTACCTGCAAAGACCAGTTAGCTTACATACCGGAAACCAAAAGGGCAGCTGGCAATGGCGTGCATGCCCACAGAGAGGGCTTGCGTGCCACCTCTGGAACACGTGCCACAGGTTCGCCATCAAGGCCCTAGACCTTCTTTTCACTCGACTAGACATACCCAGTTCCTGCAACCGTTCTTCATATGTTTTAGCCTTCAGTCCCCCGATCATCTTTGTTGCTCTTCTCTGCACTCTTTCTAGAGAATCTCAACGTCTTATATTGTGGCAACCAAAACTGGATGCCAGAAAGATGAAGACTTTGGTTCAAAAGCATGAGGAGGTTGTATGAACCTTTTATGTGAAAAAATATACAAGCTAACAGCCCAACAAGGCAAATGTCGTGACAGAAATCCTCCCACCCTTAGGAATGATTTAAGGTCGAACCAGCATCTAAATTAAACCAGGAACGGAAGGAATAGAATAGAATAGAATAGAATAGAATAGAATAGAATAGAATAGAATAGAATAGAATAGAATAGAATAGAATATTCTATACTTATGCATGGTCACTCACGCCCTCGTTACTTCCCGCCTGGACTATTGCAATGCTCTCTACATGGGGCTCCCCTTGAAGAGCACCAGGAGGCTCCAGCTAGTCCAGAATGCGGCTGCGCAGGTGATAGAGGGAGCACCGCGTTGCTCCCATATAACACCTATCCTGCGCGGCCTGCACTGGCTGCCGGTAGCCTTCCGGGTGCAATTCAAGGTGTTGGTCACCACCTTTAAAGCGCTCCATGGCTTAGGACCGGGTTATCTACGAGACCTTCTGCCACCGATAGCCTCCCAACGACCTGTGCGCTCCCACAGAGTGGGCCTCCTCAGGGTGCCATCGACCAAACAATGTCGTTTGGCGGCCCCCAGGGGGAGAGCCTTCTCTGTGGCAGCACCGGCCCTATGAAATGAGCTGCCTCCGGGGTTACGCCAACTCCCCGACCTCCGGGCCTTCAAACGTGAACTGAAGACTCTACTATTTCATCGTGCGGGACTAGCCTAAGTATAATTTTAATTGTAATTTTAAACGGGTTTTATGTCGGTCTTTGACCGTTTTAGTTGATCTGGCCATTAAATATTTGGTTTTAATTCGCTTTTAAAATTATTATTTGTATTTGTAGTTTTAATATGGCTGTAAACCGCCCTGAGTCCTTCGGGAGAAGGGCGGTATAGAAATTAAATTATAAATAAATAAAAAATAAATAGAATAGAATAGAATAGAATAGAATAGAATAGAATAGAATAGAATAGAATAGAATAGAATTGAATTGAATTGAATTGAATTGAATTTTTATTGGCCAAGTGTCATTGGACACACAAAGAATTGGTCGGTGCATATGCTCTCAGTGTGCATAAAAGAAAAGATACGTTCATCAAGAATCATAAGGTACAACACTTAATGATAGTCCTAGGGTACAAATAAGCAATCAGGACACAATATCAATATAAATCATAAGGATACAAGCAACAAAGTTACACAGTCATACAGTCATAAGTGGAAGGAGATGGGTGATGGGAACGATGAGATGATTAATAGTAGTGCAGACTTAGTAAATAGTTTGACAGTGTTGAGGGAATTATTTGTTTAGCAGAGTGATGGCATTCAGGAAAAAAACTCTTCTTGTGTCTAGTTGTTCTGGTGTGCAGGGCTCTATAGCGTCGTTTTGAGGGTAGGAGTTTAAACAGTTTATGTCCAGGATGTGAGGGGTCTGTAAATATTTTCATAGCCCTCTTTTTGACTTGTGCAGTATACAGATCCTCAATGGCAGGTTGGTAGCCATTGTTTTTTTCTGCAGTTCTAATGATCCTCTGAAGTCTGTGTCCGTCTTGTTGGGTTGCAGAACCAAACCAGACAGTTATAGAGGTGCAGATGACAGACAGAGGAAATCCCCTGAATGCTGCATCCAGCTCATGGAATCGTACCGCTTGTTATTTATGAACCCAATCAGTGGCGTGGAAAAGCTTGTTGATGCAACAGTTCCAGTTCTTTCCATGTTTTCAGTTGGAAGCCCCAAAAATATTTGATGTGACCAAGAAGTATTGAGGACATCAAATGAGCATGAAGTACTTTCTGAACTATTTTCCTCCTTCATTCCTTCCATTTCAGCAGCCATTTTTTTTTCTAAAGAAGGAGGAGGGGGGAGAAACAAAGCATATCCAACATGTTTTGAGCAAGAAAAAGAATGTTCACAAATGAGGGGAGAGAACTTGTCCAATTAGAGTGGGAGGGTGAGAACCAAAACTTGTTGATACTTGGAACTGTTGCTTGTCCAAAAGCCTGCCATCTGCTGGCAGATCTGGGGATTTTACCATTAACCAAAAAGTAAATCACGAAATAAAGGCAAACACAGGGAGTCCTTGATTTACAACAGTTTGTTTATTTATTTATTTATTTTATTTATTTTCGTATTTATATACCACCCTATCTCCCTAGTGACTCAGGGCGGTTTACGGGCAGATAAAAATACATATAAATACAAAATAAAACATCCATTAAAAAACTTACCGTATATACTCGAGTATAAGCCGAGTTTTTCAGCACATTTTTTGTGCTGAAAAACGTCCCCTCGGCTTATACTCGGGTCTATACGGCTTATACTCGAGTTTTTTTTTTAAGCCCTCGGCTTATACTCGAGTATATACGCTTATACTCGAGTTTTTCTTTTTCACATTTTGCGGACGGAAGCCCTGCGGTGCAGTGAGAGGCGGGCGGGGAGCCGCCAGCCTTCTCAGCTGAGGGAGGAGGGTTTCCCAACCGTAGGTGCCTCATTTCCCACCCTCGGCTTATACTCGAGTCCCCAGTTTACCCCAGTTTTTGGGGTAAAATTGGGGACCTCGGCTTATACTCGGATCGGCTTATATTCGAGTATATACGGTATTCCAAATAGCCAAATAATTAAAAATAACAGTATACATAATAAAACCCATTAAAACCAATTTAAATTTAAAATCTAAAATCTAGTCCAGTCCTGCGCAGATGAATAGATGAGTTTTAAGTGACTGTTTAGTGACTGTTCACAGTTACAAGGGCACCGAAAAAAGGGACTTATGACCGTTTTTCAGAGTTACGACTTTTCCAGCATTTCCCCATGATCGTGCCATCAAAATTTCAGAGGCTGAATATTTTCAGACCTGGGAGGCTTGAGGTTACTTTGAAGTGTTAGTTTTGGTTACTAGTTTCATTTGGTCAAAGGCGATCTTGACTAGTGGTTAAGCCAGGGGTCTGCAAACTTGGCTCTTTTAAGACTTGCAGACCCCTGGGTTAAGCCATTAGGCAAGAAACAGGGAGACTTTGAGTTCCAGTCTTGTCTTAGCCAGTGGTAGGATTCAGCCAGTTTGCACCACTTCGAGAGAACCGGTTGTTAACTTTCTGAGCAGCTTGGCAAACTGGTTGTTGGAAGAAATCATTATGGCAGAGAACCGGTTGTTAAATTACTTGAATCCCACCACTGGTCTTAGCCTTGAAAGCCAACTCAGTGATCTTGGACCAGTCAGTATCTCCTCACAGGATGGTTGTTTTGGGGGAAATCGGAGGAGAAAGGTGTATTAGTTATGTTCAATATCTTGAGTTATTTATAAAAATAATAAGGTGGTGTACAATAAATAAATATATGTTAATGTGTTTACTTGTTATATATATATATTTGTGGTTTTAATGGTTATACTCTGTTTGCTGTCCAATACAGAAAGAAAGACAGGCAGATGATGAAAGAAAGAAAAAAGAAAGAAAGAAAGAAAGAAAGAAAGAAAGAAAGAAAGAAAGAAAGAAAGAAAAAAAAGAAAATACAGCTGGCTGAATGGCAGGAGAGAGAGAGAGAGGGAAAGGGGGGAGAGAGAGGGGGGGCATGGTGGCCTACTGGTGAAGACACTCGCCTCCCACTTAGAAGATTGAGAGTTCAATCCTAGGTAGTGGCAGATATTTCTCTCCTGGGGCACAAAGAAAAAATATCTGCTGCGAACTCCATGTGGTGTCAGGAAGGGCACCCGGCCAGTAAAGGCTCATCTCCATCCAGTCACTTTGACGCTTTCCTGAATTAAGGGATTACAGGGTCATAAAAAGGGAGATGGATGGATGGATGGATGGATGGATGGATGGATAGATAGATAGATAGATAGATAGATAGATAGATAGATAGATAGATAGGGAATTTACCTCAGTTGTAGGCAATAAATTGCACAGGGTAGACCTGTTCTGAGTGAAGATTATATCCTTCTGTTGGTCTTGGATATCCCTACATTTAAACCCAATAATATAACAGCCTCAAATTCTAATAGTGTGAGAGAGGAGGAAAAAGTTCATTCTCTCCACATTATCATCTAACCTGCAAGAATTCAGATATTTCCACCGTGTCTCCCTCTATCTTCCTTCACTCCACACTCAAGAGACCCAGCTGTTACCGCCTGTCCTCCTAAGAGAGCTCTTTCAACCCCTAACCATTTCTCTTGCCCTTTTTAAAAAAATGTTTCCAGCTCTGAAAAAGCCTTCTTAAGGTGCCCGGACGCAAACTAGTCTAGATAATATTCCAAGTGTGGGCACACTGTAAAGATTTGTATGAGGGCACTGTTATACCAGGTGTTCTATTTTCAGTCCCCTTCCAAATGTTTCCAAGCATGAAATTTGCCCTTCTTTGAAAAAGAAAAAAAGAAAAAAAATAAGCGGCTGCACACTTGGTTGATATTTTTGTTGACATGCCCACCTTGATTGCAAGCAAAGGTTTTTTTTCCTGGGGAGACAGAGCCAGTCAGAACTTGTTAATGAGAAGATGAGGTTTGTGTTTTAGTTTTCTGCCAACCCAGGCAGTGGAAAAACAGGTAGAAAATGCCTGCTTGGGGACAGCGTGGCTGAGGCAGTTCTGAATTGGCTGGAGATTGTGCAAGGAGTTCATTTCCTTCCTTCCTTCCTTCCTTCCTTCCTTCCTTCCTTCCTTCCTTCCTTCCATCCTCCACTCTCTTTCCTCCCTTCCTCCCTTCCCTCCCTCTCTTCCTCCCTCTCTCCTTCCTTCCTTCCTTCCTCCCCCATGAAAAACTAAACTAATAACAGAATGACAAGAGTTGGAAGGGACCTTGGAGGTCTTCTAGTCCCTCCCCTCCCCTCTCCTTCCTTCCTTCCTTCCTCCCCTCCCCTCCTTCCTTCCCTCCCTCCTTCCTTTCTCCCTCCCTCCCTCCTTCCTTCCTTCCTTCCTTCCTCCCTCCCTCCCTCCCCCATGAAAAACTAAAGTAATAACAGAATGAAAGAGTTGGAAGGGATCTTGGAGTCTTCTAGTCCCTCCCCTTTCCTTCCTTCCTTCCTTCCTTCCTTCCTTCCTTCCTTCCTTCCTTCCTTCCTTCCTTCCTTCCATCCATCCATCCATCCTTTCTCCCCTCTTCTTCTTCCTCAAATATTGGGACTCTGTTATTATGTCATGCCAGTTCATCTTTTCATTAAAATGTTTCATTTGTGAGACATTTAGTTCTCGCTTTCATCATTTGAGAACTTCACCCATCACCACCGAAACTAAACCAACAAACTGTTCTAAAAATCAGAAAATCAAAAAGTCAAGGAGGAATTCTTCCTCTGCCATCTTTCCATTCCCCTGTCATTTTTCTTTGTGCAAGAAATCTGCACAACTTGCTTCAAATAGACAACTTGTTTATGCTACCTACAGTCTTGAATGGCCACATAAATAAAGAATTTTACTATTTGATACCTCTAAGGGCATAACCTGGACCTCAGTAATTTCCTTATCCATTGGGACAATATCTTGATTTCCCACCCTTAATTTTGGGACTCTCTATATGGCATATCCTAAATATCCCCTTAATTTATTATAGAACAATTTAATTTTGAGTCACAACAAGAATTGGCCGGGGCCTTTGGGATGAATTTTTGTTCAGTTTTTTTATTTTAACTGGATTCTTTTAAACCTTTTCCAAAAAGTTCTTCAGCTGGTTTTCCTGTGGGGAGAGTTTTAAATTATCCAACTGTTTTTTTAGCATTTAGAAAGATGACTTCATGGCTTGCCTTTAAAATAAACAGAACCAAACAAAAATGCAAGATAAAATAGACAATCTCTACAAAACCTCATTTAAATAGCACCTATTACAATTAATGTTGGAAATGCTTGGGAGGAAAATAAATCACTTTCCTAAAGACACTAACCAAATTCGTTGTAGCTATGATTTCATCCTGCAATTCTGAGTTTAATAAGGCAATTCTTTTAACGTGGTAGTTTTCAAGATATATCCTTGCCAAAAATTAAGACGGCAGAATGTCAGAATGAGGTGGATAAAGTTAATTTCAGGCAAACGCTGATCATAACTTTCCCAAACTGTAATACAGCTATTAATTTGTAGAAAAAAACCTCAGAATTTATTTAACGTTAGGAACATGTTCTTTTTATAAAAGAGTTACTGCTCTACTGCTATAAATATCAAATTTGTCCAATAAGGAAATAGTTATATCAAAGCAAGAAATAAAGTCCTCTTTTTAGAATTTTTTAAAAATATTTTATTATGATAGAATATGACAAACACATAATATACAACATAGAAATATATCCTCTTTTTAACAAATGTTTCTTAGTGGTCTTCTTTCCATTTTATAGATTTCCCTTGTATCTTTCTTACTATTTTATTTTCTTCATTGTCCCTTTGTCTTTGGTTACATTGCATTCTCTAACACTGATGGTCTTACTTTTATACATATATATATACTTGTTAGATAGAGATATTTTACATTTTTAGATTCTCCCCTATATATATTATTCTTTTTTTTCTAGTCTCAAATCATTCATACCATTTGTTTGAAACTATATAATAATCTGTCTCGTCTTTTTCTTTGATTTCTTTTGTTAGTTTGTCCATCTCGGCACATTCTAAAACCTTTTCTATCACTTCTTCATCTATTGGTATCTTTTCCTGGTTCCAATTTTGTGCATATGTTATTCGTGCAGCCGTTATGATGTGTAAAATCAAATGTTTTAAAGAAATAAAATCCTCTTAAATTTGAAGCCCAAGACTATAACATTTGGGATAATGCTGTGCAGTTGTAAGATGAAACACATGCACTTATACACCCGTTCCTCCAAAAACTAGTTTCTCAAACTGAGGATCAGTGTAACTAATTTGGATCTATTTTTATAATGCTTGGTAATATAGATCTTCTCCTGTCCAGCTTCAGGCTGGAAAAAAATTCAAGTCAAATAAAAATCCAATTTATATTGCTTTGTATCAATTTGCCATGGTGGTGCAGTGGTTAGAATGCAGTATTGCAGGCTTATTCTGCCGATGGCCAGCAGTTTGATCCTGACCAGCTCAAGGTTGACTCAGCCTTCCGTCCTTCCGAGGTCGGTAAAATGATAATCCAGATTGTTGGGGGGCAATATGCTGATTCTGTAAACCACTTAGAGAGGGCTGTAAAGTGGTATATAAGTCTAAGTGCTATTGCTATTGATATTGCAGGGTTTATTGGCCAATGTCCGCTTTCAATAATACTATTATGTTTTTAAAAAACAAGACAAACAGTGAACTTGCAACCACAAACTAATGGTCTCTTTTTAAATCTATGTCATTTTCTTTTTCTGTGCATTTTATTTATGTAGCTTGTTTTTTTTCCTACTTCTTTTCTGTGCTCTGGTTAATGTTGCTATCTCTGAAGGGAATAGAGAGAGGGATGGATGGATGGATGGATGGATGGAAGGAATTTTGATCACCTGACCATGGGGTCACAAGTATGAAAAATCATAGGTCACTTTTTTCAGTGCCACTGTAACTCTGCAATCACTAAACGAATGGTTGTAAGTCAAGGACTACCTGTAGTGCCAAATTTGATTATCTCTGCCCATCTCTTCTTTATTGTGGCTTAGCATTGGGCAAACTTGCTTGCATCGAGTTATGCAGGCCTGGAATGGATTAATTATCTTTAGAAAGCTTTCTGGTTTGTATCCAGCTCAGAGCTGGGAGATTGGAAAATATAACACTGTAGTCCAGGGGTCTGCAAACTTGGCTCTTTTAAGACTTGTGGACTTCAACTCCCAGAGTTCCTCAGGCAGCGAGGGAGTTGAAGTCCACAAGTCTTAAAAGAGCCAAGTTTGCAGACCCCTGTTGTAGTCTGATCAACTTTGCAGGAACCAATCTGGATCAGTCCCCTCTGGTCCAAGGGACCGATCCAGATTGGATCCTGCAACATTATCCTAGGACATGCGTACCGTGCAGGTAGTCCTCGACTTACGACCACAATTGAGCCCGAAATTTACATTAAGTGAGACATTTGTTAAGTGACTTTTGCCCCATTTTACGACTTTTCTTTGCCTCAGTCGTTAAGTGAATCACAGCACTTGATAAGTTAGCATTCTGGTTGTTATGTATTCATGTTTGTACCTTTAAATATTTGAGCGGGAAATCAGCACGTTGCTGATTGGTCGAAGCCTCCAGCAGAACTGTATAAAAGGAGAGGTTCTTCCCCCAGCCTGTTGCTGGGTTCACCCTATATTAAAGAGCTGTTGTCACTACCCTGGTCTCCAGCCTCGTTACTTCCAGAACTTAACTTTGGCGACGAAGGTGGGATATCGAGGCTGAGGAAAACCAGAACCGAGCTGAAGCACGATAGACCCGAACCCAGCAAACCCAGGGCAGAAAAGCGGAGATGGCCAGTTACACTCCGCCCGCACCGTTTGACCCGGCTAAAGAGAAATGGGGAACGTATATGACCCGTTTCGAAAGCTTTCTGGTTTGTATCCAGCTCAGAGCTGGGAGATTGGAAAATATAACACTGTGGTCAGGGTCTGCAAACTTGGCTCTTTTAAGACTTGTGGACTTCAACTCCCAGAGTTCCTCAGCCAGCAAGGAAGTTGAAATCCACAAGTCTTAAAGAGCCAAGTTTGCAGACCCCTGTTGTAGTCTGATCAACTTTGCAGGAACCAATCTGGATCAGTCCCCTCTGGTCCAAGGGACCGATCCCAATTGGATCCTGCAACATTATCCTAGGACATGCGTACCGTGCAGGTAGTCCTCGACTTACGACCACAATTGAGCCCGAAATGTATGTTAAGTGAGACATTTGTTAAGTGAATTTTGCCCCATTTACGACTTTTCTTTGCCTCAGTCGTTAAGTGAATCACAGCACTTGATAAGTTAGCATTCTGGTTGTTCAGTGAATCTGGCTTGCCCATTGACTTTTGCCTGACGTGATCTTGGGACACAGCGGCGGTCATAAATATGAGTCACTTGCCGAGCATCTGAATTTGGATCACGTGATCAAGGGGGTGTTGCTAAGGTCGTAAGTGTGAAAAATGGTCTTAAGTCGCTTTTCTTCAGTGCCGTTGTAACTTCGAATGGTCACTAAATGAACTATTGTAAGCCAAGGACCCCGCGTACACTCATTTACCACCTCTTCTTCTCTAACCTCATTTTCCACCTTTTCTTATTGAGCCATGAATCTCCACACTGAGCTCTGCCTTGCAGGGATAACTTCTGAGGTAATTCTTGACCCAACTCGCTTTCTCTTCCTCTCTATAAGGCCTCAGAGTTATACAGGTTAGTCTGAAAAATTCAGGTTTTCGTTTCTGAAACCTGGTTCAAGAAGCTTGCAAGTTCATTTCAGTTCAACTCTGCAAACCCAGAATCGACTGAAATGAACCTGTGTCCTAGCCTATTTTTCCTTCAGGGAGCATGTTAAAAAAGTTCCAACAATCAGGTGAGCGACGCCCAATCGTTGGAACTTTTTAAAACTTTAGCATTTTTACTAACAGTTCTCCGGTACAGGTAATAAAAATGCTTTAAAAAGCAAAAAAAAAATAGAGGCTCCAATGATCCCAGCAGTGCTGTGCAATTGTCAGAGCCTTTTTTTAAATCTTTAAAGCATTTTTACTAACAGTTCTCCGGTACAGGTAATAAAAATGCTTTAAAAAGCAAAAAAAAAAAGAGGCTCCAATGATCCCAGCAGTGCTGTGCAATTGTCAGAGCCTTTTTAAATCTTTAAAGCATTTTTACTAACAGTTCTCCGGTACAGGTAATAAAAATGCTTTAAAAAGCAAAAAAAAAAAGAGGCTCCAATGATCCCAGCAGTGCTGTGCAATTGTCAGAGCCTTTTTAAATCTTTAAAGCATTTTTACTAACAGTTCTCCGGTACAGGTAATAAAAATGCTTTAAAAAGCAAAAAAAAAAAGAGGCTCCAATGATCCCAGCAGTGCTGTGCAATTGTCAGAGCCTTTTTAAATCTTTAAAGCATTTTTACTAACAGTTCTCCGGTACAGGTAATAAAAATGCTTTAAAAAGCAAAAAAAAAAAGAGGCTCCAATGATCCCAGCAGTGCTGTGCAATTGTCAGAGCCTTTTTAAATCTTTAAAGCATTTTTACTAACAGTTCTCCGGTACAGGTAATAAAAATGCTTTAAAAGCATTTTGCAACCTACAGTATTTGCCCGAATAGACTGTAAAAATGCTTTAAAAGCATTTTGCAACCTACAGTATTTGCCCGAATAGACTGTAAAAATGCTTTAAAAGTTTTTAAAAATGCTCTGACGATCACAGCTGTGCTGCACAATTATCAGAGCCATTTTTGCCTTTAAAAGCATTTTGCAACCTACAGTATTTGCCCGAATAGACTGTAAAAATGCTTTAAAAGCATTTTGCAACCTACAGTATTTGCCCGAATAGACTGTAAAAATGCTTTAAAAAGCAAAAAAAAAAAGAGGCTCAACTCATCCGAGGGGTCAAAGATATCCGTTTGCGGCGGCTGCTAGCAAAGAGCAACCTCACTGGCCAACGCTCTGGACGGCCAGAGCACATGAAATGTCCACCCAAGCGGCAGAGACACTGCAAGCCGGTCCCACAAAAGGCGGCGCAAAGGCAACTCCGGTGCACCAGGAGGAGGTTCAGACCGAATCCGGCGGTGAAGATGAGGAAGGGTCTGCCGCACGAGAAAGCGACAAAGGGGACCGAGACGCACGCGGAAGCTGCGGGGTCAACACCAGCGCCAACGCTGCAAGTTTAAAGACGCGACATGTCGGTGTGGGAAGAAAGGGCACCTAGCTCAAGTTTGTCGAGCGCCCAACCTTCCGCCGAAAATTCAAATCGGCCAATCAGGCCGGAATCGGCAAGGCGACCCGCGATTGGCTCAAACAAAAAGGCGCGGATTCCAACCAAACAACTGTGGTCATAGGCCGCGCCGACCAAAGTGGAAGAAGATCTTCACCAAGCCAAAATAGAGGGAGTACGGTGCCGGCTTGAAGTAGACACGGGATCAGCGATCACCATCATGTCCTGGGACACTTTGGCGAAGTCGCTGCCGTCCGTCATGAGCGCCACCTGCAAGCACAACGGCCACGAGTGCACGACTACCAGGGAATCGCATCCCTGTTCGAGGGACCACCTCCGTCCGAGTCGAGTACGGTCCACATAAAAAGACCCTGCCCATCACGATCGTCGAAGGAACTCTGCCCAGTCTGTTGGGACTAGACTGGTTTCGTGCCCTGGGCATGGGAGTGACTGGCATCTACCGAAGTGACTGTAACCTGAAAGACATTCTCTTTAACGAGTTCGAAGATGTCTTCAAGGACTGCCTGGGCAAGTACAAGGGACCCCATTTCCTTCAACTTAGACCCCAGGTAGCCCCCATTAGGCTTAAGGCGAGGAGAGTCCCTTTAGCCCTAAACCCATAAATGGATAGGGAGCGGGATAAGCCCATAAATCAGGGGATTTTGGTGCCAGTCGACCACGCAAAGTGGGAGACGCCAATCGTCACCCCCATAAAACCGGACGGGTCAATTAGAATTTGCGCTGACTACAAGGCGACGCTTAACAAAGCCTTACAGAAAAGCGCTTACCCGGTTCCCGTGGTGCAACACTTATTGCACTCTTTGGGGCAAGGGCAAGTCTTTGCAAAGTTAGACTTGGCCCAAGCCTACCAACAACTGCCAGTAGACGCCCGCACAGCCAAGCCCAAACGATTGTGACGCACAGGGGCCTTCAAGTGCACCCGATTGCAATTTGGGGTCAGTGTGGCACCAGGGCTGTTCCAAAACCTGATGGAACGACTACTGCAGGGGCTCCCAGGGGTAGTTCCCTACTTCGATGATGTCCTAATTTCAGGGGAAAACATGGAGGAATTGGGGGAGCGGTTAAGAAAGGTCTTGAGCATTTTCCGGACAGCCGGATTAAAAGTCAAGACAAACAAATGCCAGATAGGGGTCGAATCCGATTTCTTGGGCTACGGATAGACAAGAAAGGAATTCACCCTACTGAGAGCAAGGTTAAGGCAATTAGGAAGGCTCCAGCGCCCAAAAACAAAGCAGAGCTGCAGGCATTCCTGGGATTGGTTAATTTTTACGCGGTCTTTTTAAAGAACAAAGCAACTGCTATGGAACCGCTGCATAGGCTCTTAGGAAAAATACTGTTTGGTCTTGGGGAAAGTCAGAAAAGGAAAACAAAATAGCACGGGGTCAGAGAGAGAGAGGGAGATTGCAAGGAAAATATTATTTTTTTAAATAAAACTCATAAACAACTTCCTGGCAAAGGTAAGATATTTGAGCTGCTGAAACGCCATTTCTTCTGAAAGCTCCTTGCTGCCTTTGCACCTTGAAGCAAAGAGTTATTTATACGCATTCCAGCTATTTCCAGGAAATATGAAGTTTAATTACATTTTACACTACGTTGGAGAACTAGGATCTAGCATATGCCTTATATTTCGGGCATAGAAGTTATTTGTTTGAAATGAAATTACGATTAGCCACCATGACTGACATAAGCTCTGCACGGAAACCATTCATTTCGGCAATATGAGTTAAATCAAAAGGGAAATAAACATTTTGAGAATGTTTTCTTCTTCTGCTTCTGCTTCTGCAGCGTAAAAACTTGATGAAATGTAGAAAATAGCAAAACACTACAATGATACGTCAGCAAAACCCAATTCATACATTCAGTTTCTTCCCCCAGAACAAACAATAATAGTTCAACAGGAATGTGTGTGTTCAACATAGGGGTGAAATGCTCCCGGTTCAGTCCGGTTCGCCCGAACCAGTAGTAAAAAATGTTAAAAAAAAAGTTCCAACAATCAGGTGAGCGACGCCCAATCGTTGGAACTTTTTTAAAAACTTTTTTAGCATTTTTTTACTAACAGTTCTCCGGTACAGGTAATAAAAATGCTTTAAAAAAGCAAAAAAAAAAAAAAAAAGAGGCTCCAATGATCCCAGCAGTGCTGTGCAATTGTCAGAGCCTTTTTTTAAATCTTTTAAAAGCATTTTTTACAACCTATTCGCCCGAAAAGGTTGTAAAAAATGCTTTTAAAAAGTTTTTTAAAAATGCTCTGACGATCACAGCTGTGCTGCACAATTGTCAGAGCCATTTTTTGCCTTTTAAAAGCATTTTTGCAACCTACAGTATTTGCCCGAATAGACTGTAAAAAAATGCTTTTTGGCCCCAATGGAAAGGGTGCGCAACTTGGGCGTTCTCCTGGATGGACGGCTGTCCTTTGAAGACCATTTGACGGCCGTCTCCAGGAGAGCTTTTTACCAGGTTCGCCTGGTTCGCCAGTTGCGCCCCTTCCTGGACCGGGATGCCCTATGCACGGTCACTCATGCTCTCGTGACATCTCGCCTGGATTACTGCAATGCTCTCTACATGGGGCTTCCCTTGAGGAGCACCGGAGGCTCAGTTAGTCAGAATGCGGCTGCACGGGTGATAGAGGAGCCTCGTGGCTCCCATGTGACACCACTCCTGCGCAGACTGCACTGGCTGCCTGTGGCCTTCCGGGTGCGCTTCAAGGTTTTGGTAACTATCTTCAAAGCGCTCCATGGCTTAGGGCCGGGCTACTTACGGGACCGTCTGCTGCCACCGATTGCCTCCCACCGACCCGTGCGCTCTCACAGGGAGGGACTCCTTAGGGTGCCGTCTGCCAGGCAGTGCCGACTGGCGACACCCAGGGGAAGGGCCTTCTCTGTGGGGGCTCCCACCCTCTGGAATGAACTTCCCCCAGGACTCCGTCAACTTCCTGACCTTCGAACCTTCCGCCGCGAGCTTAAAACACATCTATTTATTTGTGCAGGACTGGACTAGAATTTTAATTTTAAATTTAATTTTAATGGGGTTTTATCATTTTAATTGTAATTTTAAATTTTGGCCTATTTAAATAAGTTTTTTAATTAGTGTTTTATCTTGTATTATATTTGTATTTTTATCGGGCTGTAAACCGCCCTGAGTCCTTTGGGAGATAGGGCGGTATAAAAATTTGATTAAATAAATAAATAAATAAATAAATAAAGGTTTAAAAAAAGGCTCTGACGATCACAGCTGAGCTGCGTGATTGTCAGAGCATTTTTTTTTACTGATCATACCCCCCCACCCTCAATGCCCCGCGCGTGCTGTTCTATTGACTCCATGCCTCCTTTTGGCATGCACTGTGCGCGCACCTCGCAGTTGGTATGTCATGTGCACTGTGCATGCGTTTGGCGCGTAACACGCATGCGCAGCCAGCGAACCGGTAGTAAACCAGTTCAGATTTCACCACTGGTTCAACAGGAATGTGTGTGTTCAACATAGGGTGAAATGCTCCCGGTTCAGTGGTGCAACACTTATTGCACTCTTTGGGGCAAGGGCAAGTCTTTGCAAAGTTAGACTTGGCCCAAGCCTACCAACAACTGCCAGTAGACGCCCGCACAGCCAAGCCCAAACGATTGTGACGCACAGGGGCCTTCAAGTGCACCCGATTGCAATTTGGGGTCAGTGTGGCACCAGGGCTGTTCCAAAACCTGATGGAACGACTACTGCAGGGGCTCCCAGGGTAGTTCCCTACTTGATGATGTCCTAATTTCAGGGAAAACATGGAGGAATTGGGGGCGGTTAAGAAAGGTCTTGAGCATTTTCCGGACAGCCGGATTAAAAGTCAAGACAAACAAATGCCAGATAGGGGTCGAATCCGATTTCTTGGGCTACGGATAGACAAGAAAGGAATTCACCCTACTGAGAGCAAGGTTAAGGCAATTAGGAAGGCTCCAGCGCCCAAAAACAAAGCAGAGCTGCAGGCATTCCTGGGATTGGTTAATTTTACGCGGTCTTTTAAAGAACAAAGCAACTGCTATGGAACCGCTGCATAGGCTCTTAGGAAAAATACTGTTTGGTCTTGGGGAAAGTCAGAAAATAGGGCTTTTGAAGCAGTAAAGAACCTGCTCTCAAGTGATAGCCTGCTCATCCAATATCACGACTCATTACCCCTAGTGCTGGTTTGCATGCCTCCCTTATGGGGTGGGGCTGTACTCAGCCATAGACTTCAAACGGCACAGAAGCCCCATAGCGTTCTACTCTAGAACGATGTCCTCCCAGAGAGGAACTACAGCCAATTAGACAAAGAAGCACTAGCCATTGTGTCAGGGGTCAAAAATTCCACGAGTATGTCTTTGGGCGGAATTTTGAAATCGTGACTGACCACAGACCGCTACTAGGATACTGGCTGGCGATCGCCAACGCCTGTGGCACTTTCGCCACGCTTGACCCGATGGACTATATTCTTAGCCGCCATTCGCATAAGCTGCAGCATCGACCAGGAAAGAAGTGGGGCATGCAGGCGCGTTAAGCCGATGCCCACTACCAGGGGCGATCAAGACCCCACCCGGGACGCCCATCTTACTTATTGACTCGTTGGACTCTGGCCCAGTCACATCTAAGGAAGTGGCTCGGGCATCATACCGACATTGTGTTAAGGACTGTACTCGGTTGGGTACAGAGAGGGTGTCTGCGCCGGGCTAACGGTTCAAAGAATTTGTTAAAAACGAGATGAGCTCTCGGCTCAAGGGGTGCCTGTTATGGGGTGATCGTGTAATAATTCCTGATAAGTTAAGGGAAAGGTATTGGACCTCCTCCACGAGGTCACCCAGGGATCGTAAGGATGAAGGGTTAGCTAGAAGCTATGTATGGTGGCCACTCATGGGCCCCATGGAAAACTGCCCATGAGGCCCATGCATTAACACAGCCCTGTTGGGAATAACTTAAATAAGGTAGTTCTTGGATATACTGTATAGCAGGGGTGTCAAAACTTGATTTCATTGAGGGCCGCTTCAGGGTTGTGTTTGACCTTGGGAGGCCAGAGTGAATGTGGCCGGGGTCAGTATGGCCAGCTCAATGTGACTCGTGTCGGGGGCGCCTGTGGCGGCCAGTGAAAATGGGCTCGTGAGCTCTGTTTTCGGCTGTGATAGCCTCCTGCAACCCTCTGCCAGTGAAAATGGGCTCGTGAGCTCTGTTTTCGGCTGTGATAGCCTCCTGCAACCCTCTGCCAGTGAAAATGGGCTCGTGAGCTCTGTTTTCGGCTGTGATAGCCTCCTGCAACCCTCTGCCAGTGAAAATGGGCTCGTGAGCTCTGTTTTCGGCTGTGATAGCCTCCTGCAACCCTCTGCCAGTGAAAATGGGCTCGTGAGCTCTGTTTTCGGCTGTGATAGCCTCCTGCAACCCTCTGCCAGTGAAAATGGGCTCGTGAGCTCTGTTTTCGGCTGTGATAGCCTCCTGCAACCCTCTGCCAGTGAAAATGGGCTCGTGAGCTCTGTTTTCGGCTGTGATAGCCTCCTGCAACCCTCTGCCAGTGAAAATGGGCTCGTGAGCTCTGTTTTCGGCTGTGATAGCCTCCTGCAACCCTCTGCCAGTGAAAATGGGCTCGTGAGCTCTGTTTTCGGCTGTGATAGCCTCCTGCAACCCTCTGCCAGTGAAAATGGGCTCGTGAGCTCTGTTTTCGGCTGTGATAGCCTCCTGCAACCCTCTGCCAGTGAAAATGGGCTCGTGAGCTCTGTTTTCGGCTGTGATAGCCTCCTGCAACCCTCTGCCAGTGAAAATGGGCTCGTGAGCTCTGTTTTCGGCTGTGATAGCCTCCTGCAACCCTCTGCCAGTGAAAATGGGCTCGTGAGCTCTGTTTTCGGCTGTGATAGCCTCCTGCAACCCTCTGCCAGTGAAAATGGGCTCGTGAGCTCTGTTTTCGGCTGTGATAGCCTCCTGCAACCCTCTGCCAGTGAAAATGGGCTCGTGAGCTCTGTTTTCGGCTGTGATAGCCTCCTGCAACCCTCTGCCAGTGAAAATGGGCTCGTGAGCTCTGTTTTCGGCTGTGATAGCCTCCTGCAACCCTCTGCCAGTGAAAATGGGCTCGTGAGCTCTGTTTTCGGCTGTGATAGCCTCCTGCAACCCTCTGCCAGTGAAAATGGGCTCCTGAGCTCTATTTTCGGCTGCCATAGCCTCCTGCAACCCTCTGCCAGTGAAAATGGGCTCGTGAGCTCTGTTTTCGGCTGTGATAGCCTCCTGCAACCCTCTGCCAGTGAAAATGGGCTCGTGAGCTCTGTTTTCGGCTGTGATAGCCTCCTGCAACCCTCTGCCAGTGAAAATGGGCTCGTGAGCTCTGTTTTCGGCTGTGATAGCCTCCTGCAACCCTCTGCCAGTGAAAATGGGCTCGTGAGCTCTGTTTTCGGCTGTGATAGCCTCCTGCAACCCTCTGCCAGTGAAAATGGGCTCGTGAGCTCTGTTTTCGGCTGTGATAGCCTCCTGCAACCCTCTGCCAGTGAAAATGGGCTCGTGAGCTCTGTTTTCGGCTGTGATAGCCTCCTGCAACCCTCTGCCAGTGAAAATGGGCTCGTGAGCTCTGTTTTCGGCTGTGATAGCCTCCTGCAACCCTCTGCCAGTGAAAATGGGCTCGTGAGCTCTGTTTTCGGCTGTGATAGCCTCCTGCAACCCTCTGCCAGTGAAAATGGGCTCGTGAGCTCTGTTTTCGGCTGTGATAGCCTCCTGCAACCCTCTGCCAGTGAAAATGGGCTCGTGAGCTCTGTTTTCGGCTGTGATAGCCTCCTGCAACCCTCTGCCAGTGAAAATGGGCTCGTGAGCTCTGTTTTCGGCTGTGATAGCCTCCTGCAACCCTCTGCCAGTGAAAATGGGCTCGTGAGCTCTGTTTTCGGCTGTGATAGCCTCCTGCAACCCTCTGCCAGTGAAAATGGGCTCGTGAGCTCTGTTTTCGGCTGTGATAGCCTCCTGCAACCCTCTGCCAGTGAAAATGGGCTCGTGAGCTCTGTTTTCGGCTGTGATAGCCTCCTGCAAAAGCCCAGCCGAATTGCTAATGGGACGGAAACTCCGGTGCCCACTTGATCGCTTGAACCCCATTACACACCCGAGGGTTACAAGGGGAACTAGAAAGACAAGGGAAATGAGCATAGGCGACGGGTGTGGGCCCGAAACTATGGGGACGGCCCTAGTTGGTTCGCAGGACAAATAATAATAATAATAATAATAATAATAATAATAATAATAATAATAATAATAATAATAATAATAATAATAATAATAATAATAATAATAATAATAATAATAATAATAATAATAATAATAATAATAATAATAATAATAATAATAATAATAATAATAATAATAATAATAATAATATAATATAATATAATATAATATAATATAATATAATATAATATAATATAATATAATATAATATAATATAATATAATATAATATAATATAATATAATATAATATAATATAATATAATATAATATAATATAATATAATATAATATAATATAATATAATATAATATAATATAATATAATATAATATAATATAATATAATATAATATAATATAATATAATATAATATAATATAATATAATATAATATAATATAATATAATATAATATAATATAATATAATATAATATAATATAATATAATATAATATAATATAATATAATATAATATAATATAATATAATATAATATAATATAATATAATATAATATAATATAATATAATATAATATAATATAATATAATATAATATAATATAATATAATATAATATAATATAATATAATATAATATAATATAATATAATATAATATAATATAATATAATATAATATAATATAATATAATATAATATAATATAATATAATATAATATAATATAATATAATATAATATAATATAATATAATATAATATAATATAATATAATATAATATAATATAATATAATATAATATAATATAATATAATATAATATAATATAATATAATATAATATAATATAATATAATATAATATAATATAATATAATATAATATAATATAATATAATATAATATAATATAATATAATATAATATAATATAATATAATATAATATAATATAATATAATATAATATAATATAATATAATATAATATAATATAATATAATATAATATAATATAATATAATATAATATAATATAATATAATATAATATAATATAATATAATATAATATAATATAATATAATATAATATAATATAATATAATATAATATAATATAATATAATATAATATAATATAATATAATATAATATAATATAATATAATATAATATAATATAATATAATATAATATAATATAATATAATATAATATAATATAATATAATATAATATAATATAATATAATATAATATAATATAATATAATATAATATAATATAATATAATATAATATAATATAATATAATATAATATAATATAATATAATATAATATAATATAATATAATATAATATAATATAATATAATATAATATAATATAATATAATATAATATAATATAATATAATATAATATAATATAATATAATATAATATAATATAATATAATATAATATAATATAATATAATATAATATAATATAATATAATATAATATAATATAATATAATATAATATAATATAATATAATATAATATAATATAATATAATATAATATAATATAATATAATATAATATAATATAATATAATATAATATAATATAATATAATATAATATAATATAATATAATATAATATAATATAATATAATATAATATAATATAATATAATATAATATAATATAATATAATATAATATAATATAATATAATATAATATAATATAATATAATATAATATAATATAATATAATATAATATAATATAATATAATATAATATAATATAATATAATATAATATAATATAATATAATATAATATAATATAATATAATATAATATAATATAATATAATATAATATAATATAATATAATATAATATAATATAATATAATATAATATAATATAATATAATATAATATAATATAATATAATATAATATAATATAATATAATATAATATGGTTAGAATGCAGTATTGCAGGCTAATTCACTGCCTACTGCCAGGAGTTTGATTCAGCTCAAGGTTGACTCAGTCTTCCATCCTTCCGAGGTCGGAAAAATGAGGACCCAGATTGTTGGGGGCAATATGCTGATTCTGTAAACCACTTAGAGAGGGCTGTAAAGTGGTATATAAGTCTAAGTGCTATTGCTATTGATATTGCAGGGTTTATTGGCCAATGTCCGCTTTCAATAATACTATTATGTTTTTAAAAAATAAGACAAACAGTGAACTTGCAACCACAAACTAATGGTCTCTTTTTAAATCTATGTCATTTTCTTTTTCTGTGCATTTTATTTATGTAGCTTGTTTTTTTTCCTACTTCTTTTCAGTGCTCTGGTTAATGTTGCTATCTCTGAAGGGAATAGAGAGAGGGATGGATGGATGGATGGATGGATGGATGGATGGATGGATGGATGGAATTTTGATCACCTGACCATGGGGTCACAAGTATGAAAAATCATAGGTCACTTTTTTCAGTGCCACTGTAACTCTGCAATCACTAAACGAATGGTTGTAAGTCAAGGACTACCTGTAATGCCAAATTTGATTATCTCTCCCCATCTCTTCTTTATTGTGGCTTAGCATTGGGCAAACTTGCTTGCATTGAGTTATGCAGGCCTGGAATGGATTAATTATCTTTAGAAAGCTTTCTGGTTTGTATCCAGCTCAGAGCTGGGAGATTGGAAAATATAACACTGTAGTCCAGGGGTCTGCAAACTTGGCTCTTTTAAGACTTGTGGACTTCAACTCCCAGAGTTCCTCAGCCAGCAAGGAAGTTGAAATCCACAAGTCTTAAAAGAGCCAAGTTTGCAGACCCCTGTTGTAGTCTGATCAACTTTGCAGGAACCAATCTGGATCAGTCCCCTCTGGTCCAAGGGACCGATCCCAATTGGATCCTGCAACATTATCCTAGGACATGCGTACCGTGCAGGTAGTCCTCGACTTACGACCACAATTGAGCCCGAAATTTACATTAAGTGAGACATTTGTTAAGTGACTTTTGCCCCATTTTACGACTTTTCTTTGCCTCAGTCGTTAAGTGAATCACAGCACTTGATAAGTTAGCATTCTGGTTGTTCAGTGAATCTGGCTTGCCCATTGACTTTGCCTGACGTGATCTTGGGACACAGCAGCGGTCATAAATATGAGTCACTTGCCGAGCATCTGAATTTGGATCACGTGATCAAGGGGGTGTTGCTAAGGTCGTAAGTGTGAAAAATGGTCTTAAGTCGCTTTTCTTCAGTGCCGTTGTAACTTCGAATGGTCACTAAATGAACTATTGTAAGCCAAGGACCCCGCGTACACTCATTTACCACCTCTTCTTCTCTAACCTCATTTTCCACCTTTTCTTATTGAGCCATGAATCTCCACACTGAGCTCTGCCTTCCAGGGATAACTTCTGAGGTAATTCTTGACCCAACTCGCTTTAGCTTCCTCTCTATAAGGCCTCAGAGTTATACAGGTTAGCCTGAAAAATTCAGGTTTTCGTTTCTGAAACCTGGTTCAAGAAGCTTGCAAGTTCATTTCAGTTCAACTCTGCAAACCCAGAATCGACTGAAATGAACCTGTGTCCTAGCCTATTTTTCCTTCAGGGAGCATGTTAAAAAAAAATAATAATCATTTTTTAAAAAATCAGAAAAGGAAAACAAAATAGCACGGGGTCAGAGAGAGAGAGAGAGATTGCAAGGAAAATATTATTTTTTTTAATAAAACTCATAAACAACTTCCTGGCAAAGGTAAGATATTTGAGCTGCTGAAACGCCATTTCTTCTGAAAGCTCCTTGCTGCCTTTGCACCTTGAAGCAAAGAGTTATTTATACGCATTCCAGCTATTTCCAGGAAATATGAAGTTTAATTACATTTTACACTACGCCGGAGAACTAGGATCTAGTATATGCCTTATATTTCGGGCATAGAAGTTATTTGTTTGAAATGAAATTACGATTAGCCACCATGACTGACATAAGCTCTGCACGGAAACCATTCATTTCGGCAATATGAGTTAAATCAAAAGGGAAATAAACATTTTGAGAATGTTTTCTTCTTCTGCTTCTGCTTCTGCAGCGTAAAAACTTGATGAAATGTAGAAAATAGCAAAACACTACAATGATACGTCAGCAAAACCCAATTCATACATTCAGTTTCTTCCCCCAGAACAAACAATAATAGTTCAACAGGAATGTGTGTGTTCAACACAGGGGTGAAATGCTCCCGGTTCAGTCCGGTTCGCCCGAACCAGTAGTAAAAAATGTTTAAAAAAAAAAGTTCCAACAATCAGGTGAGCGACGCCCAATCGTTGGAACTTTTTTAAAAACTTTTTTAGCATTTTTTTACTAACAGTTCTCCGGTACAGGTAATAAAAATGCTTTAAAAAAGCAAAAAAAAAAAAAAAAAGAGGCTCCAATGATCCCAGCAGTGCTGTGCAATTGTCAGAGCCTTTTTTTTAATCTTTTAAAAGCATTTTTTACAACCTATTCGCCCGAAAAGGTTGTAAAAAATGCTTTTAAAAAGTTTTTTAAAAATGCTCTGACGATCACAGCTGTGCTGCACAATTGTCAGAGCCATTTTTTACCTTTTAAAAGCATTTTTGCAACCTACAGTATTTGCCCGAATAGACTGTAAAAAAATGCTTTTTGGCCCCAATGGAAAGGGTGCGCAACTTGGGCGTTCTCCTGGATGGACGGCTGTCCTTTGAAGACCATTTGACGGCCGTCTCCAGGAGAGCTTTTTACCAGGTTCGCCTGGTTCGCCAGTTGCGCCCCTTCCTGGACCGGGATGCCCTATGCACGGTCACTCATGCTCTCGTGACATCTCGCCTGGATTACTGCAATGCTCTCTACATGGGGCTTCCCTTGAGGAGCACCCGGAGGCTCCAGTTAGTCCAGAATGCGGCTGCACGGGTGATAGAGGGAGCCCCTCGTGGCTCCCATGTGACACCACTCCTGCGCAGACTGCACTGGCTGCCTGTGGCCTTCCGGGTGCGCTTCAAGGTTCTGGTAACTATCTTCAAAGCGCTCCATGGCTTAGGGCCGGGCTACTTACGGGACCGTCTGCTGCCGCCGATTGCCTCCCACCGACCCGTGAGCTCTCACAGGGAGGGACTCCTTAGGGTGCCGTCTGCCAGGCAGTGCCGACTGGCGACACCCAGGAGAAGGGCCTTCTCTGTGGGGGCTCCCACCCTCTGGAATGAACTTCCCCCAGGACTCCGCCAACTTCCTGACCTTCGAACCTTCCGCCGCGAGCTTAAAACACATCTATTTATTTGTGCAGGACTGGACTAGAATTTTAATTTTAAATTCAATTTTAATGGGGTTTTATCATTTTAATTGTAATTTTAAATTTTGGCCTATTTAAATAAGTTTTTTAATTAGTGTTTTATCTTGTATTATATTTGTATTTTTATCGGGCTGTAAACCGCCCTGAGTCCCTTGGGAGATAGGGCGGTATAAAAATTTGATTAAATAAATAAATAAATAAATAAATAAAGGTTTAAAAAAAGGCTCTGACGATCACAGCTGAGCTGCGTGATTGTCAGAGCATTTTTTTTTACTGATCATACCCCCCCACCCTCAATGCCCCGCGCGTGCTGTTCTATTGACTCCATGCCTCCTTTTGGCATGCACTGTGCGCGCACCTCGCAGTTGGTATGTCATGTGCACTGTGCATGCGTTTGGCGCGTAACACGCATGCGCAGCCAGCGAACCGGTAGTAAACCAGTTCAGATTTCACCACTGGTTCAACAGGAATTTTCATTGACACAATGCTAAGATGATACTGCTAATTAGTAGTGAATATGGTAAAGTTTCAACCATAAATATGAACATGGTATTCATATGTTATGTTACGTTATGTCATATGTTAAACTGGGAATTAACAATGATTTCCCCAAATATCTGCAAATCAGTTTATTAAATTGAAATGTTTACCTTCAGGCTATCTGTGTTTGTATTAATCATTTGATGATTAGACCACATATTATTTAGGAATCAGTGTCGTCTTAACAGCATTATGGGCCCTGGGCAAAGCAGTGTACTGGAGGTGGGGGGGCCCTACAACAACTACTCACAGGAATAAAAATGTAAATGGCCGATAAAATTAAGCATCCGTTTGCATGTTAGTAGTAATTAAAAAATGCAGTAATAAATACGTTGCTGTATTTATATGATACAAGGTGCATTGAAGGGTTAACGTACACAGATTAGTATGGGGCCCCTATGCTCGTGGGCCCCATGAGCAACTGCCCATGAGGCCCATGCATTAACACAGCCCTGTTGGGAATAACTTAAATAAGGTAGTTCTTGGATATACTGTATAACAGGGGTGTCAAAACTTGATGTTGTGCCTCGTCCGCTTTCCCCGCAGCCGGGCCCATCTTATCTGCTTCCGAACGCTGAGGAATGTCCTAACATGTCTCCCGGCCCCAGCCCTGGCTCCATGCCCAGACAGGCCGAGGAAGAAGAAGCGCCCTCAGCCCCCAGCCCTCAGCCCTGGCTCCATGCCCAGGCAAACGGAGCAACTAGACCCCTCCCCCTCCCCCACAGCATGTGAGCCTGAGGAAGGTCAATTACCAACAGCTGCAGACTGGAGTGACCCTCGCTTCAGGAGAATTGATAGGCGGCGGCAACAGAAGGAAGGGAGGGGCAGGCCTGGATAGTGCTGAGTCATGGAGCCACACCCCATGGCCTATATAAAGGATCTGCTTTCTGGCATTCTCTGAGTCAGGCAAAGTCTACCTTATCTGGTCTCCTGCCTGCCTTGAGAACTTTGCTAGGACTTTGGCAGAGCTGCAGAGGCACGCTTGATTCGGATTTCTCTGACCCGTCCGTCAGCGGAGTAGTGGGACACGACACTTGATTTCATTGAGGGCCGCTTCAGGGTTGTGTTTGACCTTGGGAGGCCAGAGTGAATGTGGCCAGGGTCAGTATGGCCAGCTCAATGTGACTCGTGTCGGGGGCGCCTGTGGCGGCCCGAGTGCTCTGCCAGTGAAAATGGGCTCGTGAGCTCTGTTTTCGGCTGTGATAGCCTCCTGCAACCCTCTGCCAGTGAAAACGGAGCTCGGGAGGGGTGCACGGAGCCATCCCGAGCTCCGTTTCCACTGGCAGAGGCACCATGGGACAGTCCTTCACTATTTCCAGGGCGGCCCCGTGGGCCAGATCTAAGCATCCCACAAGCCAGCTCTGGTCCCCAGGCCTTGAGTTTGACACTCCTGCTGTATAGTACAATAAACTACCCTCGAAATATACCTTGTGTTTGTTCTGGGAAGTCGGGGGAGGGGAGGGAGGAGGGTGGTTTTGGAGGGAGGGGGGAGGGGATAGAGTGGGGGGGAGGGGGGAAAAGGGGGGGCATTTTTTGTAAAAACTTTTTCAATTAAAAAAAAATAAACTACCCTCTTAGTTTCTGATTGCTTATCATCATTTGTCTCTCTACTTTCCAACAACACCCGTTCTCCTAATTTCTTAAATATTAAGGTCTACAATAGATTCCATTATTTAATAATTGTAGGGTTGTTTACACCCAAAAGAAATTTATTTCTTAATGGGAACAAAAGAATGCATTTCCTATGGATTCAAATTTTAAAATAAGATTGTTAGATGACAACGCAAGGATTTTATATGATTAACCCATTTATTTCATTCTAGGCTTTTTGTTGAAGAGGCATTTAACGCTTCACCTCTTCAACACAATAAGCTGCAGAGCTAGCATTTGTAAAAATGAGTTTTTTTTAAAAAATGGTAAGTATTTAACTACCATCTGCTGAGGTGATAGGTCAAACAGACAGATTTTTCAAAAGATACCAAATATTTTGAATTTAAAAAGCATTTTAGAAGGGTGGCTGTTTTTATTCTTTGTCTCTGAAAGTAGAACTCAAAATTCAGCAACCACATCTAACACAATGGAAAGACAATGAAATAAGTCCCTGGCAGCTATTAATGTGGCCATTGCTTATATCAATGATTATATCCATCTTTAGCTACCCAAGCTTAGACTATTCTTTGGTCGCTACGATGTAAAAAAGATGTGGAGACTCTAGAAAGAGTGCAGAGATGAGCAACAAAGATGAGGGGACTGGGGGATAAAACATATAAAGAATGGTAGCTGGAATTGGGTATTCTAGTTTAATTGGGTATGTCAAGTTTAATGAAAAGAAGACTAGGGGTAACATGATAGCAGTCTTCCAATATCTTAGGGGTTGCCACAAAGAAGAGGGAGTCAAGCTATTCTCCAAAGCACCTGAGGGCAGGACAAGAAACCATGGATGGAAACTATTCAAGGAGAGAAGCAACTCAGAACTAAAGAGAAATTTCCTGACAGTTAGAACAATTAATCAGTGGAACAACTTGCCTCCAGAAGTTGGTGCTCCAACACTGGAAGTTTTGAAGAAGAGATTTGTCTGAAGTACTGTAGGGTTTCCTGCCTAGGCAAGGGGTTAGACTAGATGACCTCCAAGATCCCTTCCCACTCTGTTATTCTATTTGTATTTCTATTTAATAATAGTTGTAGTTAACCGCACAGAAGATTTAATTTAGATTATTGCCTAAACATTCAGGCAATATCATCCGTCATTTTTCACCCTTTGATGTGTATTGCCATACCAATTGATTAGTTGGTCAAACGAACAAATGAAAAGCTAGACGTGATATCAGCCAAAGATTCTACTGGCATTTTATTAACTTGAGATTGGGGGGGAAAAAGTAATTACATCCATCCTCAATTATACATCGAATTATTCCTTTTAAGGATAAGTAATGTAAACCAAATAAATTAAAGGCCTAAGATAAGAACATATAAAAGAAAAACATACACATTTTGGGTACTCCGGCACCATTTACTATGTCTCCCCATATTTTTCTGTCCATACTAGTAATATGTCTACATGTTAACATTGCCTTCATACGTTGCGTTCTTTCTCTTTAAATTCCTAACATCTGCCTTTCTGAGGACCTCATCAAATCCATCCAACCAACATTTTACGACCTGTCTTGGCCCAGTTGTTAAGTGAATCACTGCAGCTGATTAGTCACCCGGTTGTTAAGCGAATCTGGCTGCCCCATTGACTTTGCTTGTCAGAATGTCACAAAAGGGGATCGCGTGACCTTGGGACACAGCAACGGTCATAAATATGAACCTGTTGCCAAGCATCTGGATTTTGATCACATTTTGTGTGTCACAGTCACTTTTCTCAGCGCCGTTGAAACTTTGACTGGTTACAACCATGTTACTAACTTACCTGCAGTGATTCGCTTAACAGCTGTTGCAAGAAAGGCGGTAAAACGGGGCAAAACTCACTTAAAACTGTCTCGCTTAGAAATGGAAATGCTGGGCTCGATTGTGCTTATGTCAAGGACTACCCGTATTTTAACATTTTTCCAGTTATACCTTTTCTATATCTGCAGCCAAGGGGACGCGTAGCTCAGTGGCTAAGACTCTGAACTTGTCGATCGAAAGATCGGCAGTTCAGCAGTTCGAATCCCTAGTGCCGCGTAACAGGGTGAGCTCCCGTTACTTGTCCCAGCTTCTGCCAACCTAGCAGTTCGAAAGCACGTAAAATATGCAAGTAAAAAAATAGGGATCACCTTTGGTGGGAAGGGAACAGCATTCCATGCGCCTTTGGCATTGAGTCATGCCGGCCACATGACCACGGAGACGTCTTCGGACAGCGCTGACTCTTTGGCTTTGAAATGGAGATGAGCACCGTCCCCCTAGAGTCAGGAAAGTCTAGCACGTATGTGCGAGGGGAACCTTAACTTTTACCTTATATCTGCAGCCTTGTTATTTTTCAGGATTGTCACAGCATGTATAAACCTTCCTTTCATCAAGTTTTTCTTTAATCCTAATATTTATAACATTAGTCTCAGTTCTACTATCCCAATCCTTACCATGCAAATCTCTAAAATACTCCTTCCAGCATTCTCTCGCTCCAGTTTCATCCTAAATTCCATCACTGTTATTTTTGCTTCCATTCCCTTGGCCAGAGGCTCCTTTTTTTCTACTTCCTAACTAGAATTAATCATACTGAGACGAATTATAAAATATCTTATATCAACCGATGGAAATAGGCAACGTTACACTTGTACCTTTGAAAATATCTGATTAGCTTGGGTTTTTCAGGTAAATTTTAGACCGCAAGGTTGCTAGGTCTATGGCAATATATGGAAAATGAAAGAATATTTTTTAATATGTTTTTAAGAAAAGATCGGATAAACATTTATCTGAAGTGGTGTAGGGTATCCTGCCTAAGCAGTGGGTTGGACTAGAAGATCTCCAAGGCCCCTTCCAACGCTATTATTCTAAATCTAATTATTGTTTATTCTCACATTTTACTAATAATCCAAGTTTTAATCTATTCAGTTCCTTTTACACAATTCCATCAGTGAATAATTTACCCCTTTTATCAATACAGAGGAATTATTGAGTCTGTCATTTGCACCTCTATAACATGTGCGAGAGGAACCTTTACCTTTCCCTTATAGAAAATTTGCAAATCACAATGAGTCATTAGGTGAAAGAACTCTTCGGGAATTATTAAAAGTACAAAAGGGCAGACTTCAAATTTGACTCATCTATTTTGATATGGATTTTAATTAGGCCCAGTGATGCACTGAAACCATGAACAGAATAAATAAAATAAGTATGAATGGGCAAAACCTCTAAGCAGGTTGTCTAAATACAGAGATTGGATTTTAGCACAAAAACAAAAAAAAATGTACATCTAGGTATTCCCATGCGGATGTGTTCAGATATATTTTCTGATTTTACGTTCTCATATTGACGATTCGTAATTCCAAAGTACGAATGGTAGATATTCATTGTACGCTGCTTATAGAACTTTTCAGATTTTTACTCACAGAGACTTTCCCATTACGGTTGGCTTCTTCCCTCTCTGCCAAAGCCGTCAGAAAATTATCTTTCAACTCTTTCCCAGCGCTTGACAAAATTCTAGAAATGGAAAAAAACAACAACAACAGACAATGGTGTTTATCTTGCTTTCTTTTTGATCCAAGCAACCCTTTAAAGCAGGGGTCTCCAAACTTGGTAAGTTTAAGACTTGTGGACTTCAACTCCCAGAATTCCTCAGCCAGCACATGCCATCCCAAAGTCTCAACATCTTTATTGTAATGTGGTGACCAAAACTAGATCCAGTATTCCAAGTGTGGTCTTACTATAGCTTATATATATTTGCAGTCGATTTCACCCAGGGGTGGGCTGCTGGGGGTTCGCAGGGGTTCGGGAGAACCTCTAGCTAAGATTCTGTGCAGTTCAGAGAACCTCCAAATCCCACTCCTGGCTGGCCCCACCCACCCTGCCCCTCCCAGGAGTCCCCACGCAGCCCATTTTGGATGCAGGTAAGTGCAGGGCGTGGAAGCTCAGGGAGGGCGAAAAACAGGCCTACAGGAAGTTTGGGAAGGCTGGAAACGGACCTGTTTCAGAGGGCCTCGGGAGCCTGGGGAGGCTGTTTTCATCCTCCCAGAGGCTCAAGGAAAGCCTCCGGAGCCCGGGGAGGGCAAAAATCCCACCCTCACTGGAAACGGACCTGTTTCAGAGGGCCTCGGGAAAAATCCCACCCTCACTGGAAACGGACCTGTTTCAGAGGGCCTCGGGAGCCTGGGGAGGCTGTTTTCATCCTCCCGGAGCTCAAGGAAAGCCTCCGGAGCCCGGGGAGGGCAAAAATCCCCCCCTCACCGTGGTGCAGGAGGCTGACTAGGCCACGCCCACCCAGCAATCGGGCAGAGAATCCCTTGCTAAAATTTTTGAAACCCACCCCTGATTTCACCCAAGAAATTTGCACTGACTAATTCACATTTGGTCATTTTACCTATATATCTAAATGGAAAATCCCCTAAACGTTTACTTTTGCCACTGTACCTAAGGGGGGCATTTTCATAGCAAACTACTACAAGGTTTGTCCCGTTATCTATAGCACAGTTGTTTTGCGGCACGACATGCAAGTTCCACCACACCCCAACGGCACCTGTGTAAACTCAGTAACCATTTGCTTATCTATCCCATGTGGCTTTAGCTAACTTTGCATTCCAGTAATTCTGTTTGGCTAGGATCCAATTTCTTTATTAGGACAAAATCCTTATAAAACCTTACCTTCATCAGAGTCATCATCTCATGTAGAAGGTAGCTAGTTAAGAAGATAAGAAGGTCGATAATAGCAGTAGATCACAAGGAATATGTAGCGGGTAACAGTAACAGAGTTGGGAGGGACCTTGGAGGTCATCTAGTCCAACCCCCTGGTCACCCAGGAGACCTGCACTAGGGATTCGAACCGCCAAACTGCTGACCTTTCTGATCGACAAGTGTCTTAGCCACTGAGCCACCTAGTCAGGCTTTGGGATGGTCCTAGGTAATTTTGGAGATCCAGGTCTTCGCAAATTCTCTGGAGGATGCTCTAATGATCAGAATTACATTAGGTATAAGATTTAGGCTGCCGATGACAGATTTCACAAATGATGGAAGCTACAGATGGTTATTTTGTGTGTTTTACTATCCCACTTTCCACATAGAATAGAATAATAGATTTGGAAGGGACCTTGGAGGTCTTCTAGTCCAACCCTCCGCTCAGGAAGGAAACCCTACACCATTTCAGACAAATGGTTGTCCGATATCTTCTTAAAAACTTCCAGTGTTGGAGCATACACAGCTTCTGGAGCCAAGTTGTTCCACTGATGAATTGTTCTAACTGTCAGGAAACTTCTCCTTAGTTTTAGGTTGCTTCTCTCCTTGATTAATTTCCACCCATTTCTTCTTGTCCTGCCCTCAGGTGCTTTGGAAAATAGCTTGACTCCCTCTTCTTTGTGGAAACTCCTGAGATATTGGAACCAGTGGTGAAATCTAGCCGGATCTATCCGGTTCGCGCGAACTGGTAGGGCCGGCGACGGGAGGCTCCACCTGTTGAGTCCTTGGGGATACAACAGAGTCCTCGGGGTTACGACATGTCTAAAGCCTTGTCAACAACCAGGCGGTTCCTGATTGGCTAAGACGCGTCTACAGATATTTATTTATTTATTTATTTATTTTATTAAATTTTTATACCGCCCTTCTCCCGAAGGACTCAGGGCGGTGTACAGCCAAAGATAAAACATGAAATATATACAATTAAAACATTTAAAACCTAGCAAATTACAAAAAGGCTGATAATTAAAAATTTAGTTTAAAAATTTTAGAAATATTAATAAAACCCCGAATTAAAATTTAACACTATTATGCCAGTCCCGCTTGAATAAATAGGTGTGTTTTTAGCTCACGACGGAAGGTCCGAAGATCAGGCACTTGACGTAAGATATAGCGGGAGTTCTGGGGTCCTGTCATTGGTGCAGAGCTTCTGACAGCCGGTATATAAATAGCTGTCAAGGGAATGTTGTTCACTGCTGCTGGACATGTTAGTCCACTGTTGTTAGACACCTGTTGTGTAGTTAATAAAGGTTGTTGTTGAACACAACCCAGCCTGGACTTTTTTTGTACTCATCACTCCTCAAGTTATATTACTGGCGACAAGGATGGGATTCTGAGGAGATTCCAAGGCAAGGCATAACCAGGTGACTAGCGGCTAACATCAGTCCTTGTCAGAATGGCAGCACAACCATCATTCAGCCCTTTTGAGCCAACCACCGAAACGTGGGACACTTTCCTCGAGCATTTCGAGTGTTTCCTGCAAACACATGATTTTGCTCACCTGTCCACCGCGAGGAAGCGTGGTTACTTCCTGAGCCTCTGTGGCCGGGAAATGTTTGGAACTGCTAGGGCTTTGGCCGCCTCCCTTCCAGTGTTTGAGTTGCAGTGGGAGATTCTGTTGGGGAAGCTAAAAAACCACTACTCCCCCACACTCTCACGCATAGCCAGGAGGCATGTGTTCCAGCAACGGATCCAGCGACAAGGGGAGTCAATGAATGACTATATGGCTTCCCTGTGCTCGGCCGCCTTATACTGTGATTTCCGGAACCTCGAAGATGTCTTGCTGGACCAATTGGTGTGTGGGGTCTCTGATTTGAGGCTGCAGTGGAGGCTGCTAGCCCGCACGAACTTAAGTTTGTCCACCACTTTGGATGAAGCTATGAATTTCTAGGTTCTATCATATCTCAAGATTTAAAATGGACATCTAACATCAAAAACATCATCAAAAAAGGACAACAAAGAAGGTTCTTTCTGCGCCAACTCAAAAAGCTCAAACTGTCCAAGAAGCTGCTGATCCAGTTCTACAGAGGAACTATTGAGTCTGTCATCTGCACCTCTGTAACTGTCTGGTTCGGTTCTGCAACCCAACAAGAAAGACACAGACTTCAGAGGATCATTAGAACTGCAGAAAAAAACAATGGCTACCAACCTGCCTTCCATGGAGGACTTGTATACTGCACAAGTCAAAAAGAGGGTGGTGAAAATACTTACAGATACCTTACATCCTGGACATAAACTGTTTCAACTCCTACCCTCAAAACGATGCTATAGAGCACTGCACACCAGAACAACTAGACACAAGAAGAGTTTTTCCCCGAATGCCATCACTCTGCTAAACAATTTATTCCCTCAACACTATCAAACTATTTACTAAGTCTGCACTACTATTAATCTTCTCATTGTTCCCACCACCCATCTCCTTCCACTTATGACTATCTGACTGTAACTTTGTTGCTTGTATCCTTACAATTTATATTGATTGTTTCCTGATTGTTTATTTGTACCCTATGACTATCGTTAAGTGTTGTACCTTATGATTCTTGATGAACGTATCTTTTCTTTTATGTACACTGAGAGCATATGCACCAAAGACAAATTCCTTGTGTGTCCAATCACACTTGGCTAATAAAGAATTCTATTCTATTGGAAGTTAGAACAGCACCAAAAAATGTGACTTATGACTCTTTTTTTTCACGTTTACGACTGTTGGGGCATCCCCCTGGTCATGCAATCGAAGTGTTTTTCATTGAAGTTTCAAAAATAGACAGCTTGAAGGTAGAGGAATTTTGCCCATATGAAGCAATGACCTTTCGTAGATACACGAGACACAGAATATTGTTTTCCACACACCCTTCTTGTGTATGGATTGTGTCAAGAAAAGCTACTCTTCATAATGACTAATTGGATTAGGAAGTGACTTTTTAAAAGAAAGTTAAACTCTTTACTATTTGACGTTTTTTGGCCCAGGTTCAATGGAGAAAAGGGCCGTAAAACTTTTGATTGTGAGTTACATAATCTAATGTGCAGGAAATACCTTTGAAAGGGCCTTAATCCTGTGTACTTCGTTCTTTAATAAAATATTTTTACAGTAATTGTAAAAACTACACTTACAACTTCGTACGTGAAACTCTTAAGAAGTCAAGGCTAGTATTTTTTTTTCTCTCTCTTTTTTATGCGGGGGTAGCTTTTTTCAAAATATTTGAGCTGCTTATGTACTTTGTTTGAATGGTTTCCATGGAGATCACAGATTTGGCTGACAGGGAAAAATCGACACCTGACATAATATTGGCAACAGCCTTACAAACAGTTAACAGCAAGCTAACAGCAATGCGGTCCTGTCATTTCTCCAATATTCACAAAAATTTAAAAAGTTACTTTATCAGCTCTAGGCTAACTTCATTTTAAAAAGTGGGGGGAGGAAAGGAAGGTTATTTTTTGTAATTCTTCTTCCATGCAAATAAAGAGATGAAAAAAAGGGGGGGGAAAGTTCTTTAAAGCAAATATCACTACTCTCTCTCTCTCTCTTTCTCTCTCATTTTCTTTTTCTCTCTTCTTTCTCTCTCTCTCTCATTCTGTCATTCTCTCTCCTCTCTCTCTCTCTCATTCTCTCTCTCATTCACTCTTTCTTCTCTCTCATTCTCTTTTATTCTTTCCTTCTCTTATTCTCTCTCTCTCATTTTCTCTTCTCTCTCCCTCATTCTCTCTCTCTCTCTCTCACACACACACAGTCTCTCTCTCTCTCTCTCTCTTACACACACACACACACACACACACACACACAGAGGCACCCAGCAATTGTATAATTAAATTATTAATATTAGTATTATAGAATTGTAGGGTTGGAAGGGACCTTGGAGGTCTTCTAGTCCACCCCTGATCAAGGCAGGAGATCTTATATCATCGTGGTCAAACGGTTGGCCAATCTCTTCTTGAAAACCTCCCGTGATGCAGCAGCCATAACTTCCATTGGCAACCCTGGTGAATTGTTCTCACTGTCAGGGAATTTCTGATTAATTATTCTGATTAATTGTTCTCACTGTCAGGAAATTTCTCCATACTACCAGGTTGGATCTCTCTCTTTGAAAAGCTTCCATCCATTACTTCTTCTCTTGTCCTCAGGTGCTTTGAAGAATAGGCCCACCCTCTCTTCTCTGTGACAGACAGCTATCATGTCATTCCCTAAACCAGGGGTCTCCAACCTTGGCAACTTTAAGACTTGTGGACTTCAACTCCCAGAATTCCTCAGCCAGCTTTGGAGACCCAAAGCTGGCTGAGACCCCTGCCCTAAACTTTCTCTTCATTAGGCTAAAGATACCTAGTTCTCTTAGCCACTTATTACATGCAGCTTATTTCACAGTAGGAATTCAGCTCATAAAATAGCATGTGCAATCCCAGTGGGTCTTCCGGGGGAAAATGATTATTTAAATATAGAAAGAAAAATTACTTTCTCATACAATTGTATCCTTGGTGATGGATGGATGTCCTTTCAATTTTGTAGTATATTTCATTTTTAAAAATGCGATACGCACTTATTTCCAAAACCACCTACACATAATTCAAGAAGTATGTGTTTGTTGTTTGCTCGTTATTGTAATGTTTGTAGTCTTTTCACGTATTTAAGTAAGTTGCCCAGAATAGTTGGTAACTGAGTAGCCTTAAAAACTGACCAAAAAAAGTAAATAACAAAGCATGAATGTTGTGACCCAGGCCCAAGTAGGTAGTAATAAACTTAGTCCGTGGAAAAACAAACTTTATTCGAACAGCTGGGAATTACTTCATTCCCAGCATCGTTCAACTCAAAGTAAAACAAATGCCTCCCAACACAAATTCCTCAGTTATCTAACAAACCTTAGTCCAATTAGGCAAACTGCCAAAGGCCCTTCCTGGCAAATGTCCAGAAGCCACACAAAAAAAGCGTATACGAAGCAAAAGACGGAGCAGAAGACGCAGCTACAATGTTGTTTTCCAGCAAATGCCGGTGCTGGTCTGCTTTAAGCCTTATGGGAGGGGCCAATCATCTCTTGGCCCTACTCCTGAGTCGTCCTCTCTGCTTGAGCTGCTCTTGCCTTCTGGCAGCTCTTCTCATGCGTGCATTAGGAACAGGCTCCTCCTGTTCCTCTGCCTCATTACTGACAGGCTCTGGAGTCTGCACCTCACTTCCCGATGGCCGTGGCCTCAACTCAGCATCATCACTGTACAACTGCGTTGCCAGCTCCGTAGGCTGCTGACAGACCACAACTATGAGCAATACCCAAAATCAATACTGATAACCCTCAACTGATGGACCCGGATGGGTTCTGGACGGAGCTTGGGCCATTTCCTGAGGGTCTGGCTCACGGCTCGGTTGAGGAACTTGTTGCGGCCTGGGAACGGGCCGCGGCGGGGGCCTTAGACCGTGTCGTGCCTTTGCGGCCTCTGACCCGGCGCAGGTCCCAACCGCCCTTGGTTCTCCGAGGAGCTGAGAGGATGAAGCGCCGGAGAAGACGCCTAGAGAGTTCCTGGAGGTCTAGCCGCTCGAAGCTGATTGGACACTAGTGAAGTCCTATACTAGGACTTACCTAGTGGCATTGAGGGAAGCGAGGCATAGCTACGCCTCCTCCCTCATTGCATCGGCAGATAACCGCCCAGCCGCCCTGTTTCGGGTGACTCGCTCCCTCCTACACCAGGGGGAGCGGGATGACCCGTTGCAGGGGCGTGCTGAGGAGTTTAACGGTTATCTATACGATAAAATCGTTCAACCGGGATGGTCTGGACCAAGATTGCGGTGACGGGTGAGATGCTCGAGGTGGTCTTGGCGATATTGTTTGGGATGAGTTTGACCCTGTGGCTCCCGAGGACATGGACAGGTTGTTGGGTAGGCTGAATGCCACCACGTGTTTACTGGACCCGTGCCCCTCCTGGCTGGTGCTGGCCACTCGGGAGGTGACACGAGGCTGGCTCCAGGCGATTACGATCGCTTCTTTGGTGGAGGGCGTCTTCCCGGCCGCCTTGAAAGAGGCGGTGGTGAGGCCCCTCCTTAAGAAGCCTTCCCTGGACCCGGCTGTTTTAGGTAATTATCGTCCGGTCTCCAACCTTCGCTTCGCGGCGAAGGTTGTAGAGAGTATGGTGGCATATCAGTTTCCCTTACACCTGGATGAAACTGTCTATCTAGACCTGTTCCAGTCCGGTTTCCGGCCCGGTTACAGCACGGAGACGGCTTTGGTCGCGTTGGTGGATGATCTCTGGAGGGCCAGGGATAGGGGTTGTTCCTCTGCCCTGGTCCTATTAGACCTCTCAGCGGCTTTCGATACCATCGACCATGGTATCCTGCTGCGCCGGTTGGAGGGATTGGGAGTGGGAGGCACCGTTTATCGGTGGTTCTCCTCCTATCTCTCCGACCGGTCGCAGTCGGTGTTGACAGGGGGGCAGAGGTCGGCCCCGAGGCGCCTCACTTGTGGGGTGCCGCAGGGGTCGATCCTCTCGCCCCTACTGTTTAACATCTACATGAAGCCGCTGGGTGAGATCATCAGTGGTTTCGGTGTGAAGTACCAGCTGTATGCGGATGACACCCAGCTGTACTTTTCTACACCGGACCACCCCAACGAAGCTATTGAAGTGCTGTCCCGGTGTCTGGAGGCCGTACGGGTCTGGATGGGGAGAAACAGGCTCAAGCTCAATCCCGCCAAGACAGAGTGGCTGTGGATGCCGGCATCCCGGTACAGTCAGCTAAATCCGCGGCTGACCATCGGTGGCGAGTCAGTGGCCCCGATGGAGAGGGTTCGCAACTTAGGCGTCCTCCTGGATGAACGGCTGTCTCTAGAAGATCATTTGACGGCCGTCTCCAGGAGAGCGTTCTACCAGGTTCGCCTGGTACGCCAGTTGCGCCCCTTTCTGGACCGGGATGCCCTATGCACGGTCACCCACGCACTCGTGACGTCTCGCCTGGATTACTGCAATGCTCTCTACATGGGGCTCCCCTTGAAGGGCATCCGGAGGCTGCAGTTAGTCCAGAATGCGGCTGCGCGGGTGATAGATGGAGCCCCTCGTGGCTCCCGCATGACACCCATCCTGCGCAGACTGCACTGGCTACCTGTGGCCTTCCGGGTGCGCTTCAAGGTTTTGGTGACCACCTTTAAAGCGCTCCATGGCATTGGGCGGGTTATTTACGGGACCGCCTACTGCTACCGAATACCTCTCACCGACCCGTGCGCTCTCACAGAGAGGGTCTCCTCAGGGTGCCGTCAGCGAGGCAATGTCGCCTGGCGGCGCCCAGGAAGGGCCTTCTCTGTGGGGGCTCCCACCCTCTGGAACGAACTACCCCCCGGACTTCGTCAGCTTTCGGACCTTCGGACCTTCCGCCGCGGGCTTAAAACATACCTATTTAATTGTGCAGGACTGGGCTAGATTTTAAATTTATGGGTTTTAATTGGGTTTTTGTATTATATTTTAATAACGGGCTTATAGAATAAGTTTTTTAATTGTTTTTATATTGTATTTATGTGTTTATGTGTTTTTTAAGTGCCTGTAAACCGCCCTGAGTCCTTCGGGAGATAGGGCGGTATATAAATATGATTAATAAATAAAATAAACTTACAAACATTCGTTTAGTGACCGTTTGAAGTTACAACAGCACTGAAAACATTTACTTAGTTATGGCTGTTCTTCACACTTCGGTCCTTGCAGCATCCCCATGGTCACGTAATCAAAATCCAGATGCCTGGCAACTGACTCATCTTTATGACGGTTGGAGCGTCCCGGGGGTCGTGTGATCCCTTTTTGTGACCTTCTGACAAGCAAAGTCAATGGGGAAGCCTGATTCACTTAACAACCGTGTTATTCACTTAACAACTGCAGGGGTTTCCTTAACAACGGTGGCAAGAAAGGTTGTAAAATGGGGGAGAAAACCCACTTAACAAATGTCTCGCTTAGCAACAGAAATGTTGGGCTCAATTATGGGCCGTAAGTCGAGGACTACCTGTGTATAAGCCTACAAGCAATGCTACTACAACTGTGTATAAGCCTACAAGCAATGCTACTACAACTAAGACTAAGACTACAACTAAGAGGGATACAAATTTGTCCCCCTAAGTAACTGACTGGATATAAGCCAGTCATGACTGGATATAAGCAATAAAGAAAAACTGTTTTTCATGTTCACTTCCTCTCTGACATTGGAGCTGCCAAACCACAAAATTTTGACTTACCCTTACTGGAAACAGAATGTTGGGTTAGCAATTTGGCATGATTCAGAAAAATAATTGTTACATAAAGCAGAATACCACCGTCGTTGTATATAAGACAGATACCATTCCTGGAAGTAATTCTCGTTAAAAGATACTTCCACAGTGTAAGTGACAAGACAGCTGCTTACGTGCATTTTGGAGAAAGGACATTTTTCAATTGAATTAAAAATTTAAAAAACAAAACAAAACAAAAGAGGAAGTGACATGAAAATTCCGATCATTAATCGTTTCCCAGAACTGAATCTAATTTCTTTGTAACGTTTTGATAGACGAGGTTAAATTTCAAAGAGTTTATCTTAAGGTACCAAAAATTGACATTCTGCCATACCCCCAATAGGTCACCTTCAGATTTGTTTTTTCCTGGCCACTGTTAAAGCTCTCTCCGCTTTGAAGCACGCTTTTTAAAAATAATAATAATAAATTGGGTTGTGGTTTGAGGAGTCTTAGCGCTATAAATATATACTTTCTCAGCAGTCTGGGAGAAATAACTAAGCAAAATCTAAAAAATATAGAGATCAAAAGTATCTCTAACCTTGGATCACACCGTACAAGAGGCCCTTTAAAAAATAAACATCTTTAGATCAAGTCATAATATTAGTCTACTTTTGGGCGGGGACGGAAAATATCTGTTATATTATCACACACTGTTGCTACACAAGATACAGAATCCCTTTACAACTAAGAAAGCTCAATGCATCATATACTGATGAGCAGTAAGATGAAAGACTTGGTGAAAAAGTAATAATATCCCTAAGTAATTTTCAAATTTTTATTCGAATGGAAGGCTTTCGAACAAGCTATGCAAACAAACAGCAAACCTTCCTTTTAAAAAAAAAAAAGGCACAAATATTACTTCTGAGAGATTCTGAAGAAAAGCAAAATCTAACTTTTGCATCTTGGCATTTTCTCTTTAGCACAAGATGTTCCTTGGATAATATGTACCTGAAATGTTTGTCTTGTTGACCACAAATTAGTGAAAAAAGAAGTTTCTCCCCCCACCCCCCCACTTAATTTGCAGAGAAAGCTGAAAAAAGAAACGTGCTGGGAAGCGAAGGGCACACAGAGTTAAAAACTGGGGAAAATAAGCCACCGCTTGCACAGGTAGTCCTCAACTTACGACCACAACTGAGCCATAATTTATGTTGCTAAATGAGTCGTTTCTTAAGTGCATTCTGTCCCATTTTAGGCCCTTCCTTACCATAGTTGCTAAGTGAATCATTGCAGTTGTTCAGTTAGTAGCACGGTTGTTAAGTGAATTTTGGTTTCTCCATTGAATTTGCTTACCGGAAGGTCACAAAAGGGGGGGGGGGGTGTCACATGACCCTGGGACACTGCGACCGTCATAAATGTGAATCAGTGGCCAAGTGTTTTTTGAGCATGTGGGGATTGTCATCCCTGAAGCCATCTTGGAGCTTCAGTACTGCCACAATGGAGCTGAGGGATGTGGGGGGGGGGGGGCGGATGAGAGATAACTGGGGTTGTGTAGTCAAAATAAAATGCCTTCTCATGGGAGCCAAGGACATTCTCACACCTGGTCAGAGGAAGGAGGAGTGATGTTACCAGGCAACCAGATGGCACCTTGATTGGACCATGTGACTGATTGTTCAGGGTTGAGAGAAAAACTTTTACTTTCAATTAGGTGAAAAACCGCGGGACTTTTCAGAGTCGGTTTTCCCCAAATATGTGCCAATCTGGTATTTCCAATAAAGCTATTCTTTGAGGACCCTAATTGCCTTGGAGTGTTGCTTGAAATGGATGTATTACTTGGAACCCTGACAGGGATGCTGCAAAGGTCGTGTGAAAAATGGTCATAAGCAGAGGTGATATTCAGTTGGTTCAGACCGGTTCGCCTCAACTGGTAGCGGAAATTTCCCAGCTCTATGCCATGCTATTTAGGCACATTTTTGAAGCTGGGCGCATGTACGGAAGACGCGCGCATGAGCAAAGTGTATGCATGGAAGGCCGGGCGCATGTGCAGAAGGGCAGGTGTGCACGCGACTCGGGCATGCACACATGAAGCAAGCGTGTGCGCGTGGGGCAAACCAGTAGTAACCTAATGTGAAACCCACCACTGGTCATAAGTCACTTTTTTCAGTATTGTTGTACCTTCGAAGGGTCACTAAACTAACTGTTGTAAATTGAGGACTACTTGTTAATGAAGTCCTTGCTTTCCAAGGTCCCATCCAGCTCTGTTCTGATTGATTTAACAGCCAGTCACTTAGCCAGAGTTAGAAGTTATTTTGAATGCCAAAAAAACGGTACTTGTGACCCGAAGTTACAATGTCCAGGTATCCCCTCTGCATTCATGTGACCACAATTTGCACGCTCAGCAACTGTCCTGCATTTATGTTATAATGTTATGTTATGTTATGTTATGTTATTTATGGCAGTTTACAGTGTTCCTCGGTCACACGATCAGGATTTACATCATATATTTTTTTCGCAAAAAAATGGAATTTGCTTCCAATTTCTGATAAAAAAAGACTCATCATGAACAACGGGTTAACAATTGCAGGTTGACTGAATGACAGTGGTGGGTTTCAAAATTTTTTATTATCGGTTCTTTAGGTGTGGCTTGGTGGGCGTGGCATGCCTTGGTGGGTGTGGCTTGGTGGGCGAGGCTTGGTAGGCGTGGCAGGGGAAGGATACTGTAAAATCTCCATTCCATCCCCAATCCAGGGGAAGGTTACTGCAAAATCCCCATTTCCTCCCAGTCAGCTGGGACTCGGGAGGCAGAGAATAGATGGGTGTGGGGCCAGTCAGAATTTTTACTACCGGTTCTCCGAACTATTCAAAATTTTCGCTACCGGTTCTCCAGAACTCGTCAGAACCTGCTGAAACTCACCACAGCATTCCTTCTACAACTAAGGTAATAAAATAAGGCATGGTCACAAGTCCCACTTAATGACCAGCATGACTTACAATAGTAACTCCAGGGTCAGTTATAGATGTAATTCAAGGGCTATCTGAATGCAAATCTCATTCAAACATTTATTTAGTGTTTTCATCCATGGATCAAACAAGACAAGGTATCAGTAAGTTGTTTAATCCTACATCCTACAATCTTTAACATTTTATTGATGCCTTAGATAAGGAAATGAAGAAAATGTTTTTTTGTAGCCTGCCAGCAGCCAGCAGAGCTGGCAGTAGATTCGGACACTGAGGAGGTTAGGGAGGAACAATGGGCCACTCCTGGAGTCTGGGGAAAGCTTGGGCTCTGAGTCGGAGGCAGAGAGGGGGCCAAGGCCATCTGGTAGTTATTTGCTGCCTCCGGAGTCCGACATCAGTGAGGCAGAAGAACAGCGGGAGCCTGTTCCCAGTGTGCGCATGCCCAGAGCTGCCAGAAGACAGGAACAATTAAGAAAACAGGGTCGACTTGGGAGTAAGGCTTGGAGATGATTGGCCCCTCCCATAAGATATAAAAGAGGCAAGAATGGGATGTGAGCTTTTGCAGGAAGCAATTAGTTCATCTGCTTGGTAAAAGCTCTGGAAAATTTCTGCTTGACTCTGTGCTAAGTTTGGCCTTGTCCTGCGTGTGGCAATTAGTTCTCTGGCAACATTCCAAGGGAGATAAGGTGGGTGTTTGTAAACACTCCCCTGAAAGACTGTTTGAGAAGCCTTTCGGACTGGGAATGACAATAATTCACAGCTGTATGAATAAAAGAGGTTTGCCGGGACTCAGATTGTGCTGTATGCTTTCTAAGGAAGCCTAGGTCACAACATGTTTATCAAATGAGCATATGAAGAAAATTAGGCCATTTTTATTCTATAGGATAAAAATAAAATTCAAAATAATCTTGATAATTTCAAAAAAGGGTGGGGGGCAGAAATAAAATTTAACAAACACCAATGTGAATAGTCTTAAGAATAGGAAATCCAATACAGGATGGGAGATGAACAGAAATTACTTTGGAATAGTAGATAATTACAAATTAAATATGAGCCAGCAGGGTGATGTGGCAGCAAGAAAAGGCAAATTAACTATCAGGATGCATCAACAGAAGAAATCATTCTTCTATTATATTCTAGCTTGTTGATCAGAAAGGCCGGCAGTTCAGAGGTTCAAATCCCTAGTACAAGTCTCCTGCATGAGCAGGAGGTGGTTGGACTAGATGATCTCCAAGGTCCCTTCCAACTCTGTTACTGTTACTGTTACTTGGTCAGATTCCACCTCAAATAAAAAGTCCAATTCTGGGCACTCTATGTAACCAGAATAAAAGCAGACTAACACAGGTTTGACAAAGGGCAACAAGGTAGATCAAGTAACTGGAAATTATTATTATTATTATTTCAATTTCTATACCGCCCTTCTCCCGAAGGACTCAGGGCAGTTTACAGCCAATTAAGAACAACCAATACAAAAATTAAAAACAAATTTAAAAGATTAATTTAAATAGGCTGAAAATTCTAAAAACTATTAAAAACCACCATTAAAAAACTATTAGGCCAGTCTTGCACGATGAAATAAAAGAGTCTTCAACTCACGCCGGAAGGCCCGGAGGTCAGGGAGTTGGCGTATCCCTGGGGGTAGCTCGTTCCAGAGGGCTGGAGCCCCCACAGAGAAGGCCCTCCCCCTGGGGGTCGCCAGTCGACATTGTCTGGCCGACGGCACCCTGAAGAGACCCTCTCTGTGGGAACGCACTGGTCGATGGGAGGCCACCGGTAGCAGCAGGCGGTCCCATAAGTAACCCAGTCCTAAGCCATGGAGCGCTTTAAAGGTGAGAACCAACACCTTGAATTGCACCCGGAAGGCAACCGGAAGCCAGTGCAGCCTGCGCAGGATAGGTGTTATATGGGAGCTTCGAGTCCTTCCCTCAATCACCCGCGCGGCCGCATTCTGGATCAGTTGAAGCCTCCGGGTACTCTTCAAGGGGAGCCCCATGTAGAGAGCGTTGCAGTAATGCAGGCAGGAAGTGACGAGGGCGTGAGTGACTGTGCATAGGGAATCCCGGTCCAAGAAGGGACATAACTGGCGTATCAGGCGAACCTGATAAAAAGCTCCTCTGGCGACAGCTGTTATATGTTCGTTGAAATATATATACGTTGAAATAAAGTTCAACGGAGAAAAAAAATATGAAAGAAATGGAATATGTCCAGCTATGGAAAGAGAAAACTGCAGGAGAATGTTAACAGCTGTATCCAAACACCTGGACAGCTGTCAAGACTTACTCTCTCTGTCTTTCTAGTGTTGCAGGACCCAAAATAAAGAATTTAAGTTACAGGAATGCAAATTCCAGCTGAATGTTAAGAAACACTTTCCTAATAACAAGAGTACTTAAAATGTGGAACCTCTGACCTGGGAAAGCAATGTGTCCCCCTTTAATGGGTGTCTTCAAACAGATAATTATCTTCGGGGGAATGTTTTTTTTTTAATTTGGAATTTCTGCACGATAAATTTCTGCAGGGTGCGCCTCATGGGTTCAGCTTTACGATTCAAAAGCGCGCATGTGGATAGTTTCTCCTGCTGCTGGACCACAAGTGAAGATCCACGCTACAATTCCCGAATATCATGAGACCTAAACATCCCCCATCTTGTTTGGATCACGGTCAACACAAGTGAAGGTTTGTTTTTTCAGCTGCCGGAGGGTTTAGACAAAAGACGATTGCCCAGAGCGTCACTTAAATACTATGTTGGCCAGGCAAGGGGGTGGAGGGAACCACATACCTGTGCAATTTAACAGATGGTGCAGTTAGCAACAATGAATGAACACTTCTAAGCGGGGAAGGGGGCTTAAGTGAAGTGATGCACTTCGCCACAAGACCCTTCATCTCTTTATGCTTGGCTGACTGACTGGCCATTCTCTGTTTCAACGATCAAGACCCCGTTATGCAAATCGACGGTGAATCAGAAGATACACACCTGTGTTTGCCTCCATCTTTAATGTGCCAGGGAAGGTTTTCAATCCTGTTTGGAGGCAGGCAAGCATGCAGCAACTTTCAGCTCAGGTTACAAGCAGGCAGGTGAAACGGCTTTTCCAGGGAAACAAGAGTTTGCTGCAGAATAATAGCCCTGACCTTACTGCTCGAGGCTACTTTGTCTAACTAATTTAATTAATTAGACAGAGCATTTCTTCCATTTCTACAGATGCTTATTTATGCCTGGGCACAACATGGTGGTTTGTGGGCAATTTCGAGCCCCAGTCTCAGAAGATTAAACCCAATAAAAAAAAATTAAGATAAGAGCAAAACCAGAGATTATAGAGAAAACCTAGAATAATAGACCAGAATAACAGAGATTCTAGTATAGGATCTCCTGCCTGGGCAGGGGGTTGAAAGGGACCTTGGAGGTCTTCTAATCCAACCTTCTCCTTAGGCAGGAGATCCTATACTATTTCAGACACATGGTTGGCCAATCTCTTCTTAAAAAACTCCATTGTTGGAGCACCCACAACTTCTGGAGGCAAGCAGTTCCACAGATTAATTGTTCTGTCAGGAAATTTCTCCTTAGTTCTAGGCTGGTTCTCTCCTTGATTAGTTTCCATCCACTGCTTCTTTTTTCTGCCTTCAGGTGGTTTGGAAAATAAGTGGACCACTTCTTCTTTATGGCAGCCCCTTGGATATTTGGGACGCGGTGACTCAGTGGCTAAGATGTTGTCGATCGAAAGGTCGGTAGTTCAGTGGTTCGAATCCCTAGTGCTGTGTAACGGGGTGAGCTCCCGTTACTTGTCCCAGCTTCTGCCAACCTAGCAGTTCGAAAGCATGTAAAAAATGCAAGTAGAAAAATAGGAACCACCTTTGGTGGGAAGGTAACAATGTTCTGTGTGCCTTTGGCATTTAATCATGCCGGCCACATGACCACAGAGACGTTTTTGGACAACGCTGGCTCTTCGGCTTTGAAACAGAGATGAGCACTAGAGTCAGAAACGACTGGCACATATGTGCGAGGGGAACCTTTACCTTTAGATATTTGAAAACCTTGGGATGAAAGCCAGTGGTGGGTTTCAAATTTTTTTACTACCGGTTCTGTGGGCGTGGCTTTGTGACCGTGGCATGGCTTTGTGGGCGTGGCATTGTGGGCATGGTAGGGGAAGGATACTGAAAAATCAGCTAGGACTTGGGAGGCAGAGAAGAGATGGGGGCGGGGCCAGTCAGAATTTTTACTACCGGTTCTCCGAACTACTCAAAATTTCCGCTAACGGTTCTCCAGAACTGGTCAGAACCTGCTGAAACCCACCTCTGATGAAAGCATAGAAAATCATTTGCAATTAGTATATGATTGTTCAATTGATGAATTCAGCATTGTGCTTGATAATTGTATACATTAAGGAAAAGGAAAAAGATCAAATGACATGTCTTCCTAAGCAGAGGCTGATGTACTCGTACAACAACTCAAGTCAGTCCTCGGAAACTTTAAAGTAGTGCAACGAAACACATGGAATGCATAAGAGTCCAAAATTAAAACTCACACCCCACAAAGAAATTGGGTGTGAAGCACATCCATTATAGGATGACACAGTAGAAATATAATGAAGCTGTGAATCTCAGGACACCAACAGGCATATCCTATTCTTATGGTTTCCCCGAATGGAATTTTATAAGCAAACTCCAGATATAAATCTAGGAAATGAGACCCATGTGTGAAGGAATACAATCTTCCCCAAATGACAGATCTTAAAAAAACGGGACCAACCGAGCAGAACTTTTGAACAGCAGTCAAAGAGTAGTCATCAAAAACAGCTGGAGACCATGATAAAGTTGTTCAGCTAGCGGAGTTTTATCGCAAAATTGTCCGGGTGCAAATTCCAGGTGGTTCTCCAACGGCAGGAAAAGTCCTAAAGACCCAAATTGCTTGAATGTTTCTGTTATACGAGTGTAAGCAGCGTAGAACGTCTGGTAAAAATACGTCCCGCAAACAGCTCCACCTGTACTTAACAGAATGTCCAGCTGACATCTTTGAAGTTATCTGATGACCTCTGACCACCTCCCATCTTCGTTTGCCTGAATGCCTTCGAGACCCACATGGATCTAAAGACATTCTTACAAAATAAGAAAGACACCAGATGGTTGAAGCCACCATTCCCGTTTTGAAGTGCTCCTGACAGGCCACAGGGAAAAAAAAAAAAAGCAGGCCAGATTGTACCGCAGAGCAAAAAAAAAAAAAAAAAAGATCTGGAAAGAACACGGTGGAAGGGGAAACGGAAGCAGGATGTTTTCCCAACTCAGCGTGATAAATGGGGCCATAACGTTCAAATTGTCCTCAGCCAAAGCATACTCAATCTCTAAGGCAGGGTGTTTTTTTGGAGGGGTGGAATTCTGGGAGTTGAAGTCCACACATCTTAAAAGTAGCCAAGGTTGAGAAACACTGATCCGTTTTTCACGACCTTCAGAGGTGGCTTTTAGCAGGTTCTGACCAGTTCTGGAGAACCGGTAACGGAAATTTTGAGTAGTTTGGAGAACCGGTAAATACCACCTCTGACTGGCTCCGCCCCCATCTATTCTATGCCTCCCGAGTCCCAGCTGATTGGGAGGAAATGGGGATTTTGTAGTAACCTTCCCCTGGAGTGGGGAGGGAATGCAGATTTTACAGTATCCTTCCTCTGCTGTGGGGAAGGAATGGAGATTTTACAGTATCCTTCCCCTGCCATGCCCACTAAGCCACACCCACCAAGCCACGCCACGCCCACAAAGCCACACCCACAGAACCTGTAGTAAAAAAAATTTAAACCCACCACTGATGACCTTGGATGGTGGAGGTTTTCATTCCGCCAAACGTTGCAAAACCGTAGACTCTTAACATTTCCGTCTTTTTCTTTTTCCAAAGCCAAATGTCACCCATTTTGAAGTAAGAATAGCAGAACAACAGAGTTGCAAGGGACCTTGGAGGTCTTCTAGTCCTGAGTCTCCAACCTTGGCAACTTTAAGCCTGGAGGACTTCAACTCCCAAAACTCCTCAGCCAGCTTTGCTGGCTGGGGGATTCTGGGAGTTGAAGTCCTCCAGGCTTAAAGTTGCCAAGGTTGGAGACCCCTGTTCTAGTCCAACCCCGTTTAAGCAGGAATCCTATACCGTTTCAAACAGTTGTCCAATCTCTTCTTAAAAACCTCCTGTGTCGTAAAGGTGCTTTTTCAAGAGACAGATGGACTTTCTTGTGGTGTTTTTTTTTTTAAAGACGTTTCGCTTTTCATCCAAGAAGCTTCTTCAGTTCTGTAGCTCCTTTGGATGAGAAGCGAAACGTCTTCAACGAAAAACAGGAAAGGCCAGCTGCCTCTTAAAAAAGCACCCTTGAGGCAACCATGACCTGGATGACTGAGAACCTCCATGGACCTCCGGTGTCGTATAACATCATCTGCAAGATCCATAATATTTCAGAAGAACCCCCAATGTTCACAACAGATCGCCAAGGGACTCCTGCTCCCTTCTCTAACGTCTAAATATTTTGAATAATTCATTTCAAATTATGTGCAATGAGAGCAGTCCATATCAAGACTCGCGTCTAAAGTCAAAGCTGAATATATTTCTCAGAGACGCAGTAGACCTTAAGTCCTTGGGTTAAACTGTGGTTCATTAAGGCATAGGTCCTGGCCTTTATAGGGACAAGGTGGCTCAGTGGCTAAGATGTTGACCTTGTCGAGCAAAAGTTTGGCAGTTCAGCAGTTCAAATCTCTAGTGCCGCGTAACGGGGTGAGTTCCCGTTACTTGTCCCAGCTTCCGCCAACCTAGTAGTTCGAAAGCACATAAAAAATACAAGTAGAAAAATAGGGACCACCTTTGGTTGCAAGGTAACAGCGTTCCGTGCGCCTTTGGCTTTGAGTCATGCCGGCCACATGACCACGGAGACGTCTTTGGACAGCGCTGGCTCTTCAGCTTTGAAATGGAGATGAGCACCGCCACCTAGAGTTGGGAACGACTAGCAAATACGTGTGAGGGGAACCTTACTGGCCTTTATAATCTATTCCACACAGAGACCGCTAGCACACATACTGTATGCTTTTGAGTAACTCACATGAAACATGGGAAAAAAATCCTTTAAAAAGCAGCACAGTTGATGCTGTGGAGTCAGCATCGTTGCCCTTGAAGCTAAGATATTTGGAAAGCGTTTTTATTATATATATGAGTCCCACTAGCAACATCAGACTTGAAGCCAAAACAGATGGTAGCCAAACATATCTACGGAGATCAATGGCTGGGAAAATGCTGAATCAGGTTCGCATTCCACGTATTCCAATATATACGGTTCAAAACAGCGAACCAAAGAATCCCAACGCACAACACGAAAGCTTTGGACCCTGTTATTCATCGCCATCTTGAGACGTTAAATGTTGGAAGGCTTCAGGAAACTAAACTTGCCGGTAGCCTGAGACAGATTTACCTTCCATAATTTTGGGGAGTGGGTGAGAGATTGCCTTTGGGTCAAGTGTTGATTCCTAGTGACTGCCTAAACCAGTCAGCAACCCGCAGCTCTGGAGCCGCATGTGGCTCTTTCATCCCTCTGCTGCAGCTCCCTGTTGCTAGTCGGCTCCACAATTGATAGGGCTTTTGGTTAGGACAGGTAGAGGAAAAAGGATGCTGTGCTAGGAGGACACTTTATGGTGGGGGGAACTGGACTTCCGGTTAGCAGAGGAAAAAAGATGCCGCGCTAGGAGGACCCCTCCATAATCTGTAAGGGGCGTGCATAAGAGCACCAGCGTGCCTACCGTTCCTGTCGCAATGTCTCCTTTGATTGTATCCAATTCATATAGTTATTTCATGCTTATGCTTATATATACTGTTGTGACAAATAAATAAAATAAATAAAAATAAATAAACTATGATGGGGGAACTGGACTTCCGGTCAGCTCCAGAATTGAATGGGGGCTTCCAGCTAGGACTTTTGTGGCTCTTTGAGTGTTTAAGGTTGCCAACTCCTGGCCTAAACCAGTCCCTATAGTTTCTTTGGCAAGATTTTGGGAAATCTTTAACCAAAAACTGTCTACCACTGACCTCACCCCATTCCTAAGAGGACTATAAGGGGCATGCATAAGTGCACAAAAGTGCCTACCATTCCTGTCTTATTGTTTCCTTTCAATGTATGTGCTTGTATATAATGTTGTGACAAAAAAAAATAAAAAAAAATGATTTGCCCTTGGCTGCTTCCTAGGCTGAGAGAGAGAGAGAGAGAGAGAGGGAGTGAGTGAGTTGCTTTCTAAATTCTCACTGTAACTACCATGCCAGTGGCCAAGTGTCCGAATTTTGATCACGTGTCCGGGGGGGGGGAGTGTAATGTGATCCCCTTTTGTGACCTTCTGGCAAGCAAATTCAATGGGGGACTCCAGATTCACTTAAAAACTTAAGTGACTAACTTATCAACTGCAGTGATTCGCTTAACAATTGTGGCAGGAAAGGTCGTAAAACGGGGCCAAACTCATTTAACAAAAGTCTCACTAAGCAAGAGAAATGTTGTGGTCGTAAGTCGAGGGGCCTTAATGAGAGCTCCTCCCTTAAGAGAAACAGGAAGTTTAGAAACACGGAAAATATAAATGAACCCTCTGAAATGTTATAGGGTATTTCAGGTAGATATATAGGTATATTTGAAACGATATGGGTATTTCAGAACCATCTGATATGGTATAGGGGGTTGGACTAGAAGACCTCCAAGGTCCCTACCAACTCTGTTATTCTATGATGTTCTATGAGAGTGACTGGCCCAAGATAATTCAATTGGCTTTGCCTACCATAGAACTAGAACTCCCAGTTTCTACCTGATGCCTTAGCCTCTGCACCAAACTGGCTTTCATCTGTGATGGCTAATTAATTTATCACCTTAGCAATTCAGTGAGGGACAAGCTCACTTGCTTGGAAAAAGAACCTAGTTTAGTTTAATGAGCCAGGTTGATTTATTTAAGAAGGCAACAAGCTAGAAAATGGGAGACTGGGAGTTCTAGTCCTGCCTTAGCCATGGAAGCAGCTGGGTGACACTGTCTCTCAGCCCAGCTCACCCCACAGGGTTGTTGTTTTGGGGAAAATAAGAGGAGGAATGTTCATCACCTTGAGTTATTTGTAAATAATCAGGCAGGATATAAACAAATAAATAAGAAACCGGGGATAGTATAATTTACTTTCTCAGTGCTGTCAATACATTCTGGAGTAATGCTACAAAGATCTATATTTATTTATTTGTTTGTTTGTCAAACGTGTACAAGATAGCAGGTATGAATACGAACATGGACATGAACGAAGGAAATGAGTACAAATAAATGAGGACAGTAGGACAGGGATGGTAGGCACGCTGGTGCGCTTATGCACACCTCCTTTATAGACCTCTTAGGAATGGGGTGAGGTCCACGGTAGACAGTTTTAAGGTTGAAGCTTTGGGGATTAGAGGATGCAACAACAGAGTCAGGTTGACCACTCTGTTACAGAAGTTGTATTTTCTGCAATCGAGTTTGGAGCGGTTTACCTTGAGTTTGTATCGACTGTTTCCCCGTATATTATTGAGGTTGAAGGTGAAGTAGTCATTGACAGGTAGGACGTTGTAGCAGATAATTTTGTGTACTATGCTTAGATCAGACTGTAGGTGGCATAGTTCCAGATTGTCCAAACCCAAAATTTGAAGCCTGGTGGCATAAGGGATTCTATTGTGAGCAGAGGAGTGGAGGACTCTTCTCACGAAATATCTCTGGACCCACTCAATCGTATTATGTCCAATATACAGTGTGGATTCCAGGCAAACGAGCTGTATTCGAGAATTGGTCTATAGCCGTGATGGTGAACCTATGGCACGCATGCCACAGGTGACACATGTAGCCATATCAGTGGGCGCGCGAGCTCAGCTCCAGCGCACATGTGTGTCCTGGCCAGCTGATTTTCAGGCCTTCTGGGCCCACTAGAAGTAGGGAAACAGGCTGTCTCCTGCCTCCGGGGGGCCTGAGCAGGTGGGGAAGGCCCATTTTTCTCTCTCAACCTGGGTCCAGAGCCTCACTTTGACTCTGAGGAGGGCGAAAACGGCCTTTCCCACCCCCCATGCCCTCCGAAGGCCAGAAACTGCCCGTTTGCCAACTTCCGGTTGGACAGGAAGTGACATTTTTTGCTGTCCCCAGCCTCCAGAGCCTCTCTAGGAGTCTCCAGGGAAATGGGCCTCTGAGGGGGTAGGAAAGGCCGTTTTTGCCCTCCCCAGACTCATAAAGAGGCTCTGGAGCCAGGTGAGAGAGAAAAACGGGCCTACCAGGCCATTTGGTGCCAGGAGCAGGAGGGGAGGGGGGGTCGTGCGCGCATGCACGGGGGCGGGGCTCATAGAATTATGGGTGTGGGCACACGCACACACGACCCACCCCCCCACCACGCCTTCTGGCACGCGATGGCAAAAAGGTTAGCCACTGGTCCATAGCCTGGAGAGTCTTCAGGAAGACCTGAAATCTTACACACAGTGCCAATCCCTGAAAACTATTATAGGAACTTAGCACCCACCCCTCTCCTAGGAAAATAAGATATTTTAGGAAATATTAAAAGGGCAGAATATTTCCCCTAAAAGGGAGGCAGAAACTCAGCCCCCCACCTTTGTCAATGGGCCTGGGCCAGTCTATTCTACATAACAAAGATCTACCTCCTTCAGGCAGAGCCATAGCAGGAATTGCTCAAAGCCCCTTTCATTACATCATCACCCAGCAAGAGTCAACTAAGCCTGGGACTCAAAAGACAACCTACAAAGTTACCCCTGCATGACCCCATGGGAGTCTGACAACCAATCAGAATACAAGTTCAAATTCAAAGCCCAATGGAGGGCATAAAACCCAAGGAATCTCAGCATCTCTGTCCTTTTTCTGCCCAGGATCTCCAAGGAATGTGATCCTGTTCATCAATAAACCTTCTTTCCAAGCAACTTCCATGAATCCGGTGTCTTTTTCCCCACTTGGAACTGAACCCAGAAGGACATATCTTTCAACACTACCAATATTCCACTACCTGTGATTTTGGTGTAGTACGGAACACAAACCCTGAATTTGGGAGATGGATAGAATATATTCAAAACAAATATCAGACTAAAACGTATCAAATAGCATATGAATGACTAGAAAATAATAATTGTATTTGTATACAGTATTTCCTTTTTTTTAATCTTTTTTTTAATATGAAATAAGGGAGTTATGGTTCTAGGGGAGGTATGGGAGTTTATGAATAATTAGCGTATTTTAGCTTATGATTGGTAAATGCTATACCCTGTATTTGCTCTGGGAAACCGGGTGGGGGGGGGGTTGGGTAAAGGGGGGGAGGGGGGGAGGTGGGGGGAGGAGGAGGGTAATTAATTGTTAAAATGTGGTAAAACTTTTTAATAAACAAAACCCTGAATTTGGGCCTGTAATGTACATGGTACCGCTTTGAGAAAACTATCTTCATCAATGAATTCCAAACAGTTTAATGCAAATCACAATGTTTTCAGGGGAGTGACTAATCTCTACAAGTGGTATACCACATATAGGCAGCCCTCGATTTACGACCAGGATTTCTGTTGCTAAATAAGGTGGTCCTTAAGTGAGTCACATCCAATTTTATGATCTTTTTGCCCTGGTTGTTAAGTGAATCACGTGGTGATTAAGTAAAACCAGCCTCTCCCATTAACTTTGTTTGTTGGACGGCTGCTTACAAATGACAATCACATAACCTCAGGACACCGCAACTATTGTAAATACACACGCGCAAACATCCAAATTTTGATCATGTGTCCATGGGGATGCTCCGATGGTCATAAGTGCAAGGAATCGTTGTAAGTCATTTTATCCCGTGCCGTTTGAAACAGCCACTAAGTGAATGGTTGTAAGTCGGGGACTACCATAAACAGACTAGGATAGCATTAGTCATCTTTCGGGGTTTACTCTGGAGGTTCCACTCTTAGCTGTAAAGATGGAATAGGTCTCATCAGTGAATTCTTTTTAAAAGAAAATATTTTTATTAAACATTTTTAAAAACAAAAAGAAATTTTGACACTTTTTTTCTCTTCAACACTTTCGGGTTGGTAACCAATACTTATACATTTTTTTCTCCCTTATCCTAACGTATCTTTTATACATATATTTCTAATATTAATTGTTTTATTTACATATATACATATAAATAAACATATACACAATTTCCTTTCAACTATTTTTGTTTCCTCCTATTTGTTCTTATATTTCTACTCCTATTTCAACCATTATTTAATCTTTCCTTGTCTTTTTTCTTTTTCCTCCAACCATTTATACCATTTCTCCCATACTAGGTAATCTGTTTCCTCTTTTTCTTGTATCTCCTTCGTAAGCTTATCCATTTCCGCACATTCCAAAACTTTTCTAATTGTCTGCAGTTGGTATATTATTATTTTTCCAATTCTGTGCGCAAACTATTCGTGCTGCTGTGATTATACGAATAATTAAATGCCGTATTTCTTTTTCATAGGACCCCGAAAGTATTCCAAGTAAAAATGTTTCTGGCCTCATTTCTATGTGTTGTTTAATGATTTCTTCTAGTTGTGATTTAATTTTGCTCCAATATTGTTTCGCTTTGTCAAATCAGTGAATTCTTAATAGAACAGACAAGACCTGTGTTTAACACACACAATCATCTATTGCAATGTCCTTCCTGTTAAAGACTTCTTCAGCTTCAACAGCAATAATACAAGAGCAAACAACAGATTCAAACTTAATGTCAACGCTTCAATCTTGATTGCAGAAAATATGACTTCAGTAAAAGAGTTGTTAATGCTTGGAATACACTACCTGACTCAGTGGTCTCCTCTCCAACTCCTAAACGCTTTAACCAAAAACTGTCTACCACTGACCTCACCCCATTCCTAAGAGGACTATAAGGGGCGTGCATAAGTGCACAAAAGTGACTACCGTTGTTTCCTTTCAATATATGTTCCTGTATATAATGTTGTGACAAATAAATAAAATAAAATAAATAAAACAGAATAGAATTCTTTATTGGCCAAGTATGATTGGACACACAAGGACTTTGTCTCAGTGTACATAAAGAAAAAATAAAATATGTCCGTCAAAAATCGTAAGATACAACACTTAGTGATAGTCATAGGATGTTGTTGTTGTTGTTAGTTGCGAAGTCGTGTCCGACCCATCGCAACCCCATGGACAACATTTTTCCAGGCCTTCCTGTCCTCTACCATCCTCTGGAGTCCATTTAAACTCATGCCTACTGCTTCAGTGACTCCATCGAGCCACCTCGTTCTCTGTCGTCCCTTTCTTCCTTTGCCCTCAAAGTCATAGGATACTACTAAGCAATTCATTTAACTTAATTTTTAAACATTCAATAGCCATAAGAAGGCATTAATATGGAACTTGCAAAGATCGCATATATTACATTTCAGACCAGAAAACCTTCTTGCCCTGTAAAAGAAATTAACCTGAAGTATGTTTTTTTTTAAATTATAAGCAGAAGTCCTCTGCATTCCACTGGCAGAAAGATACTAACTGGCAAGCAACATCATTTCTGACATAAAGCAGGTGCAATGGGTAAAAAAAAAAAAAGAGAGAGAGAACAGATTACATAATAGGTTTCCAGAGTTGTTTAACCTTATAAAGGACCTGTGGGATGAAGGTAAAACACTAAATGACTAGGTCAGGCAATTGCACTGGATTAAAAACTATCAAACATCATGTACGTATGGAGAAATATATGTTTTTTTGGTTAGCTCTTACTTTCTGAACTCTGCGAATTACCTTGCAATATGAACTCTACAAATTAACATGCCAAAACTTTCACAAAATGTGCTATTTCCTTGTAATTTAAGCTTGAAAATATCCAAAAGCGGATATAAATTGTAGGATGTATTGGCTATTTTCTGAAGCTCATAGCAGCAACAAGAGCACTTAAGACTTATATACCGCTTCACAGTGCTTTACAGCCCTCTCTAAGCGGTTTACAGAGCCAGCCTATTGCCCTCCAACAATCTGGGTCCTCATTTTACCAATCTCGGAAGGATGGAAGGCTGAGTCAATCTTGAGCCGGTCAGGATCGAACTGCTAGCAGTCAGCAGTGCGTTAGTTAGGTCTGCAATACTGCATTCTAACCACCACGCCACCACGGCTCTAGTGGAAAGAGTAACAGAATAACTGTTGTGTCTTGCCCGCTCTCACAGCAGCCGGGGCCTTCTTATCTGCTCCCGAACACGGAGGAATGTATGCCTCCGGACCCCAGTCCTGGCTCCATGCCCAGACAAGCTGAAGAGGAGGGGGCACCTCCCAGTCCCAGCCCTGGCTCCATGCCCAAGCAGGCTGCAGAGGAGGGAGCGCCCCCCGGCCCCAGCCCTGGCTCCATGCCCAGGCAAACGGAGCAGCTAGACCCCTCCCCCTCCTCCACAGCATGTGAGCCTGAGGAAAGTTTATTTCCAACAGCTGCTGATTGGAGTGACCCTCGCATCAGAAGACTGGATAGGCGGAGGCAACAGAAGGAAGGGAGGGGCAGGCCTGGATAAGTGCTGAGTCATGGAGCCACAGCCCATGGCCCATACAAAGGATCTGCTTTCTGGCAGTCTCTGAGTCAGGCAAAGTCGAACTTATCTTGCTGAAGTCACTTTCTGGTCTCCTGCCTGCTCTGAGGACTTTGCTAGGACTTTGGGCAGAGCTGCAGAGGCAAGCCTGATTCGGATTTCCCTGACCCGGCCGTCAGCGGAGGAGTGGGACACGACAATAACAGACTTGGAAGGGACCCTGAAGGTCTTCTACTCCAACCCCCTGCCCACCCTATACCAGGGGTGTCAAACTCGCGCATTATGTTGTCATCACGTGACGTATCATAACTAAATCGGGGGTGGGGGGTGGCCATCGCATGATGCATCCGGCCCGCAGGCCACAAGTTTGACAGCCCTGCCTTACACCATTTCAGACAGGTGGTTGTCCATCTTCTTCTTAAAAGCCTCCAATGTTGGAGCACCCACAACTTCTGAAAGCAAGTTCATTGTTTTCTTACAGGAAATTTCTCCTCAGTTCCAGGTTGCCTCTCTCCTTGATTAGTTTCCATCCATTGTTTCTTTTTTTGCCTTCGCGTGACACAACCGGACCTATTTTTTTTTTAAATAGGTTGACCCCCCCTCTTCTTTGTGGCAGCCCCTCAAATATTGGAACACTGCTATCATGATGAAATCATATTAAAAATGTGCTCTTGTTCTCCCATCGTTTTGCAAACTGCCTTCCCGTAGTCTGGCTTCTATCTTTTCAGCGTTGGATCCTTGCCACCGTAAGAATTCCTTTCCAAGCCACCTGGCTATCAAGTGCAAAGGCAAATAAAAAAAAAAACCCCTTCTTGAAATTCAAATATTTAATCTTTGCCTCCTAATAAATTTCAAGGCAGCTCTTCTGGAATGTGACGTCTTCATCATTGTGTGTCTCTTGTTATTAATGTGAAGCCCTGCAGGTAATGTGAATGCAAAGGAATTTTGTTTTACAAGTGTTTTTTCTTTCTGTCTTAAAAAAAGAAAAACCCAACTGTTATAAAGGATCGTTTCTGGATCTTTTTAATCTCCACTTTCCTTTACCAAGTTATTTTCAGACACATGTTTCCACCTTGCTGGGTAAAGGAATAAGGTCAGCCAGAGGCCAATCTAATAAGGTTATCATGCATTCTGTACTGGGAAGACACCAGCAATAATTTTCCTTCATCCCTATAGGAAGCAGGAAACACTCCATATGGTACGTATCAGCAGAAATAAGATGTTGGGGTTTTTTTAATGTGAAATCTTCCCATGCAATTAATTAAGATTGTAGTTTGGTGAATTATTTTTTTTTCCTTGTCTCATTACTACTCCTGATCAAGGCTAGCCACTGGGGGGTGGGGAAGGCATACGTGTTGCGTGGAAGAAAATGCTAGAGCAGGGGTGGGCAGCTATGGCCCCTTTACAATCCTTTACAACCTGTGGACTTCAACTCCCAGAATTCCTAAGCCAGCACGTCTCAGGAATTCTGGGAGTTGAAGTACACAGGTGAGTAAAGGGGCCAGTTGCCCATCCCTGTGCTAGATTCTTTAGTTAAATAGGTGAAGGAAAAGGTTCCCCTCGCACATACGTGCTAGTCGTTCCCGACTCTAGGGGTTGGTGCTCATTTCTGTTTCAAAGCCAAACAGCCAGTGCTGTCCGAAGATATCTCCATGGTCATGTGGCCAGCATGACTAAACACCAAAGGCGCACGGAATACTCTTCCCTTCCCACCAAAGGTGGTTCCTATCTTTTTTTTTTATTTGCATTTGTATCCCGCCCTTCTCCGAAGACTCAGGGCGGCTTACATTATGTCAAGCAATAGTCTTCATCCATTTGTATATTATATACAAAGTCAACTTATTGCCCCCAACAATCTGGGTCCTCATTTTACCTACCTTATAAAGGATGGAAGGCTGAGTCAACCTTTGGCCTGGTGGGACTTGAACATGCAGTAATTGCAAGCAGCTGCTGTTAATAACAGACTGTCTTAGCAGTCTGAGCCACTCAAGGACCCTCTACTTGCCTTTCTACTTGCCTTTCTTACATGCTTTCAAACTGCTAGGTTGGCAGAAGCTGGGACAAGTAACGGGAGCTCACCCCGTTACACGGCACTAGGGATTCGAACCGCTGAACTGCCGACCTTTTGATCGACAAGCTCAGCGTCTTACCCAGAGCCACCGCGTCCCTATAACGTGTTAGATACACTTGCTCTAATCACTCTAAAGTTAAATACGCCTGCTCTAGTCACTCTAAAAAACCAGGATGAGAATTCTCTATCTCAGAGGTGTCAAACTCAAGGCCCGGGGGCCAGATCTGGCTTGTGGGGTGCTTAGACCTGGTCTGCGGGGCCACCCTGGAAACTGCGAAGGACCAGCCCGTGGTGCCTCTGCCAGTGAAAACAGCTTGGGAGGGCCACAGGCAGCCCTCCCGAGCTCCGATTTCGCTGGCAGGGGGTTGCAGGAGGCTGTCCAGGCCGAAAACAGAGCTCAGAAGCCCATTTTCACTGGCACAGCACTTGGACCACCACAGGTGCTCCTGACACGAGTGACGTCAATCTGGCCATGCCCTCCTGGCCAAACACCCCCAGCTCCCCCGAGGTCAAGCACAACCCTGATGTGGTCCTCAACGAAATTGAGTTTGACACCCCTGCTCTATCTTGTTTTTTAAAAAATCTACAATACCGGTAATCCTTGATTTACAAACATAATTGGGATCGGAATTTCTGCTGCTAGGCAAGATGGTTGTTAAGTAAGTCTCGCTTAACACTCAATCACCACAACCCCAAAATTCCGATAACTCAGACCCTTGTTTTTGTTGGATTAAACAAAATACATTTTTATATCTGAAAATTTAAAAAAAGCCTAACTAATTTACTTAGTAAAATAATTTACTAAGACTGCATTACTATTATTCCTCTCTTCCTTGCTAGTATCTATCTCTTCCCACTTATTAGCATAACCATGTTGCTTGTATCTTTCGATTATATTGTTTTTATTTGTTTCCTAGTATGATTTGATAGCTTATTAGTAACCTTGACTATCACTAAGTTGTATCTTTTTATTTTTGATGAATGTATTTTATCCTCCTTATGTACACTGAAAGCATATGCACCTAAGACAAATTCCTTATGTGTCCAATCACACTTGGCCAATAAAGAATTCTATTCTATTCTATTCTGTTCTGTTCTATGCTATGCTTTGCTATGCTATGCTACGCTACGCTATGCTATGCTATGCACCTCTATAACTGTCTGGTTCGGTTCTGCAATCCAACAAGATAGACACAGACTTCAGAGGACAATTAGAACTGCAGAAAAAATAATTGCTACCAACTTGCCTTCCATTGAGGACCTGTATACTGCACGAATCAAGAAGAGGGCCGTGAAAATATTTGCAGATCCCTCGCATCCTGGACATAAACTGTTTCAACTCCTACCCTCAAAACGACGCTATAGAGCACTGCACACCAGAACAACTAGACACAAGAACAGTTTTTTCCCGAAGGCCATCACTCTGCTAAACAAATAATTCCCTCAACACTGTCAAACTATTTACTAAATCTGCACTACTATTAATCTTCTTATCGTTCCCATCATCAATCTTTTCCACTTATGACTGTATGATTGTAACTTTGTTGCTGGTAATCCTTATGATTTATATTGATATATTGACCATCATTTGTGTTGTAAATGTTGTACCTTGATGAAGGTATCTTTTCTTTTATGTACACTGAGAGCATATGCACCAAGACAAATTCCTTGTGTGTCCAATCACACTTGGCCAATAAAAAATTCTATTCTATTCTATTCTAGCTATAAAAAATAATAATGAACCACACAAAATCCAGATATTTCAGGCAAACTATAAGAATTGCTTTGCAAGGAACATCTATTCCTACCCCAAGAAGTTTATTGTGCTATCCGTGTATTAAAACATCTCATTCTCTTTTATTCTTATTTCTCTGCAAAGGTAAGGCACTGTGCAGACTCTCAGACGGTGTTCAAGATTTATTTTGTTTCTACAACAGTTTGTTTAGTGACCACTTTTTTTTTTAATTTACATTTATATCCCGCCCTTCTCCGAAGACTCAGGGCGGCTTACAGTGTGTAAGGGCAATAGTCTCATTCTATTTTTATATTTACAAAGTCAACTTATTGCCCCCCCCCAACAATCTGGGTCCTCATTTTACCTACCTTATAAAGGATGGAAGGCTGAGTCAACCTTGGGCCGGGCTTGAACCTGCAGTAATTGCAGGCTGCTGTGTTCTAATAACAGGCTTCTTACAGCCTGAGCTATCACATCACTTGAAATTATGGCATTGAAAAATGTGACTTATGACTGTTTTCACACTTACGACCATTGCAGCATCTTCGTGGCCCTATGACCAAAATTCAGATGCTTGGCAACTGACTCATATTTATGACAGTGTCCCAGGGTCATGGGTTCACCTTTTGTGACTTTCCGCCAAGCAAAGTCAATGGGGAAGCCAGATTCACTTAACAACCGTGTTAGTAGCTTAACAACTGCAGTGATTCACTTAAAAACTGTGGTAAGAAAGATGGCAAAAAGAAGCAACATTCACTTAACTCGCTTAGCAACAAAAATTTTGGGCTCAGTTGTGGTCATAAGTCGAGGACTGCCTGAATTCACTACAGTACAGTAAACACTAGCAAAACTACATCAATAACTCAGTATTCCTCTGTGCTTTAGCAACGACAGAAGGATTTCTCTTCCATGATAGAATAGCCCCAAGAGAACCTCATGCTAAGAAAAATCTGTTCATTACCAGAATAAAGAATTAGGGAAATTAATTTTACATTATCCTATCTTGACAGCTGAAGCTTTAAACATAACTGAATGATATTCATCAGATCAAAATGACTATATCCCATCTGATTGCAAAAAGGCTAACTCAACAAAGATGATTGTTAGGGATAAAATAAATAAATAAAAGGACTCTGCAAATCTTTGAGCATCTCACCAGTCAATGCAATAATAGACAGTAAGCTAGATGGAGCAAGCGCAATTAATACACGAGAAGCTGCCTTAAACAGCGAATAAGGAAGCGAGGTACAAGAATCTTAATTCCAAAACAGCTGTTAAATTTGTATAATAGGCTAGCTCAAGTTTCAATAAACACGGCATTTGTTAGTAGCCGCTGATACAGCCTACTCACAGCTTCTAAACTAACTCTTTCTCAACTTTGAGCGCTCCAGATGTGTTTAATTACAATTCACCGAGACGCCAGCCAGCCTTGCTTTCATGAGATTAATCCATTTGGACAGCATCATGTTGAAGAAGTCTGTTTTAAACTATCTGGAAAACTGAACACGATCTCTTTTTTTCCCCCATGGTGGTCACATTGTCTTCCCAGTGTTAGCCTTCCTCACCAAGACACATGTATGTCTCTGGTCTTTAGGCAGATCTCAAAATCTTCAAAATTAGACTCCTGTTTCCTTGCTGCTTCTTTCTATAAGGTTGTGTGTCCACATAAGGCTCCAACAGTTGCTATTACAGCAATAGTGATATTCAGGCAGTTCGGGCCGATTCGGGCGAACTGGTAGTGGCGACCTGTGGATGGGCCCGCCCCAATGCTTTGATGTCCTATTTAGCCATGTTTTCTAGGTCGCGTGCATGTGTGCAACCCGCGTGCAGAAGCAAAGTGCATGCGCAGAAGGCCGCACATATGCGCAGAAGGAACGTGCGCTCCCTCAGTTTTCAGTGCATGGCGAACCTGTGGTAAATTTATGTGAAACCCACCTCCGTATCTCTCTGGCAGCTGGGACCAAGGAGTGTGCCCAATCACTTATGGGCCAGCAGTATGCTGCGGCTGCCAAAAAAGCCAACACAGTCCTATGGTGCATTAATAGAGGGCTAGAATCAGTCTTGCTTAGCAATAGAAATTTTGGACTCAATTGTTATCATAAGTCAAGAACTACATATATGATACTGAATATTAGCTGTAGTAAAATACCTTATGCCACCAGACTCCAAATTTTGGGCTTAGACAACTTACAACTACGCCGACTTCAGTCTGACCTAAGCATAGTACATAAAATTATCTACCACAATGTCCTACCTGTCAATGACTACTTCAGCTTCAACCACAACTATACATGAGCAAATAATAGATACAAACTGAAGGTAAACCGCTCCAAACTCGATTGCAGAAAATATGACTTCACTAACAGTGTGGTCAATGTCTGGAATGCCCTATCCAACTCTGTGGTTTCTTCCCCAAACCCCCAAAACTTTAAGCTTAGACTGTCTACTGTTGACCTCACCCCATTCCTAAGAGGTCTGCATAAGGGCACCTGCGTGCCTACCATCCCTGTCCTAATATTCCTGTTTACTTACCCTTTTCATGTATCCAAATTATGTTTATACTTTTACCTGTTATTGTATATATCAGGGTCTCCAACCTTGGTCCCTTTAAGACTTGTGGACTTCAACTCCCAGAGTCCCTCAGCCAGCAAAGCAAGCTGAGGAACTCTGGGAGTTGAAGTCCACAAGTCTTAAAGGGACCAAGGTTGGAGACCCCTGGTATATATGATTGACAAAGAAAATAAATAAATAAAATAGTGCGTATAAGAATAAGAGGGCACCATGGCAATATTGTCAGCTTTTGGATGACAAGCTCCTCGGATGACAAAGAAAAACCCAGAAAGTCCGGTTGCCTCTTGAAAAAGCACCTTTGGGACAACCATGACTTGGTTGATGGGAGAATCTCCATAGACACTTTGAACCAGTAACAAATTGTTCAGAGCGTAACTCTAGAGATTTCACAAGAAATGAATTAATCACAGCCTTTTTTTTTTCTTCCAGTGACAAAACCCAACCTGGATTAAAGTTATTTCTAGAAAATGAGTAGGTGCATAAGGGGGGGAAAAAAGAAAAGAAAAGAGGAAGACATCTGGAATTCATTCACTACCTTGCTTTAGAGACAATATTCAAACACCGTTGATGAATAACTTTCCATCAACCTGACAACACTGCAGAGGTCAGAAATACTTTTGGAGAATTCAGCTGTTCCAGGAACGGAGAAATGAGAAGAACCAGATGAAGAACGTGAAGGGGGCCACTCTTCTTGTTTTTTAAATTGGCTTTTTGGAATAGACAGAGTTGCGTTAACCCAAAAGAGAAGTGGCCACCCAAATGCATTGTCAACAACGATGTTCACAAATCTGGTTGCTTTGTACTGCTATAATGCTAACTCATATACAGCGTTAAGTCCTCAGACTTACGACGCAACGGCGGGGAAGCTCCTGATTGGTTAAGGTACACAGCCTTCGCAGCGGGAGAATTAAGCCCTGCGATTGGCTGAGCGGGTCTATTGTGACCCAGGCCCAAGTAGATAGTAGGGAACTCAGTCAGTGTAAAAACAAACTTTATTTGAACAGCTGAGAATTACTTCATTCTCAGCGTAGTTCTACTAAATTAAAGCAAATTCCTCCCAACACAAATTCCTCAGTCCTATCACCGACCTTGGTCCAATTAGGCAAACTGCCAAAGACCTTTCTTGGCAAATGTTCAGAAGTCACAAAAATAAATGCAAGACGTAAACGAAGCAGAAGACGAAGCTACCAACATTGTTTTCCGGCAAAGCCCAAACGCCGTTGCTGGTCTGTTTTAAGCCTTATGGGAGAGGCCAATTATCTCTTGGCCCTACTCCCGAATTGTCCTCTTTGCTTTAGCTGCTCTTGCCTTCTGGCAGCTCTTCTCATGCGTGCATTAGGAACAGGCTCCTCCTGTTCCTCTGCCTCACTACTGTCAGCCTCTGGAGGCTCCGGAGTCCGCACCTCACTCCCCGATGGCCCTGGCCCCACCTCTGCCTCCGACGCAGAGCCCTCATCCGGGCCTTCCCCAGCCTCCAGGACTGGCCCACGCTCTTCCTCAGCCTCATTGCTGTCCGACTCCATGGCCAGCTCTGCAGGCTGCTGGCGGACCACTACAGCCTTTGACAGCTGTGTTATAAAAAGCTGTCAGATGAACAAACTGTTCTGTTGCCATTCTAAGGTTGCTCTGTTACTGTTGTCTGCATTAAACCAATAAAGGCTTCTTAGCTTCAGAACCTGTCTTGCCTCAGTTATTCCAACCTCCCTGTTGCCCAACAGAGCATACAGGTAGTCCTTGATTCCAAAATTTCTGTTGCTAAGTGAGGCAATTGTTGCTAAGTGAGACAATTAAGAGAGTTTTACCCTATTTAACAACCTTTCTTGCCACAGTTAAGTGCAGTTGTTAAGTTAGTTACAGTGCCGTAAAGCAGTGGTGAAGTCATCCACAGTTTGCCACCGGTTCGCCACCCACACATGCACGATGCGTGCCAAACACACACTGCGTGCATGTGCATGTGCAAAAAGCTTTTTATTATTATTATTATTATTATTGAAAAAGTTTTACAACAAACAAGTTTTTTTAAAAAAAATTCCCCCTTCACCCTCCCCCTTCACCCCTCCCCCCCCCCGAGACTTCCCAGAGCAAAATACAGGGTATAACATCTAACAAACATACACTAAAATACTACAAAAACCATACCCCATAATCCCTTCTCCCCCACTGATCCCTTAACTCCCCATTCCCCTTTTAAACTAATACTCAAATACAATACAATCCTTACCATCACTCATATGCTATTTGATACTTTTTGGTCTGATACTTATTTTGAATATAATCAATCCATTTTCTCCATTCCACTATGTATCGTTCTTGTGAGTAGTCTTTCAAATACGCAGAAATTTTTGCCATTTCTGCTAAGTTTGAAACTTTAAGTGTCCATTCTTCAATTGTAGGCAGTTCTTCTTTCTTGCAATGTTGCACCACCAAAAGTTTCGCTGCTGATAATAAATTCAATATCAATTTAGTCTCTATTACTGTACAATCCATGATTATGCCTAGTAAAAACAGTTGTGGCGTAAACTTTATCTTCTTTTTCAAAATGTTCTTCATAATCCACCATATTTTAATCCAAAACGATTTCATTTTTTTACAAGTCCACCATATATGATAATAAGTAGCATCTTCACAATCATATCTCCAACATTTGGGTTGCACATTCGGATACATACATGCCAACTTCTTAGGATCTAAATGCCATGTATAAAACATTTTATAAAAATTTTCTCTTAAATTTTGTGCTTGAGTAAATTTAACATTCCTAACCCAGATTTTCTCCCACGTTTCCAACATTATAGGTTGTTGAATATTTTGTGCCCATTTTATCATACAATCTTTAACTAATTCCGTTTCTGAATCTATTTCTATCAAAGCATTGTATAACTTTTTAATTGACTTTGATCTCTAATTTGTTTTACCAAATTTTCCTCAATTAGCGCAATACCACTTTTCTGGTCCGCACTCCATATAGATTGCAATTGTCCATACTGAAACCACGTGTAATTTTTCCCTTCTTGTTTCAATATATTCAAATATTTCATTTGTAATTTACCCTTTTCCACAAAAAGAAAGTCTTTGTATGCAGTCCCCTTTTGTTTTTGTTCTATATTTATATTCTCTATCGCATGTCTGGGGATTGTCCATATAGGTATCTTATTATCTAATTTATATTGATATTTTTTCCAAACCCTTAACAAAACATTCCTGAGAATATGACTTTTGAAAGTATTATCTACTTTCTTATTATATACTAAATAAGCATGCCATCATATAACAAATCATGACCTTCTATATTCAAAATTCTTTCTTCCGTTAAATTAAACCAATCACTAATCAATGACAAAACAACTGCTTCATAATATAATTTCAAATTAGGCATTTTTAACCAACCCCCCCTCTTTCATGTGTATCTTGCATTATTTTTAGCTTTATTCTCGGTTTTTTACCCATCCAAATAAAGTTGCTAATCCCTTTCTGCCATTCCCGCAAATTTACATCCTTTTTAAGTACTGGTATCATTTGAAATAAAAATAAAAACCTAGGCAAAACATTCATTTTAATTGCTGCTATTCTTCCCAACAAAGATAATTGTAATTTCTTCCAATTCTCCATTTCCTTCTGTACCTTCTGCCACAACACCTCATAATTATTTTTATATAATTTCACATTTGAAGCTGTAATATACATTCCTAAGTATTTAACTTTTTTAACAATTTCATATCCCGTAACTCTTTCTAATTCTTCTTTTTGATGTATGTTCATATTTTTAGTTACCATCTTTGTCTTCTGTTGATTAACTTTAAAACCAGATACCTTACCATATTGATTAATTATCTCTTTTAAGTATATAGCTGACTGAATAGGTTGAGTTAAAGTAACAACCAAGTTATCCGCAAACGCTCTTAATCTATAATCCTGCTGTCTAATTTTTATTCCCGTTATTTGATTTGAGACACGTATTTTATTTAATAAAATTTCTAAAGTTAAAATAAACAATAATGGGGACAAGCTTTTATCACTACCGGTTCATCCGAACCGGTGCAAACTGGTAGGATTTCACACTGCTGTAAAGTGAATCTGGGTTCCCCATTGACTTTGCTTGTCAGATAATATTTAGTGTACAAAAGAACTTTTAACATTTTCCTAAATGCAATCAGGAAGGGGGACAATTGGAAGACTATTTCATTAGACAAACGTATAGGTAGTCCTCACCTTACAAGCACAGTTAAGCCCAGAATTTATGTTGCTAAATGAGACATTTGTTAAGTGAATTTTGCCCCATTTTAGGACTTTTCTTGCCATATTAGTTAAGTGAATCACTACAGCTGTTAAATTAGTAACCTAGTTGCTAAGTGAATCTGGCTTCCCCATTGACTTTGCTTATCAGAAGGTCGCAAAAGGGGATCACAGGACCCCGGGACAGTGCAAACGTCATAAAGGAGAATCAACTGTCAAGCATCCGAATGTAAATCGTGTGACCATCGGGATGCTGCAATGGTCATAAGTGTGAAAAATGGTCATAAGTCACTTTTTCCAGTGCTGTTGTAACTTTGAACGATCACTAAGCCAACTGTTGTAAGTCGAGATCTACCTGTGTAAGCCTTAAAAGGAATTTATCCAGAGCACAGACTGATTCTGTTATTGAAAATGTTCAACAGACAATCTGCACCAGCAACCGAAACAATGGGGAAAACAGGATTCTGACAGTATCTTCATCAGATCTCTTCATCCTGTCAGCAAAAAATATGTCTTTCTTTTTCTTTTCTTCCTCCTCTTCCTCCTCCTCCTTTTTCTTCTTCCTCCCCCTCTTCCTCTCCTCTCTTCATTTCTCCCTTCTTGTTCTTCCTCCTCCTGAAATTTGACGCCTTCCTCTGATATTACACACATGGTCAATTAGAATCAGCTCACCTGCAGCTCTCTCTTTTCTTCCCTATACATCCTTCAATTTCCTAATTTTTTAAAAAAATGACTTATTAAATTTATACACGGTCCACCTCACCTACCGGCGACTCTTAATTAATTGGCAGGTTCTTGCCAGACTTCAGTCTGCCATTGCATCTACCTGCAGCAAACTGTCAGTTCACCAGAAACAAGCTCAGATCAATTTCTGACTTGAATTTAAGATTAGCCCGTAGAATCCAGCCCATAAATTTATTTATTTATTTATTTATTTATTATTTATTATTTAGATTTTTACACCGCCCTTCTCCCGAAGGACTCAGGGCGGTGTACAGTCAAATTAAAATACAGTGTACAAATTAAAACAACAATTAAAATACATATTTTATAAATGGCCGAAAATTAAAACCGTCGAATTAGACCCATAATAAAATACCCCAGTTAAAATTATTAAAATTCAGAAATTTAAAAATTTAAAAATCAAGCCAGTCCCGCTTGGATAAACAAATACGTTTTCAATTCACGGCGAAAGGTCCGAAGGTCAGGTAATTGACGCAAACCAGGGGGAAGTTCGTTCCAGAGGGTAGGTGCTCCAACAGAGAAGGCCCTTCCCCTGGGGGCCGCCAGCCGACATTGCTTGGCGGACGGCACCCTGAGAAGACCCTCTCTGTGTGAGCGTACGGGTCGGTGGGAGGCATAAGGTAACAGCAGGCGGTCCCGTAAAAAAAACACCTCAAGGGCACCAATCCATTCCTTTTAGCTACAAGTTAAAAAAACTGTGCCATTTCATAAGGATCAACCACAGAATCACACAGAATTTGGGGTCACACAGATACCCAATGAGATCCCAGAACTGCTGCCTGTGATGTAAAGGTTGCGCACCTTTAACCCTGATCTCGTTTCTACCATTAAAACAGGAGTTTAGGCCTTCCTGTTTCTGTTTGTAATCTCTGAAAAACCCACCCACAGGATGTCCCCAAAGGAAACACCTGTGTCTTGGCCACCCGTACGCACATCAACCGGGCCAATTACTACTGTTAACTTCGCAAACTGTTTGCTGCGGAGCTGCTGTTCCAGCCTTAGCTTCAGTCCAGCATCCTGTATCACACTTAAATCTATTTATTTTGACAGCCATGCCGTGGCTGTATTCCTAACCTCTGGAACGCCCTTGCCAACCACACCGAGCTGCCCTCTCCAGGTTAAGAAAACACATTAGGGATAAATTTAGTTACAAACAAGTCCGGGGGATGGAAAAATGAGCAAATAGAAGATTGCACTCATCGTTTTGAGAGCTGGGCAGGGTTCTCGTGTTACCCGTCGCCCAACGCAAGGGCAAGCAAGACGTGGATCGCTTTTAATAGAAAGGAAGGGAAGGTTCAAACGGAAGAGGTCTTTTACACCTGCTCCTTCTGGACCATGGCGGGGGGGGGGGGGGAAGGGGGAGGATATTTCCCCAAGCATTCAAAGCACTGGAGGTTACAAGAAATATAAATCAAATCCGCTTCTGCTGGTTGGTAAACCAGACACAACGAATTGACACAGCTGCCTTGGACCATACGAGGAATTTGTAAAAATACATGGGGCTAACAGACCTCTGCCCTGGATGCACTAGAAAGTTTAAGGGTGAAAGTGCTTTGGAAGGGGGTCAGACATGATATTCTCTGATTTGTATTGGCTAAACTGTCCTCACACCAAAACAGGGCAAGGAAGGCAATCCTCAACTTACGACCACAATTGAGCTCAACATGTCTGTTGCTACGAGAGTTGCTAGCAGATTTGATGGATCTCCCTAGGACAGGGGTGTTAAACTCAAGGCCTGCAGGCTGGATGTGGCTCATAGGATGCTGTCCAGCAGGCCCATTCTGCAAACAGGTGAAGGACCAGCCCACGGTGCCTCTGTCAGTGAAAACGGTGCTCCAGAAGGCCTGTTGTGGTCTGCCAGCAGCCTGCGGAGCTGGCCTGGAATCGGACAGTGATGAGGCTGAGGTGAGGCCAGGGCCATCGGGGAGTGATGTACGGACTCCAGAGCCTCCAGAGACTGATAGTAGTGAGGCAGAAGAACAGGAGGAGCCTGTTCCTAATGCACGCATGAGAAGAGCTGCCAGAAGGCAAGAGCAGCTCAAGCAGAGAGGGCGACTCGGGAGTAGGGCCAAGAGAGGATTGGCCCCTCCCATAAGGCTTTAAAAAAACAGCAACGGTGTTTGGGCTTTGCCAGAAAACAACATTAGTAGCTTCGTCTTCTTGCATTTATTTTTATATCTGTGACTTCTGAATGTTTGCTAAGAAAGGCCTTTGGCAGTATGCCTAATTAGACCAAGGTTGGTGATAGGGCTGAGGAATTTGTGTTGGGAGGAATTTGCTTTAATTTAGTTAAACTACGCTGGGAATGAAGTAATTCTCAGCTGTTCGAATAAAGTTTGTTTGTTTTTACACTGACTGAGTTTCCTACTACCTACTTGGGTCTGGGTCACAACAGGACCATGTACAGCCTACCCGGGCTTTGTTTTTGACTGCGACTCCTGCAACCCTCTGCCAGTGAAAACGGAGCTCAGGTGGGCCGCACAAGGCCTCTTCGAGCTCTGTTTTCACTGGCAGAGGGCTGCAGGAGGCCATCGCAGCCAAAAACGGAGCCTGAGTGGGCTGCGCACCGCCTCCCCGAGCTCTGTTTTCTCTGGCCAAGGGTTGCCTGAGCTGAATGAGGGGGAGGAACAGATGGGGCCCATCCTAGATGCGTGGATGCGCAGAGAGGAAAGGAGAGGAGAGCAAAGGAAAACAATAAGCTGGCTCTCAACGAAAAGTAGACATAGTCAGCTCCTCCCTGGTTGGGAAGTAAATAGGATGGATTTTGGAGTGGCCGGTTGTCGCAGACCACCATTCGTTTCTAGTATACAGCAAGTGTTGTGCCTCGTCCTCCCTCCTCTCCTCAGCCGGGCCCCTCCCGTCTCCACCCGGGCCTGTTATCAGACTCGGAGTCTGATAATGAAGATGAATGGCCTGTCATGCCTCCAGCCCCCGGCCCTGGCCCCATGCCCGGAGAGGATGTCAGGAGTGAACAGAGAAGCCTGAAAAACTTCACTCCTACAGTGTGTGAGCAGGAAGCCAGCCACGTGCTGGAATTACTGAGAGCAGATCCAGCTGAAGAGAATTCAAAGTGGGAGGATCCTCGCTTCCGGAGATCTGAGAGGTGACGCCAGCAGAAGGAAGGTAGGGGCAGGCCTGGATAAATACTGAGTCATGGAGCCACACCCCACAGCCTATATAAAGGACCTGCTTTTGGCATTCCAACCTTGAGTCAAGCAAAGTCTCATCTAGTTTGCTGATATCAGACTCTATCGCTGAAGTCACAACTTGGACTCCTGCCTGCCCTGATACACCTCGAAGGACTTTGGCAAGCTGCAGAGGCTTCGTTGCCAAGTTTGATATGGACTTCCTTGACCCAGTCGTCGGAGGGCGAGGGGGACACGACATCAAGCAAATTGGATTCCTTGGGTAGAACCCAAGTTTGTTGGGACTAATAGCATTTGATTTTTTGTTTATCCATGTGAAAAAAAGATTGTTACTGCCCTGTTATAAAAAAAGAGTTTGTTTTATTCGTGAGTAAATAGCTTATCATTACTGGCAAAGGCTGGGTCACAACAGTTCCTGCTTATTTCTTGGACAGCAAAGTAACCAATGTAAGAGATGACCAGCATGAGCCTGAAGGAGGTGTCAAACACATCATAAGTTATGAGTCCCTGCATGCCCACAAGAGCTCTAAAGCCAGCTCACCTAGAATGCCTTCTTATTCCCACTCATTTCCCTTGACGGTTAGTAGGTCAGATTTTTGTGAGAGCTCAAGCTTGCAATAAATCTTTATACTCATGTAAAAAGCCTGAATCTCCTGATTTCCCCAGCGCTGGACAACCTACAAGCAAGTATGAGAGAGCATAACCCTGGACATGTCAATGGAAAGCAACAATCACAAAACTGTGTCTCACTTATTATGTGGAGGAAATCACTAGAGAAAGCAATTATGTTTGGAAGAGTTAGTGGTAAAAGGAAGCCAGGCTGCCATAGAAAATGGTGGCTGGACATCCTCAAAGCTGACAAAAGGCAGAACATAGAACAACTCAAAGAAGTAGTGCAAGATTGGAAGATGTAGAGAGATCTGGCCAGTAGAATTGCCAAGAGTCGGACTGAATGGATATCCTCCTCCTCCTCCTCTTCTCCTCTTCCTCCTCTTCCTCCTCCACCACCACCACTACCACCACCACTTCCTCCTCCTCCTCCTCCTCCTCCTCCTCCTCCTCCTGCTCCTGCTCCTGCTGTTGCTGCATGCAATTGCAAAAGGAACCACTTACATGGACAAAAAGCAGGCAGGTTTTCGGATGGTTGCCCTTGTGTTGAGGTCCCTAGTATTTCTTCTCCTCAATGGCTTAATCAAGCCAGGTGTGGAAAGCAACCACCCTTCCTCTTCTCCTTTAACACTTCATTTAACAGAGAATTCTGACCCCAAGCCAATCAAGGTATGGAATTAAGGCTCCCGACATCAAAGCCGTTCCCCGAAATATTCACTGTGAAATTTGTATCAGCAAAGCTAATTTCTCACACCTGGATAATGAGCTGTGATGTTTCTCGAAATAACCAGGTGCCCAAAGGAAAAAAAGATCCCATCTCATCCCCCCACCACCACACACTTCCTTTCTTGATCCTAAGGAAGGAGTGCTCCGGGACAAAACACTGATGTCCCACACAGGCCAAAGACTTGATAAATGAATCAGAATCAGAATCGAGCTGGAAAGATCCTTGGAGGTCTTCTAGTCCAGCCCTCTGCTCAAGCAGGAGACTCCATACAATTTCGGACGAGTGACTGTCCAATCTCTTCCTAAAAACCTCCAGTGATGAAGCAGCCACAACGTCTGAAGACAAGCTGTTCCATTGGTTAATTATCCTCACTGTTAGGAAGTTTCTCCTTAATACCAGGTTGCTTCTCTTCTTGATTAGTTTCCATCCATCATTTCTTGTCCTGCCCTCTGGTGCTTTGGAGAATAAGTTGACCTCCTCCTCTTTGTGGCAGCCCCTCAAATACTAGAATATTGCTATCATGTCCCCCCCCCGAGTCCTTCTTTTCTCTAGATTAGTCAAACCCAACTCCTGCAACTGTTCTTTTTTTTATTTCATTTTGTCACAACAGTATATACAATCATCAACATAAACAATAACCCATCATGAGAGAGAAAAAGTATATATAAGTAAAAGTAAAAGTATGCATATAATACTATAATGAAGGGAACAATAAGACAGGAACGGTAGGCACTTTTGTGCTCTTATGAACTTATAGTCCTCTTAGGAATGGGGTGAGGTCAATAGTAGACAATTTTTGGTTGAAGATTTTGGGGTTTTGAGTAGAGACTATAGAGTCAGGTAGTGAGTTACAAGCGTTAACAACTCTGTTACAAAAGTCATATTTTCTGCAATCAAGATTGAAGCGGTTAACATTAAGTTTGAATCTATTGTTTGCTCTTGTATTGTTGCAATTGAAGCTGAAGTAGTCTTTTACAGGAAGGATATTGCAATAGATGATTCTGTGTGTTAAACACAGATCATGTCGGAGTCAGCGGAGTTCTAAGTTTTCTAATCCCAGGATTTGAAGCCTGATGGTATAAGGAATTTTGTTGTTTTTGAGGAGCGAAGAATTCTTCTAGTAAAATATTTCTGGACGCGTTCGATAGTATTAATGTCAGAGATGTGGTATGGGTTCCAGATAGGTGAGCTGTATTCAAGAATAGGTCTGGCAAATGTTTTGTATTCATATTCTTCATATGCTTTCATCCCCCGGCCTTTAATCATCTTAGTTGCTCTTCTTTGCACTTTTTCCAAAGTCTCAACACCTTTTTTGTAATGTGGTGACCACAACTGGATCCAGTATTCCAGGTGTGGTCTTACCAAGGCTTTATAAAGTGGTATTAATACTTCATGTGATTTTGATTCTACTGCCTCTTTTCCAAAGAAGACCTGCCAGATAGTTGACTTTGAAAGTAGTCCTTGACTTACAACCATTCATTTAGTGACCATTCAAATACAATGACCCTGGAAAAAGAGTCTTCTGACCAGTTTTCACACTTTCAACTGTTGTAGCATCCCCCATGGTCATATGATTAAAATTCAGTTGCTAGACAACTGGCTCATGTTTATGACGGTTTCAGTGTCCCAGGGTTATGTGATCCCATTTGGTGTCCTGACAAGCAAAGTCAATGGGGAAGCCAGATTCACTTAGCAACCCTGGTAAGAAAGGTCAAAAACGAGGCACAAATTCACTTAACAACTGTCTTGCTTAGCAACATAAGTCTTAGGCGCAATTGTGCTGGTAAGTCAAGGACTAGCTGTACTTTGTTTCTCCTCAGCAAAAAAAACAGGAACAGTTTTTTTTTTCTGAATTGCTCAAAGATAAATTCAGGAGTGGGCCGCTGGGAGTTCGCAGGGGTTCGGGAGAACCTCTAGTTAAGATTCTGTGTAGTTCTGAGAACCCCCAAATCCCATCCCTCCCTTCCCCAGAGTCCTCAGGCGGCCTGTTTTGGATGCAGGTAAGTGCAGGGCACGCGCAGAGGCTCGGGGAGGGTGAAAAACGGGCCTACCAGAAGTTCAGGAAATTTGTTTCTGGCCTCTAGACCAGTGGTAGTCAACCTGGTCCCTACCGCTCACTAGTGGGCATTCCAGCTTTCGTGGTGGGTAGTAGGGGTTTTGTTCAATACTGAAGCACTTTCCTTTTTTAAAAAAATTTGACTTTTTAAAAAAATTTCATAGCATTATTTAAAAACATTTCATTAGGTTTTCATAAAATTCCCCGTGACAATTTAAATTTCTGAAAATATACTTTTTTTTCTTCTTTTTTTTCACATTATAGCGGCCGGCGCGAACTTGGGGGGCTTTTGCTTTAGCGCGGGGAAGCCCTGCCGGTGCAGTGAGAGGGCGGGGCGGGGGAGCCGCCAGCCTTCTCGGCCGAGGGAGGGTTTCGCCGACCGGTAGGTGCCTCATTTCCCACCCTCGGCTTATACTCGAGTCCCCAGTTTACCCCAGTTTTTTGGGGTAAAATTGGGGACCTCGGCTTATACTCGGATCGGCTTATATTCGAGTATATACGGTATTTGCGTTTTTTATATTGCACTAAATCAGGGGTCCTCAAACTAAGGCCCCTGGGACAGATACGTGCAATGAATATTATGTGTTGCTGCAGAGAGTCTCCCCCTTCGGGGTCTTTTTGTATGGGTCGTTGGGGGGCAGAAATTCCAACTTGGGGTCTGCTTTAGCCTCCTGGTGCAGGGCTTTGGGCAAAGGCTAAAGGAAATGCCGCTGGTGGCGAAGAGCCGGAGGGCCTTGTTCCAGTGGGACTGTATCATGGTCTGGAACTGGCTGATCATCTCAGCCCGCTGAGCCTCCAGGCACCAGTACCTGGCCTTGCACTCCCACAGGTCTTCCCTCTGCTTGGAAAGCCTATGCTCCTAGTCCTCAGTGAGATGCTTCTGCTGAGCCTCCTTCTCGGTCAGATCTAATTTGAACTGAGCTGTTTTGTCAACTCTTTCTCATGGTGGCTGCTTAGCTCCAGCAACTGCTTCCTGTTGGGCCCTAAGGAGCCCGGGCAGGCAGGTGAGGAGTGGCTGCCAGGGGAGGGGCGAGTAGAGGCCATCAAGGCAACCCTTGACGTGAGTGACATTGAGTTGGTCCCGCCCACCCAGTCACATGACCACCTAGCCACGCCCACACAGCTGGTCATTAGGCAGATCACATTAGTGGTCCGCAGGATTTAAACTTATGACTTTAGTGGTCCCTGAGGTCCAAAAGGTTGGTGACCCCTGAACTAGGCCACGCCCACTATGGCCACACCCACCCAGCAACCGGGCAGAGAACACCTTGCTAAAATATTTGAAGCCCACCCCTAGATAAATTGCTGTATTGTTTTACCTCTTCTGGAAAAGAATAGGTTAACAATTCGAAAACTATTTTTTGTAAAAAGTAAAACAACCAAAAAATCAACCAGAAAATACCAAACAGCAGTACAGCAGAATTCTGTCAGATATATAGATACAGATACAATTCGATTGTTTCTTGTCATATTTGGTAAACAATCCTTTGCGTATACATTTTGTAAAAGAAACTTTTGTAATCACATCTGTTTGGGATAATGGGGAAAAGGGAGAAAAAAAAAGAGAAGCACAAAGTAAAACAACCAATCTTAAAATAAAATAAAATAAAACACACACGTAGGCATACAGATATACAGAACATCCTATGCACTTAGCAAATAAAATAAGTTCTGCCATGTTTATAAAAGAAGTTTTGTATTCCCATCAGAGGTTTTCTGGACAAAGTGCTCCAGCGAGAAGCAGCTTCCAGCAAACTGATTCATATCTGATGTTTTGAGCAAAGGACCCCGAAATTAGCATGCCAGGTTTGCTCCAGAATGAAAGTGCACGGCCAGCATTTCTTCCCATGGCTGAAAGCTGCAAGTGAGGAGCTGCGGATGGCCGTGGGTTGCCAAGGCCTCAATGTAAACACAGATGTTGTGGAAGGAAAGGGACTGAGGCTACTTTATTCAGCAGCCGAAGAAACGCTGGCAGTCAACAACCTTGAATTTGAATACGGGTGTCACCGCTGCTGCAGCTTGAGGGAAGACCGAATGGGATCGAAATCTTGAATCGTGTGTGTGAAAAATCCATTTTGATACAAGCTACCTCACGTTCCCAGAGCTTTTAACGGTCATAACCAACACCTTGAAATGGATGCGGAAGCAAACGGGCCCCCACGACGCAGCTGACAGAATGAGTTGGAAGGGACCTTGGAGGTCTTCTAGTCCAACCCCCTGCTCAAGCAGGAAGCCCTATACCAGTGATGGCTAACCTTTTCCGGACAAAGTGCCCAAAGTGTGCGCATGCTTGAACCCCCAAAATGCAATGCGCTCGTGGCCCTGTGCATGCGTCCCTCCCCCATGCATGCGCACGTGGCCCCTGCATGCGCCCAGCCTCCTGCCCCTGTGCGTGCACACATGGCCCCCCCTTGCACATGCCCTGCCCTCCCTGCGCATGCACATGTGGGCCCACCACACATGCCACACCCCCTGTGCATGCGTGAGAGAGACCCGGTAACCAGCTGGCTGCTGGGAGGCATGCGCAGATGCACGGCGGAGCTGAACTGGGGCAATGGCTCACGTGCCCATAGAGAGGGCGCTACGTGCCACCTGTGGCATGCATGCCATAGGTTCGCCATCACAGCCCTATACTATTTCAGAGAAATGGCAGTCCAATCTCTTCTTAAAAATCTCCAGCGATAAAACAGCCATAACTTCTGCCGGCAAACCCTTCCACCCAGTGGTGAAATTCAATTATTTTTTTACTACTGGTTCTATGGACGTGCCTTGGTGGGCGTGGCAGGGGAAGAATACGGCAAAATCTCCATTCCAACCCCATTCCAGGGAGAAGGATATTGCAAAATCTCCATTCCCACCCCACTCGGAGATGGTCAGCCAGTTCCAGGCCATGATGCAGTCCCACTGAAACAAGGCCCTCCGGCTCTTTGTCACCAGTGGCCCTTCCCTCCAGCCTTCGCCCAAAGCCCAGCATCAGGAGGCTGAAGCAGACCCCAAGTTGGAATTTCTGCCTCCCTCTGACCCACACAAAAAGACCCTGAAGGGGGGGAGGCTCTCTGCAGCAACACAAATGTTCCTACCATGTATCTGGCCCAGGGGCCGTAGTTTAAGGACCCCTGATTTAGTGCAATATAAAAAAATGCAAATAATTTTTCTGAGGACCACCAACATTTTCTGGTGGACCACCAGTTGGTGACGGCTGCTCTAGAGCCAGACATGACTGAACAAGGGGGGAAACCTTTACCTTTTATCTTTAACACAAACAGAGTTGTAAGTACCTGCTTAAAAAAGAGAGAGAGAGAGAGAGCTCAAACTCTGTTGGATCTAGAGAAGAACAAGCCAAAGGGAGGTTTTTCGCCACGCCAAAAGTAGGAACAATAAGTTCTTTATCAGCACAGATGATCAGAACTGGCTACCTGTCGGAGGCGGATGTCGTGTCCCACTCCCACTCCGACGAACGAGTCAAGAAAGTCCATAACAAATTTGGCAACGAAGCCTCTGCAGCTTGCCAAGTTCCTTCGAGGTTTATCAGGGCAGACAGGAGTTCAAGTTGTGACTTCAGCGATACGAGTCCGATACCAGCAAACTAGATAAGACTTTGCTTGACTCAAGGTTGGAATGCCAAAAACAGGTCCTTTATATAGGCTGTGGGGTGTGGCTCCATGACTCAGCATTTATCCAGGCCTGCCCCACCCTTCCTTCTGCTGGCGTCGCCACTCAGATCTCCGGAAGCGAGGGTCCATCCACCCTGAATTGTTTTTAGCTGGATCTGCTGTCAGCGTCTGGGAAAGGGAGGGGTCAGAGGGAGTAGGCCCGGGTAATTCCACCACCTGGCTGGCTTCCTGCTCTGAAGGCTGAGCCAAAGGAACACACGCTGTATGAGTGAGGATTATCGGGCTTCTCCTTTCACTTCTTGAATCCTCTCCGGGCATGGGGTCAGGGCCAGGGGCTGGAGTCATGACAGGCCGTTCATCTTCATTATCAGACTCGGAGTCTGATAAAAGGCCCGGTTGGAGACGGGAGGGGCCCGGCTGAGGAGAGGAGGGAGGACGAGTCACAACAGCGGATGATTAATTTAAAAAACATACACACACGCACGAACACAGACAGAGAGAGAGTTTCCAGGTTATTTCTGAGAAGTTTAACGTACATGAAAGTGAGCGATTCATAGTCCTGGCAGGTGATCAGGTATATAGCAGGCAGGTGTCAAGAAACATTCTCCATGCATACAAAGGATGCCAATTCCTTCTTTGCTGGAAGACCTTTTGAGGAATGCTTTGGAGCAGGGGTCTCCAACCTTGGTCCCTTTAAGACTTGTGGACTTCAACTTCCAGAGTCCCTCAGCCAGCAAAGCTCTGGAGGACTCTATATTTCAGATTCCCCTGGACCTGTCTTTCTCTTTGGAAAAGAAGTTTATGATATGAAAGGCTGTTCCTTGGCTTTTGCAGCTCCTAAAGCTTATGGCCCATCAACTCTCTCCACTATTCCGTATCTGATTGAGGACTCATCGTTTATTTCCTTAACTTCATACACTGAAGGCAGAATCCTTTACGGTGCCAGAATGACATCAGCTGCCTCTTTGGGGGACACTTATAATGGGAAATGGGAAAGAAGGGGGGAAAGGAGATAGCTTTAATGATATTTTTTTTTTAAAGACACTGCTGTAGTACAAATTTATCAATATCCAGGTTTTAAAAATAAAGTCAATTATCCAGCCGGCTGCCAAGTACGCTGGAAGGAGAGAAACCACTAAACCAACAGCATTAGATGAGTCAGAAAGATTCCGTTTTCCTGACACTTTCTAACATTTAAGGCAATTAAATGGACAGAAGTTACACTGCGAACACATTTCCAAAGGTTGAAGTTCTGCCGCATTTATTTATTTTATTTATTTGTTTATTATTTCGACTTTTATACCGCCCTTCTCCTGAAGGACTCAGGGCGGTTTACAGCCAGGTAAAAAAAAACAATAATACAAAAGTTAAGACAAATTAAAAAAAACTAATTTTAAATTGGCCGAAATATAAAAATTTGCTAAATTTAAAACTATTAAAAAACTATTAGGCTAGTCCTGCTCGATGAAATAAAAGAGTCTTCAGCTCACGCCGGAAAGCTCGGAGGTCAGAGAGTTGGCGCAACGTTGGAGGTAGTTCATTCCAGAGGGCTGGGGCCCCCACAGAGAAGGCCCTCCCCCTGGGGGTCGCCAGCCGACATTGTCTGGCCAACGGCACCCTGAGGAGACCCTCTCTATGGGAGCACACTGGTCGATGGGAGGCCACCGGTGGCAGCAGGCGGTTCTGTAAGTATCCTGGTCCTAAGCCATGGAGCGCTTTAAAGACGGTCACTAACACCTTAAATTGCACCCGGAAGACAACCGGAAGCCAGTGCAGCCTGCGCAGGATAGGTGTTATGTGGGAGCCTCGAGCCGCTCCCACTATCACCCATGCGGCCGCATTCTGGACCAGCTGGAAGTTCCCCGTCTTCTGGAAAACATCAGGGCCATCAAAAGGAATTCTTGAACTTGGGTAAGAGAAACGAGATACTGTTTTTCGTTGAAAATGGGTTACTCGGTGGGATGTCCAAGACAAATCGTGTAAGAGAAGCCCATTTTATTTCAGACAAAGGTCAACTGTGAATTTGGTGGCCGTTTTCAAAAACTGCGTAAGGTGCGTTAAGAAATAGAATAGAATCAGGAGTGGTATTCACTTCCCTTCGCTACCGGTTCGTAAAAGTGAGCGCATGCACCACTCCACGCATGCACAGGGCCTTCCCTGCATGCACAGAGTGTCAAAAATGGGACGTGATGACATCCGGGCGGGTGGGTGGAGTTTCCTGCAGCAGCCGCTACCGGTTCGCCTGAACCGGATATAACCAGCTGAATATTACCACTGAATAGAATAGAATAGAATAGAATAGGAATAGGAATAGGAATAGGAATAGGAATAGGAATAGGAATAGGAATAGGAATAGGAATAGGAATAGGAATAGGAATAGAATAGAATAGAATAACAGAGTTGGAAAAGACCTTGGAGGTCTTCTAAATCAACCCTCTGCCCATCTTCTTAAAAGCTTCCAGTGTTGGAGCATTCACGACTTCTGCAGGCAAGTCATTCCACTGATTAATTGTTCTGACTGTCAGGAAATTTCTCCTTAGTTCTAAGTTGCTTCTCTCCTTGATTAGTTTCCACCCATTGCAAATACATGACAAAACATCTCCAAATATCTTAAGGGCTCTTTTAACAGGTCAGTTGTCCATTGTTTCACTGTTGCAATAATACAAATCCAGTTCGTACAGGTAGACCTCGATTTACGACCAAAGTTGATCCGAAAATTAACGTTGCTAAGCGGGACAGTTGTTAAGTGAGTTTTGCCCCATCATACACCCTTTCTTGCCACAGTCGTTAAGTGAATCACCGCAGTTGTTAAGTTAGTAACACGATTAGTAAGTGAATCTGGCTTCCCCCGTTGACTTTGCTTGTCAGAAGGTCGCAAAAGGGGATCACAAGACTCCGGTCACTGCAAACGTCATAAATATGAATCAGTTGCCAAGCGTCTGAATTTTGATCACGTGAACACGGGATGCTGCAATGGTAATAAGCATGAAAAACGGTCATGAGTCACTTTTTTTGCTGCCATTGTAACTTCAAACCGTCACTAAGCGAACTGTTGTAATTTGAGGATTACCTGTATTATTCATCTGGAGAAGAGCAACAAACGTCAGGAAGCTAAACCATATAATGAATGATAAAGGGAACTAGTTATGTCTAGTCCAGGGGTGTCAAACTCAATTTCACTGAGGGTCGCATCAGGGTTATGTTTGATCTCGGAGGACCAGGGTGGACATATCACTCGTGTCAGGGGCGCCTGTGGTGGCCCGAGCGCTCTGCCAGCGAAAACAGTCTCCCAAGCTCTGTTTTCACTGGGACAACCTCTGTTGTGGTCCGCCAGCAGCCTTCAGAGCTGGCAACGGACAGCGATGAAGCTGAGGAAGAGCTTGGGCCAGTCCTAGAAGCTGGGGAAGGTCCGGATGAGGGCTCTGTGTCGGAGGCTGAGGTGGATGAGGGGACAGGGCCATTGGGGAGTGAGCTGCGGACTCCAGAGCCTCCAGAGGCTGACAGTAGTGAGGCAGAGGAACAGGAGGAGCCTGTTCCTAATGCATGCATGAGAAGAGCTGCCAGAAGGCAAGAGCAGTTCAAACAAAGAAGACAACTCTGGATTAGGGTCAGGAGATGATTGGCTTAAAGGACCAGCAACGGTGTTTGGGCTCTTTGCCGGAAAACAACGGGGCCTTGCGTTTGATACCCCTGGTTTAGTCTAATGAAGAGAAGGATTAGGGGTGATACGATAACTGTCTTCCAATACTTAAAGGGTCATCACACAGGATTAACATGTTGTCCAGGGGGCCTGACGACAGGATAAGAAGCAATGAGTGGAAGCTCATTAAAGGGAGATCGAACCTGGAAATAAGGATGAATTTCTGAAGGTGAGAACAATTAATTCATGGAACAGTTTGCCTCCCAAAGTTCAAGTGGTCCATCGCTGGAGGTTTTCAATGTATTTGAAATACAACCTATTTCCAATTCGAACTGTTCAAATTCCAACATGTTCTGCTCCAAGCGCACAACTCTCATTTTGAAGAAGACAACAGCTCTTTCAAGCACAACATGGGAATTTTTGAGCATCTGGAGAGTATTTAGAGCTCCACCAGGGGTGGGAATTCACTTACCTTCACTACCGCTTCGCAAATGTGAGTGTGCGCGCCTCCTCCATGCATGTGCAGAGCCTTCTGTGCATGCGCAGAGGGTAAAAAATGGGTGATGACATCCGGGCAGGTGGGCGGAGCCTCCCGCCACCAGCACTACTGGATCGCGTGATCCGGATAGAACTGGCTGAATTTCACCACTGCTCTGTTTCAGTTGGAAAATACTTTGTGCCGAATTTGAAACACCTTCAGACCCTGGTCTCTGCCCGACGAATGAGAAGAATCAGAGATCAACATCCAAGGGGGAATCAGTCTAACATGAGAAATGCACAGATCCACTAAGAAGTTAAGGTTTGTTCATTAAGAGTTGTTTCCTCCTACAAATACCTCTATGTAGCTTTTCTGCGATGTTACTTTTGTTCCGTCTGAGGGACTGAAAAACGCACCTTCAGATCAAACAGGAGTTAGGAATTGATTGCAAGCGGTTTGCCCAAGAATTCCTGCAAGACGTATTCTTTAAGGATCAGAGGAAAAGATGAGAACATTCTTCTACAAAACCACTACTGTTTAGATAGTTAGGAAGAACCATATGTTTGCTTCAGAAAGGAGAGGAATGTTTAGGAAGGGTTCAATCCCGCAAGTATGCATGGAGCAGCTGATGAATACCCATATAAACCATAAGAGCGCGGTATGCAAGAAGAGGAAACGGATATGGCCACAGACCCATACTGATAGAGACAAACAACAGATATCTTGTTAAAAGGAAGATACAGATCATCCCTCCGAAACACATGTGGCTGCCAAAAACAGCGAAGATCATAATTATGGAGGAATCTCACTGTTTATTGATTCCATGCTGGAGAATATATATACAACGTCTGCCTCCCTCCCTCCAACGTGGCTAGTCTTTGAAATCCTGAAGGCATCATCTGGCATCAATGTGCTAATCAATCCGTTGAAGTACAGCGAATCTGCATGTTCGAACCGTATTTTCAGACTTTGATGTCGGGTGACATAATTCATACGAACAGCCTGTAGCTGAACTTGGCACCATATGTCCGAGAACCTCCCTATTCATTTCCTGCTTACCCATGGAATCCCTAATGATCATCTTTCCAAATTTCTCGAAAGTATTAAAACGTGCACATTACATTCCGCCTCTGAAACTAAATCACGAGGTACCACTTTCAGAATTGCTTTGCAACGTAAGGATATGCACTTCCCAAATATACTTCCCAAATAAACCGTATGAAGAACGGTTGCAGGAACTGGGTTTGTCTAGTTCAGGGGTCAGCAACCCACAGCTCTGGAGCTGCATGTGGCTCTTTCAATCCCTCTGCTGTGGCTATCTGTCGCTGGTCGGCTCCACAATTGATAGGATTTTCAGTTAGCACAGGTAGAGGAAAAAGGATATCGTGCTAGAAGGAGACTCTGTGGTGGAGGATCCGGACTTCCAGCCAGCAGAGGAAAAAGGATGCTGCACTAGGAGGAGACTATGATGGGGGAACCGGACTTCCGGTCGGCTCTGGAATTGAACAGGGGCTTCAGGTTAGGACATTTGTGGCTCTTTGAGTGTTTAAGGTTGCTGACCCTTGGTCTAGTTTAGGGCAGGGGACTAGGAAGGACTAGGGCAGGGGTGAAATGCTCCGGGTTCGGACCGGCTCGGGCGATCCGGTAGCAATGGCAGCTGCTGGTTCGGAGGACTGGTAGCAAATATCCCTGGCCCCGCCCCCCTGCCTCTGCTGAGCCCCACCATCAGCAAAGGTTTGGTTTTTTTTTTTACTTTTAAAAGAAGGTTTTGCTTCAGCCGAAACATGCCTTTAAAAGTAAAAAAAAGCCTTTGAGGATCCCGCCCCTCAGCTGAAATCGGCAGAGCCTTTAAACTTAAAAAAAAAAGGCTACTCTGGGGATCTCACCTGAGTTCCTCATCAGCAGAACCTTAAAAAACATGATTGCTGATTACTGATCGACCTCATGGCTTTTTCCTAGCCCGAAAGCCCCAGTTTCGCTTTCAGCACCAGACAGAACTAATTTAAACTTAGCTAATCTATTTCATCACTGATGTCTGGCTTTTCTGGCTGAGGAACTCTGGGAATTGAAGTCCACAATAAAATAAAATAATAAAATAAAATATTTGTGCAGCTTTCTGAGATTTGGTGTGTTTCTGTAGTGTTTCACTCTAACTACACAAACACACAAAATCTCAGAAAGCTATATGTGGTATTTTGTGTGTGTGTGTGTGTGTGTGTGTGTGTGTGAGAGAGAGAGAGAGAGAGAGAGAGAGAGAGAGTCAGTTGTGTTGTGTTGTGTGTGTGTAAAGTGTGAAAGTTGGTTTTGGGTACCTCTTATTGTTTTTTATACTTTATTTATTATTTTTATTATTTATTGTTATTGGCCACCCCCACCCGGCCATCTGACCACCAAGCCATGCCCACCAATTAAGCCACGCCCACAGAGCCGGTAGGGAAAATTTTTAGATTTCACCCCTGGACTAGGGGAGACATGATAGCAGTCTTCCAATATCTCAGGGGCTGCCACAAAGAAGAGGGAGTCAAGCTATTCTCCAAAGCACTTGAGGGCAGGACAAGAAGCAATGGTTGGAAACTCATCAAGGAGAGAAACAATCTAGAACTAAGAAGAAACTTCCTGATAGAACAATTAATCAGTGGAACAACTTACCTCTAGAAATTGTGAATGCTCCAACACTGGAAGTTTTTAAGAAGATATTGGATAACCATTTGTCTGAAGTGGTGTAGGGTTTCCTGCCTAAGCAGGGGGTTGGACTAGAAGACCTCCAAGGTCCCTTCCAACTCTGTTATTCTATTCTATTCTATTCTATTAGAATAGAATAGAACAGAACAGAACAGAATAGAATAGAGGGACGCGGTGGCTCAGGGGCTAGGACGTTGAGCTTGTCGTTCGAAAGGTCAGCATCTCAGCAGTTCGAATCCCTAGTGCTGCCGTGTAAAGGGGTGAGCTCCCGTTACTTGTCCCAGCTTCTGCCAACCCAGTAGTTTCGAAAGCACGCAAAAATGCAAGCAGAAAAAATAGGGACCATCTTGGTGGGAAGGGAACAGCGTTCCGTGCGCCTTCAGCGTTGAGTCATGCCGGCCACATGACCACGGAGACGTCTTTGGACAGCGCTGGCTCTTCGGCTTTTAAACGGAGATGAGCACCGCCCCCTAGAGTCGGCAAAGACTAGCACGTATGTGCGAGGGGAACCTTTATCTTTACCTTTAGAGTAGAGTAGGGTAGGGTAGGGTAGGGTAGGGTAGGGTAGGGTAGGGTAGGGTAGGGTAGGGTAGGATAGAATAGAATAGAATAGAATAGAATAGAATAGAATAGAATAGAATAGAATAGAATAGAATAGAATAGAATAGAATAGAATAGAAAATTTTTATTGGCCAAGTTTAATTGGATACACAAGGAATTTGTCTCCAGTGCATAAGCCCTCAGTGTACATACAAACAACAAAATGATAAATCATAAGATACCAAAAGGAGAAGGTAATAGGAAAGATGAGAAGGATAATAGGAATACATCCACACTGCATGAATAAATGAATAGGAATAAGTCAGTGCTGTGAGAATTAGATGTTGAGCAGAGTGATGGCACAAGGGGAAAAAAAACCCTCTCCCTGTGTCTAGTTGGTTTGGCACACAATGCCCCATAGCGCCATCCTGAGGGGACCAGCTGAAACAGTTTGTGTCCAGGATGTGCGGCATCTGAAGGTATTTTCTCAGCTCTCTTTCTGGCTCGTGCAGTATACAGGTCCTCCATGGAAGGCGAGTTGGTTGCAATTGTTTTTTTTTCTGCAGTCCTAACTGTCCACTGAAGTCTGCGTCTGTCCTCACGATAACCAGCACCTTGAATTGAACCTGGAAGCAAACCAGCAACCACTGCAGCTTGCACAACAGTGTTTTGTCTGTGCTCCCCCCGAGTCGGGGCCCCTGCAAGAAAGTGACTCGGAAAGTGAGGGGGAAGGGCCATCAGGACTTACCTCTGGAGCACCGGCTTCCCTGGCTTAACTCCAGGAGCCAGAGGCAGGCCAGGTGGAGGAGATAATGAGGCCTACGTCCCCTGACTCTTCCCCCCCCAGGCTACGCCTCCAGACCTGGCTGATGGCAATCAGGCCTGGCTGGACCCTAGGTTTCGTAGGCAGGAGAGGCAGGAACAACAGAAACAAGGGTGGGGCAGGCCTAGTAAGTGTTGAGACATGGAACCACACCCCACAGGATATAAAAGCAGCAAGGGCTGCTATACCCCTTCATGGCAAGCAAATCAACTGCTTAACCAGAGCTGAAGTACTGTTTGTTCCTGGTTGGCTCATCGGCATCAAGAGAGATAACAGAGACACTTTGCAGACGCTCGGTAGTTTGCTGCCAGAGCTGATAGTTGCCGGCTAATTAAGTCATCGCTCGGACTGAGGCGAGGGGGACAGAACAAACAGCGGGGTTACATGGCCCACCCTAGGAGCAGCTAGGACTGTCTGTGTAGTTACGCTCTGTGCCAGATTTAGCTTCCAAATACTCTTCAAGGATAGCCCCAAGTAGAGTGCATTGCAGTAGTCCAAACGCAAGATGACCAAGATTTAAGTGACCGAGCACAGGGACTCAAGATCCAGGAAAGGATATGACGTAAGTGTAGCAGAACATGAAGCTGCACCAGGCTTTCCAAAGCCACAGCTGCTACCTCCTCTTTGAGCAGGAGTCATGAGTCTAAGAGAACACACAATTTACACACAGGATCTGTCTGGGGCGGTATAATCCCAGAATTAAAGATATTAAACTCCCAGATCTCAAAGCCCACTGCACCCATTATCTACTCAGTCTTGCCAGGATTCTAAATTTAAATGCCATGTTACACGAGGGTGCAGCAACACATGCTCTTTAGACAAAAAACATGATTGCAAGTGAAATATCACAGATCATTTTCTCAGGACTCAACTGAACCTTTGAAAGGGTAAAACATATGCTGGTACATCAAAAATGCTTTTGTTTTTTTGGTGTTCCACCAGGATAATGTCTTATCGCACTGACAAGTCTGCTTGGCAAATAATCAGTCATCGCAATAAATCTGCACGCAGAACCTGTCATTTCAATCTGGTATCCTGCAAATCATCCCTGATCTGAGTAACTAACTGCCAGTCTGAAATTAATTTCACTGATCAGCTCAAGAAATGACCTGCTGTTGGAACTCCCGGCATTAAATTCATATGTTTTATAAAACCGCAGGAACTTTGGAAAGTGATTTCTCCCGATCTGTCACTAAGCGAGACCATTGTTAAGGGAGCCTCGCCCCATCGTACAAACTTTCTTGCCACCAATGTAAAGGGAATTGTTGTGGTCCGCCAGCAGCCTGCGGAGCTGGCAACGGAGTCAGACAGCGATGAGGCTGAGGAAGAACATGGGCCAGTCCTGGAGGCTGGGGAAGGCCCGGATGAGGACTCTGCATTGGAGGCTGAGGTTGGGCCAGGGCCATCGGGGAGTGAGGTGCGGACTCCAGAGCCTCCAGAGCCTGACAATAGTGAGGCAGAGGAATAGGAGGAGCCTGTATCACGATACGCCGTGACTTGTAAAAAAAAAAAAGAAGAGTTGCAATATTCAAATAGAAACATATTTTAAAATGTGCTGAAGGCAGAAAGATTGGAAAAGACGCAGTGCCCGGTGTGAAATCCAGCAGGTTCTGACAGGTTCTGTAGAACCAGTTGTGGAAATTTTGAGCAGTTCGGAGAACCGGTAGCAGAAATTTTGAGTAGTTTGGAGAACCGGCAAATGCCATCTCTGGCTGGCCCCAGAATGGGGTGGGAATGGAGATTTTGCAATATCCTTCCCACAGGAGTGGGGAGGTAATGGGGACTTTGCAGTATCCTTCTCCTGCCACACCCACCAAGACACACCCACCAAGACACACCCGCCCACCAAGACCCGCCCACAGAACCGGTAGTAAAAAAAATTGAATTTCAACACTGTGCGGTGCCCTCCTAATCTTTAGCCAGGAGCTGAAGCTTAGTTTGGGTTTAGTTTGGACTTGGTGAGCGATTTAAACTGGGGAGTTTTTAAAACAATAACAACAATAACAACAAAAGAAAGTTTCCCAAAAGGATTTGCATCTAACTTCCTTGGCAGCTACTGGAATCCACTGGTATACATCCTTGAAATGGGTTTTGAACACCTGCAGCTCTTGGAGTTGCAGTTAAACTGTTTTGGGGAATTGCTCATATGCCATTTCACTCGATTTCCCCTAAGGAGGAAATTAATTTTTCAACTATGTCAGTGGGTGGGTGGGAAGGAGGGAGGGAGGGAGGGAGGGTGGCTCTATTCCATTGCTTTTTCTCTCCCCTGGCATGTTCCCTACCTTTGAAATCCTTGGGAGGGGGGAAGAGGGCAGGTGCATCAATAGAAGAGCTTTTAATCAATTGCAAGCTTGCCCAAAGCATCCCTTCAATTGGAAGTACACCTGTGGTAATAAAATCCTAGGGGAAAATAACTCACTGAATTTGCAAGGAGAGGCTGCTTGGTTACTCAGCCGGCAACCTTTAACCAAAACCATTTGCAAAGGGCATTGCTAAAGAAGAATGCAATGAATGTTTTCCAGGAAATGCAGAGGTCAGTCTCTAACCCCACAGTGCAGGACAATGCAGGTTGTCCTTGCCTTGCAACAGTTCATTTAGTGACCATTCGAAGTTGCAAACAGCACTGAAAAAAGAGGGACTTCTATGACCAGTTTTCATATTTATGACTCTTGCAGCCTCCCCAATGGTCACGCGATCAAAATTCTTGACCGCTTGGCAACGGTCTCAAATTTATGACGGTTGCAGTGTCCCCCCGGGGGGGGGAGGTGTCACGTCCTCAATTATGACTGTCATTAAGTATTGTATCATTAAGTGTTAAATTTGTACCCTATGACTATCATTAAGTGTTGTAAGTGTTGTACCTTGATGAAGGTATCTTTTCTTTTATGTACACCGAGAGCGTATGCACCAAGACAAATTACTTTTGTGTCCAATCACACTTGGCCAATAAAAAAATTCTATTCTATTCTATTCTATTCTATTCTATTCTATTTTGCGACCTTCTTATCAGCCAAGTCAATGGGAAAGGCAGATTCCCTAAACGACCGTGTTACTAACTTTACAACTGCAGTGATTCACTTAACAATGGTGGCAAGAAAAGTCATAAAATGGAGCAAAACTCACTTAAATAGTTCAATTGTATTGTAAGTCGAGGAAAATTGGGGACCCACGGAATCACACTTAAGAGGGTTTTTTTTAAAAAAAAAATCTAGAGTCTGATGCTTTGTTTGACAGCACCTTCACGTTCCAGGATTTTTTTTTATAAAAAATGTAATGTATTACTGTAAGTTTTGGCGGGAGTTTTAGGCGGGAAACATCTCGTTCCTGATTGGTTGCAGCCTCAGGCTGAAGTGTATATAAGGAGAGGTTTTTCTCCAGAGTTTTGCTGGGTCACACGATATTAAAGAGCTGTTGTCACTAACCTGGTCTCCTGCCTCGTCAATACCCGAACTTAACATTGGCGACGAGGATGGGATCTTGAGGCAGAGCACCAGAACAGAGCTGAACTCACTACGAGAATCAAACCCAGCAAGGTGATAGCGAATGCAGCGATGACCGGCTACCCGCCACCCACTCCGTTTGACCCTGCCCAGGAGACATGGGGAATATATATGACCCGTTTGAAAGTTTCCTGGAGGCAAGCGAGCTACAGGAGTCTCCGACAACCGCAAACGGGCTTACTTCATAAGCCACTGTGGGTCCGCAGTCATCGCCGTCGCAGAAGCCCTAGCGGAGCCAACACCGCTACACTCCGTGTCGTGGCAGACCCTTCAGACCCTCCTGAAGAATCACTCGCACCAGCCCGTCCAAATCGTTCGGCAGTGCGAGTTTGGGGCGCAGGCAACAAGAAGGCGAGTCTATCAGCGACTACATGGCAGCCCTGAGACAAGCCTCCAAGCATTGCAGTACCGCGATCTGGACGAAGAGCTGCTGGAACAACTTATACGGGGGTCAGAGACATCCGTTTGAGGAGACGGTTGCTAGCCAAGAGCAACCTGACATTGTAAACGCTCTGGGCGAAGCCAGAGCCCATGAGATGTCCAACCATGCAGCAGACACCTTACAAAGCGACTCACGCCGATGGCGGGCGCAAAGCCGAGCACAGTCCACCACGAAGAAACCTATCGTGAGTCAACCAGCGAAGAGGAGGAAGAAGTCCACTACACGGAAAATCGACAAGGGAAGACCGGAGGAATGCGGAAGTTGCGGGCGACATCAGCGCCAAAGATGTAAGTTCAGGGGCGCCATTTGCGGCGGTGTGAAAGGAAGGGCACCTGGCTCAAGTCTGCGAGCACCCCAACCTTCCGCCGAAAATTCAAATCGGCCAATCAGAGCGGCTCTGAGTCAGAGATGCAAACCCACATTCCGCGAAATTTCAAACCAGCCAATCAGGCGCGAGATCGGCAAGGCGACCAGCGATTGGCCAGGAAAGAAAGAGCGAAGTCAAACCGAATGACTGTTACCATAGACCACGCAGCTACCGCATCGAAGAAAAGATCTTCACAAACCCGACAATTGAAGGCGTACCGTGCCGACTGGAAGTAGACACAGGATCAGCTATCACAATCATGTCCTGGGACACTTTTGTGAAAGCCTTGCCGCACATCGCAAAGCGCAAGCTACAGAAACAACGGCTCCGGGTGCAGGATTACCAGGGCAACCGCATCCCTGTTCGAGGACAACGACCGTCGAGGTCAAGTCTGGACATACGAAAAGACCCTGCCCATCACGTTAGTCGAGGAACCTTGCCAAGCTTGCTGGGGCTAGACTGGTTCAGGCGTTGGGAATGGGGTGACTGGCGTCCACGGAGCGGATGCAACCTGCAAAACGCCCTAATGGAGGAATTCGCAGGCGTGTTCGAGGACAACGACCGTCGAGGTCAAGTCACGGACATACGAAAAGACCCTGCCCATCACGTTAGTCGAGGAACCTTGCCAAGCTTGCTGGGGCTAGACTGGTTCAGGCGTTGGGAATGGGGTGACTGGCGTCCACGGAGCGGATGCAACCTGCAAAACGCCCTAATGGAGGAATTCGCAGGCGTATTCGAGGACCGTTTAGGCAAGTACAAGGGACCCCTATCTCCTTCAATTTAGACCCCCAAATAGCTCCCATTAGGTTAAAGGCAAGGAGGGTTCCTTTTGCACTCAAACCTAAAATCGACAAAGAGTTAGATAAATTAGTCAGCCAGGGGATACTAGTGCCAGTTGACCATGCCAAATGGGAGGCGCCAATCGTCACCCTATAAAACCAGACGGGTCCATAAGAATTTGTGCTGATTACAAGGCTACCTTGAACAAAGCATTGCAAAGGAGCGCCTACCCAGTTCCAGTAGTGCAACACTTATTGCACTCACTAGGGCACGGACAAGTTTTCGCCAAATTAGACTTGGCACAAGCGTACCAACAGCTACCCGTAGATGCTAGCACAGCTGAAGCCCAGACCATTGTAACGCACCGGGTGCCTTTAAGTGCACCCGGTTACAGTTTGGGGTGAGTGTGGCCCAGGGCTATTCAAAATTTGATGGGCGACTCCTACAAGGGTTACCGGAGTCGTGCCCTATTTCGATGATGTGTTGGTATCAGGGAAGATTTAAGAGAACTGGGGAAGCGATTAAGGAAAGTTTTGGCCATTTTAGGTCGGCAGGATTAAAAGTTAAAGCAAGCAAGTGTCAGATAGGGTCGAATCTGTTGAATTTTTGGGCTATAGAATAGACAAAAGGATTCACCCACTGAGAGCAAAGTCAAGGCGATAAAGAGAGCCCCAGCACCCAAAAACAAGACAGAACTCCAGGCTTTCCTGGGTCTGGTAAACTTTTACGCCGTGTTTTTAAAAGACAAGGCAACCGTTGCTGAACCGTTGCATAAATTGCTTGGAAAAACACTGTTTGGTCGTGGGGAAGTCAGAGAATAGGGCATTTGAGGCAGTAAAAGTTTGCTATCAAGCGATAGCCTGTTAATACAATACAACAACAGACTGCCGTTAGTATTGGTTTGTGATCGTCCCCTATGGAGTAGGAGCTGTACTTAGCCACAGACTCCCAAAGCGGCACTGAAGCCCCTATAGCGTTCTATTCACGAGCGATGTCCCGGCTGAGAGAAATTACAGCCAGCTAGATAGGAGGCTCTCGCAATAGTGTCAGGGGTGAAAAATTTCACGAATCGTTTTGGGAGACTTTGAAATTATCACTGACCACAGACCACTATTGGGCTTACTGGCTGGCGACCGCCCAACGCCAGTGGCACTATCACCCGGCTGACCAGATGGACTATCTTTTGGCCGCCTACTCTTACAAACTGCAGCATCGACCTGGAAAGAGCTGGGGCATGCGGACGCACTGAGCAGATGCCCATTGCCGGAAATCGAGGACCCTACTCCGGGCACCCGTTCTACTAATTGACTCTTGGGACTCTGGGCCAGTCACATCGCAGGAAGTGGCTCGGGCCTCCTACCGAGACGTTGTCTTAAGAACTGTAATCGGTTGGGTTCAAAGGGATGGCCCGCTGCGGGCGACCGTTTTAGAGAATTTGTAAAGAAAAGAAGAGTTGCAATATGCAAATAGAAACATATTTCAAAATGTGCTGAAGGCAGAAAGATTGGAAAAGACGCAGTGCCCGGGGTGAAATCCAGCAGGTTCTGTAGAACCAGTTGTGGAAATTTTGAGCAGTTCGGAGAACCGGTAGCAGAAATTTTGAGTAGTTTGGAGAACCGGCAAATGCCATCTCTGGCTGGCCCCAGAGTGGGGTGGGAATGGAGATTTTGCAATATCCTTCCCACAGGAGTGGGGAGGTAATGGGGATTTTGCAGTATCCTTCTCCTGCCACACCCACCAAGACACACCCGCCCACCAAGACCCGCCCACAGGACCGGTAGTAAAAAAAATTGAATTTCAACACTGTGCGGTGCCCTCCTAATCTTTAGCCAGGAGCTGAAGCTTAGTTTGGGTTTAGTTTGGACTTGGTGAGCGATTTAAACTGGGGAGTTTTTAAAACAATAACAACAACAACAACAACAAAAGAAAGTTTCCCAAAAGGATTTGCATCTAACTTCCTTGGCAGCTACTGGAATCCACTGGTATACATCCTTGAAATGGGTTTTGAACACCTGCAGCTCTTGGAGTTGCAGTTAAACTGTTTTGGGGAATTGCTCATATGCCATTCCACTCAATTTCCCCTAAGGAGGAAATTAATTTTTCAACTATGTCAGTGGGTGGGTGGGAGGGAGGGAGGGAGGGTGGCTCTATTCCATTGCTTTTTCTCTCCCCTGGCATGTTCCCTACCTTTGAAATCCTTGGGAGGGGGGAAGGGGGCAGGTGCATCAATAGAAGAGCTTTTAATCAATTGCAAGCTTGCCCAAAGCATCCCTCCAAATGGAAGTACACCTGTGGTAATAAAATCCTAGGGGAAAATAACTCACTGAATTTGCAAGGTGAGGCTGCTTGGTTACTCAGCCGGCAACCTTTAACCAAAACCATTTGCAAAGGGCATTGCTAAAGAAGAATGCAATGAATGTTTTCCAGGAAATGCAGAGGTCAGTCTCTAACCCCACAGTGCAGGACAATGCAGGTTGTCCTTGCCTTGCAACAGTTCATTTAGTGACCATTCGAAGTTGCAAACAGCACTGAAAAAAGAGGGACTTCTATGACCAGTTTTCATATTTATGACTCTTGCAGCCTCCCCAATGGTCACGCGATCAAAATTCTTGACCGCTTGGCAACGGTCTCAAATTTATGACGGTTGCAGTGTCCCCCCGGGGGGGGGGAGGTGTCACGTCCTCAATTATGACTGTCATTAAGTATTGTATCATTAAGTGTTAAATTTGTACCCTATGACTATCATTAAGTGTTGTAAGTGTTGTACCTTGATGAACGTATCTTTTCTTTTATGTACACCGAGAACCAAGACAAATTACTTGTGTGTCCAATCACACTTGGCCAATAAAAAAATTCTATTCTATTCTATTCTATTCTATTCTATTCTATTCTATTCTATTTTGCGACCTTCTTATCAGCCAAGTCAATGGGGGAAGGCAGATTCCCTAAACGACCGTGTTACTAACTTTACAACTGCAGTGATTCACTTAACAATGGTGGCAAGAAAAGTCATAAAATGGAGCAAAACTCACTTAAATAGTTCAATTGTATTGTAAGTCGAGGAAAATTGGGGACCCACGGAATCACACTTAAGAGGGTTTTTTTTAAAAAAAAAAATCTAGAGTCTGATGCTTTGTTTGACAGCACCTTCACGTTCCAGGATTTATTTTTATAAAAATTGTTTATTATTTTAAAGAAAGCTAGTAGGTATTAAAACAGGCATCAGGGGACACCCAAGCCACCACCGATTCAGCCTGGCGATTAAAAGGTACCAAACCAGTTTCAACACCTTTGAGACAAATTGAGCGGGTTCTGGGAGAAATGAAGGACTTCATTATTATTATTTTTTGGTAAAACAAGGCTGTCACAGTAATGCAGAACCAGGTGGGCACGGCTGCAATAACCTGCCTGCGTTTTCATGTTTTGGTTTGCCTGGATAGCCGCAGGTGCTTATTGGAGCAGACAGCTCTGCCATTAAGCACACCTGCCTTGGAGGGAATCTGGAGCTGTACTTCCAGTAACTCATTTGGAAATTGGAAAGATGGATGAGACACGGAGCCATGTGTAAGATCATTGTGCTGGATGGCAAACTTCATTAGCTTGCCATCTCGTATTATAAACCTTGGCGCTCCCCTGGCTTTCCTTGTTTATCTAAACTGAAGGTTTCAGTACCAGCTTTGCGAGCTGTTAAAAACAAGGAAAGGATTATACTTTCCATCAGTACGGTTAGTCCTCGAATTACGACCACAATAGGGCATAACTTGGTAACGTTGAATGGTCACTAAATGAACTGTCGTACGTCGAGAGCTACCGGCGGAATGCAGTAGTGCAGGCTAATTCTGCTCACAGCCAGCAGTTCGAGTCTCACCGGCTCAAGGTTGACTCAGTCTTCCACCTTTCGGAGGTGGGTAAAATGAGGACCCAGATTGTTGGGGGCAAGAGGCTGACTCTGTAAACCACTTAGAGCTGGGGTGTCAAATTGGATTTCATTGAGGGATGCATCAGGGATGAATTTGACCTCCGGGGCCGGGGTGGGCGTGGCCAGCTCAATATCACTCATGTTGGGGATGCCTGTGGTGGACCGAGAGTTCTGCCGGCAAAAACGGGCTCCCAAGCTCCATTTTCGGCTGTGACAGCCTCCTGCAACCCTCTGCCAATGAAAATGGAGCTTGGGAGGGCTGCCGCTGCCCTCCCCAACTCTGTTTTCACTGGCAGAGGGACCGCAGGCCAGTCCTTTGCTGTTTCCAGTGTTGCCCTGCCCGCCAGATCTAAGCAACCCGCGGGCCGCATCCAACCCTCGGGCCTTGAGTTTGACACCCCTGGCTTAGAGAGTGCTGTAAAACACCACAAAGTGGTGTTTTACAATTTAAGTGCTATTGCTAAGTGCCATACTAAATTTTGCATTGGCAGATCCTGCCATTTTACCTCAAAAGAAACAGATCAAAAATTGGTTTGCATTTCGTATTTCACCCTTCATTCTACAGTAACATTGTTGATTAGATTCAAGTGCCATCTGCCTAGGTTTTTCAACCTAGACAGGTTTTGCCATCTGTCTTCTCCCAAACACTCAAGAGTGTTTTTTTTTTTTTTCATTTTCAGTATTTTTACATACGTATTTACAGGAAGACTTTTGCTTTCTAAGCTGTGGAGTAACTTGTTGGAAAGCTATTACACCAACATACACAGGCCTACGCACTGCTCCCATTGCTATTGTTCTTTGCATTGACAAAAGGAAAAAATCTATATTTTTGCAAGACCTATTGAGATAAATTCTTTTATTCCCAAGGCATTTTCTACCAAACCATTCACAACTATAAAGCTGAAGCAGAGAGAGAGAGAGAGAATATTTATTCTTAGCACTGAGAAAGTTGGTTATCGGTGCCCCTTTCCAGGTGAAAAAACATTTGCATTATTGTAACCAATTCACTTGTGCTGACTGAAAAGCTACACAAACACACCTGGGGCTTTCAAAAAGAAAAAAAAGAAAAAAGGACTAATCGTATATTAAGGTAAACATGTTAAGGACAAGAACATTTGAGTAGCTCTCCGTGTGTTATTTAAAGCAAATGGCCTTTTCTGTTCGTTGGATGTATACTGTGTGTAGTGGGGGAGGGGGAGTTAATGTGTGTGAGAATGCTACAAACTGAAGAATGCCCTCAACTATATGACATAAATAACAAAAAAAAGAATATTTTGGATTACTTTCCACTATTTCTTGACAGGGCCAATAAGGCACTTTACCCAGTGGTGGGTTTCAAAAATTTTTTACTACTGGTTCTGTGGGCGTGCCAAGGGAAGGATAATGTAAAATCTCCATTCCCACCTCACTCCAGGGGAAGGATACTGTAAAATCCCCATTCCCACCCCACTCCAGGGGAAGGATACTGTAAAATCTCCATTCCCTCCCCACTCCAGGGGAAGGTTACTGCAAAATCCCCATTTCCTCCCGATCAGCTGGGACTCGGGAGGCAGAGAATAGAAGAGGGCGGGGCCAAATAGAAGTGTTATTTCCCGATTCTCTGAACTACTCAAAATTTCCGCTACCAGTTCTCCAGAACTAGTCAGAACCTCCTGATACCCACCTCTGACTTTACCTTCCTCTGATCACTTTCAGGAAGCTACAGATGAATCTTCAGGAACCAATAACAAGGCAAACATCTGAAGATTTCTTTTGTAGATGTTTCCCCCCCCAAAAAAAATCAAGTGGTTTTTTCTAATTTCCCTGTATCAAGGCTCCTCTACAAACTTTAGGAAATCATGTTAGGAAACTAAATAAACAATATAAATCGTAAAGATACAAGCAGCAAAGTTATAGCTATAAGGAGAAAAGGAGATACGTAATAGGAAGGATAATAATAGTAATACAGCCTTAGTCAATAGTTTGACAGTGTTGAGGAAATTATTTGTTTAGCAGAGTGATGGCGTTCGGGGAAAAACTGTTCGTGTGTCTAGTTGTTCTGGTGTGCAGTGCTCTATATCAGGGATCTCCAACCTTGGCAACTTTAAGCCTAGCGGACTTCAACTCCCAGAATCCACCAGGCTTAAAGTTGCCAAGGTTGGAGACCCCTGCTCTCTAGCATCGTTTTGAGAGTAGGAGTTGAAACAATTTATGTCCAGGATGTGGGGGGGGGGGTGTCTGTAAATATTTTCACTGCCCTTTTTTTGACTCGTGCAGTATACAGGTCCTCAATGGAAGGCAGGTTAGTAGCCATTGTTTCTTGCCGAATTTAAATGATGGAAACAGGTGGGCTTCAAGGTAGCCAAAATCCACCTGTAAAGAACATTTTTGTGTTACAGTAGTTAATCATCAATATGCCATATATATATTACAATCTCCCTCTCTCCCTCACGCACACACATGTGCGAGATGCGTGGCTGGCTCTCCCTGTCACAAGCCTCATGAATCAGCTGCTTATGTCAATATCCTTGCATTTTTCTACCCTGCCTGCAGAACACCTGGATATTCGTGTTGCCGTTTGCCGAGACCCTGGCGCTTGGCGTACTTGCCAAGGACTCTGCCTGGGAAGGCTTGTTGCAAAGGCAAAGAGGTGGGCGACCTTTTTCTGATCCAGCTGGTGACTGATCCTGTGCCAGCCAATTGCCCAGGCGAGGGTTCTTTCAGAACCTCTGATGAGTCTTTATATTTGAGTGATCAGCTGGGGAAGCAAACATCTGAAGCACAACATTGATTTCAAAGTGAGGTCCTGGGCTCTAGGCTTTGGGGACATTCCCTCTCTCCTAAAAAGTCCATTTTGACTCACAGTGACTTGCCTGGGTAAATCCATATAAATTTATTGGCAGTGTTTTGAGAAATGGGTTGTCCTGGCCCAGGGATGAAATTCAGCAGGTTCTGACAGGTTCTGGAGAACCGGTAGCGGAAATTTTGAGTAGTTCGGAGAACTGGCAATACCACCTCTGGCTGGCCCCAGAGTCGGGTGGGAATGGAGATTTTGCAATATCCTTCCCCCAGGAGTGGGGAGGGAATGGGGATTTTGCAGTATCCTTCTCCTGCCATGCCCACCAAACCACAGCACGCCCACCAAGCCATGTCCACAGAACCAGTAGTAAAAAAATTTGAATTCCACCACTGCCCTGGCTGCCTCCTTAAGGCCGGGAAAGGGCTTGGGCCAAAGCCATTCAATTGGTTTCATGCCTAAGGCAGGACTGGAACTCATGGCCCATTGGTTTCTGGCCTTAAACCAATTCAAATAGTGGGGACGAAGTCGATGCATCTTAAAGGTTGAGAAACACTGATATAGGGCTATGCCAGGGGTCGACAACTTTAAACTCTCGAAGAGCCACAAAGGTCTTAACTGGAAGCCCCAGTTCAATTCTGGAGCTGACCAGAAGTCCGATTCCCCCACCATAGAGTCTCCTCCTAGCGCAGCGTCCTTTTTCCTCTGATGACCAGACGTCCGGTTCCCCCCACCATAGAGTCTCGTCCTAGCACGGCGTCCTTTTTCCTCTACCTGTCCTAACCGAAAACCCTATCAAATTGGGGAGCCGACTGGTAACAGGGAGCCGCAGCAGAGAGATGGAAGAGCCGCATGCGGTTCCAGAGCCGCAGGTTGCCGACCCCTGGGCTGTGCATTTCATTTTATTTATATCCCTCCTTTATTATTGATAACCAATTTCATGGCAGCAAACATAAACCATACTCCTTCCTCTTCCTCTTTTCCCCCCACAACAACCCTGTGAGGTGGGTTGGGCTGAGAGAATGTAACTGGCCAAAAGTCACCCAGCTGGTCATAAGTTGATGACTACCTTATCCCTTATAGCAATAGCACTTAGACTTACAGTATATACTGCTTTACAGTGCTTTACAGCCCTCTCTAAGCAGTTTACAGAGTCGGCCTCTTGCCCCCAAAAATCTGGGTCCTCATTTACCCACCTCGGAAGGCTGGAAGGCTGGAAGGCTGAGTCAACCTTGAGCCTGGTGAAAATTGAACTGCCAAATTGCAGGCAGCTGGCAGTCAGCAGAAGTAGCCTGCAGTACTGCATTCTAACCACTGCGCCACCATAGCTGATGGGAAAAATTTGTTTGGTGCTCATCATTTTTGGTACAGGAACCAGTTAAGGATGAGTACCCAGATACCATTGTAGCAATGAGGCAACTTGTCTCCTGTGAAACATTTTACCAATTCTGCGCAACCCCAATAAGACCAAGGAGCTTATAGTGTGGACTATAGAAAGAATAGATCAGACACTCAGCCCTCGGTTATCAATGGAAACCGAGTGGAGCAAGTAGCCAGTTTTAAGTTTCTGGGTGTTATCATAAAAGAGGACCTGACCTGGGGCGCTCACATTGCAGCACTGCTCAAAAGGGCCCAGCAGAGATTATACTACCTGAGACTTCTCAGGAAACAACAACTAAATGAAAAACTGCTGGTGACCTTCTACCGCTGCACCATAGAGAGTATTTTAACTTACTGCATCTTTTTATGGTTTGCCAATTGCACAGTGGCAGATAGGATAGCACTCCAGAGGGTCAACATCATTGCCCAGCCCCAGAGGATCATTGGTTGCCCTCTCCCCTCTTCGGAAGAGCTTTATAGCTCCCAATGCCTTAAGAAAATTCAAAACATTCCTAAAGATCCATCTCATCCTGGGCACCTTTTTTTTTTTTTTTGAACTATTACCATCTGGCAGACGGTACAGGTCAATAAAGACAAGGACAAATAAGCTGAAAAACAGCTTCTATCCCAGGGCAGTCACTATACTGAATTCTACTTTATGGTGCAATATTAATGCAATATCAGGGGGTTTTCAATTCAATTGTACAGAATGTGAAGGATGTGTGTTTGTGCTTTATTTTTATGGTTATAATATACACTGAAGATGGCATTTAATTTCGTTGTACAAGGTGCAATGACAATAAAGTAAATTAACCTTCTAACTTTCAGTCCAGCATTCTTGTTGCAAGAAACTAGCAAATGAACTCCAATGGCTAATCCAGGATTAGAAGACATAGAAACCAGCAACTGCCAGATTCATCTCTTAAAAGCGAGTTTAACACCAAAAGAAAAGAAAAGAAATCCTCAAACTGCGAGCTCATATGGAAGAATATTCCTCGACAGCTGAGAATTTGCAACTTTCTCTCTCATTATCTTCCAAAAAAGCATATGAAAGGCACAGAGGTCATTGGTCGATTATGCAAAGCTGGGAATAGAGAAAAAGCGAACCCTGTTTTGCTCCAACCTGTTTCACTTTAAATTTGACAGCCAATGGGACACCATATGTCTGACAGCTGTCTAAGCAAAGTAAGACTTCCAAAAAGAAAAAGAAAGAAAGAAAAAAGTTAGAGGAATACAAATCCCCCAACACGGGGATCTGGATTTGCAAGATGGGTGGTTAGCAGGAAAAAAACAGCAATGTGTCAAATATCCATTCAGAAGTCCATGGCTGATTCTAACTAAGGTACAATTATCCCTTGACTAGCTGGCTACCTAGTGCACGCATGCAAAGAGCTGGCAGAAAGCAAGAGAAGCTGACAGGGCAAGCCACCAGAATGTAAACTGACAGCAAACCCCACTGCTTACTAGCACTGATGATGTTACCTAGTTGAGTAATAAAACGTCGGCAAGAAAACCACCAAGCTCACAGAGCACCAAGGACCCCTCAAATTCTGCCTCTCTTTGTCAACCTGCAGAGACAGTTACAAAGTTGGAACAAGAATTTTAGTGTACAATTCTACATGTGTGTAGAGGAAATCACTGATTACACCAATAAACTCGCTGCTGTTATTTCTAAGACAAGTAATAGAATTCTCCTTTAGGTCTTCCACTGGTAGATAGGTGGTCCTCGACTTACAACAGTGCATTTAGTGAACATTCAAAGTTACAACGGCACTGAAAAAAAGTGACTTACGACTGTTTTTCAAACTTACAACCCACTGCAGCATCCCCACGGTTACACAATCACAATTCAGACCTTTGGCAACTGACGCAACTGATTTATGACGGTTGCAGTGTCCCAGGGGTCGTGTGATCCCCTTTTGCGACCTTCGGATAAAAGCGAAGTCCCTTGGAACGCCAGATTCACTTAACAACCATGTTACTGACTGAACAACTGCAGTGATTCACTTAACAACTCTGGCAAGAAAGGTCATAAAATGGGAGTGACCGTCTCGCTTAGCAACAGAAATTTTGGGCTCAATTGTGTTCATAACCTCTAAAATTATTGGATTCTTTTAACCTTAGAATGAGGGAAAGGTTTCCGTTCTTTTCTTCAGCCCAGAAACTAGTTTGCTCGATTCCCAAGCTAGGTGATTTTTCTGAATGAGAGGTACATTTTATTTTGGGAATGTAAACAGTCGTCCTTTAGGGCGAATGAAGAAAGGAACTGACAGTGGCCAATATTCATGGAAAGAGGCAAACCACACATTGTGTCACTTCAGGGGCAAGGATGTTGCCCCGGGTGTCCAGTAGAGAAATATGGTCAGATTCCTGGCCTGCAGCTGGAAGGCCAAAAAGAGGAAAGACCCCCCAACATCATCCCTGCAGACATATTCACAGGCAGTCTTCCTCACAGAGAGCATTTTCCTTTTATGCAGAACCTTCAGCCTGTTGATGGACTTTCAGAAATGGAAATAAATAGCTGAAAGCCTCTAGCTAAATACCGTATTTTTTGGATTATATAAGATGCACTTTTTTGTCTCCCAAAAGGGGGTGAAAATGTCTGTGCGTCTTATGGACTGAATATTGCCGAAGCCCCGCCCACCCACCAGCCATTTCTTGGCCTCTGCATGCCCTGTTTTGGGGGCTTTTTTTGGCCTTCATCAGGCCTTTCTTTTTTCAGCCCATTTTTGGGGCTCTTTTTAGCCCATTTGGGGGGCTTCTTTCAGCCTGTTTTTGAGGCTTTTTGGCCCATTTTTGAGGCTTTTTTCAGCCCATTTCTGAGGCTTTTGTCAGCCTGATTTTGAGGCTTTTTTCAACCTGTTTTCAAGGGGTTTTTTTGGCCTGTTTTTTTGGCTTTTTTGGCCCATTTTTCAGCTTTTTTCAGCCCGTTTTTTCGGCCCATTTTTTCGGCCTCTTTTTTTGGCCTGTTTTCAAGGCTTTTTTTCTAGTGGTGGGATTTAGCCAGTTCGCACCCCTTCAGGAGAACCAGTTGTTAACTTTCTGAGCAGTTTGGCAAACTGGTTGTTGGAAGAAATCATTAAAAATCAGAAAACTGGTTGTTAAATTACTTGAACCCAACCACTGCTTTTTTCTGCCCGTTTTCAAGGCTTTTTTCGGCCTGTTTTCGAGGCTTTTTGGCCCATTTTGAGGCTTTTCAGCCCATTTCTGAGGCTTTTGTCAGCCTGATTTTGAGGCTTTTTTCAACCTGTTTTCAAGGGGTTTTTTTGGCCTGTTTTTTTGGCTTTTTTGGCCCATTTTTCAGCTTTTTTCAGCCCGTTTTTTCGGCCCATTTTTTCGGCCTGATTTTTCAGAAAAAACCGAAAATGGGGCACGTGGAGGCCAAAAACTTTTTTTTGGTAGTTTTCCTCTTCTAAATTTAGGTGTGTCTTATAGGTGCTTCTCATAGTCCGAAAAATATGGTACATGCATTAGGATTTAGGGAAAAATATGGTACATGCATTTATTTAAGACAGCTTTCTCTAATCAGGTGCTCCTTAAATTAACCGATCTTTAACTCCCATAATATCCAATAAGCACGACTGGAAAATCCACTCCAACCCAGCAAGAAAATCATGGTTGGGGAAAGCTTCTTCGAATTCTTCTAGAAGACTTCATGACGCCCTCTCTTCAGCTTTAACCCGGGGGCGGGGGGTCTTCCAAACTTGGCAACTTTTAAGACTTGTGTCTATGGAGGTTCTCAGTCATGGTTGTCCAAAATGTGCTTTTTCCAAAAGGTCAACTGGACTTTGTTGTTTTCCTTGAAGAACCGAAGAAGCTTCTTGGATGAGAAGCGAAACATTTTCAAGGAAAAAACAAAGTCCAGTTGCCTTTTGAAAAAGCACCTTTGGGTTTAAGATTTGTAGGCTTCAACTCCCAGAATTCCTCAGGCTGAGGAATTCTGGGAGTTGAAGTCCACAAGTCTTAAAGTTACCAAGTTTGGAGCCCCCCCTGCTTTAAAGGATAGATTTACTGCTCCTCAATTACCCTTCTTCACATCTTCTGAGATGGTCCATTAGAACCAAGTGGTCACTTACTTCTGCTGTTGTCTCTCCGAGATCCTGGATGCTTCGGCAGCTAATTTCCTGGCGATGAAATCTTCCCTTTTCAAGACTTCTCCACTTCCTCGAAAACCCAGCTCTACCAATTGGCGGGCCATTTCTTCATTCTGGAGAAGCAAATGAGAATTCAGGTGAACCAGTACATTCCAACAACTCTCTAACTCTCTACTAACTTTACAGTAAAATTTTCATTTCACATCTTTTCTTTTATGCACACTGAGAGCATATGCACCAAGAAAAATTCCTTGGCCACACTTGGCCAAAAAAGAATTCTGTTCTATTCTATTCTATTCTATTCTAGTCTATTCTAGTCTAGTCTAGTCTAGTCTAGTCTAGTCTAGTCTAGTCTAGTCTAGTCTAGTCTAGTCTAGTCTAGTCTAGTCTACTCTAATCTAGCCTAGTCTAGTCTAGTCTAGTCTATTTTGACAGAAGAATTTACTTGGATGAGTAACAAAACTCATTTAATAAACTTTGCTCCAGTTGCCACGGATTTAACCTTTTTAGAAATGAGGTGAACCAATAGAACGCCAGGACTTTAATATTTACACACTAGCAGAGTTAGTCAAAGTTGTTTTATGACTTCTTGCTGCATTTGCTCAGTGAATCCCTGTGGTTATTAAATGAGTAACCTGGTTATTAAGTGAATCTGGCTTCCCCATTGACTTTGCTTATCAGAAGGTTACAAAAGGGGGATTTATGACTGCAAGCGTCATAAATGTGAGCCAGTTGTCATGCATCTGAATGTAAATCACATGACCGGGGGGGGATGCTGCAACGGTCGTAAGTGTGAAAAACAATCGTAAGTCACTTTTTTCAATGTTGTTGTAACTTCGAATGGTCACTAAGCGAACTGTTGTAAGTCAAGGACTACCTGCATTAATAGGGGTGTTTGTTTTCCTCCGCAACTCCATAAAGTATGATGTCTACATCAGATAACAATACCACTATTATGAGCCATGGTAGCACAGTGGTTAGAATGCAGTACTGCAGGCTACTTCTGCTGACTGCCGGCCGCCAGCAGTTCGATCCTGACCAGCTCAAGGTTGACTCAGCCTTCCATCCTTCCGAGGTCAGTAAAATGAGGACCCAGATTGTTGAAGGCAATATGCTGAGTCTGTAAAACCACTTAGAGAGGGCTCAAAAGCATTGGAAGTGGTATCTAAGTCTAATTGCTATTGCTATTGCTATGATGGCCGATATATAGCAGAGAAGAATAAATGGAAAGAAAAGGGAAATGGGGAATCTAAGACAGAAGCTTGCTGTAGACATCAGCAAAGGAATAAGGCTCTCGGGTCCTTTGCATCAAATACCCATTTCTGCAATCAGAAAAAGTGGACTTGATGGGAAAACTCTTACAAAACTGCTGTGTTAAAGATGCCACAGCTCTCTACCACATCTACTCTACCTTTCTGCCTGGAAAGAATTAGCGGCACCATTTTAAACAAAAGTGAAATAATATTTCCACCTAGTGGCAAACCTGAAGAACTGCAGTCCAATTTCATGGGTGTACATCCATTTAAGAGGTTCCGGAAAAGGTTGAGAATAGAATAGAGTAGAATAGAATTTTTTTATTGGCCAAGTGTGATTGGACACACAAGGAATTTGTCTTGGTGCATATGCTCTCAGTGTACATAAAAGAAGAAGAGAAAAGATACCTTCATCAAGGTACAACATTTACAACACAAATGATGGTCATAGGGTACAAATTTAACACTTAATGATACAACACTTAATGATAATCATAGGGTACAAATAAGCAATCAGGAACCGCAGCCGCAGGTTTCAAGGAAAAAGCCTTTTTACAAGACATACCCCAACTTCTAAAGGACATTATGGAAAACAGTGGCCTGCCTTTTCTCAAAGGAGTTCAGTAAGTCCAAGCTGGTTATTGCAGGAGAAAGCTACAAGCCATCATCAGAGGTTGAATCATCATCATCTGTCAGAGATGCTTTAGAGATGCTGTTGCACTGAGCACGGGGGTTGAGCTAGATGACCTTTAAGGTCTCTTCAAAGTGTATTGGCCTTCCTTAATCCCCTAGAATTAAACACATGCAGCTTCAACATCAACAATCACCAGGGGAGACGTGGTTGGGAAAAAGAAAGGCCCACCCATCCTGTCTACTTTTTAGCATATTTCTCAGGATCACAAATAGAACAACCAAGCCATTATGGGTAGTCCTCAATCTATGACCATCATTGAGCCCAACATTTCCACTGCTAAGCAAGATGGATTGTTAAGTGAGTTTTGCCCCATTTGGCAACTTTTCTTGTCACAGTTGTTTCATGTATCACTTTGAAGTTGTAAAGTTAAGTAACACGGTTGTTCCGATCACTTAACTTCCTTAGTAAATTGTCGTTCTATCTACGCAATACACCTCAGCAACAATGTCGACAAGGTCATTCTACGAGATTCTCGTTTTAAGATGGCATCCAATACGACCCACCTTGGTGGGATATTGGATCGTTATATATTTTCGGAGTGAAGACCTTTTAGGGGGATGTATGTGAAAGACTGAGGGTTGGCGTTAAGGCAAGGGTGGGATTCAGCTGGTTCAGACCGGGTCAGGCGAACCGGATGCTAATTTTACATCCGATTTGCCGAACCGGTAACTGCAAGGACTGGCTGGCCCCGCCCATCCCACCCCTCCCAGGAGTTTCCACATGGCCCTTTTGGATGCCAGGTAAGTACAGCATCCACATGGAGGCAAAAAAGAAAAAAGAAGAAGGAAGAAGAGAAAAGAAGAAGGAGGAGAGCGGAGGAGGAGGAGGAGGAGGAATGGTGGAAAATATCTGTAGCTCCAGTGGAGGATGAGGAGGAGGGGGAAAGTTCATTCTCCGAGCTTGTGGGCTGGTTTCCAAACATTTCATTACCAGGCTAGATAACATCTTCAGGGGAGTTTAGGGGATGGTGGTGTTCCTGTTTATAAGGGTTTCAGGTGTGGGTGTATCAAAGTGAGGGTCTCGTGATGGATCAGGTGTGAGTCATAGATGGGTCTTGTGATAAGGAGGTTACCTCAGGTCAGGGGTCATTGGGAGAGGTGAACGGCTCTCTGATTGGCCGTGAGGTCGATTTGGATTCTGCGGGTTTTCGTAGGCTGGTTGTACTGTAGATCAATGTGCCTGTTGATGAGGTTACTTGTGGAGTGCCAGGTTTTGACGAACTCACGAGCGTGGCAGGTGGTAGCGTAGCCAATTATTTTTGCGTTGCTCCAGTCGAACTAGTGCTGTTTGGTGTTGGTGTGGGAAGAGATTAAGGATTTGGGATGAACGCGTTTGACTGCCAGACAAGTATTCGTGGATCCTGGTTTTCAATTGACGTGATGTTTGTCACACCTGAAGCCCTTATAAACAAAACACTGACAGTGACATCCCCTAAACTCAGCTGAAGATGTTACCTACAGTAGTGGCCAAAGTTGTGGAAACTTTCTGGGAAAAGTATATTGTGTAAAACTAGCGAATTCCACTTTTTTTCTTCTTCTTTTTTTTGGAGTAGTACCATACAGAATAGAATAGAATAGAGTTTTTATTGGCCAAGTGTGATTGGACACACAAGGAATTTGTCTTTGGTGCATACGCTCTCAATGTACATAAAAGAAAAGATCATCAAGAATTCTAAGGTGCAACACTTAATGATAGTCATAGGGTACAAATAAGCAATCAGGAAACAATATCAATATAAATCGTAAGGATACAAGCAACAAAGTTACAGTCATACAGTCATAAGTGGAAAGAGACGGGTGATGGGAACAATGAGAAGATTAATAGTAGTGCAGACTTAGTAAATAGTTTGATAGTGTTGAGGGAATGATTTGTTTAGCAGAGTGATGGCGTTCGAGAAGAGACTGTTCTTGTGTCTAGTTGTTCTGGTGTGCAGTGCTTTGTAGCGTTGTTTTGAGGGTAAAAGTTGAAATAGTTTATGTCCAGGATGTGAGGGGTCTGTATATCAATGGAAAAATAATTTAATCAAGAATGTAATGCAATCACTTTTATGAAGGATTTGCTATTAGAATAGCAGTTACAGTATAAAGAAGAAAAGTGAAACACATAGAAAAAATGAGATATATAAAAATTATCACGTCAGTTAATACTTAGTTGAGTAACCTTTAGCATGAATTACGGCCTTACAACGTCTTCCCATGGAGTGAACCAAGTCTTTTAATTCTGCAGCTGCTATAATGTGAAACCATGATTGAAGGATTGCTTCTATTAACTGGGTGTTATTGCTGGGTCGCTTCTGACTAGCAAGTTTCTTTAGTCGGTTCCATAGATTTTCAATTGGTTGAAAGTCTGGGCTATTCCCAGGCCATTCCAGCAGTGGAATAGGATTATCTTGAAACTCCAAAAAAAAAAAAAAAAGTCATTAGCCATCAAACCTCAAAAATACACTTTTCCCAAAAGGTTTCCACAATTTTGGCCACTACTGTAGCCTGGTAACAAAACGTTCAGGAAACCAACCCACAAGCTCGGAGAACCAACCTTCACCCTCAAGGAGGAAGAGTGGCCAGAGCAGACCTAAGCAGCCAATGGAAGCTGAGCCAGGAAGCTTTGACCATAAATGTATGATGTCCAGCTTTCTCACTGAAGCACTGTGCAGGTAGTCCTCACAGTTACAACAGTTCATTTAGTGACCGTTCAAAGTGACAATGGCACTGAAAAAAGTGACATCACCATTGCTCACACTTCAGATTCCGTGTTACTAAACAACTGCAGTGATTCGCTTAGCAAGTGTGGCAGGAAAGGTTGTAAAATTTTGGCCTCAATTGTAGAGGTGTGTGAGTGTTTGTTTGTTTGTTTGTTTGTTTGTTTGTCAACAAATACAAGAAAACAAGTAACAGAGTAGACACAGCCATGGACACATGAAACATTTTTGGCACAAATAAAAGGATATAAGCAGGCAAAACATAGCCATAAACACATAGAATGATTACATATAATTGGGGACAGTAGGACAGGGACGGTAGGCACGCTGGTGCGCTTATGCACGCCCCCTTAGGGACCTCTTAAGAAACATGAAAGGTCCACGGTAGACAGTTTAAGGTAAAAGATATGAGGATTAGTAAGACTAACAACAGGATCAGGTAGAGCGTTCCAGACATTTACTACTCTATTGCAGAAGTCATATTTCCTACAATTAAGATTAGAGTGAATTACATTGAGTTTAAATCTATTGATGGCCCTTGTGTTATTACAGCTGAAATTAAAATACTCATTTACAGGTAGAACGTTTTGGTAAATAATCTTATGGACTAAGCATAGATCGGAACGTAGACAGCATTGTTCGAGGCTTTCTAGACTTAAGATTTCAATCCTGGTGGGATAGGGAATTTTATTTCGAGCAGAAGATTGGAGAACTCTCCTAGTAAAATACCTCTGGACCCTCTCTAATGTAATGATGTCTGAAATACAGTGAGGGTTCCAGGCAGATGACCTATTCAAGGATAGGTCTGGCAAAGGTTTTATATGCCCTAGTTTGGAGTACAGCATAACCAGAGAGAAAACTTCGTAAAATAAGATTGATAAAGCCTTTTTTTTTTTTTTTTTGCAACTAGTTCTACTTTTAGGGCAAAGGCAAAATGGAGAGGTTGGTCACAATCAAGCATGTTTCCAGTTGGGAAAGAAAGCTATTTTTATTTTATTATTATTTATTCGATTTTTATACCACCCTTCTCCCGAAGGACTCAGGGCGGTGTACAGCCAAAAGTGAAAACAGACAATACAATATACAATTAAAATACAAATTAAAAAGCTTATTTTATAATTGGCCTAAAAAACTTTAAAATATATAAAACTAAAACCCCTTAAAATTAATAATAGAAAATTTAAAATCAATAAAATTTAAGCCAGCCCCGCACGAATGAAAAGATGTGTCTTCAGTTCGCGGCGGAAGGTCCGAAGGTCAGGTATTTGGCGTAAACCTGGGGGAAGCTCGTTCCAGAGTGTGGGAGCCCCCACAGAGAAGGACCTTCCCCTGGGGGCCGCCAACTGACATTGCTTGGCGGACGGCACCCTGAGAAGTCCCTCTCTGTGAGAGCGTATGGGTCGGTGGGAGGCATGCGGTAACAGCAGGCGGTCCCGTAAGCTAAGATTCTTCACCGGGTCATTTTTCTTTAAGATAATACATCCATTTGGGCAACATGCTAAACTCGGTTAGCATTATCCTTGGTAGGTTTTGTGGTGGTTTGCTTTTGTATAAACCCAACCCCATTTAATTATTTTATTTATTTTTATTTATTTATTTATTTTGTTGAGTACATATTAGATAATATATATCAGTATAAGCATGAATTGAATACATAAAATGAATACAACTAAAGGGAACATTAGGACAGGGATAGTAGGCACACTGGTGCTCTTATGCACACCAGTTACAGACCTCTTAGGAATGGGGTGAGGTCAATAGTAGACAGTCTAAGATTAAAATTTTGGGGGTTTGGGGATGAGACCACAGAGTCAGGTAGTGCATTCCAGGCATTGACAACTTTGTTACTGAAGTCATATTTTCTGCAATCGAGTTTGGAGTGGTTCACTTTAAGTTTGTATCTATTGTGTGCTCGTGTATTGTATGGTCGAAGCTGAAGTAGGATTCAAATAAATCAAATAAAAAAAATAGTTTAAGATTCAAATAAACTGTGCAAACTCAAACGAAGCATTAAACTATCAGCTCTTTGTCGAGTGGGACGACAAACCCGCTTTTAACCCTAACAGAGCTCCGCTGTCCGCTTCCGTTCTCCCCGGCAGGTGTTATTGCATGCGGAAGAGCTTGCACTCGGCCCATGCTCAGAGGTGCTGTCTGCAAGCAAGGAAGGAAGGAAGGCTCACCTCCAGGTAAAAGAGGTCCTGGGTGGTGATCTGAGAATCCAAATACTCCTCGTAAGTGCTAAACTGGGTGACGATATGATCCAAGACAGCGCCGGCATCGTCGCCCTCCATGCCCGCCATCCCCGACGCCTCCCCCAAGCACGAGCTGAGCCTGCTAGCCGCGTCCCTAGCAACTGCCCGCCGCGTCCCTAGCAACCGCCCGCAGCCTGGATTGCTGTCATCCCGCCCCCTCCCCTGGCGCAGCCAATCGCTCTGAAGCCTCGAGGGCTGACCCCGCCCTCCACCAGCCCAGGTCGCCAATCGCAGGGGGAAACTGTGTTCCTAAACCCCTCCCCCTGCCACAAACACCTATAAATTATCGAAACGCGAATCTCCTCCGCCTCCTGAGAAAATGAATCTGCAGAGTCAGCGACTCACTTTGCAGAGTCTCGTCGGAATCGGTAACAGCTCCTGCCAAGAATTGGGTCTCTGAGACCCCCACCACCATCTCTGTCCTCCCCACGCCCCGCACCTTCTTTTGATGGCCACGATATAATATGGTGTAGGGTTTCCTGCCTAAGCAGGGGGTTGGACTAGAAGACCTCCAAGGTCCCTTCCAACTCTTGTCTATTCCATTCCATTCCATTCCTATTCCTACTCCTACTCTTACTCTACTCTACTCCATTCTATTCCATTTTTCTATTCTATTCTATTCTATTCTATTCCATTCCATTCCATTCTTTCTATTTTTTTCTATTCTATTCTATTCCATTCCATTCCATTTTTTCTATTTTTTCTATCCTATCCTATCCTATTTTTTTAAAAAATGTTGACACTCTGGAAAGAGTGCAGAGAAGAGCAACATTAAACTTAATGTCAACCGCTTTAATCTAGATTGCAGAAAATATGACTTCTGTAACAGAATCATCAGTGCTTGGAATACTTTACCTGACTCTGTGGTCTCTTCTCATAATCCTAAAAGCTTTAACCAAAAACTTTCTACTATTGACCTCACCCCATTCCTAAGAGGACCATAAGAGGCATGCATAAGCGCACAAACGTGCCTACCGTTCCTGTCCTATTGTTTTTCTTTTCTTCTTCATATATATATATATATATATGCTTATACCTTTATATACTATATAACCTATCTGTATGATAGTTACATATATTGTTGTGACAAAATAAATAAAAATAAATAAATAAATAACAAAGAGCATGAGGGGGCTGGAGGCTTTATAGGTTTTAATATGAAGAACGGTTGCTGGAATTGGGTATGTCTAGTTTGATGAAAAGAAGGACCAGGAGAGACATGATAGCACTGTTCAATATTTAAAGGGCTGCCACAAAAAAGAGATAGTCAAGCTATTCTCCAAAGTACCTGAAGGCAAGACAAGAAACATGGATGGAAAGTAATCAAGGAGAGAAGCAACCTAGAACTAAGAAATTTCCTGACAATGAAAAGAGCCAGTGGAACAACTTGCCTCTAGAATAGCAACAGCGCTTAGACTTATATACTACTTCACAGTGCTTTACAGCCCTCTCTAAGCGGTTTACAGAGTCAGCATATTTTCTAGTGGTGGGTTGCTCCCGGTTCTGTCTGGTTCTATAGAGCCAATAGTAAAACCGGTGGAAGGCTCTGGCCACCCACCCCATCATCAAGGGGCTTCTGCGCAGAAGCGCAAGCGCATGCTCCCATTACAAACTGGTAGTAAAGGTAAGTAGAACCCACCCCTGATATTGTCCCCAACAATCTGGGTCCTCGAGTTGTGGGTGTTGCAACACTGGAGGCTTTTAAGAAGAGATTGGACAACCCTTTGTCTGAAATGGGACAGGGTTTCCTGCTTGAGCAGGGGGTTGGACTAGAAGACCTCCAAGGGACCTTCCAAGTCTTATTCTGCAGGTCTATTCAGAAACAAGAACGGTCTCAATTGCCTTAATCTATGGCGTTTACTTATAAGTAAGCATGTTGAGGCTGCCCAGGACTCTGCTTGCTCTACCGGACAACAGAATTTCATTTTCAGTGTGTGCCAGTGTGCCCACAATAAAAAATGACAATAAAGAATATCTAAAGCTTATCTTATCTTATGCATCGTTCATTCATTCATTCGGGTTTCTCCCATTCTTCCAATATTTCTTGAGTTCCCATGTTATTTTAATTTGCAAAACCGGTTATGTCAGGCTTGAGGATTCTGCAAAATGGCTATACGGGTAATCAACTTACAACCTTTTGTTTAGTGACCGTTCAAAGTTAGAAGAGCACCAAACCAAAAAAGTGAGTTACGATACTTGCAGCATCCCCGTGGTCATCTGGTCAAAATTCAGCTTCTTGGCAACCGGTTCATATTTCGGATGGTTGCAGTGTTCCAGGGTTATTGCGAGCTCCTGACAAGCAAAAGCAATGGGGAAAGACAGATTCACTTAACAACTGCAGTAATTCAGTTGATAGCAAGAAAGGTCATAAAATGGGGCAAAACTCACTTAACAACAGTCTCGCTTAACAACAGAAAATTTGGCTTTAATTGTAGTCATAAGTTGAGGACTACCTGCATTGTATATAACAGTGTTGTGAACTTTTTCAGCACCGAGTGCCGAAATGGGAGCATGCTTGCGCAGGAGTGCTGGAAACCGGAACGGTGCAGATGCATGTGCCGGAAGCTGAGCTTCCAGTTTCTGGTGTGCACATGCAGGCTGGTCACCTGGTCTCCTGGTTTCTGGCGTGCATGTGCGCGCTAAGACCAGCTGGGCGACACGCATGTGCACGCTGGAAACCGGAAGATCAGCTTCCCGGCGCACGCACCCACGCCAGGAAGCTGCTCTTCCGATTTTTCCCGCTCCCCCGCATGCGAAGCAGGGGTGAAATCCAGCAGGTTCTGACAGGTTCTGGAGAACCGGTAGCGGAAATTTTGAGTAGTTCGGAGCCTCTTTGGCTCAGACTGGTAAGACAGTCTGTTATTAACCGCAGCTGCTTGCAATTACTGCAGGTTCAAGCCCCACCAGGCCCAAGGTTGACTCAGCCTTCCATCCTTTATAAGGTAGGTAAAATGAGGACCCAGATTGTTGGGGGCAATAAGTTGACTTTGTATATAATATACAAATGGATGAAGACTATTGCTTGACATAGTGTAAGCCGCCCTGAGTCTTCGGAGAAGGGCGGGATATAAATGCAAATTTAAAAAAAAACCTGGTAGCGGAAATTTTGAGTAGTTCGGAGAACCGGTAGCAGAAATTTGAGTAATTCGGAGAACCGGTAGCGGAAATTTTGAGTAGTTCAGACATTTTGCAGTATCCTTCCCCTGCCTACACCCACCAAGCCGCGCCCACCAAGCCACACTCACAGAACCGGTAGTAAAAAGATTTTGATTTCACCATTGATGTGAAGACCAGCTGGCCGGTGTACATGTACGCTCCAGAACACGGAAGAGAAACGGGTGACGGCTGGCATGCCCAGAGAGATGGCTCTGCATGCCACTTCCGGCATGCGTGCCATAGGTTTGCCATCACGGGTATATGAGATTATTATTCTTACATTTTTCTCTTGCCATACATACATGCCAACTCAAGATGGCGAGCATCTATACTGCTCCTCCCTCTTAATTTCCCAACAACAGCCCTATGAGGTAGGTTAGGCTGAAAAGGAGTGACTATCTCCCAATCTCTCCCCACCCACCCCCACCCCCATGGGTTTGTTTATATTTAATTTTATTTCTTGGCCACGGGGGTATATTTACGATGACTGCAGTATCCCAGATTGTTTCCAACAAGCAAGGTCAAGGGGGAGGGGAATCAGATTTGCTTAACGACCATGTGATTCAATTAACAACTGCAGGGATTTGCTTAGAACCGTGGCAAAAAAACGCTTATAAAATTGGGTGCAACTCGCTTAGCAGCTGCTTTATTTAGTCGCAGAAATTCTGGTCGGTTGTAAATTGAGAAGTAACTGTATGATCTGAATCCGACACGGTAGAAACCTGTATTTGCTCAAACCGCACTGGGACTCTTGGCTGTTTATTTACCAAAGTTATTTTTAATTCTCGCCTCAGATCATCATGATTCCTCACGCAGGCCACAATTAAAATTGATTGTTGATTGCTTTGCAGTTAAGTGTAATTGAACCTTCTTGTAATTTTCCACTACGCAATTTCAATCCAGTTCGTCTGTTTGATAGCTGTTGTCTTACAGCATTTATCAAAGTATGCAATGTTAATTTATCAAGAGAAAATGCTCTCGCCGTAAAAATCATAACACCATTTTCTGAGATAGAAAATTGATGCAGACAGTCACATTGAGTTGAGCGTGTAACCATGTTAGGTTTATTAACTGGGGGGAATTAATGGATTTTTTTTTGTGGGGGTGGGGGCAGAGGTGGGTTTCACATAATTTTACCACCACCCCCGGTCGCCGCACACTGAAAATGCACAAAAAACCCAGCAAACTGATGTAATACAGATAGTCCTCGAGTTATGGCCATAACTGAGAACAGAATTTCCGTTGCAAGGCAAATGTTCAACGAGTTGCGTCCGATTTTATGACCTTTTGTGCCCTGTTGTTAACCGCTGCAGTTGTTAAGTGAATCATGTGGCTTTTAGGCGAATCCAGCTCCCCACATTTTGCCTATCAGACGCTGGCGACAATCATAATTACATGCAGGTTACCAAGCAACTGAATTTGGAACAGGTGACCAGGTGGGGATGGTGCAATGGTTGTTAAGTATGGCCGGTTGTAAAGTCACATTTTTTCCGTGCCATTGCAACATTGAACCATTGCTATACGAATGGTTGTAAGTCGACGGCCACCTATAATAGACATTTGCAACAGGGCTAGTTTTGTTGCGCAGAGACAAAGCACTTTGGGGATTTTAACCGAAAGTGTCCAATGTTCAGATGTAATTGCTAAACAACCTACTTTTCAAGTCCCCAGGAGCTCAGCTGAGTATTTCCCCTTTGCTTTCCCACGAGACCCTCAAATGGCATAATTGCCAGGCAGCTCCATCCCAGCTGATTGGAACAAAGAAATGTGTGTTTTTTTTTTACTCTGGGTAAATCTGGAAGCCCTGCGAGAATCCCTGCGAGAAGCCCTGATGTGACTTCACCTCTCCTAACTTGCTCTTCCTATGATCAGCAGGCCCAATGACCCCAATGTTCGTTGTTGTTGTTGTTGCTGTTGTTTAAAACAAAGAACCTGGTAGCTAAAGACTTAGTAAGTGCCCCAAGCATGCCACCTTCAAAGAAAAGACAGAGAAATCGCGGATCCTTCTGTTGAAGGGATAGGTTGAGTGTTTACATCCCTGCCTTTTTCCCCAGAAAGAAATAGGTCACACACACACACATGTGTACACAAAATAGGGCGAGAAAACGAAAGGTGGGGGGGAAGGGGGAAGAGCTGATAAAGGACATGGAGCAGAGACAGAATGCAGATGGAACTGTAAAATGACAGCCATCTTGCTAGAAATGACTGTCTCGTAGCTTCCTCAAGTCCTCTGGGGCTTCCTTTTGAGGCCACCTGGGTGTTGAATCCTGTTCAGGTAGGCCTGGAGTGCCATGATGGCCATATACACACTTTGAAAATCTCTTTCCCCCGCACCACCCCTGGCTGTCATCTCACAAGGAATCAGGCAACTGCTGTATTCTTTTTGCTTCTGTGGTTCCCAAGATATTCAATCACTTCGGAACTAAGAAAAGGACACAAGTATTTCTCAAATTTCAGCGGAAGCAGAGGTGGGTTTCAGCAGGTTCTGACCAGTTTTGGCGAACAGGTAGCGGAAATTTTGAGTAGTTCGGAGAACCGGTAAATACCACCTCTGACTGGCCCCGCCCCCATCTATTCTCTGCCTCCCAAGTCCCAGTGGATCGGGAGGAAATGGGGATTTTGCAATATCCTTCCCCTGGAGTGAGGAGGGAATGGAGATTTTGCAATATCCTTCCCCTGCCACGCCCATCAAGCCACGCTGACAGAACTGGTAGTAAAAAAAATTGAATCCCACCCCTGAGTGGAAGGAAAGCTTGCCTTCAGAAATTGTGGCTGCTCCATCACCAGAGGGTTTTTAACGAAGAGATTGGACAGCCATTTGTCAGAAATGATATAGCGTCTCCTGCTTGAGCAGCGGGCTCGGCTAGAAGACCTCCGAGGTCCCTTCCAAGTCGGTTATTCTGTTATTAAATCATTTACAAAAGAAAACAGGATCGAATAAAGCCCAGGGAAAACTAACACTGTGGAAAACCAGTGTCACAAGCAATAAAAAAAAAAAAACACTGAGAGGATTTTGCCTCTTGTAGGCCCTTGGTTTTGCTTGATGGGATACAGTACAGGCAGCCCTCTACTAAGTAACAGAATAACAGAGTTGGAAGGGACCTTGTAGGTCATCTAGTCCAACCCCCTGCCCAAGCAGGAAAACCTACACCATTTTGGACAGCTGGCAGTCCAGTCTCTTCCTGAAAGCTTCCAGTGTTGAAGCTCCCACAACTTCTGAAGGCAACTTCTATTCCACTGGTTGATTGCTCTCTCACTGTCAGAAAACTCTCCTTATTTCTAAGTTGAATCTCTCCTTTTTCAGTTTCCATCCATTATTCCTTGTCTGGCCTTTGGGTGCCTTGAAAAATAGCTTGACCCCTTTCCTCCTCTCTGTGGCAGCCCCTCAAATATTGGAAGACTGCTATCCCCTGGTCCTTCTCTTCACTAGACCATCCGTGCCCAGTTCCGTTCAAAGACTAGCCATGCCTAGCAACTGTTCTAAACTACAACCAATCCCAAAAAAGAGACTTACAATCTGGATCTGAAGTTCTATGAATCTCTCTCCCCGCACAGTCCCGTGTCCACATTCTGGGCACTTGGTAACATGGGTGCATTTATGGCCATTTGTAGAATCCTGTGGTCACATGGCCATGTTTTACAATAGTTTTGCCGAAAACCAGCACTTACTTCCAATTTTTGGCAAAACTGGCAAAGCAGCAAACGATTAGTTTGTTTAGCAACCATGCTGTTTGCTTAACAAACTCTGCAGAAAACAATGTAAAATTGGGTCATTCACATGACTGCCCCTTTTTACGACCGTTACAAGTTATGATCATAATGAACCATTACCTGCACAGTAATCGTCAAATAATGTCACTCAGGCAAACCCTATATACATGGAAGCACCATGGTGGCGCAGTGATTAGAATGCCGTATTGCAGGCTGACTCTGCCCACTGCCAGGCGTTCGATTCTCACCAGTTCAAGGTAATCCTTATGATTTATATTGATATATTGACCATCAATTGTGTTGTAAATGTTGTACCTTGATGAAGGTATCTTTTATTTCATGTACACTGAGAGCATATGCACCAAGACAAATTCCTTGTGTGTCCAATCACACTTGTCCAATAAAAAAAAATCTATTCTTCTACTCTATTCTATTCTATTCTATTCTATTCTATTCTATTCTATTCTATTCTATTCTATTGATGCAGCCTTTCATCCTTCCAAGGTCAGTAAAATGAGGACCCAGATTGTTGGGGGCAATAGGCTGACTGCTTAGAGTGGGCTGTAAAGCACCATGAAGCAGTATATAAGTTTAAGTTATATTGAGGGAAGTAAGCAGTAGGGTACCACAAGGTTCCATCTTAGGCCCAGTACTCTAATATCTTCATAAATGACTTAGATGAGGGAATAGAAGGGAAACTTACCATATTTGAAGATGATACTAAACTGGCAGGAATAGCCAATACCCTAGATGATAGGCTTAAGATCCAGATAGATCTTGACAGACTGGGCCCTATCTAACAAAATGAAATTCAATGTCTTACACTTAGGCAAGAAAAACCAAAAGTACACCTATAGACTGGGTGAAACCAGGCTTAATAGTAGTAACTGTGAGAGGGATCTTGGAGTCTTAGTGGACAACCAATTAAATATGAGCCAACGGTGTGTGGCGGCAGCCAAAAAAGCCAATGCAATCCTAAATTGCATTAACAGAGGAATACAATAAAGATCAAGTGAGGTACTAATGCCACTCTATAAAGCCTTAGTAAGACCACACCTAGAGTACTACATCCAGTTTTGGTCACCACACTATAAAAAAGATGTTGAGACTTTAGAAAGAGTCCAGAAAAGAGCAACCAGGATGATTAGGGGACTGGAGGCTAAAACATATGATGAACAGTTGCAGGAATTGGGCATGGCTAGTCTAGTGAAGAGAAGGACCAGAGGAGACAGGATAGCCGTCTTCCAATATTTGAGGGGCTGCCACAGAAAGGAGGGGGTCAAGCTATTTTCCAAAGCACCCAAAGGCCAGACAAGGAATCATGGATGGAAACTGATCAAGGAGAGAGATTCAACCTAGAAATAAGGAGAAAATTTTCTGACAGTGAGAACAATCAACCAGTGGAACAGAAGTTGCCTTCGGAAGTTGTGGGAGCTTCATCCCCCTATCCCCTATCACAGGGGCCATGATAGCTCAGGCTGTAAAGAAGCCTGTTATTAGAACACAGCAGCCTGCAATTACTGCAGGTTCAAGCCCGGCCCAAGGTTGACTCAGCCTTCCATCCTTTATAAGGTAGGTAAAATGAGGACCCAGATTGTTGGGGGGGGGGCAATAAATTGACTTTGTAAAAATATACAAATAGAATGAGACTATTGCCTTATACACTGTAAGCCGCCCTGAGTCTTCGGAGAAGGGCGGGATATAAATGTAAACAAACAAACAAACAAAAAAATCCCTGGAGGCTTTCAAGAAGAGACTGGATTGCCATCTGTCAGAAATGGTGTAGGTAGGGTCTCCTGCTTGGGGGGGGGGGTGGGGGTTGGACTAGATCAGGGGTCCCCAACCTTGATCACTTTAAGACTTGTGGACTTCAACTCCCAGAGTTCCTCAGCCAGCAAAGCTGACTGAGGAATTCTGGGAGTTGAAGTCCACAAATCTTAAAGTGACCAAGGTTGGAGACCCCTGGACTAGATGACCTACAAGGTCCCTTCCAACTCTGTTAATCTGTGTCTAAAAGTGCTATTGCTGTGCGCTAACTGCTCCTTTGGATGACTTGCATAATCCCAAATCACAAAAGACAAGGACAGACAGAAGGCAACCCAAATCCCGCAGACACGATTTGCATTTTCAGTGCGTAAGGCCAAAGAGAGAGTTTTCATCGGAATGGCTGACCCTGTCATTTGCCACCGCCGAGTCAGGAGTGAATCATTCCAAACACTGAATTCATTTTTTTGTTTCCAGCTGTGTGAAGCAGCAATAATGAGGACACATTAGGGGAGACGTTCAAAAAAAAAACCAGACACCTCGGATGGCGCACAATTTTTCCGAGAAGGATGACTGCACAATTTTTTTTAAAAAAAAAATTATTATTTTTTGCAGAGCATGAACTGTGATCGAAAGCTGGAGCTGAGAGAACAAACCCTCTCTGCTGTTATCACATTTATCCTCAAAGTCAGACGGATTGCCGGCCCTGCATTATTTAAGGAACACACAGAACTGAGATAAAGCGATGAGGAATTCAGAAAATGAAAAGCTGCCATGAAAGATGGGTCAGTAAAGACACGTGCGCTTTGCTTGGTTTAAATTTGTTTCCCTTTTGTATAAAGGGCAAGGCTTCCTTTTACAGGTTTTACAGGGACTCCACGACTTATGACCGCAGTGGAGCCCAAAATGTATGTTGCTAAGAGAGACATATGTGAAGTGAGCTTTGTCCCATTTTACGACCTTTCTCGCCGCAACACCCTTTTGCGACCTTCTGGCAAGCATAGTCAAGTGGGAAGCCAGATTCACTTTACAACTGTGTTACTAACTGAACAATCGCAGTGCTTCACTTAACAAACGTGGCAAGAAAAAATCATACAATGGGGCAAAATTCACTTAACAAATTTCTCACTTAGCAACATAAATTCTGGACTCAATTGTGATCGTAAGTTAAAAACTATCTGTATTCTTTATTTTCCGTCGCATTTCATGGATCAGTTCTTAATTTCAGCGTTGGTATATGAACTTGCATACGACAATGTATTTCATCCATGTGACGAAATATTGCAGAAAATCGTAGGATCGGTATGGGTCTTGGGAACTATATTCCGAGAATCAAAGGTGGTATTCAGCTGGTTTAGACCGGTTCGCTTGAACCGGTAGCAGAAATCGCGGATGGGCCCAGCCGCCTGCCCCAGCCGCATGCCATCCTATTTAGGCACGTGTTTGAGGCTGGGTGCATGCGTGGAAAGCACGCGCACCAGCAAAATATATGCACAGAAGGCTGGGTGCATGCATGGATGGGGTGTGTGTGAGCGAAGCGCAAGCGTGTGCACACACACATTTGCGAACCAGTAGGGAAAGTAAGTGAATACCATTCCAGCCAAGAATAAAAGCTGGCTCGTGGGCACGAGATGGTTGTACTTCAGAAACAGTGGTGAAAATATGTTTGATCAAAGCAATGTGAGCTGTAACGGGACGCTTAAAAATGAATTCTTTAGAAAATGAAAAGAGAAACCCTGCAATAAAGCTCGCAAATAAAACTGTGTGCACTGTAGAAGGAAATGGGAGGTGGGGTTTTCTTTGGTCATTGGATCTATTAAACCACTCAGTGAAAAATCAGAAAGGACGTTGGATCGTAAAATTCACGGCCTTCGCTGCCTATACACAATTCGGGAAATAAAAGAAGATGTGCTTGAATTCTCAGCACAAAAAGACATACACAGTTTAATAGCCGTCATGGAAAAAATGGGTAGGACAACTCTCATAACTGGGCGATAGTAACTGCAGGATGCAGTTTGTTCAAAAGGCAAAGAAGCAATGGAAAAAGGACAGAGTCTATATCCAGTGGTGGAATTCAGCCGGTTTGGGCCAGTTCGGGCAAACCGGTAGTTAAATTTCTGGCTGGCCCCACCCCGCCCCTTCCAGGAGTCCCAATGTGACCCATTTTGGCTCCCAGGTAAGTGCAGGGAGGCCAACTATGCCCAAAATGGGGGCGTAGGGGGGTGTCTGCAATGCACCCTCCCCACAGTCCATTTTCGCTCTCAGGAGGCTGCAAGGAGGCCTACTAGGCCCAAAACAGGGCATGGGGGTGCGGCACGGGCCCACCCATTTTCCCTCACAAGAGGCTGCAGGGAGGCCTATTAGGCCCAAAACGGGGTGTGGGGGGTGCGGCACGGGCCCACCCACGTTCCATTTTCCCTCACAAGAGGCTGCAGGGAGGCCTATTAGGCCCAAAACGGGGCGTGGGGGGTGTGGCACGGGCCCACCCACATTCCATTTTCCCTCACAAGAGGCTGCAGGGCGGCCTATTAGGCCCAAAACGGGGCGTGGGGGGTGCGGCATGGGTGCGGCACAGGCCCCCCCACAGTCTGTTTTCACTCACAGGAGGCTGCAGAGAGGCCTACTAGGCCCAAAACAGAGCATGGGGGGATGCAGCACGGGCCCACCCATAGTCCGTTTTCTCTCACAGGAGGCTGCAGGGAGGCCTACTAGGCCCAAAACTGGGTGCGGGGGGGTGCAGATTGTTCCCCCCCTTCCCGTGGCCGGTTTTTGCTCCCAGGGGGATGCAGGAGGCCAAACGCTTCCGGTCACACCTCCTGGCCATGCCCACCATGGCCATGCCCACCCAGCCGGTCATTAGGGCAGAGAACTGGTTGTTAAATTATTCGAATCCCACCACTGTTTATATCTGTTCCTAACGAATGACAGAGCATCTGGGTTAAAATGGGAAAAAAAAAAAAAAAGCAATATCTGTTGTTACCCAGGATAAAGCATGAAGTAACAGAGACTAAAGGCTTTAACTATTCCAACATTTTTTATTTTATTTTATTTTGTCATAACATTATATACAGGAACATATATTGAAAGGAAACAATAGGACAGGAACGGTAGGCACTTTTGTGCTCTTATGCAGGACCCTTATAGTCCTCTTAGGAATGGGGTGAGGTCAATGGTAGACAGTTTTTGGTTAAAGCTTTTAGGAGTTTTTTTTAGGAGTTTTAGGAGTTAAAGCTTTTAGGAGTTGGAATATGCTAGAATAGAAATCGACCAGGCTTGATCCTTCTAGGAAATACTTGGCTTGGCTTGTTGATATATTTGTCCTTTGGAAAGGTTGGAGGAAGGCACCTTAAGGACACGATTCACATAAATAAAAATAGACCTAAGTTACAGGATAGCAAATTCCAGCTGAGGGTTCGTGGAAACTCTCCAACGGGAAGTAAAATTTGACAGCATGACCTACTATCAAGACAATGATGAGCTTCCATTCCCTGGATGTGTTGTTAGTAGAAGTTGGATGGCTTCCTTCAGAGGCTGAAGGAATATAGCATCCAGTTTTGGTCACCACAATGTAAAAAAAGACGTTGAGACTCTAGAAAAAGAGTGCAGAGAAGAGCAACAAAGATGATTAGGGGACTGGAGGCTAAAGCATATGAAGAACGGTTGCAGGAACTCGGTATGTCTAGTTTAACGAAAAGAAGGACTAGGGGAGACATGTTAGCAGTGTTCCAATATCTCAGGGGCTGCCACAAAGAAGAGGGAGTCAAGCTATTCTCCAAAGCACCTGAGGGCAGGACAAGAAGCAATGGGTGGAAACTATTCAAGGAGAGAAGCAACTTAGAACTAAGGAGAAATTTCCTAACAGTGAGAACAATTAACCAGTGGAACAACTTGCCTCCGGAAGTTGTGGGTGTTTCAACACTGGAAGTTTTTAAGAAGAAATTGGACATCCATTTGTCTGAAATGCTATAGGCCAGTGATGGCGAACCTTTTCCGGACCAAGTGCCCAAACCCCCCAAATGCAATGCGCACGTGGCCCCACATCCCACCACACACATGCACAGGCGCCCCCACACGCACCCCGCCCCCTGAATGCACACGCTCACCCCGCACACACTCCTTTCCCCACACATGCACGCACGCCCCCTGCACGTTCCCTGCCCCCCCACACATGTGCAGCAGAGACCTGAAGACCAGCTGGCCGGCTGGAGGCGCATGCGCAGTGGAGCTGAAATGGGGCTATGCTCGCATGCCATCAGAGAGGGCGCTGCGTGCCATAGGTTCGCCATCACGGGTATAGGCTTTCCTCCTTGAGCAGGGAGCTGGATTAGAAGGCCTCCAAGGTCCCTTCCAGCTTGGTTATTCTGATTCAATTTAGATTCCTGCTTGAGGTCGCCCTCCATGCGTGAAATAGCCCTTTCCAATTCTGTGATTCTGATAAGAAGCTTTCATCCCAACTGAATCCATAATAAAGAACTAAAATCTCTTTTGGGTCTTCACAGTTCTCTGCCTCGACTGAATCTTAACCCAGCAGAAAATTTACTTACTTATTTATATATTTACCGCCAGGGTTTTTCTGATCCCTAGCTCTGTAACTTTAGGCAGCTTAAAATATACAGTCAAAAAGCAACTATAAAACACTTTCAAAATGACCACAGCAATGAAAAAAGTGACTTACAAATGGTACTCACACAGCCACTGGAGCATTCCCATGGTCACATGATCAAAATTCACTGTGCTTGAGCCACGGTGGTGCAGTAGTTAGAGTGCAGTACTGCAGGCTACTTCTGCTGTCTGCCGGCTGCCTGCAATTTGGCAGTTCGAATCCCACCAGGCGCAAAGTTGACTCAGCCTTCCATCCTTCCGAGGTGGGTAAAATGAGGACCCAGATTGTTGGGGGCAAGAGTCTAGCTGACTCTGTAAACTGCTTAGAGAGGGCTGTAAAGCACTGTGAAGCGGTATATAAGTCTAAGTGCTATACCTATTGCTATTATCTGTAGAATTACTTAGGAGCCGTGGTGGCGCAGTGGTTAGATTGCAGTATTGCAGGCTAATTTCTACCGACCGCAAGCAGTTCGATCCTGACCAGCTGAAGGTTGACTCAGCCTTCCATCCTTCCGAGGTGGGTAAAATGAGGACCCAGATTGTTGGGGGCAAGAGGCTGACTCTGTAAACTGCTTAGAGAGGGCTGGAAAGCACTGTGAAGCGGTGTATAAGTCTAAGTGCTATTGCTATTGCTTGGCAATTGGCAGGTATTTGGGAGGGTTGCAGCGTCCCGGGGTGACGTGATTTCTATGCACAATCTTCCCAACCAGTTTTTGACAAGCAAATCCAATGGGAAAAATTGGATTTGCTTAACAACCCCGTAATTCACTTAACTGTGTGATTCCCTTAACAATAATGGCCAAAAAAAAAAAAAGGCAGTAAAATCAGGCGTGACTTCCTTAACAGCCACTTTCCTTAACAATGGAAATTCTGGTCCCAATTGTTATAAGTCAAGGACTACCTATAGTTAAACATTTTCCTCTTTGGAAGAGCATAGCTTCCAATGGTTTTTGGAAAGATAACCAGAATGGTAGCCAACCTGACCTCTGAGGAGATGTTGTTTTCATAGATAAGGATTATTTCAGGAGTGAAATCCAGCAGGTTCTGACAGGTTCTGGAGAACCGGTAGCAGAAATGTTGAATAGTTTGGAGAACCGGCAAATACCACCTCTGGGCTGGCCCCAGAGTGGGGTGGAAATGGAGATTTTGCAATATCCTTCCCCTGGAGTGGAGTGCGAAGGGAGATTTTGCAATATACTTCCCCTGCCACGCCCACCTAGCCACGCCCACAGAATCAGTAGTAAAAAAATTTGAATTCCACCACTGGATTATTTATTTAAAGTAGGGGTGTCAAACTCAAGGCCTGCAGGCCAGATCCGGCCCTGCGGGTTGCTTAGATCTGGCCTGCGGTGCCTCTGCCAGGAAAAATATGCCCTGTTTTTGCTGGCAGGGGACTGCTGGAGGCCTTCGTTTTGGAACCACCCATCTCCCTCCCAGAGGGACTCTGGGCTTTGTACAATAAAATCTTTGTGTGTTAGTTTGTACCATAGGGGTGTGGTGGCTCAGTGGCTAAGACGCTGAGCTTGTCAATCGAAAGGTCGGCAGTTCAGCGGTTCGAATCCCTTGTGCAGCGTAATGGGGTGAGCTCCTGTGACTTGTCCCAGCTTCTGCCAACCTAGCAGTTTGAAAGCATGTAAAAAATGCCAGGTTGAAAAATAGGGACCACCTTTGATGGGAAGGTAAGAGCGTTCCGTGCGCCTTTGGCATTGTTCTGTTTCCCTCCCCCCAATACTCCCAGCAAAGAGTCAGTCAGAGGCCTTCTTTTCTCCTTTTATTTACATAAATAGATGTCCTGGCCACGTCTACCCACGGGCCTGCCAAGTTTCTGGAGATAACGAGGAAATTATAGATAAGGCCAGAATTACTCACGAATATATTCTTCCCTCCATTGATACAGTTTGCCCGCGCAAATTCATTGCTTTGTCCAAGACAAAAAACCAGGAAGTCCCGCCTCCTATTTATAGTCTCTGCAGATGTCACTGCATGACAATTATGACTTGGCTTTATCCCAACTCTGCTTCTGCTGCGCGCGCCAGTCACATCTGCGCAGTCTTGCATCACTCCAAAACTGTTCTTGGGGCGTTGCCAAATCAGAAGAAGGCTCCAGAGAATCAGGTCTTGCCGGCCCCTCCTCCTCCCTTTGAGTGGGTGCCAGGGAGGGAAAGGGCTCAAGAGAAGCAGGGCTTGCCAGGTCTTCTCCCTCACTTTCTGAATCATCCGAGTCCAGGAGTCCGGGTCCAGGAACCTGGGTCACAACAGGCATTTAGTCATGCCGGCCACATGACCATGGAGATGTCTTCGGACAGATCTGGCTTTTTGGTTTTGAAATGGAGATGACCACTGCCCCCTAAAGTCAGGAATAACTGACACATATGTGTGAGGGGAAATTTCACCTTTTGTACCATAGCTTTATTGTATTTACAGATAACTCAAGGCTTCAAATATATCCAACACATTTTTCCTCCTCTTATTTTCCTCACAGCAACCACTCTGTGAGGTGGGTTGGGCTGAGAAAGGAGCAAACGGTCCAAGGTCACCCAACTGACTTCCATGCCTAAAAGTGAGATTAGAACTCATGGTCTGCCCCTTTCTAGCCTGGTGCCTTAATTACTAGACCAAGCTGGTTCTATTAAAATGCAAAAAAAAAATGGTATATAAAAGATGAAACTTAAAAAGAGGCAAGGATGATTATGAATACTGTTAAAAATTAATTGAAACGTGAAGGGAGGGCTGCATCATACTGAGATATTTAAGTATGGATTTTAAGGGGAAAATAATTGAAATAAAGATGATTTTTTTAAAAAGAATTTTAATGTTTATGAATCACTGTTGGGTAAAATGCAAGAGAATTTAAAATTATGTACAGTAGTTTCCAAATACAAGTTTATTATTGTTGTTGTTGTTGTTGTTGTTGTTGTTATTTCTACAGGGTTTTTTTTCATTTTTTCCCTTTTCCTCTTTTTTGCATGGCTGCATTCATCTATCTTTGGTACAATGACAAATAATTGTAACATCGTTATTAATATTATGTTTCTCGTTAATAAAACTTCCTAATTATTTCTTAAGATGGCATCATGAACATAATTCTATACAATTATTAATTAAACAGTTTATAATAATTTTTATAATTAAAAAAATGTTTATAATAATTGTAAATTATTTGTTTACTGACCGATGCTTTATCCATCACTGTATGTATATATCTATCTAACTCCTGTGTCTTTTTTTCCTTTTATGGAACTATTTATCCCGTTGCTTTAAATTTTTTAATAAACAAATTATTACAAAAGAAAAAAAAACAACTTCCAACCATACAGTGCTCTTACAGAATTGGCACAGTATGGGGTTTTTTTTTATTACATTATGTCATTTCCAATAATTCTTAGTGGTTGATGAGCTTGGGAAAATCTCTTTTCATTCCTTTCTCAACTGAGAAACACCGAATAGCATTTCTGACCCTGGCTTGCGTTCCCAAGAAACTTTGCGCTTTAGTAGGTCAGTTAGAGACCTCCCAGATGCCTTCACACAATGCTTGAGGTTTCCTCTTTAGAGATTACGCAGACAAGTCCGGTCTGTCTGATTAATGATTCAATATTTTGTATAAACCCAGAAAAGGGGTTAAGTTAGTCACCATGCTAAATGTTTGATGTGAATAAAACCACCCGAAAATCAGGCAGTATCAGAAAAATATTGGGGGAGTCATAACTATTCGGAGTAGGATAAAAAATGGAAGATGAAAGTACTTCCTTTCTTTGTAAAACTTTTTCAATAAAAAGAAAGAAAGAAAGTACTTCCCCCAAATAATGTTTGGGTTGGGGAGTGTTGCTTTTTAGGCAAGATAATATTTGACTTACTCAACATACACATAACAGAAATATATATGGTAGAAATACAAATAAGCAGAGGAAAACAGGTTGTTTCCTGCTATTTATTAAGTCAAGTCTCTCTTTCGTGATCAAAAGCCCATTTAAAATAAAGCTCAATTGTAAAAAGAGAGAGAGAAGGAGAGAGAGAGAAAAGGAGAAGGAGGGGGAGAAGGAGGAGGAGGAGGAGAAATAGAAGAGAAGAAAGAGAAGAGAAGAGAAGAGAAGAGAAGAGAAGAAGAGAAGAGAATTCTTTATTGGCCAAGTGTGATTGGACACACAAGGAATTTGTCTTTGGTGCATACGCTCTCGGTGTACATAAGAAAAGATACATTCATCAAGAATCATAAGGTACAACACAATGATAGTCATAGGGAACAAATAAGCAATCAAATCCTAATAGAAAACAGTCAATATAAATCTTAAGGATACCAGCAACAAGGTTACAGTCATATAGTCATAAGTGGGAGGAGATGGGTGATAGGAACGATGAGAAGATTAATAGTAATAGTAATGCAGACTTAATGAATAGTTTGACAATATTGAGGGAATTATTTGTTTAGCAGAGTGATGGTGTTCGGGGAAAAACTGTTCTTGTGTCTAGTTGTTCTGATGTGCAGTGCTCTATAGTGTCATTTTGAGGGTAGGAATTGAAACAGTTTATGTCCAGGATGTGAGGGGTAAATATTTTCACAGCCCTCTTTTTGACTCCTTCAGTATACAGGTCCTCAATGGAAGGCAGGTTGGTAGCCATTGTTTTTTTTGCAGTTCTAATTATCCTCTGAAGTCTGTGTCTGTCTTGTTGGGTTGCAGAACCAAAAAGAAGGAGGAGGAGGAGGAGGAATAATATTGTAATATTAACTGGGCTTATCAATTGGTTGGCTGAACATTCTGCATATGACAGAGAAGAATTTAGCTGCACTTAGGGTAACTGAGTTATGTTACTTGCAACTTGCCAATTATTAAGCGGGGGGGAGGGAAAGGAGGAACCCCCCAAAAAATTGATTTCAATACACAAAACCCGGCAGGTGAATTTTATTTTTATGGCACGAGGCTTAATATTATTGTCTGAAATTTGTCTGAAGCATCCTTTCAAAAACCTATTCAGGACCAGCTGATGATGGGTTCCATTTTTCTGATTATAGCTGTTAATAAACATCAATGGAAGCGGATGATATTTTGGCTTAAAGATAAAAACTACAAAGAGTGACTGTGGATTGGAAGAAAGGGCTTCAAAGATGTGCTTCCTCATTGGTTGTGACTTTTAAACTCCAGTAAGCCCTATTTTTGGGGGCGTGCGATAGATAAGAAAGCAATGATAGAAATCAGGACTCTAGTATGTTTTGCCTGCAACACCATCCTGCAGTTAAGCAAAAAATGGCAGCCGAAACCACAGGTCTTGTCAAGTATTTGATTTTACCTGCAATAGAAAGGACCGCAGTAGCTCAGTGGCTAAGACGCTGAACTTGTCGATCGAAAGGTCGGCAGTTCAGTGGTTCGAATTCCTGGTGCCGCGTAACGGGGTGAGCTCCCATTACTTGTCCCGGCTTCTGCCAACCTAGCAGTTCGAAAGCACGTAAAAAAAATGCAAGTAGAAAAATAGGGACCACCTTTGTTGGGAAGGGAACAGCGTTCCGTGCGCCTTTGGCGTTGAGACATGCCTGCCACATGACCACAGAGACATCTTGGGACAGCGCTGGCTCTTCCGCTTTGAAATGGAGATGAGCAACGCCCACTAGAGTCAGAAACAGCTAGCACATTAGGGATTCGAAGTAGGGATTCGAACTGCTGAACTGCTGACCTTTTGATCGACAAGCTCAGCCTCTTAGTCACTGAGCCACCACATGCCTTTCATTTTCATATTTAGGGATGTTGAATTTTCCTTTGCACTAAGGTAGCAACATGTGAATGCCCCTTCCAGTGGTGGGCTGCTGCCGGTTCGGACCCATTTGAGTGAACCAGTAGTTCCAACGATCAGCTGGCCCCGCTCAACCACTCCTACCCTATCCTGTCCTATATTTCCTTCTTTCTGGCTCAGCTGATTCTCGCGGCACAGCACCTCCACTGTTCTACTTACGGGGCTGCCTTAGAAGGTAAGCAGCTGAGCTTCATATTGCTGTATTTTGAACGCTGCGCACAAGTGCGTTAGGCAAGTGCACATTCACAGAACCGGTTGTTAAACCGGTTGCAGCCCACCACTGCCCCCATCTCCATTCTGGTCAACCCCTGAGGTCTCCCCACTGGAACTGCCAAGTTTCAGCCAGAGAGGAAGGTCCTAAAAGAAGACAAAAATCTCCATTAATGTCAGGATTTATTTTATTTTTTAACAAGAGGAACCGTGATTCCTGCCATTTGCACGTTAAAAAAATGATTTAACTTTCGAGCCTGAAATTTCAGAAGCAAAGAATTTAAACTGGCCAGAGAGACAAGAGTTTTAAAGAGGCATCTTCCCATATTTTGAGGAGTGGTTGGATAAGATACAGCTGGTCCTTGACTTACAACCATTCATTCAGTGACCATTCGGAGTTACAATGGCACTGAAAAAATTGACTTACGACCACTTTTCATACTTATGACCCTCGCAGCATCCCCTTATGACGGTAGAAGTCTCCCAGGGTCACATGATCCCCTTTTGGGACCTTCTGACAAGCAAAGTCAAAGGGAAAACCAGATTCACAACCCTGTGTGACTTAGTGATTCGCTTAACAACCGTGGCAAGAAAGGTCGAAATGTGAGGTAAAACTCATTGAACAGCTGTCTCACTTAGCAAACATAAATTTTGAGCTCAATTTTGATCATAAATCGAGGACCACATATACTAGATGTTTATTTAATTATAAATAAATAGCTTTTCTTGCTGTCAGTTTTTATTGTTGTTGTTTTATCCTTTTTTGGTGCAGATCATGTTTCCCTAGGTATGAGCTTGTCAAGAAAGACACAGTGAAAAAAGACTTGCTTCTTTATGGAGCATTTATCCCTGACTTAGAAATGGCGGCTCCAGAGGTGAGTTTCACACATTCTTACCACCAATTCGCTGTGTGCGTGCGTGCGCGCACACTTGCTTCGTGCCTTCCACAAATGTGCCTGGCTTTCCGCGCATGCTCACTCGTGTGCTGTCGTGTCCCCCTCCCCCTCCGACGACCGGGTCTAGGAAGTCCGTATCAAGCGTGGCCACGAAGCCTCTGCAGCTTTGCCAAATTCCTTTCAGATTTCTCAGGGCAGGCAGGAATCCAAGTTGTGACTTCAGCAAACTAAATGAGACTTTGCTTGACTCAAAGTTGCTTGACTCAAGCTGGTCCTTTATACAGGCTGTGGGGTGTGGCTCCATGACTCAGCACTTATCCAGGCCTGTCCCTCCCTTCCTTCTGCTGACGTCGCCTCTCAGATCTCCGGAAGCGGGGATCTTCCCACTGTGAATTCTCTTCCGCTGGATCTGCTGTTGGTAATTCCAGCACGTGGCTGGCTCCCTGCTCACACATTGTAGGAGTGAGGTTTGTTTGTTCATTCCTGACATCCTGTCCGGGCATGGGGCCAGGGCTGGGGGCTGGAGGCATGACAGGCCATTCATCTTCATTATCAGACTCCAAATCTGATAGCAGGCCCGGGAGGAGACGGGAGGGGCCTGGCTGAGGAGAGGAGGGAGGACAAGGCACAACATGTGCCTTGAAAACGTGGCTAAATAGGATGGCATTACATTAGGACGGGTAGCCAGGCCCACCTGCAGTCGCTGCTACCGGTTCACCCAAACTGGTCTTAACCTCTGGATGGCTCACCCCAAGCTGAGGTAAAATAGCACCAGATCAACCTCTCTTCATCACACCTTTCCACTTGACTGGTCAATTTGCTTGGATGCCCACATGAATTGCCTGATGGAGTTCGGCATGACTGACCTTGAATCAAGACATTGGCACATTTCGTTTTCTTTTTTAACAGGAAGGGATCTCAGATGGCCAGTAAGAACAACAGGGAATGCGTTTCTCCTGTGGAAAAAGAAGGTTTTTGGCTTGCTGATTCCAACAGGACTTACTCACAGGTCGCCCGGTGACATTTGATCCCATTTACATTATGGAAGTTGCGTCTCTGATTAAGCTGTTTTTTCTCTAGGGACCTAGAAGGATCAACATTCCGCAGGGTCACGGAAGAGGTATTTTAGACACTGTCATTGCAGCATCAGAATAAAATTTGTCCTTCCAGCTGTCCAAGGAACAGCAGGAGCTCGTTTGAAAATCAGGGCATTTGGAAGGAAAGAAAGCGCATTCTTTCCTCTGACTTGAACTTTAGAATCGCTTTAGAATAATGGAGTTGGAAGGGACCTTGGAGGTCTTCTAGTCCAACCCCCTGCTTAGGCAGGAAACCCTATATACCACTTCAGACAAATGGCTGTCCAGTCTCTTCTTAAAAACGTCCAGTGTTGGAGAATTCACAACTTCTGAAGGCAAGTTGTTTCACTGGTAAATTGTTCTATCAGGAAATTTCTCTTTAGTACTAGGTTGCTTCTCTCCTTGATTAGTTTCTACCCATTGTTTCTTGTCCTGCCCTCAGGGGCTTTGGAAAATAGCTTGACTCCCTCTTCTTTGTGGCAGCCCCTGAGATATCGGAACACTGCTATCATGTCCTGCTTTTTAGTAAATTAGAGATAGTAAACTAGACTAACTTGTTTGTCTCTTGAGAAACCTATATGCGGGTCAAGAAGCAACAGTGAGAACTGGACATGGAACCACTAACTGGTTCAAAATTGGGAAAGAAGTCCAGCAAGGCTGTATACTGTGACTCTGTCTACTTAACTTATATGAAAAGAGTAAGATGGGATGGGATGGGATGGGATGGGATGGGATGGGATGGGATGGGATGGGATGGGATGGGATGGGATGGGATGGAATGGAATAGAATAGAATAGAATAGAATAGAATAGAATAGAATAGAATAGAATAGAATAGAATAGAATAGAATTTTTATTGGCCAAGTGTGATTGGACATACAAGGAAGTTTTCTTGGTGCATATACTCTCAGTGTACATAAAAGAATAGATACATTCATCAAGAATCATAAGATACATAAGAATTTTGTAAAACTTTTTCAATAAAAAAAAAGAATCATAAGATACAACACTTAATGATAGTCATATGGTATAAATAAGCAATCAGGAAACAACATGATATGCAGAGCACATCATGAGAAGTACGGGCCTAGGTGAATCAAAAGTTGGAGTTAAGATTGCCATATCAACAACCTCAGATAAGCAGATAATAACACTCCAATGGCAGAAAGTGAAGAGGAACTAAAAAACCATTTGATGTGGGTGAAGGAGGAGGGTGCAGAAGTTGGCTTGAAATTCAACATTAAGAAAACTAAGATCATGACATCTGGCCCTCTCAATTCCTGGCAAATAGATGGGGAAGAAATGGAGGTAGTGACAGATTTTATTTTTCTGGGCTCCAAGATCAACGTAGATGGGAATTGCAGCCGAGAAATTAAAAGACATTTGCTCCTGGGGCGGAAAGCCAACAAAAGTGCGTATAGTCAAGGCGATGGTTTTCCCAGTTGCAATGTATGGCTGTGAAAGTTGGACCATAAGAAAGACTGAGCACCCAAGAATTGAGGCCTTTGAACTATGGTGCTGGAGAAGACTTGGACTGCAAGGCGATCATCGGTCAATCCTAGAGGAGATCAACCCTGACTGCCCTTTAGAAGGCCAGATCCTGAAGATGAAACTGAAATCCTTTGGCCACCTAATGAGAAGGAAGGACTCACTGGAGAAGAGCCTAATGCTGGGAAAGATTGAGGGCAAAAGAAGAAGGGGACGGCAGAGAACGAGGTGGCTGGATGGAGTCACTGAAGCAGTCGGCGTGAGCTTAAATGAACTCCAGTGGATGGTAGAGGACAGGAAGGCCTGGAGGAACATTGTCCATGGGGTCGTGATGGATCGGACACGACTTTGCAACTAAGAACAATAGACATATCCAATTCCAGCAACCGTCCTTCATATGTTATGTTTTAGCTCCAGTCCCCTAATCATCTTTGTTGCTCTTCTCTGCACTCTTTCTAGAGTCTCCACCTCTTTTTGACCAAAACTGAATGCCGTATTCCAAGTTAGAACTGCAGAAAAAATAATTGCTACCAACCTGCCTTCCATTGAGGACCTGTATACTGCACGAATCAAGAAGAGGGCTGTGAAAATATTTACAGATCCCTCACATCCAGGACATAAACTGTCTCAACTCCTACCCTCAAAACGACGCTATAGAGCACTGCACATCAGAACAACTAGACACAAGAACAGTTTTTTCCCGAAGGCCATCACTCTGCTAAACAAATAATTCCCTCAACACTGTCAAACTATTTACTAAATCTGCACTACTATTAATCTTCTCATCATTCCCATCACCAATCTCTTTCCACTTACGACTGTATGACTATAACTTGTTGCTGGCAATCCTTATGATTTATATTGATATATTGACCATCAATTGTGTTGTAAATATTGTACCTTGATGAACGTATCTTTTCTTTTATGCACACTGAGAGCATATGCACCAAGACAAATTCCTTGTGTGTCCAATCACATTTGGCCAATAAAAAATTCTATTCTATTCTATTCTATTATATCCTATTCTATTCTATTCCATTCCATTCCAAGTGTGGCCTTACCATGGCCTTATAAAATGGTATTAACACTTCACAGGATCTTGATTCTCTCCCTCTGTTTATGCAGCCTAGAACTGTGTTGGCTCTTCTTTGTCCCTCTGCAGAGGAGGAGGAAAAACACCTTAAGAAATCTTATAACACACTCGAAGAGAGAGGAAGGGATGGGATCAGCCATGCTGGCACTAAATTCAAACATAGACCCTGGTTGTCCTTGACTTACGATCACAATTGAGCCCCAAGTTTCTGTGGCTAAGCGAGACAGTTGTTAAACAAGTTTTGCCCCATTTCAACAATCTTTCTTGTCACCGTTGTGAAGTGAATGACTGCAGCTGATAAAGCGAGTAACATGGTTGTTACGTGAATCCAGCTTCCCCATTGACTCGGCATGTCAGAAGGTCTCAAAAGGGGGTCACGTTATTCTGGGACACTGCGACCGTCATAAAGATGAGTCGGTTGCCAAGCATGTGAATTTTGATCACGTGACCACGGATCATGGTTTTATGTTCGGTTGCCTGAAAGCTGACTGACATTTATCATAGTTGCAGTGTCCCGAGGTCATGTGATCACCTTTTGCAACTCAGTGGGGTTCACATTCACTTCACAACCGAATTACTAATTTTAACAATTCACTTAACAAAATGTGGCATGAAAAGACATAAAATGGGGCAACACTCACTTAACAAATTTCTCACTTAGCAACATAAATTTTGGGCTCAATTGTGGTCGTAAATTGAGGATTACCTGTATTTTTTGTTGTTGCTTTAAACAATAGCACCCTTCTAGTCTACAGTTACGGAACCTTGATATCAAAATTTTAACTTTATTAATAACTCCAAAACGCTATGGTCATCAATGTGAAAAAACATTGTCATAAGTCACATTTTTCAGTGCCTTTTAGTAACTTTGAATGGTCACTAAATGAACTGTTGTAAGTGGAGGACTACCTGTACTGTACTTGACCAAAAATAAAAGGACAATGTTCACAAACAAAAGAGATTTAGGGGTCTTTCTCGCTCTCTGAGTTTGATGTCTTCTTGCAGACGTTTCATGACCCAAACTAGGTAGCATCATCACTTACCCTCACTCTGATGTTGTTACCTAGTTTGGGTCATGAAAGGTCTACAAGCAAACAACCAAGCTCAGAGCCTACCTCATTTCAACCCTGAGCTACGAATACTCTCCTTTACCGGAACGGAATTTATTCCTCAAGAAATATTAAACAGAGGCAGGAAGGTTCAAGAGAGCTATCATTTGGATTCTTCCTATTACGAGAATTGGCAAAGTTTTTTGGGGGTTCAAAAGTACCGTATGTAGGCCCATCTATGAATTGCAGTGAGTGCCTTGACCAGTGGTGAAATCCAATTTTTTTTACTACCAGTTCTGTGGGCGTGGCTTGGTGGGCATAGTGTGGCTTGGTGGGCCTGGCAGGGGAAGGATACTGCAAAATCTCCATTCCCTCCCCACTCCTAGGGGAAAGATATTGCAAAATCTCCATTCCCACCCGATTCCAGGGGAAGGATACTACAAAATCCCCATTCCTGGGGGAAGGATATTGCAAAATCTCCATCCCCACCTGATTCCAGGGGAAGGATACTGCAAAATCCCCATCCCCACCCCACTCCTGCGGGAAGGATATTGCAAAATCCCCATTCCTACCCCACTCCGGGGCCAGCCAGAAGTGGTATTTGCCGGTTCACCGAACTACTCAAAATTTCTGCTACCGGTTCTCCAGAACCTGTCAAAACCTGCTGGATTTCACCTTGACTTTTTCTCTGTTGGGAAAAGGAAGAGGGTTCACCTGGGCTGCATCATCCATTTCTGAAGGATTTCTGGAAAAAAAATCTCAACCCAATATGGGGTTCTGAAGATCCCGCACCCCTTTCTTGAAATGACAAACATCACCGGTCTCCCGTAAAGATATTTAACTAATTAGGTCAGCTGTAGAAGCTTGAGGCAACAAGAGAAGATTAAGAATTTTGAAAATTTGTCATGGCCATACTCATAAAATGACCACAATGGCACCAGGATGGACATTGCTCTCCAACAGCAATAGCACTTAGACTTATCTACCACTTCACAGTGCTTTTACAGATCTCTCTAAGCGGTTTACAGAGTCAGCCTCTTGCCCCCAACAATCTGAGTCCTCATTTTACCCACCTCGGAAGGATGGAAGATTCGAACTGCCAAATTGCAGGCAGCCGGCAGTACAGCAGAAGGAGCCTGCAGTACTGCACTCTAACCACTGCGCCACCGTGGCTCATACAGCCTTTCAGTTAAATGAACCGTGCGGTCGTTAAGTGAATCTGGCGACCCACATGACTTTGCTTGGAAGTTGGCTGGGAAGGTCACCAATGGTGTTCCCATAACTCTGGGACACTATCACTGTCGTAAACAAATAAGCCACCGAATTGATGATGTGATTGTGAGGGGGCAACGGTTGTAAGCGCGAGGAGCGGTTCTACGTTTTTCAGGGCCGCTGTAGCTTCCGTTGCTAAACGAATGGTAGTTGAGGACTACCTGTAATTCTCACCATTCCCCCTCCCGGTTAACATAACTTAATGGAAGTGATGGTTTTAACACTGCAAGGTTTAGTTAACTTTCAGTAAATGCCTATGGAGATTCTCAGTCATCCAGGCCATGGTTGTCCCAAAGGTGCTTTTTCAAGAGGCAACTGGACTTTCTGGTTTTTTTCTTTGAAGAGGTTCTGCTTCGCTCAGAGCCGAAGAGGCTTCTTGGATGAGAAGCGAAACGTCTTCAAAGGAAAACCAGTTGCCTCTTGAAAAAGCACCTTTGGGTTAACTTTCAGTAAAATTATCTATTGGGAAAAAAAAATACTCTGGAAGATATCAACCTGAAGAAATTATGGATGTGTAACTTCATGAAGTTATTAGTCCATGTAAAAATACTCTCCCCTTTTGAATCAACTCAATTCCTGACTGTCTACGTAGATTCTCAGCCCTCCAGGTTAACGGTCTCCAACTTGGCAACTTTAAGACTTGTGGACTTCTGGCTGAGGAATTCTGGGAGTTGAAGTCCACAAGTCTTGAAGTCCACAAGTTGCCTAGGTTGGAGACCCCTGCTCCAGGTCATGGTTGTCCCAAAGGTGCTTTTTCAAAAGGCAAAACATCCAAGAAATGTTTTCCAAGGATGACTGCCAGGAAAATAAATCCTTCCACTCTCCACCATTTAGTCAGAACTGAAGAAGCTTCCTGGATGAGAAGCGAAACGTCTTCAAGGAAGAACAAGTCCAGTTGCCTTTTGAAAAAGCACCTTTGGCTTGGCAATATCATGGAGGTGACTATGTGGTTGTTTTGACAACATAGGGAAATTATTGAGACAAGATGTGTCTTTTATCTTCTCGGTTTAACTTACAGCCCTGGGTATTTCCAGCAGTGTCCAGTACAATACTCATCAACTCCGGCCCTCTTTAGCTACTTGAGTGTCAGCCATGGGTGACAAATGTTGCAACGTAGGTGGATACTACAAGTAAGAACACCCCTAAAGTTTCTCGGATGTTTAGACTTAGGAGAAATATACAAATGCCCGCCAAACAGGCCACAAATGTTGCTTTCTGCTAAAAGTGGATGAAATCCCATATAAAACCACCCCTAACATACTAAATAGATCATGGCAGCTTTTCCAGACACAAGGTGAGACCTTAAGCACTGGTGTCCTCAAAGAAGACAGCATCAATGTATAAATTGCAGGTAAGAGTGGGTAGTCCTCGGCTTATGCCCACAACTGAGCCCAAAATTTAAGCAAGACATCTGTTAAGTGACCTTTGTCCCATACCTTTCTCGTCACCGTTGTTAAGCGAATCACTGCAGTTGCTAAGTTAGTAACACGGCCTTTTAAGTGAATCCGGCTTCCCCACTGACTTTGCTTGTCAGAAGGTCGCAAAAGGGGATCACAGGACCCCCGCATATGACACTGCGACCGTCACAACTATGAGTCCGTGGCCAAGCATCTGAATTCGGATCACATGACCACGGGGATGCTGCAACGATCATAAGTGTGAAACATGGTCATAAGTCGCTTTTTTTTTCAGTGCCAGTTACTAAACGAACGGTTATAAGTCGAGGACTACCTGTATTGTCCTTGTAACTTCACATCAGACCATTCCATCCTGATCAATTTATTACATTTTTCTTTCTTTCTTTCTCACCAGAGTCCCACAGTTCTGAGTTCTTAAAACGTTTAGATCACCAGATGAATGCGTTGAGCAAATCCACCGATAATCGTATTTGAGGTATTTTCAAACATGTTCTTAAAAGTGCAGGGGGAAAAAAAGGGGCGATGAGACAGACAAACACACACATGCAGAGAACATGACATGAGCCATCGTCTTCACCTCTTCCCCCCCCCAAATTTACAACACACACACACACACAAAAGTACAGAAATAAAGCAATTAAAAATCCAAGTAGATGTAATAAAAATAGAGAGAGAATAGACTTGACGTATGAGGTAATCTTTCGCATCTCGGAAAAGTTATTATTATTTTTTTTACACACACAGCAGTTCAGCCATTTCAAGCCAGCAGAAGACAATCCGTGGTCAAACGACGGGAAAGCAGAAAGAGAGAGATGGGATGGAAAATTAAGGCTTCCTTTCTGAATTTATCTGAATTCCTTTGGTGCTTTTCCTCCTCGGCACAGCTGAAGGACCCCATGTCGTTTTTAACCCTCACCCCCAAAGCGGCTCAACTTGTAAGTTAGGCCTCAAATGAGTTCCATGAATAAAGTTGAAGGGTATCTCAGATCACACGGTCTGCCTTTTCTGCACCGTGTCGCTGCTAGGAGGCAGTTCCTGAGTAAAAGGCGATTGTTTCTTCCTTGGAGAATTAACGAAGAATTGCTAGCCAAAGCGAAACTTGAGTCTGTACTTAACCGGCTTCTTCGGAGGAGCTTTGGGTTTGGCTGGAAGAACCGCCGGTGGCCTTTTCTTCTCAGGGACAGCCACCGTGAAAGAAAGTTCGGGGGGTTCGGTTTGTTTGAACCGTGGAAGGAAATGAGTGGAGACATGCTGGGGTTTTACTCGCGGGCTGCACCCACGTTTGGCTTTCCCCCTCTTGTTCAAAGCCACGTACCACTCCCTCCCGGTTTTCACGGTCCTGTGGACTGCTGAGGAATAAGTGTTGTAGCTGTTTTCTTGAAACCGCTCCCTGAACTTGCAGTCGTCGGTAAATTTGGCCTGAAAAAAGAAAAAAGAAAAAAGCAGGAATCAACAGAAAGGAAATTGGTTTGCAATTGCATTAAAACTCATTACAGGTCCTCTTACTTCCTTTCATCTAATATTTAGTGCAATGGTGGAATTCGATTGTTTTTTTACTACCGGTTCTGTGGGCGTGGCTTGGTGGGCGTGGCAGGGAAGGATAATGCTAAATCTCCATTCCCATCCCATTCCAGGGGAAGGATACTGCAAAATCCCCATTCCCACCCTACTCCTGGGGGAAGGATATTGAAAAATCCCCATTCCCTCCCCACTCTGGGGCCAGCCAGAGGTGGTATTTGCTGGTTCTCCAAACTACTCAAAATTTCCGCTACCGGTTCTCCAGAACCTGTCAGAACCTGCTGGATTTCACCCCTGATTTAGTGGCAGTTCCAAAGCATTACCTTAGCTGCTGAACTCAAACAACCAAACCTAATATCTTCTTTTTTCTTTCTCTTTTGCTTTGTAAAACTAAAAAAAACAAAAATAGGTATAGGTAGACCTCGCCTTACAACTGTTTATTTACGGAGTGTTTGAAATTACAACAGCACTAAAAAAAAGTGGCTTACGACTGTTTTTTACATTTATGACCATTGCAGCATCCCATGATCACGCGATCAAAATATGGGTTACTTGGCAACTGACTCATATTTATAATTTTAAATAATTTTAATATGTATGTAAGTACAGTGGTGCCGACTGTCCAGTTGGTGAATCCAGAAAAAGAAACCCCTAGGAATTATTTTGCCAAGAGTATAAAGCAGTGGTAGTCAACCTGGTCCCTACCGCCCACTAGTGGGCATTCCAGCTTTCATGGTGGGCGATAGGAGTTTTGTCCAATACTGAAGCAACTTTCCTTTTTTTTAATTTAATCGATTTTTTAAAAAACTTTCATAGCATTATTTAAAAACATTTTCATTAGGTTTTCATAAAATTCCCCATGACAATTTAAATTTCTGAAAATATACTCTTTGTATCGTCTGCGAATAAGTTTAGTTCACGTTACCTAAGTGAAACTAAATGGCGCTACAGTGCGACCGTAAACAAAAGAGCCTCGTCCCAGAATAGCTCGCGCATCTCCCCCCAAACTGGTGGGAGGTTAGAAAATTTTACTACTAACAGAGATACAAAAGTGGGCGGTAGGTATAAAAAGGTTGACTACCCCTGGTATAAAGCTTTCCTGAATAAACCATATTGGCACAGAAGAAGCGAAACTGGATTTTCCCGCACAAAAGCAAGCATAACCACCTACAGTCCATTATGTCCACCAATCACTCCTGTTATGTTATGTTATGGGAACCAGCCGGCCAAGCTGGGACATCTGCTCAAGGTGTCCTTGAGGGGGGAGCAATGTCTCACGGGAAGCGACGATGCTTGGTTGCCATCCCCCCCACCCTTGCTTTCCATTCCACACACACCCCTTTTCTTTGTCAAGCTGCAAGCGAAGTGGGATATAGATGAAAATGCGAGTCAGTCTTGACAAATGGATTATGGTAATGAGTTAATAAAAGAACTAACTGTCATTAATGAAACCATTGATAAGAATGAAAAATCCTATTTCTGCAAGCAGACCGTAAGCTAAGAGACATGGGAGATGCTTGACGATTGGTTTTTAAGTATCTTATTATGGGTAGGTCCTCTACCTATCATTGACATCTTGATATGACCACCGTATTGTGCTTCGCATGGGGCCATCCTTAAAAATGGTCAGATCTGCGTAGTAAAGAGGTTCAGTAGTTCTGTTCATAACAACGTTTTTCCCTGAAAATAAGACCCAACTGGAAAATAAGCCCTAGCATGATTTTTCAGGTTACTCATAATATAAGCCCTACTCCAAAACTAAGCCTCAGTTAAGATCATCAGCCAGATGCAGCCAGAAATCCAGCAGGTTCTGACAGGTTCTGGAGAACCGGTAGTGGAAATTTTGAGCAGTTCAGAGAACCAGCAGGTAGGCCGCTCGTGGCTCCCATATAACACCACTCCTGAGCAAGCTGCACTGGCTACCTGTGGTCTTCCGGGTGCACTTCAAGGTGCTGGTTATCACCTTTAAAGCGCTCCATGGCTTAGGACTGGGTTACTTATGGGACCGCCTACTGCCACCGTTTGCCTCCCACCGACCCGTGCGCTCTCACAGGGAGGGACTCCTCAGGGTGCCGTCAGCCAAACAATGTCGGCTGGCGGCCCCCAGGGGAAGGGCCTTCTCTGTGGGGGCTCCTACCCTATGGAACGAACTTCCCCCGGGACTTCGACAACTTCCTGACCTTCGGACCTTCCATCGCGAGCTGAAGACGTACCTATTTTTTCACGCAGGACTGGCATAGAATTTTTTAGAATTTTATTATTGGGTTTTAAATTTTAAATGGTTTTATGGTTTTAAATGTATTTTAAATTGGGGCCAATTTGAATAAGTTTTTTAATTATTGTTTTACTTGTATTGTATTCATTTATTGTTGTTTTTATCTGGCTGTGAACCGCCCTGAGTCCTTCGGGAGAAGGGCGGTATAAAAATTAAATTATTATTATTATTATTATTATTATTATTATTATTATTATTATTATTATTATTATTATTATTATTATTATTATTATTATTATTATTATTACTACCTCTGGCTGGCCCCAGAGTGGGTTCTGTGGGCATGGCTTGGTAGGCATGGTGTGACCCACTCCAGGGGAAGGTTACTGCAAAATCCCCATTCCCTCCCTACTCCTGGGGGAAGGATATTGCAAAATCTCCATTCCCACCCCACTCTTGGGCCAGCCAGGTATTTGCCGGTTCTCTGAACTGCTCAAAATTTCTGGTACCAGTTCTCCAGAACCTGTCAGAACTGGCTAGATTTCATCCCTGGATCCAGCATGCAGGGCCGTCCTGGAAACTCAAGGGACTGTCCCACATCACTTTGGCCCGGTCTACCCAATGCGAAGAGGAAACATGCCAGCGTTTTGGGGAGTGGTGTCAAGCTGGCCACACCCACCAAGTCGGTCATGCCCCGTGAGCGGTGTCAAGATGGCCATGCCCGCCCGGTGGGCCACACCCACTCAGTCGGCTATGCCCACCCGGCCCCCTGAGGTCAACCACAGCCCTGAAATTTAGTTTGAAATCCCTGTTGGAAACAATAATACAAGCTGTTCATTTGGGTAATCGACGCCCTTGACTGATCAATTTTCCATATCAACCTGGCTTTCATCTCTCCCTGCATTATTTCACTGGAGAGAAAAAGAAACAACGGTTTTGAGGAAGCGCTTCCAAATGTTTCATTTGGTATCTTTCCCCACGACAGCCGGTTTGCTGGTTGTCGAAGAAGGCCAACTCTGCTATTTTTCCCTCCCTTCCAAGAAGATGGGAGCTACGGATCTACGAACAACAGAGAGGATCTGAAAGATGATCTGTTTTGCCGGGTCATGAATTCCTCTCGCTGACTTGATCCATGTCTAAATCTGAGGAGAGAATTTCACGTGATTGACTCCCAAAGGTCTTAAGTTTGTTTTTGGAAAGGAAACCGCGTCTCCCGTCTATCAACAGGCCGTACTCAATTTGTGTGAATGGGAAAGGAGACTCAGGTCAAAGGTCTACTCATTACGATACGGAAGAGGGGGAAATCGTGGTGAGAGAAACTGTCAACAAAACAGGTTCTCTTTCTCCTCCCGGTTTATCGTGGAGGAAGATCTTCTGGCAAACTTTTCCTGCCCCTTTTTTCCTTAGGGACTCCGATTTTTATTTATTTATTTATTTTGATAGAGTAAGGATTGTCTAAGCCGGGGTGTCACACACGATTTCATTGGAAGCTGCATCAGGGTTGTGTTTGAAATCAGAGGGAGGATGGCCAAGGTGGCCGTGGCCAGCTCAACGTCTCTCATGTTGGGGGCAACTGTGGTGGCCAAGTGCTAAGGCAGGACTTCCCTCAGACCCTCCCTCACTCTCCTTATAATCTTCCTTCCTTCCTTCCTTCCTTCCTTCCTTCCTTCCTTCCTTCCTTCCTTCCTTCCTTCCTTCCTTCCTTCCTTCCTTCCTTCCCTTCTATTCCCTTCCCTTCCTTTTCTTTTTCCTTCCCTCTTTCCTTCTTTTTCTTTTCCTTCCCTGTTCTCTTCCCATCTTTTCTTCTTTTTGTCTTTCCTCTTTCCCTTTCTCCTTTCCTGTCCCTTCTTGCATGCTCAAATGCAAAAGGGGAAACGTTTCTCCTTTTGTTTTGCTAGCCCTCTGCCAGCGAGGGGCCATGCAGAGTGCCCCCCCAAGCTCTGTTTTTGCTGGCAGAGGCACCATGGGCCGGTCCTTTCCTGTTTTCAGGGTGGCCCTGTGGGCCAGATCTAAGCACCCCATGGGCCAGATGTGGCCCGCGGGCCTTGAGTTTGACACCCCTGGTCTAAGAGATCTCCACCATAGCCCACCTAGTCTTCTCAGAAACTTGCATTAACTCACAGCTTCAGCCCTCCGGGGGTTATGTTAGTTTTTCTCTTAACTATTTCCTAAGGCTGCCAGCCCTTGAAAACAAAGAGTACAGCTTTTGCTTCCTCCATCAGCAAATGAATGGACTGAGATGACCTTTCTCTCGGTGGGAACTGGAGAAAAAAAGATTGAGTTGCAGAGTTGCGAACTCAGCTTGGCAACGGAAGTGCATTGTCAGAAGATAAAATGAAGAATGCTTTTGGAAGCCGAAAAAGGAGGAGGAAGGCTGATCCTTCCATCTTGCAGACTTGCAAGAAACACACATTACCTAACGATAAGGGATCTCCAGCAATAAATCAGAAATGGCTTCTGAGCCTCCTTTTAAAATCTTGCTGTGTGTGTTGCACCTTTATTAGATGTTCCTTTTCTTCCGTGTTGTGTCATTTCGGTAAATCATAGCAAGGGAGAGAACCTGACCATCCTTGGCTGATCTTCAGAAAGCTATGCAGGGTTGGATCTGGTTAGCCCGGGAAAAAAGATCACGAAGAAATCCTATGATTGTAGAATTGAAAGATTTCATGCAAGGGTGTCAAATTCAATTTCATTGAGGGCCGCATCAGGGTTGTGTTTGACACAACCTTTGACCTTGGGTGGGTGGGTGGCCTCGCCCCTCATGGGCGTGGCCAGTGGGGGCAGGGCCAGCTTGACATCACTCGTGTCGGGGGCGCCGGTGGTGCAAACGGGCTGCCAATCTCCACGTGCGGCCCTCCTGAGCTCCGTTTTTGTTGGCAGAGGGTTGCAGGAGGCCATCCCAGCCAAAAACGGAGATTGGGAGCTCGTTTTCACTGGCAGAGGCACCGTGCAGTGGTGAAATCTAAATTTCTTTCCTATCGGTTCTGTGGGTGTGGCTTGGTGGGGGGGTCATTTGACTGGGTGGGCGTGGCTCTGTGACTGGGGGATCAAAAGACATAAACTCACTAACAATGTCCTGCTGGAGCAGGGTTGGACTAGATGACCTCCAGGTCCCTTCCAGCCCTGGATTATCCTCTGAAGCTGCGTCTACTGCCAGGTTTGTAGTCCTTCCTTCCTCTCTTTTTCCCTCCCTCCCTCCCTCCCTCCCTCTTTCTTTCTTTTTTCTTTCTCTCTCTCTCTCTCTCTCTCTCTCTCTTTCTCTCTCTCTCAAAAGAACCCCCCCCCATTATTTGCCTAGCAGGCTTCAGCTTTTTTACTTTTTAAAAAATGCTTTTAAAAGTAAAAAAAAAAAAGAAGCTCTGACAATCGTGTGGCTCAGCTGGGAATGTGGGAGGGGGGCAGGAATTTTTGCTACCGGTTCTCTAAACCACCCACCGCCATTGCTACCAGATCGGCCGATCCGGTCCGAACCGGGAGCATTTCACCCCTTGTACCGTGGGCTAGTTCTTCGCTGTTTCCAGGGTGGCCCCGCGAGCCAGATCTAAGCACCCCACAGACCGGATCCGGCCCCCGGGCTGTGACTTTGACACCCCTGATGCAATGGTATGTGGGAACGATCTTGGCAGACGAGAAGAAGAGAGGCTGCCTAGGGAATGATCAGATAACAGCAGGGTGAACCTGCAACCACAAAAGGGGTACAGTAAGAAACTCAAAAAACAAAAACTTTTCTAACTTATCAGGCTGTTAAAAAGAGATGGCGGGAGATTGGTACTTTCAGAGTTGCAAGATTCTATTCGTGTAGTTTACAATAAAGTAGAATTAGCTCGGATGCTCATGCCTGCCTGGTCTACTTGGGAAAGTTTACAATAAGGGAATCAACATTACATCCTGGAAGAAAGCAGTGAGGAATTAATTTTTTTTCTCCCTGTAGGATTTTAGGTCACTTCAATCTGTCAGCTCCCAGCAGACATACAACTCCCTAATATTGAATTACTGTCTGGTTTGGAAGCATTACTTCTTCAAAAAGGAAGGTGGTGGAGAGAACGGTGAGGACAGCAGAAAAAAATTATTCGTAGTTTACGTCCTTCTATCCAGGACATGGCATGTAAAAGATGTGCATGATTGTCTTGGACCCATCCTCTTCACCAGAGGTCTCCAACCTTGTCAACTTTAAGACTTATGGACTTCAGCTCCCAGAATTCCCCAGCCAGCAAAGCTGGCTGAGGAATTCTGGGAGTTGGAGTCCACAAGTCTTAAAGTTGCTAAGGTTTGAGACCCCTGCTCTTCACAACCTGTTCTCCTTGTTACCTTCTGGGAAGAGGCTTCATGGTACCCAAAGCAAAACATCCAGATTCAGCCACAGTTTTGTTCCTTATAGTATCAACCAAGGGTCCTCTGGTGGCTCAACGGACTAAGTCTGTCTGTTATTAACACAGCTGCTTGCAATTACTGCAAGTTCAAGGCCCACCAGGCCCAAGGTTGACTCAGCCTTCCATCCTTTATAAGGTAGGTAAAATGAGGACCCAGATTGTTGGGGGCAATAAAGTTGACTTTGTATATAATATACAAATGGATGAAGACTATTGCTTAACACAATGTAAGCCGCCCTGAGTCTTCGGTGAAGGGTGGGATATAAATTCAAATAAAAAAAAAAGGGGGTGAAATTCAATTTTTTTTTTACTAATGATTCTGTGGCTTGGTGGGTGTAGTGTGGCTTGGTGGGCATGGTTTGGTGGGTATGGCAGGGGAAGGATACTGCAAAATCCCCATTCTCACCTCACTCTGGGGCCAGCCAGAGGTGGTATTTGCCAGTTCTCCGAACTGCTCAAAATTTCCGCTACCGATTCTCCAGAACCTGTCAGAACCTGCTGAATTTCACCCCTGGTATCAACCTTGTGAACTCTCAAGTTTCCTCCTTCCGCTACACATTCAAAATGGACAGCGATTAATATATTATATTATATCTTTCTAGACAAAACTTCCAGAAAACCACATTACTGGAATTTTTCTAATGTGATTCTACTCTGGTGAACCACCCTTCCAAAATGAATAAAGGCTGCGTCCAATCCCAGCCGACATCTGCTAGAAAGGTCATGCCTTCCCTCTAATCTTCGTCTCGCCATTTGTACTACAACACAAAAGAGGGAAGAGTAGCGGTGTGAACTTATCTACAGCTACTGAAGCAAGACCTATGTTTTCAGCCAAGATCTGTGTCAAACAGAAAAGCAGTTCCTTTGTCTCCTGGGACATTAATTTTGCTCAGCTGCCTTTTGCCATCAGCAAAGAAAGAATCGCACAGTAGAAAAAGCCTCAGTAAATTTTACTTTTAAAAAAAAACAAAAAAACACAAAAAGCTCCAGACATCAGCATCTAAACCAGATCCTTCCTTACCAACAGTTAGACCAGTTAAGTTTATTGTCTCAAAAGTGCTTTTTTTCCCCCCAAGAGTCAACTGGACTTTCTGGACTTTCCCAAGAGTCAACTGGACATTTCGCTTCTCATCCGACAAGCTTCTTCAACTTTGAGTTTTTAGAGAGTCGTTGAGGCACTTGGAAGTTTTATCTGTGTCCTCAGGGTCACCTGAGTGGTGCAAATTGGTGTGGAGCCTTCTTGGAACTGTTGAAAGGCGCCACACCAATCTACGCCACTCAGGTGACCCTGAGGACACAGATAAACCTCCAGGTGACCTTAACGACCCGCTAAAAGGATGCAAATGACCAGCTGTCTTCAAGGAGTATAAAGCTTTCCATTCCCCACCATCTAATCAGAGCATTTTTGAGGCCAGGCGCATGCGCCGAAGGAGCACACATGAATAAAGCTCACGCGTGGAAGGCTGGGTGCATGTGCAGAGGGCACGTGTATGCACGAAGCGTGCGCATGGCAAACCGGTGGTAAAAATATGTGAAACCCACCACCGGTGATGGGTGAGCGCATGTACACAGCCGCACATCCCCACTTGCGTGAACTGCCCACCACTCATGTAAACGGAGCTGCGTGTGCATGCATGCTTGCCTGCGGTTCACACGGAACCACCGTCCCCTCTCCCTCTCCCAGCTGGTCCGCAAAACATTTGGGGAACTCTAATTTAAACTATAAGGACACGGTGGCTTAGTGGGGAAGACGCTGAACTTGTCGATCGAAAGGTCGGCAGTTCAGCGGTTCGAATCCCTGGTGCCGCGTAACGGGGGAGCTCCCGTTACTTGTCCCAGCTTCTGCCAACCTAGCAGTTTGAAAGCATGTAAAAAATGCAAGTAGAAAAATAGGGGCCACTTTTGGTGGGAAGGTAACAGCATTCTGTGCGCCTTTGGCATTTAGTCATGCTGGCCACATGACCACAGAGACGTCTTCGGACAGCGCTGGCTCTTCGGCTTTGAAACGGAGATGAGCACCGCCCCCTAGAGTCGGGAATGACTAGCACATATGTGCAAGGGGAACCTTTACCTTAACCTAATTTAAACTGTGCTGCTCTTTCGTCTTTTCCTCCTGAACTGAGTTTTCTGCAGTTAGGAAAAAGAACTGGATGGACGTGATAGGAAAAAAAAAAGGGAGGGGAGAAAGATGGGAGCTACGGATTACATTACAAAGAAATACATCATCCAGAGATTGTATATATAAAACCCATAGATGAGATAAGGTGGATGCACAAGGAATGTGGAATACAAAGTCACCTTTCATGGAACATGAATCATGGAAATTGGTTTGTATCAATGATTGCATTTGGAATTTGATTTCCTTTTTTAAAAAAAAAAAGGAGAAGAAAAGAGAGCAGGAGAAATAGAGACGGATCTGCAATCAAAGCTTTAATTGATTTTGTAATGACTAGGTATGGTAAGCACTTTTTCCCCAGCCTCTTAATTTGTATGACAGATGCACATTCGAGCAAGTCACATGTGCAGCTGACTGTCACTCGATACTCTTTCCTGCCTCAAGGAAGTTGCTTTCCTGTTTATTCTTTTGCGTCTGCATGCATGTTTATCTGTCGTGTGGTTAACCTTCTGCTGATTGAAAAACCAAACCAGAAACAATCCCTCATTCCTTGCGCGATCTGGGTCTGGGAAAGAACTGGGAGTTAATGGTACCAATTGGATCTGGTTTAGCTGCTTTGCCTTAAATGTCATTCCTTCTTCCTATGAGGTTCCGTAACAAAAGAGAAATCACAAGGATTAGACCAGGGGAGTTAAAAGAAAACCCTCTTTTCAATTGATTCGTTTTGTCACACGGACTTCGGGTCTTGAACCTGGGCTGTCGACTTTCTAGCCTCCTTATATAGGAGATATATATATATATATATGTAGGTCTTTGGTTATTCGGGTTTTCTCCCGCGTAAAATTAGAAGTGTCTTGGCGACGTTTCGACGAAGTCTCATTCGTCATCTTCAGGCTTCAGCTTCGTGCTTCTGGGAGCAATGTGTGACTGCAGCTGTTTCTTCCTTTTTAACTGCTAGTGGGGGTTTGAACTGATTGGGTGGGAGCTTGGCTGTGCTCTGATTGGATGGGGTTTTTTGTGCTCTGATTGTCTGGGGGTGTGTCCTGTTTGGGTGGGGGCTTGGTTGTGCTCAGATTAGTCTGAGTTGCAGGGGGATATATATGTAGGTCTTTGGTTGTTCGGGTTTTCTCCCGTGTAAAATTGGAAGTGTCTTGGTGACGTTTCGACGAAGTCTCATTCGTCATCTTCAGGCTTCAGCTTCGTGCTAAATGTTTGCTCCCAGAAGCACGAAGCTGAAGCCTGAAGATAACGAATGAGACTTCATCGAAACGTCGCCAAGACACTTCCAATTTTACACGGGAGAAAACCCAAACAACCAAAGACCTACATATATATCCCCCTGCAACTCAGACTAATCTGAGCACAACCAAGCCCCCACCCAAACAGGACACACCCCCATCCAATCAGAGCACAAAAAAACCCCATCCAATCAGAGCACAGCCAAGCCATCGAGATAGAAAAACGCCCACACAGCATGAACAAAAGAGATGATACCTCCCGCCTACCAGCCATTTGGAAACCTGCCCTTATTGACAAACGTGTCCCTAACACGAGGAATGACACCAGACCCACACTCACGAGGTCCACACAGGATGTCACCACCACACATCCACCCAGAAAGCAGACCCAAACCCACACTGATCATGAAGCACGATTAAGGACCAGAAGCCAGACCGCAGCTGCAACATTGGCCATTTCAAACCCCTCCAATCCATACATGCAGCAGACTGACACCCACTGTGAAGATGTGGCACGACCGCGAACACAAAGCCGGACAACAGCTGTGCAGCTCACCAGCTCAAATCCCCCTGCAGCTCAGACTAATCTGAGCACAACCAGGCCCCCACCAACACAGGACACACCCCCAGCCAATCAGAGCACAGAAAACCCCCCATCCAATCAGAGCACAGCCAAGCTCCCACCCAATCAGTTCAAACCCCCACTAGCAGTTAAAAAGGAAGAAACAGCTGCAGTCACACATTGCTCCCAGAAGCACGAAGCTGAAGCCTGAAGATGATGAATGAGACTTCGTCGAAACGTCGCCAAGACACTTCCAATTTTACGCGGGAGAAAACCCGAATAACCAAAGATCTACATATATATATATATATATATATACACACACACACACACACACACACACACACACACACACACACATACATACATACATATCCCCTTATATATATACACACACACACGCCATATAAGAGGATGTGTGTTCTGACTTAGACTTCCTTAGAAAGTATACAGCACAGTCTTAGTCCCGGCAAATCTCTTTTATTCATACGGCTCTGAATTATTGTCATTCCCAGCCTGAAAGGCTTCTCAAACAGTCTTTCAAGGGAATATTTATAAACACCCACCTTATCTCCCTTGGAATGTTGCCAGAGAACTAATTGCCAAATGCAGGGCAAGGCCAGACTTAGCATAGAGTCAAGCAGAACTTTTCCAGAGCTTTTACCGACCGGATGAACTAATTGCTTCCTGCAAAAGCTCATGTCCCGTTCGCTCCTCTTTTATGTCTTATGGAAGGGGCCAATCATCTCCAAGCCTTACTCCCAAGTCGACCCTGTTTTCTTAATTGTTCCTGTCTTCTGGCAGCTTTGCGCATGCACACTGGGAACAGGCTCCCGCTGTCCTTCTGCTTCGCTGATGTCTGACTCTGGAGGCTCTGGAGGCAGCAAATAACTACCAGATGGCCTTGGCCCCCTCTCTGCTTCTGACTCAGAGCCCTTGTCCAAGCCTTCCCCAGACTCCAGGACTGGCCCATGTTCCTCCCCAACCTCCTCACTGTCCGAATCTGCTGTTAGCTCTGCTGGCCACTGGTGGGCCACAACAGTGTGATGGCTCAGCGATTAAAGCTAGAAAGCTGAAAGGCCAGGTTCAAGGCTCGCACTCCACGCGACAGGGCGAGTTCCTGTCCTCGCTCCAGCTCCTGCCAGCCTAACAGTTCAAAAGCATGCAGATGCGAGTAGATTAATAGGTACCACTTTGATGGGAAGGTAACAGCATTCCATGCACCTTTGGCATATAGCCATGCTGGCCACATGGCAACAGAAATTATCTTCCGACAACATTGGCTTCCTTGGCCAAGAGCAGAGATGAGCACCGTGCCCTAGAATCAGACACAACTGACAGGAAAACCTTGATCTTTGACCTATACATCAATGTTTCTCAACTTTGTGTACTTGAAAATGTGTGGTCTGGGAAGATAGCTGGGTGAGGAATTCTGGGAGTTGAAGTCCACACATCTTCAAGCGCCCAAGGTCGAGAATCCTTGCTGCTCTCATTTTTTTTTAATGAAGATTCCCTCAAATGCAGCTCAGCTGCTGGAGATTCACAGACACGTCTGTGTGATTCAAAAAACCGAAAAAACAATACAAATAGGCTCTCCTTTTTCTTAGAATGGATATTCAACTTTCCAGCCCAGCTTGTAGTTCTGCGATTCTATGGTGATCTCCCACCCAACTCGGATGCAATCCCACTTAGTTTGCTGAGATCAGCCAAGCCTGGTTAGGTCCTACCATGTGTATGTTTACTAAGAAGTAAAACCAGGTGTGGGCCGCTGGTGGTTCGCAGGGGTTTGGGAGAACCTCCAGTTAAGATTCTGTACAGTTCGGACAAGCCCCAAATCCCATTCCTGGCTGGCCCTTCCCACCCTGCCCCACCCCCCCAGGAGTTGCCACTTGGCCTGTTTTGGATACAGGTAAATACAGGGTGCGCACGGAGGCTTGGGGAGGGTGATAAACGGGCCTATCGGAAGTTTGGGAAGGCTGTTCTGTTTCCGGCCTCCAGAGGACCTCCAGAGCCTGGGGAGGACGTTTTCTCCCTCCCTGAGGCTCAAAGAAAGCCTCCGGAGCCCAGGGAGGGCAAAAAACACCTCCACTGGGCATGGTATAGGTGGCTGGCTAGGCCACACCCACCATGGCCACACCCACCCAGCAACCAGGCAGAGAACCCCTTGCTAAAATTTTTGAAGCCCAACCCATTGAAAGCAATGGGCTTTTCTCCTGCCATGTTGCATCAGGTTTGTATGTGTATGAGGGAAAGAGAGGGAGGGAGAGAGAGAAGTGGGGAGAGGGAGGAAGGGAGGGAGAGTGGAGGAGAGGAAGGGAAAGGGACGGAGGGAGGGAGAGAGATAACTGAAGCCATCTGTGTCAGGAGCGAAGACTTGGCAGAATCCTCCTTGCTTCCGAATCCCGCTTCCTTCAGACAAACTGCTTTCTAATTTAATTAAACCACCCTTTCGTTTGGATGCCTGAAATGTAGCTATGGAAAGGCGCCTATAGAATTTCCGCCCTCCTTCCCAAAAAGAACCGAATGTTATTTTGCGCTTGGCTAGCAATCTTCTAATCCTTGATAACAAAGACTTCCCTATGAGTGACAAGCACAGCTCCGAGGAGGCGCTCTTCAAACTCATTAGCCCATCCATCTTGCCAAAGCAAGGGAAAAGAGCAGATGCTGTTTTTACATTATCAGCGTTATTTAGCCCAGTAATCTTTAGACGTTTTGGCTCCGGTTTCAGCTAATTTCTTTGCACCGATTTGAAGGAAGGCTCCGCAGGTCACTATCCTTTCCAGAATGACCTCTCTTCGCTTGGATCCATCTGTAACAGCATGTCTGGCTCGAAAACGAGGAGGTTAATTTAATTTTAACTGTCGCTAAGTTGCAAGACACGGGCTTTAACATGAAATATTAAAGTAATTTCAAATTATCTGGGAGGAGAAACTTAGCTTTTCCACATTTGGAGGCATTACGTACATCAGCCCATGAAGAATTATCACAAGCTTATAAATAGCAGTAAAGGTAAAGGTTTATGTGCTAGTCGTTCCCGACTCTAGGGGGCGGTGCTCATCTCCGTTTCAAAGCCGAAGAGCCAGCGCTGTCCAAAGACATCTCCATGGTCATGTGGCCGGCATGACTCAACGCCAAAGGCGCACGGAACGCTGTTCCCTTCCCACCAAAGATGTTCCCTATTTTTCTACTTGCCTTTTTTACATACTTTCAAACTGCTAGGTTGGCAGAAGCTGGGACAAGTAACGGGAGCTCACCCCGTTACGCGGCACTAGGGATTCGAACCGCTGAACTGCTGACCTTTCGATCGACAAGCTCAGCATCTTAGCCACTGAGCCACCACGTCCCCATAAATAGCAGTAGTACTTACCAATAGCATTTAGACTTCACAGTGCTTTCCAGCCCTCTCTAAGCGGTTTACAGACTCAGCATATTTGACCCCAACAACCTGGGTCCTCATTTTACCCACCTCGGAAGGATGGAAGGTAGAGTCAACCTGGAGCCAGTCAGGATCGAACTGCCAAACAGCTGGCAGCCAGCAGTCAGCAGAATTAGTTGCAGCACTGCATTTTAACCACTGTGCCACCACGGCTCATAATAACTCATTCATGTCATTAAAGGCAGATCCTATACAGGTAGTCCCATCTTATACCATCTTTATACAAAACCCCATCTTATACAAAGGTATTAGGGATTTTTTTTTTTTTTTTTAAAAGTGCTGAGTTGTTTAGCAAAAAAAGAAAGTGAAGTTTGAGGACAAAGCAGGGGTGAAATCCAGCCGATTCTCACAGGTTCTGCAGAACCGGTAGCGGAAATTTTGAGTAATTCGGAGAACCGGCAAATACCACCTCTAGCTTTCCCCAGAGTGGGGAGGGAATGGAGATTTTGCAATATCCTTCACCCAGGAATGGGGAGATGTTTTGCAGTATCCTTCTCCTGGAGTGGGGTGGGAATGGAGTTTTTGCAATATCCTTCCCCCAAGAGTGGGGAGAGAATGGAGATTTTGCAGTATCCTTCCCCTGCCATGCCCACCAAGCCACGCCCACAGAACTGGTAGTAAAAAAAATTGAATTTCACCACTGGGACAAAGTGCCCAGTGGAGAGGACTATGAGAGAAATTCTTCAACTAAAAAGAACTGCTCTGTTCTCATCAAGAACAAAAAAAGACATTCTTTTTGGCCAAGGAAATCACGTAGCACTAGCACTTAGACTTATATCCCGCTCCGTGGGGTTTTATGTCACTCTCTGAGCAGAGTGAGCCTCTTGCCCCCAACAATCTGCATCCTTGTTTTACCCACCTCAAAAAGATGGAAGGCTGAGTCAACCTTGAGCTGGTCAGAATTGAACTCCTGGCTGTGAACGAATTAGCCTGCAACACTACATTCTAACTACTGTACCACCACAGCTGCTAGCAATAGCCCTTAGACCAGCGGTTCTCAACCTGTGGGTCGGGACCCCGTTGGGGGTCGAATGATGATTTGCCAGGGATCGCCTAAGACCATCGGAAATATGGGAAGTATACTTGCGAGTTGAAGAATCGCGCTCCAATGGTTGACTCCACAAGCCAGCTGCAGGCTCTTCAGATCGCTAGCCGAATTCGGCTTCAGGCGCGATGAATTAAAAAAGAGAGAAATCTTTGCTCTGATGTCTCCCTCTCAAGCCAGCTGCAATCACTCCCAATCACTAGCCTAATCTGGCTTCAGGTGCCATAAACTTAATAGGGGAGGAGTCTCCACTTTAATGCCTCCGTCCTCAAGGCAATCGCAAGCAGTTCAGATCGCTAGCCAATACGGCTTCAGGCGTGATAAATTCAAAGCGAAAATAATTTTATGGTTGGGGTCGCCACATCATGGGGAATTATTCCACCTTCCACCTCTCACAATACTTGACAACACAGTATCAACAGTAGAAACCTTCAAATTTCTAGGTTCTATCATATCGCAAGATCTAAAATGGACAGCTAACATCAAAAACATCATTAAAAAAGGACAACAAAGAATGTTCTTTCTGCGCCAACTCAGTAAGCTCAAACTGCCCAAGGAGCTGCTGATTCAGTTCTACAGAGGAATTACTGAGTCTGTCATTTGCACCTCTATAACTGTCAGGTTCGGTTCTGCAACCCAACAAGAAAAACACAGACTTCAGAGGATAATTAGAACTGCAGAAAAAATAATTGCTACCAACCTGCCTTCCATTGAGGACCTGTATACTGCACGAATCAAGAAGAGGGCCGTGAAAATATTTGCAGATCCCTCGCATCCTGGACATAAACTGTTTCAACTCCTACCCTCAAAACGACGCTATAGAGCACTGCACACCAGAACAACTAGACACAAGAACAGTTTTTTTCCCGAAGGCCATCACTCTGCTAAACAAATAATTCCATCAACACTGTCAGACTATTTACTGAATCTGCACTACTATTAATCATCTCATAGTTCCCATCACCAATCTCTTTCCACTTATGACTGTATGACTATAACTTGTTGCTGGCAATCCTTATGATTTATATTGACATATTGACCATCAATTGTGTTGTAAATGTTGTACCTTGATGAAGGTATCTTTTCTTTTATGTACACTGAGAGCATATGCACCAAGACAAATTCCTTGTGTGTCCAATCACACTTGGCCAATTAAAAAAATTCTATTCTATTCTATTCTATTCAAATTGTATTAAAGGGGCCGCAGCACTATAAAGGTTGAGAACCACTGCCTTAGACTTATATACCATTCCATAGTGCTTTACAGCCCTCTCTAAGCAGTTTACAGAGTCAATATATTGCCCCACAACAATCAGGGTCCTCATTTTACCAACCTCAGAAGGATGGAAGGCTGAGTCAACCTTGAGCCGGTCAGAATTGAACTCCAGGCTGTGGGCAGAGTTAGCCCGCAATACTGCATTCTAACCACTGCACCACTAGGAACTCTTGAAAAGCAAAGGTGTTTGAGGTCATAGCTTGCTTATCTGGCCGTGATGTCTTTCTCATTAATGAATTGGGGAAAGATCTCCAAGTTAAGGAAAGGTATGGATGCAAGTTGACCGAACGGGGACTTTTGCAAAGACCAATAACCTCTTGCCTGACAAGCAATCTCTTCAGGAGATGTTCGGGACAAACTTGATTCAAAAGAAAAGTTGCAGGAATATGTCTAGTTTGATGAAAAGAAGGACTAGGGGTGAGATGATAGCAGTGTTCCAATATCTCAGGGGCTGCCCCAAAGAAGAGGGAGTCAAGCTGTTCTCCAAAGCACCTGAGGGCAGGACAAGAGGCAATGAATGAAAACTAATCAAGGAGAGAAGCAACTCAGAACTAAGGAGAAATTTCCTGACAGTCAGAACAATTAATCAGTGGAACAACTTGCCTCCAGAAGCTGTGAATGCTCCAACACTGGAGCATTTTTAAGAAGATGTTGGATAACCATTTGTCTGGTATAGGCCCATGATGGCGAACCTGTGGCACACATGCCCGCGGTGGCATGCAAGCCACCTTTCCGGGCACAGGAGCTGTTGCTCAACTCGCCTGCAGCTGCTCATGTTTATTTATTTATTTAATCATATTTGTATACCGCCCTATCTCCCAAGGGACTCAGGGCGGTGCACTCGCCCCAGCTAGTGTTCAGGCGTATGGTGTGTATGCGTGCAATTCAGGAGACCCAGCTGTCGGAGCTTTCCTGCACATGCATGCATGTTTGCGTATGTGCGCGAGAACACTTGCGTGCAGCATGCACATGCCTAGATAGTGTTCGCGCATGTGCATTGCATGTGCAAAAACCACACACCTGCACAAGTGGTGCAATTGCACACGCAGTGCACAGGGGAATCCACGCAAAACCTGTGCACATGCACAGATGGTGTGGTTGTGCATGCAGTGCATGGGGGTATGCATGAAAGCCTGTGCACGCACAGCGCACAGGGGAGGCATGCACGCAAAGTGCGCAAAGCGCATGCATACCTGTTCGGCAATCGGTGAGTAAAAGATTCACCACCACTGGTATAGGCTCTCCTGCTTCAACAAGGGGTTGGACTAGAAGACCTCCAAGGTCCCTTCCAATTCCGTTATTCTGATAATAATTCTGATAAAGGATCTCTATGGTGGTGGAGCACAGCGAAGTCCCCCAGCTTGGGATTCTCAAATCCCCAAACTCATATCCCCAAACACATTTTAATGGTCCTATTTTTATTTTTGTTTTTTTGTTTTTTTTTCCAGGGCAAAATTTTTTATTTTCCATAATAATTCCCACAATTTGATCACTGTACAATACAATCACTTATCCACTTATCACTTATCCAACAATCGATCCTATACTCAAATTATACTCAATCAGGGCTGCTCGACTGCCACTCCCTCCCTTAATCCTTTCTACCCTTCTCATCCTTCTTCGACTTTCCCCACCATCCTTCTCCTCGCTTTCCTACTTCCCCACCTCTTTCCCACTCCTCACTACCATCCTTTCTAACCCTCTGTCTTCTCCTTCTTCTTCTCCTCCTATCCTTTCTTCTCCCTCCCTTCTTTCCTACCTACTACCTGCCTACCTATTTTCTTCCTTCTTTACTCCTCTTTCCTTACCCTTTCCCTTCGGGAGTGGTTACCGAGCAGTCCCGACTTTACACCATTCCAACTTGTTTAATTCTACCATTATTCCTGTACAATGGCAATCAATCAATTTATAATCTTCCCCTTCCCCCCCCATTTCCCCCCTCCACCCCCCCCCCGAGACTTCCCAGAATAGGGAAGTCTCTTTTTCCTTTTATTCAGGCATGTCTGATTCTCAGAGATTGCCTGGACAAGATCCTGCAGTTTTCTTGGCAAAGTTTTTCAGAAGTGGCTGACCTTGCCTCGGGTGAAATCTAAAAATTTTCCCTACCGGTTCTGTGGGCGTGGCTTAATTGGTGGGTGTGGCTTGGTGGTCAGGTGACTGAATGGGCCTGGTCAATAATAATAAATAATAAAAATAATAAAGTATACAAAACTTGGGAGGCACCGGTCTACTTTCTGTAAAAATAGAGGCCCCAGTCTACCAATTGCCTTTTACTGAGAGGCACCGGTCTACCAAGTGCCTTTTTTTGGCAGGCACCGGTCTACCTTCTTTAAAAATAGAGGCACCGGTCTACTAGCTGCCTACAGTGCTGATCAGCTGCAATGCAGCCCTTTGAAGTGCCGCGGCAGTCATTTAAGGCCGTTTGCAGCTATATCACCACCGAGAGCTTCAGGGACAGAGAAGAGGAACAGCGAGGCGTGAGCAGTGGGGGGGGGGGGGCAGGGATTTTTGCTACCGGTTCTCTGAACTACCTGCCCTTATCGCTACCGGATCGCGGGATCCCATCCGAACCGGGAGCATTTCACCCCTGCCTTGCCTCCTTCCTAAAGCTGAAAGACTGACCCGAGGTCATTCAGCTGGCTTTACACCAAAGGTGAAATGTACTCACCTTTCCTACCAATTTGCTGATGTGCACATGCGACACGTGCCCCATCATTTGCCGCCTTCTGCACATGCGCAGATGGTTAAAACCGGGACGTGACGACATCCCAGTTTTGGGGGAGCGGAGCCTCCCACCGCCACTGCTACTGGTTCTCCGAACGCAAGGCGGATAGAGCCAGCAGCATTTCACTGCTTTATGTCCAAGGTCAGACTACATCTCCCAGGCACCCAGTCACTAGCCTGATGTCTTAACCACTATACCAAACTGGCTCTTCGTTCGATGTAACTAGAAAGCCAATTCTGGGGCAGCATCCAAACGAACGTTCTAACAGGAACATCAGTTCCACAGTGGAACCAGGGATCAGTTATTAGGGGAAGGCAGAGCTTACCAAAGACGTCAAGGTTTCAATTAATGTCCTCTTCAAAGCTAAGGCACAAAGCAAAACAGCACCCGGTGTCCCTTTGTCACAGCACAACAGCCCCTTTGTGTGACTCAGAAGCAGCGGCTTTTGTGCACGTACAAAACCATGGGCTCGCTGTTAGCAAAGCTGAGAAACTGATGAAGGCACACCAATGTTCTTCTACAAGCAGTGGTGGGATACAGCCGGTTCGGACAAACCGGTAGTTAAATTTCTGGCTGGCTCTTCCCCTCCCCACCCGGCCCCTTTCAGGAGTCCCCAACCGCCCCATTTTGGCTCCCAGGTAAGTGCAGGGAGGTCTATTAGGCCCAAAATGGGGTGGGGGGTATGGACTGCCCCCCCATGGCCCATTTTTGCTCCCAGAAGGCTGCAGGGAGGCCTACTAGGCCCAAAATGGGACACTGGGGCAGTGCATCTCCACCCCCATGGCCCATTTTTGCTCCCAGGGGGCTGCAGGAGGCCGAGTGCTGCCTTTCACACATCCCTGGCCACACCCACTATGGCCATGTCCACCCAGCCGGTCATTAGGGCAGAGAACTGGTTGTTAAATTATTTGAATCCCACCACTGTCTACCAGGCCGGGTTGTACTGGGGTGGACAACAGACAATCAGCCAATCTGGTTACCAAAGGAGGCAGAATGCTTCTCTTCCCCACATCTGTTAAAACAACCATGGACAACCATCTCTCTGAGATGCTTTGATTCATACAATGGATAAAGGGCTGGATTCTAATGCTACGGTATCAGTGGTGGGTTTCAAATTTTTTTACTACCAGTTCTGTGGGTGTGGCTTGGTGGGCGTGGCTTGGAAGGTGTGGTAGCGGAAGGATACTGTAAAATCTCCATTCCCACTGCACTCCAAAGGAAAGTTACTGCAAAATTCCCATTTCCTCCCGATCAGCTGGGACTCGGGAGGCAGAGAGTAGATGCAGGCAGGGCCAGTCAGAGGTGGTATTTACCGGTGCTCCGAACTACTCAAAATGTCTGCCACCGGTTCTCCAGAACTGGTCAGAACCTGCTGAAACCCACCTCTGGTTGTACTTCTGTAAAGATATGTGGGAATGAACTTGGAAGACAGGAGGAAGGAATGTTCACTGGACCAACTGGCAGGTTCTCAGTTCACAGAAGGAGAGCAGGGTGTCTCGAGTGCTTCGGAAGAGACCCTCCTTAGTTTTGCAGAGCGTAAAAGGAGAGGAGGATAATTATGGTGCCAGATTAGAAACTGGGAGGCTGTGAGTTCTAGTCCTGGTTCAGGCATGAAGCCAACAGGCTGAACATGGGCCAGTCATTCTCTTTTAGGCCTACAAAGGAGGCAATGGCAACCCACCTCTGAAAAACTGCAGGGACTGGTCCAGGCAGCTGCCAGGAGTAAAAGAGGAAAACTGAAATTTTGGTGAAACAATGAGATTGGAATATTTCTTGAATTTCTAGGTCACTGATGGCAAACCTCTGACATCACCGCATGCCAGTCTGTGTGCCGGAAGTGGCACGTGAAACCATCCCGCGAGGTATGCACGGCGCTGCTGGCCTTCACATGCGCAGGAGTGCCGATACCTGGAAGAGTGGCGGTCCGTCGCGCATGCGCGATCTGACACCTGAACATCCGGATACCGGCATGGACACATGCCCATGAACAGCTGGCCATCACACATACGTGTGATGTCAACCTGGAAGTTCGGGTGCTGGCCTGCGCATGCATGAAGGAACGCCGTTCTTCTGGGTTTTGCTGCTTCCGCGTGCACGACGGCCAGCTGACAGTCATACGTGTGATCACAGGAACGCAGAATAGGAGCCAGCGAGGACGGGATGGTTTCGCGTGCCACTTCCAGCACACGCGCCATAGGTTCGCCGGCACTGCTCTAGGCAGTTGCTGTATCTTGCTTACGGGTCAAATTATATAGGTCTGGAATTATTTTACTTTTTTTTACATTTATATCCCGCCCTTCTCTGAAGACTCAGGGCGGCTTACATTGTGTAAGGCAATAGTCTCATCCTATTTGTATATTTATATACAAAGTCAACTTATTGCCCCCCCAACAATCTGGGTCCTCATTTTACCTACCTTATAAAGGATGGAAGGCTGAGTCAACCTTGGGCCTGGTGGGACTAGAACCTGCAGTAATTGCAGGCAGCTGTGATTAATAACAGGCTTCTTACAGCCTGAGCCACACCACGGCCCTATGGAATGATTATTTGAAGTATTAATGGACTGTCTGCTAAAATAAAGCCAGGTCATGGTACACTCTTGAAAATAAATCAGGAAGCCTGTAATTGTGGAGTCTGTCCGGCAAGAACAAAGACTGCTTATCCACATGAAATATGCATGTGCAAAGCTTGTAACAACTCTGGGTAGTTAGAAAGCTGATAAAAGTAACGAAGAGTTAGACAACTTGCAGAGCTCAGTTAAAAATTAGGAACACAGATGGCCTGCAGCCAATAAAAAATGTATTAGATAACTGTTGGGGCATTCATTACCCAAGGCTTAGGAATAGGGACAGCTAGAGACCAATAGAACAAATTGTAGAATTATTACTAAAATGTTGATTAGATGATATCTCTTATTATCTCGCCTTGTCCCGCCTCCTCTTTCAGTGAAAACGTATAAAGCTTTCTTAATCTTTTGTTCTTGGTTCTTGGCATTTCGGCCAGGAGCCCTTTTCCTTGGGGCACCCCAATAAAAAGCAATCAAAACCTGCAGCTTTGGCCTCGGCACCAGGCTCAGGCCCGAATTGGGGACAACAGTTATCTTATTAATCCTATCTACATTTCCAGAGTTAGAATCATCAAAGTTCATCATGATTAGCGGTGTATATTTCCCACTGAAACATGTCAACGTATACATTGCAGATGCGTGTTTGAAAGATGTACTTACACTTGCATGCAGTTTTCCTTTTTTCGACATGGCTAAAAATTTGTTGCTGAAAACTCCGCGTATTCCTACTATCCCCTGAGACACGGCGAATATTTCCAAAATACCTACAAAGGACAGAAATCCCCAAAATAAAATTCATTTTTCACAGCACCGTGAAACAGACAAACGAAAAGGAGAGAGAAAACTTAAATGCCTTGTCATTTTGCACTATCTTAGAAGGGGCCGGGCCGGGGGGGGGGGGGGGCGTGGAAGCAGAAAAATGTCCCTGACATTTTAGGCTTATAACCAGTGATTTCATGGTTGGTTGCTTCTTTGCTTGCTGCTTGGTTTATCTGAATATACATTTATTTATAGATGTCCTGAGGTTTTAAAGGACAAAACTGATGCAAGAGGAAGTGGTGGTGGGGGTCTAACCACGGCTTCTATTAGGAGTAAACTGACTGCCCTCCGTGTGAAGAGCATCAATGGAAACGTCATGGAAGGGGAAGGAAGGACTCTGACATCTAAAACATTCGTTTAAGTTTCCCCGTCAGACCAAACTGGAATCCTGCACTCATCTCTAGACAGGTTTGACTGGATTTAAGACTGGGATGATTCAAATGGTCCCAGGTAGACAGTGATGAGATTCAGCCAGTTCGAGATGGTTCGGGCCAGTTCGGGAAAAGCGGTTGTTAATTTTTTTTTTAATTTGAATTTACATCCCACCCTTCTCCGAAGACTCAGGGCGGCTTACATTGTGTAAAGCAATAGTCTCATCCATTTGTATATTATATACAAAGTCAACTTGTATTGCCCCCCCCCAACAATCTGGGTCCTCATTTTACCGACCTTATAAAGGATGGAAGGCTGAGTCAACCTTGGGCCTGGTGGGACTCGAACCTGCAGTAATTGTAATTGCAGGCAGCTGTGTTAATAACAGACTGCATTAGCCTGTTGAGCCACAAGAGGCACTTGCTGGCTGGCCCTGCCCTGCCCCTTCCAGGAGTCCCCACGCGCCCCATTTTGGCTCCCAGGAGGCTGCAGGGAGGCCTACCAGGCTCAAAATAGGGCGTGGGAGGAGGTGGTGCAGCCCCTCATGGCCCACTTTTGCTCTCAGGAGGCTACAGGGAGGCCTACTAGGCCCAAAATGGGGCGCAAGAGGAGCAGTGCATCGTTCTCACCCCCCACGGCCCTTTTTTGCTTCCAGGGGGGTGCAGGAGGCCAAGTGCTGCCTGTCACACTCGCTGGCCACGCCCACCATGGCCACGCCCACCCAGCCGGTCATTACGTCAGAGAACCGATTGTTAAATTATTTGAATCCCACCACTGCAGGTAACCCACAACTTACGATCACAGTCGTAAGCCACAGAATTTCCGTGGCTAAGCAAAGCCTTGGTTAAGTGAGTGACACCTGATTTTACGAGCTTTTTTTTTTTTGTACAGTACGAGTCGTTAAGCAAACAACTGTAGCTGTGAAGCGGATCTTGCAGGCATTAAGCAAATCCCGCTTCCCCCATTGACACGGCTGTTAAGTGAATCACTGCAATCGGTAAGTTAATAAGAGGGTTGTTAAGTGGATCTGGCTTCTCCATTGACTTTCCTTGTCAGGAAGTTGCAAAAGATGATCACGTGACCACCGGATCAGTGGTGGGATTCAGCCAGTTCGCACCACTTGGGGAGAACCGGTTGTTAACTTTCTGAGCAGTTTGGCAAACTGGTTGTTGGAAGAAATCATTAGGGCAGAGAACCGGTTGTTAAATTACTTGAATCCCACCACTGCCCAGGATGCTGCAGCAGTTGTAAATTCATGGCAGTTCCCAGGTGCCCAAATTTTGATCACATGGCCAACATACATGTTGCGTGAGGATTGGTTGCAAGTCACTTTTTCCAGCGCAGTTATAACTTTGAACAGTTGCTAAACCAATGTTGTAAGTCGTGAACTACCTGCAGGGGTTAAATGAACCTCTAACAGAGGTGGGTTTCAGCAGGTACTGACCAGTTCTGGAGAACCGGTAGCGAAAATTTTGAGTAGTTCAGAGAACCGGTAGTAAAAATTCTGACTGGTCCCACCCCCATCTATTCTCTGTCTCCCGAGTCCCAGCTGATCGGGAAGAAATGGGGATTTTGCAGTAACCTTCCCCTGGATTGGGGTGGGAATGAAGATTTTACAGTATCTTTTCCCTGCCACGCCCACCAAGCCACGCCCACCAAGCAATGCCACGCCCACTAAGCCACACCCACAGAACCGGTAGTAAAAAAATTTGAAATCCACCACTGACATCTAACATAGTACCGATTTTTACAATGTGTTTAATGGGTCCCTTTTAATCATCCCTTTTAATTCCACGAAAACAGCTTTCAGAATAAACCGTTTACTGGAGCATTTTATCTGTGCCTTTTTTAGGCTGCAAACTTCAGGCATACTGCATACTTTTGCATATGTGCAAACTTCAGGCATACTGGTCATACGTACTCATAAGGCCCCCATATAGTAGATACAAGGTGACATAAGAGAACAGCAGGCAGAGTTAAGCCTGCCATCAGCTTAGAGTCATTACATTGCCACAAATGGTCCAAAGCCCAACCTTGAATCCCATTGACCCTTATCTGCTGTCAAATTAGTTTTGAACTTTAATTGACAAAATTCCTGTCTAGCAGCTTGAATAAATCTATGCTGTACTCTTATCTTACAGAGAGTCATGATTCTCTGTGAGCGACAGGTGAATTCTGAAATTGCACACTGCTGAGGCGTGCACTCAATCGAAAACTATAAAACTCCAGCCCTCCATATTTTAAAACTGCATGCCCATCCTGGACAGGTACAATGTATTGGACTGCATGACTCTGTGTAATTCAGAAAGGATTGCATTGATTGGTGTTATTACGTTATTCTGTTACAGCTAGTTAATGGTGAGATTACAACTCTCACTTTCTAGAGATTGCAAATAGTCAGAATTGTGAGCAATGGAAGTCATAGTTACACCCAGAGGTGGAATTCCCTTACCTTCCCTACCAATTCGCAAATGTGAGCTCGCGCGCATGCGCAGTAGTTGTGCATTATGCCTAGGTGGGTGGGCAGAGCCTCCCGCAGTCTCCGCTACCGGTTCGTGCGAACCGGACCAAACCGGCTGAATCCCACCACTGGTTACATCATATTTCGTCGATAGGTTTGGCCAGGGTTTTGTCAACACTGACATTTTTAAGAGAACAGAACAACAGAGTGGGAAGGGGCCTTGGAGGTCATCTAGCCCAACCCTCCGCCCAAGCAGGAGACCTTGCACCATTTCTGACAGATGGCAGGTCCAGTCTCTTCTCGAAAGCTTCCCGGGATGAAGCACCCACAACTTCCGAAGGCAACTTCTGTTCCATGGGTTGATTTTTCTCGCTGTCAAAATTTCTCCTTATTTCTAGGTTGAATCTCTCCTTGGATCAGATGTCTGGACTTCAGCTCCCAGAATTCCCCAGGCAGCATACTTTGGGCTCCAAGGAGTCAAAACCCACACATCTTAAAGCTGTCAAGGTTGAGAAATCTTGGGTTAGGCTGTCACAGTTCCTTCCTTAATGCAACACGTCTCGGTGGACTGAAGTGTAGCCTATCTCTCTCTCTCTCTCTGTCTCTCCTCTTGGAATCAAACACTTCACTGCTAGACAGCTCTTCCTCCCCTTCTGTTTTCCTTCTACCTCCCAGCCCTTTTGAGGGATTTTGCATCTCAAAAGGATGCGTTTTGGTCTCCTAGCTCCCGCTTCAGAGGGCCATGGAAATGCAGAAGAAGAAAAAAACACCACAGAAGCAGATTTTTGGACTTGAAGATCAACAAAGGGGATTCTGGAGCTGCAGAAGGATCTAACTTTGAACGAGCGAAACGCAACATTGGGCGCGAAACAAAACTTTGCGGTATTCCCAGGCTGGAGTGCCTTCCTCTGCAGGATTAGGAATTTTTTTTTTCCTTTTCCTCATAAAACTATTCTGGCATAAAACCAGCTGTCCCCTGCTGCAAATCCTTGGCATGCCTCTATTGCAGGGGTCTCGAATCTTGTGTTCTGATCTAGGCTTCCTGAGACAGTAAAAAGCACATAATGAGTCCCCAAAATCCTCTTTTTATTTCAGCGGCTGTGAATTCTGTTCATTCACAGCCCGTGATGAGTCACAAATAGTTTGTAAAGAGTCCGACAGAAGTCTGCCACAGTCCTTCGGTGTAACACCCACCTTTATCTCCCTTGACATGCTGCCAAAGACCTAATTGGCCATTAGCTTTGCAAGGCCACACGGAGCATAGAGTCGAAACGGAGCTTCAGAATTTAAACCGAACAAAGTTGCTTCCTGCAAAGGCTCACGTGCCTTTGCTCCTCCTTTATGTCTTATGGGAGGGGCCAATCATCTCCATGCCCTACTCCTGAGTTGTCCCTTTTGTCTTAACTGTTCTTGCCTTCTGGCAACTCTGTACTAGAAACTCTGTTTCTCTATCTCGCTGATGTCTGATTCAGAAGGCTCCGGAGGCAGCACATAACTCCCAGATGGCCCTGGCCCCCACTCTGCCTCCAATGCAGAGCCCTCATCCGAGCCTTCCCCAGACTCCAGGACTGGCCCGTGTTCCTCCCCAGCCTCCTCACTGTCCAAATCTGCTGCCAGCTCCGCAGGCTGCCAGCCGACCACAACACCTTGGAACTTTAAGCCTGAAGGACTCAACTCCCAGAATTCTCCAGAATTCCTGGAATTGAAGTATGGCCGCACTTAAAGATGTTAACATTCGAGACCCATGCTCTATTGCATCTGTTCCAAGTTTCTGCCAAATTAGGCCCGGGTGCCAGATATCAAAAGCAAAGTAATCAATTGCCAATTGCTCTCCTCCCCCTTCCACCCCTCCAAAGTTTCACGACACCCCTGCATATCAAGACATCTCCCTTCACTGCCTTTCCCTCAAAAACCAACCTGTCATAATGTGAATCAAATGTTGGAGAAGGAGAACGCAGGAAACTTCCTAGACTGAAATTGTTGGTAGTAATTTTTGAAGTGCGTGTGTGTATACATACACCTGTGTGTGCCTTTGAGTCTTTGTTGATTTCTTGCCCCTTCATGGACTAGTCCTTACAGCTTTCTTGGCAAGATTTTGGAAGTGGTTTGCCATTGGCTCCTTCTTAGGGTGGCGAGAGAGTGGCTGGCCCAAAATCACCCACCTGGCTTTATGCTTACGGTAGGATTAGAACTCGCAGTCTCCTGAGCAGCCCAGTGCCTTAACCGCAACACCCAACTGGATCGCTTTGCAGAATAGCATTTCATATTTTCTTATCTCTTCCTATCTTTTTCATAAATAGTCACCCATTGCAATTCCTCTGGTTAAGTTCTGATCCTCCCCCCCATTATTATCATTTATCCAGGACTGTCAGCATTATTTATGCCTCAACTAATTTTCTTAACATTTTACGTGCTGCTGTACCCAGCTGTTGAGGGTGCAAGTATAGGCAGTCCTCAGACTTACAACCGTTCATTTAGTGACCGTTCACTAAAGTTACAACGGCCCAGAAAAAAAAAACGGACCGATCTCCATTTTTCACACTTACGACCCTTGCAGCATCCCCACGGTCACGTGATCAAAATTCAGACACTTAGCAACTGACTCACATTTATGACGGTTGCAGTGTCCCAGGGTCAAGTGATCCCCTATTGCAGCCTTCTGACAAGCAGAGTCCATGAGATTCACTGAACGACTCTTGTTACTCATTGAACAATGGCAGTGATTCACTTAACTGTAGCAAGAAAGGTCATAAAATGGGCAATACTCGTTTAACAACTGTCTCACTCAGCGAAACATTTTGCCCTCCATTGTGGACATCAATTGAGGAGTTCCTGTATTGGGTGAATTCACTTTACAAATATTTAAAGTTATAATAGTGCGGATTTCCCCACCGTGTTTATATTTTATCACGCAAGTCCAATGGTGGGTTGCTTCCGGTTTGTCCCGGTTCAGGCGAACCGGTAGCAGCAGGAGGCTCTGCCCACCTGCCCAGACATCATTGAAAATGATCTGCGCATGCACAGAAGCACCATGTGCTACCGAAGCGTACCTGTGCGCACCCGTGCGCTACCAATAGCGAATCGGTAGCCCTTGTGATTTGAAACTCACTGGTGCACAAGACCCATAATTCCCAGCCAGCAGAGAGCCTCTTAGCTGAGCATGATGGGAGTTGCCTTTCAACAGAAGAAAAGCTACTGAAAAACAAAGAGGGAATGCAAGAAAGATTTGGCTTAAAATTGCGGGGGTCATTCAAATAAGGCAGTCAAAAAAAGAACCAACAGAAAAATGCAGTGGAAGAGAGAGGGGGAGAGAGAGAGAAAGAGAAAAGTGGGGTGAATCGCGGGAAATGCTGACGCAGGGTTTTGGGGTTTTTTTTTCAGCTGGAAGAGCTCAGCAGATGTTCCAGTTCTTGCTGGGTAAATAAAAGGCTTGGTTAAACAGCATCAATATCGTTGCGATGTAGAATACTGCAATAGAAGCCGGGAGAATAGCTGTCTAGCCAGCTCTCCACAAAGCCCATTATTTTTGCACAAAATAGCCTAGCAAACCACAGGAAATCCAGAGGCTCCCAAAAGTTCATCTTGGCCATTTCGCTCCTCTCTCTTCGGGCCATCAAGCCTGAATGCCGGTAGTCCTCCACTTACGACCACAATCGAGCCCGACATTTCTGTTTGCTAAGCGAGACAGTTGTTAAGTGTGAATTTGGCTCCATTCTACGACCTTTCTTGCCTCAGCTGATCAGCGAATCGCTGGACTTGTTAAGTTAGCAACGCGGTTGTTAAGTGAGTCTTATTTCCCTAATTGGCTTTGCTGGTCAGAAGGTCGCAACAGGGGATCGCATGACCCCAGGGACACCAGTCATGTGCCCGGGTTTTGGTCATGTGACCATGGGGATGCGGCAAAGGTCGTAAGTGTGAAAAACGGTCATAAATCACCTTTTTTCAGGGTCGTTGTAACTTCGAACTGTCACTAAATGAACGGTTGTAAATAAAGGACTAGCTGTGTATGTTTAGGCTGTCCCGCTTATTAATAGCACTTGTCATAATCATCCCCATTAATTTTAAAAGGGAGTTAAATCGGTATCGTCATTTCCTGGAACCCTGGGTGACCAATACAACTTTGATTTTTTTACGTTGGTACTTAAGACTGAGAAATCGCATTCTGGACAAAAAGTTTGCCTTCTGCCACACGTTGATTAGATGGAGGAGCAGATAGAATAGAATAGAATAGAATAGAATAGAATAGAATAGAATAGAATAGAATAGAATAGAAAAGGCCCAAGGTTGACTCAGCCTTCCATCCTTTATAAGGTAGGTAAAATGAGGACCCAGATTGTTGGGGGGCAATAAGTTGACTTTGTATATAGTATACAAATGGATGAAGACTATTGCCTGAAATAGTGTAAGCCGCCCTGAGTCTTCAGAGAAGGGTGGGATATAAATGCAAATTTAAAAAAAAGAATAGAATAGAATAGAAAAGAATAGAAAAGAATAGAAAAGAAAAGAAAACAGAGTTGGAAGGGACCTTGGAGGTCTTTTCTTTTTTTCTTTTCTTTTTTATTTGCATTTATATCCCGCCCTTCTCCGAAGACTCAGGGCGGCTTACACTATGTTAGCAATAGTCTTCATCCTATTTGAATATTTATATACAAAGTCAACTTTTATTGCCCCCAACAATCTGGGTCCTCATTTTACCTACCTTATAAAGGATGGAAGGCTGAGTCAACCTTGGGCCTGGTGGGACTAGAACCTGCAGTAATTGCAGGCAGCTGTGTTAATAACAGACTGTCTTACCAGTCTGAGGGGTTGGACTAGAAGAGGTCTTTTAGTCCAACCCACTGCTCAGGCAGGAAACTCTATACCATTTCAGACAAATGGTTGTCCAATCTCTTCTTAAAAATCTTCCAGTGTTGGAGCATTCACAACTTCTGGAGTTGTTCCACTGATTAATTGTTCTAACTGTCAGGAGGTTTCACCTTAGTTCTAGGTTGCTTCTCTCCTTGATTAGTTTCCACCCATTGCTTCTTGTCCTGCCTTCAGGTGCTTTGGAGAATAGGTTGGTCCCCTCTTCTTTGTGGCAGCCCCTGAGATATCAGAAGACTTCTATCATGTCACCCCTAGTTTTCATTAAACTAGACATACTCAGTTGCAGCAACCATTCTTTATGTGTTTTAGCCTCCAGTCCCCTAATCATCTTTGTTGCTCTTCTCTGCACTCTTTCTAGAGTCTCCGCATGTTTTTTACATCGTGGCAACCAAAACTGGATGCAGTATTCCAAGAGTGGCCTTACCAAGGTGTTATAAAGTGGTATTAACACTTCATGTGATCTTGATTCTAGATGTTTGAATTCAAAACTTTATTGCTGGCAATGACACTGAATTGGCTGAGTCTTAGCACACAGTGGTTAACAGAACAACTGAGTTGGAAGGGACCTTGGAGGTCTTCTAGTCCAACCCCTTGCTCAGGCAGGAAACCCTATACCATTTCAGACAAACGGTTGTCCAATCTCTTCTTAAAACCTCCAGTGATGGAGCGCGCACAACTTTTGAAGGCAAGCCGTTTTCCCTGATTAATTGTTCTAACTATCAGGAAGTTTCTCCTTAGTTCTTTTTTTTTTTTAATTTACATTTATATCCCGCCCTTCTCCGAAGACTCAGGGCGGCTCACAGTGTATAAGGCAATAGTCTCATTCTATTTGTATATTTACAAAGTCAACTTATTGCCCCCCCAACAATCTGGGTCCTCATTTTACCTACCTTATAAAGGATGGAAGGCTGAGTCAACCTTGGGCCGGGCTTGAACCTGCAGTAATTGCAGGCTGCTGTGTTCTAATAACAGGCTTCTTACAGCCTGAGCTACCATGGCTCAGTTCTAGGTTGCTCTTCTCCTTTATAAGTTACTTCTTGTCCTGCCCTCAGGGGCTTTGGAGAATGGGTTGACCCTTCTTCTCGGTGACAGCCCCTCAAATATTGTAAGCCTGCGATTATGTTACCCCTAGTCCTTCGTTACCCAAATCCAGCAAACTTCCCAGCTGCTGCCTAAAGTGGGACAATCCAAGAAAAACATGCGATGTTGCAAAATATATCAACTGCGCCTTGTGATTCACACTCTAGTGCAGGGGTCTCCAACCTTGGCAACTTTAAGACTTGTGGACTTCAACTCCCAGAGTTCCTCAGCCAGCTTTGCTGGCTAATTAACTCTGGGAGTTGAAGTCCACAAGTCTTAAAGTTGCCAAGGTTGGAGAGCCCTGCTCTAGTGGTGCCTTTCACATATCCCCCCCTTCATTTGCACCATGCATTATTTGCAATTAGGACCCCTCCCGACCATTAACATTGGCCAATCATTCTACAGGAAGCCCTTAACTTACAGCCATTCATTTAGTGACCGTTCAAAGTTACTGGGGGAAAAAAAAGTGACTTAGGACCATTTTTGACCCTTACAAGCTTCGCAGCATCCCTGTGGTCATGTGATCAAAATTCGGACACCTGGCACAGGTGCCGTGTCCCCGAGGTGCGAGTCGCCTTTCGCGACCTTCTGACAAGCAAAGTCAATGGGGAAGCCAAATCCACTTAACTAACTTAATTCATGTTACTAGCTGAACAACTGCAGTGATTCACTTAACAATGAGGACAAAAAAAAAAGAATGTCAAATGGGGCAAGCTTACTTAAACTGCCTCACTTAGCAACACAAAATTTGGGCTCAGTGGTGGTCGTAAGTGGAGGACTACCTGTATTGCATTCCTTCCAATGTTGGGTTCTGGAATCGGTTGTTGTACACAAGCCACCCATTTCTTCCACAGTTACACCAACTAACATTCCCCTTGACTTCAGTGGGACTTCCCAGCAAGTCAATGAAGCCAACAGCCTTATTCTGTAAGTTCTCTCTCCCTGGGCAAAATTCTGTCTTTTTTAAACCGAATAGAGTCTAAACCTACTTAACAAGGCAGTGGTGCCCTGAAGACCCAAGGAATATTCCCGATTTCAAGAAAGCAGAAACCTGAGCTTCTCTTCCCTCCCCCACTCCACTCCCCAATTATTATTGTACTACTTTTTAATTTTCATGTAGATTGCTTATCCACATATTTGTTAAGGCTTTTGCTCAGCAGCTTGCATTAGCATCCGATATCTTCCATTGTCAATTTGCAGATAACTTTATATAGAGAAGTACCTCTCATCCAGGTTTCACCACTCCCGGCGTTTAGGATTTTCATTGCCTTGGCTTGAACCGCAGCAAAAATCCCAAAGGCGTTGAAAAGCACCTGAATTACTCCCGGAGCGCTTTCAAAGCTAGAAATTAAGGCAAGAACAGAGAGGAAGCGCCCAGGGACTGAGCCAAGCGAGAGAGCTATTCTGAACTATCAATTAAATGTTTTTAAGATGCACTTTAAAAAACAAACAAACTCAGGCGTGCAACCCAGGCGCGCTCAGGGACGGCGAAGTCAAATACCCCTCACCCTCCGGCTCCCCGAAATGCAGAACTTAGCGACGGGTCGCCAAACGAGGCGGCGGGGAGGCGCCCAATGCTTGCTTGCTTTACTTACTTAAGAGGCTGTCGTGGTGCGAGCCGTTGACCTGCCCATCCGGGTGGATCTGGAGATGGAAACCGATGCCCACCCTGCAGTAGAGGCTGCCCGTTCGACGTCCGGAGGGACTCCACTTAAAGCGGCTCATCTCCGAGCCGCCGCTTTGAACTCCCGCGGAGGAGGGGGAGGAATAAGAGGAAGGTGCGGAAAAGGAAGAGGAGGAGGAGGAGGAGGAAGAAGAAGAAGAGGAGGTGGAGGAAGAGGAGGAGGAGAGAGACGAAGTGGCGGGGCGATTTCCAAGATTGCTGCCGCTGCTGCCAACGTTGTGGTTCTGCTCGGCCTCTCCAAATTGCGCCCGAGGGGGCCGTGGGTGCGCCAAAGCCGGGAGGATCAAGTGGCCACTAAGCAAGAGGAGGAGGAGGAGGAGGCAGCTGGAGAAAGGCAGGCTCATGCTTCCAGCTCGAGAGACGCGCCTGGCATTTTGGAGGAGGAGGAGGAGGAGGAAGAGAAGCGGCAGTGGCGGCGGCGGCGGTTGCTGCTGCTGCTGCTGCTGTTCTTCCCGCCGCCGCCGCCGCCGCCGCACCTACGGGGCAGCCGGCCGTGCGCTCCGCCGCGCCGGGAAGGCGGCATAGTCGGCCCCGCGGAGAGGGAGAGAGAGCGAGAGAGAGCGCGCGGGGTCCGAGAGCCGCTGCGCTGTGCACGGAGATATTTATAACCCGGGTGATCTCACACCGCTTCTCTCTCTCGACATGCCTGGAGTCTAAAGGAGGCTCGCTTCGCCAGACCTTCCCGGTGGAGGGGGTGGGGGGGACTGGTGATGGAAGGAAGGGGCGGGGGTGGAGGCGCGTCTCGTAGGACCACCGACGGGGTGGGGGGGTGGGAGGAGGAGGAGGAAGAAGAAGAAGAGGAGGAGGAAGGAGGCCGGCCAAGCGCGAGGGTCACCCCTGGTCAGGCCGGAGAGGCGAAAGAGAGCGCAAAAGCCGGCACTTTTACGCACCGATCGCGCTTTTACGCACCAGCTGGTGGGTTTTCTTTCCCGCCGGGCAAGGTTCCCGAATTGGAAGGAAGAGAGAAAGAGAAAGAGAAAGAGCGAGCGCCAAGGCGAAGGAGCTTGGAAGGGAGCCGGGGATCTCTTTTGGCAAGGGATGGAGGCGGGTGCCAGGCTGTTACGGCCCGGAATCGCTGCAAGGCGATGTCAGGGCTTTGACGGTTTGGTCCCCGACCTCTCCATTCTGCGCTTCTTGGGTAGCTCTCCAAAAGGAGATTAAAGGTGACTTGCAAGTAGCGTCCCGCGGGATTCCCTGCCTCATGATTTGATAGGCGCCCGAAGTTTCTCAACTTTAAGACGCGTGGGCTTCAATCCCCAGAATTCCCCAGCTAGCTAGCTAGCTAGCTGGGGAATTCTGCAACGTGAAGTCCACGCGTCTTTAAACTGTCAAGGTTTGGGGAGGGGGGGAAATACCGACGTGGCGAGGGTTTTTACAAGGTGCGGCAGGGGAGACAGCGGAAGGGTTAGAAGAGACTTGTGTTCCCATAGCCCTTTTAGTCGTGGGGACAACGAAACCTTCGGTGGCGTGGGTTGCATTTATAACCCCCGGGTTGAAGAGCAACTCCTTTTCCTAGTTTCCCTAGTTTTAAGGATTGCCTTAAAAAAAAGATTCGGCAGACCGTATAAAAAGCTCACGCACCGGGGCTGCACGCGGGAGTTGGGAAAAAGTAGATCTAACCAAGCAACCAGGTCACGCGAGCCTCCAAGACGGCCTGTCGCGGGGAGGGGGGCGAGGGAGGAGGAGGGTGGGGGGGGAGCGGTATTCGTTATCTCATAAAGGCGGCGGCCTTGTTGGCTGGGGATCGTGGGATTTAGAGTACCAAACGGGCGCGTGCGAGGATGCAGCAGCCTGAAATTGCGCAGCCCGTTTCGGTCTGCCAGCTACCAGTCTGGAAAGTCCATCCAGGGCCTGGAAGAGCGATTCTTCCGCTGACACAAATGGATCATTCATAAACCTGGATTATTTCTAGCTGACACCCGCCGGCTAACTGCGATACCATTCTGCACATGCTCGGTTGGCAGCATCCCGGGTTGTTGTTGTTGTTTTGTTTCACAGTTTTCAGCGCCGTAAATGACACACACACACACACACACACACACAAAAGCAAGATTTGGATTTAAAGTGCGGGAAACTTGACATATAGCAGTTTGAGTTTCGGGACTTCTGCGATTTTTTTTTTTTTTTGCTTAAAAGTGCTGTGGTTTACGGCTGAGCGCCTTCCCTGGCACCTACACATTCTTGCCTCTCATTTCACACTGTGCGTTGTTGCCCCTGGGTTCGGCGAAAGCGTGGGAGATCCGCTCTCCCATCACGCGTGCTTAGCTTGGTTAGAGGTCCATGGAGATTCTCAGCCATCCAGGTCATGGTTGTCCCAAAAGATCCTCTTTTTTTCCCAAGGTGTTTTTCGTTGAAAGACATTTCGCTGCTCATCCAAGAAGCTTCTTCAGTTCTGACTGGACGGTGGGCATCAAGACGGGCAAATCCTTCCATTCCCCCACCATCCAGTCAGAGCTGAAGAAGCTTCTTGGATGAGAAGCGAAACGTCTTCAAAGAAAAAAACCCAGAAAGTCCACTTGCCTCTTGAAAAAAGCACCTTTGGGATAGCTTGGTTAGACTTAACCAGAATTAGATATTCTTCGGGGCATCGGGCTTTGCTTGTCTGATGAGCTGCAGGAATAGAGTAGAGTAGAGTAGAGTAGAGTAGAGTAGAGTAGAGTAGAGTAGAGTAGAGTAGAGTAGAGTAGAGTAGAGTAGAGTAGAGTAGAGTAGAGTAGAGAAGAGAAGAGAAGAGAAGAGAAGAGAAGAGAAGAGAAGAGAAGAGAAGAGAAGAGAAGAGAAGAGACAGAGTTGGAAGGGACCTTGGAGGTCTTCTAGTCCAACCCCCTGTTTAGGCAGGAAACCACTTAGGCAGGAAACCATTTGTCTGAATGGTTGTTTAACCTCTTCTTAAAAACTTCCAGTGTTGGAGCATCCACAACTTCTGGAGGCAAGTTGTTCCACTGATTCATTGTTCTAAAGGTCAGGAAAGTTGGTCACCTAACCGGGTGAAATGCGTCGTGGGAAGGGCTGAGACCTCGGCGCTGGCATCTTCCGTGGGCGAGGCTGGCAGGGCCGCATTGGGGTCGCTCGCCTCCTCCTTCAGTCCCCACGATCTCGCCGGGCTCCTTGGCGATGTGGTTAGACGACAAGTCCCATCATGCCAGTCTTCAGCAGCCCCAAAGCTGGATGGTGGGAGCTGTGGTCCACCCCAGACGCGCCTGGGATAGCAGAGACGGGCTCAGGGCGTCCCAAGGTCGGAAAGGCTCGAGAGCCGCTTTGTTCTGCGCCCTGCGCGCTTCTAGCGGACGGCTTGCCCGGCCGAATGAATTATTCACCCGACGTGGCGATGATGCCAGAGGCAAAGGCGCGCCCGCACCCGCCTCGCCAGCCGCCGCCTTCCCCCCTTCAGTCTCCCTTTCGCCGGCCCGGTGCGTGAGACCTTGGCTGTCTCCTCTCTCGAGCGCCGACCAGAAGCCCCAGGATGGTTGGATGCATAATTCATCCAAGTTGTCTCACCTTTTGTAAAAAAAAACCCCAAAAAACCCCCACATCTCTAGGTGGGTGTTATTTCCCAGGGAGAAGGAGGGGATCAAATGGGTTGCCATTCACAATATGTTCTGGACCCGTTGTTTTTTGTTTTTTGTTTTAAATACACGTTGCACATATAGCCAACCACAAAGTAAGTTTCCATTTTGGCGTGTCACAGTTGGCTTTAACCATGGTCTGTTGGGCATAGTACGGTTCATGGGTAATACTAAGGGGGAAAAGCCCGGTTTATCAAATACAATTTGAAAAGTCCTCTCTCTCTCTCTCTCTCTCTCTCTCTCTCCCTCCCTCCCTCCCTCCCTCCCTCCTCTCCTTCCCTTCCTCTCTTTGTAACTGTCTGTTTGTCTCTCTCTCCCTCTGCCTCCCTCTGTCTCTCTCTCCCACCTCTCTCTGTCTCTCTCTGTCTCCTTCCCTCCCTCCCTCTCTGTTTCTCTCTCTGTCTCTGTCTCTCTCTCCCTCTCCCTCTCTCTCTCCCTCCTTCTCTCCCCCCTTTCTCTGCCTGTCTCTGTCTGTCCCTCCCTCTCCTCCCTCCCTCTCTCCCTCCCTCTCTCCCTCCCTCCCTCTCCCTCTCTCTGTCTCTCTATCTCTCTCTCCCCCTCCCTTTCTCCCTCCCTCTGTCTCTCTGTCTCTGTCTTTGTCTCTGTCTGTCTCTGTCTGTCTGTCCGTCTCTCTCTCTCTCTCTCTCTCTCTCTCTCTCTCCCTTCCTCCCTCCTTCTCTCTCTGTCTCTCTTTGTCTCTTTGTCTCTGTCTGCCTTTCTTTCTTTCTTTCTGTCTGTCTGTCTGTCTGTCTGTCTGTCTGTCTGTCTCTCTCTCTCTCTCTCTCTCTCTCTCTCTCTCTCTCTCACACACACACACACACACACACACACACACACACACACATTGGGGTCACCTTATCACATTTGGAACACTTGGCAACTGGCCTGCATTTATGGTTGTTTGCAGCATCTCACAATCATAGGATCACAATATATGTTTTTTTGCTGGAAACTGGCATTTAATTACAGTTTCCAGAAGAAAAAACAAGACCCCACCCATTGTAGACAATGGATTTGCTTAATGACTCCGGCATCCACTTAGCAACCATAGTGTTCACTTAAAGACCACTGCCAAAAAAAGGTCATAAAACCAGGTCTGATCATGGGCTGACCTGCTTAACGACTGGTGTGACTTAAAGATTCTGGGCTCAATAATTGCATTCTCAATTGAGGACTACCTGCATTTCTTCCAATGAAACACAAACTTTTTTCTCTTGAGGACAATGGACCATCAAATAAACAATAAAGGAGAATGTTTGTACCTCAGGGTTGACACGAAGGGTCCTTGGTTTCTTGGAGCTTGGTTGTTTCCTTGCAGATGTTTCATTATTATTATTATTATTATTATTAATTTGATTTTTATACCGCCCTTCTCCCGAAGGACTCAGGGCAGTGTACAGGCAAGATAAAACATACAATGTACAAATTAAAATGCAATTTAAAAAACTTATTTTAAAATTAGCCTGAAAAAATTAAAATATGCCATGAACTAAAAACCCCATTTAAAATTAATAAAATTTACAAAATTTAAAATTAAAATTCAATTCAAGCCAGCCCCGCGCAAATAAAAAGGTGTGTCTTCAGTTCGTGACGGAATGTCCGAAGGTCAGGTATTTGGCGTAAGCTCGGGGGAAGCTCGTTCCAGAGTGTGGGAGCCCCCACAGAGAAGGCCCTTCCCCTGGGGGCTGCCAGCCGGCATTGCTTGGCGGACGGCACCCTGAGAAGTCCCTCTCTGTGAGAGCGTACGGGTCGGTGGGAGGCATGTGGTAACAGCAGGCGGTCCTGTAAGTACCCAGGCCCTAAGCCATGGAGCACTTTAAAGGTCGTGACCAACACCTTAAAGTGCACTCGAAAGGCCACAGGTAGCCAGTGCAGTCTGCGCAGGAGCGGTGTTACATGGGAGCTACGCGTAGCTCCCTCTACCACCCGCGCAGCTGCATTCTGGACTAACTGAAGCCTCCGAGTGCACTTCAAGGGGAGCCCCATGCAGAGAGCATTACAATTATCCAAACTAGGTAACATCTTCGGTGCTAACTATAAGGAAGTAACATTTAAAGTTACATAAAAAGTAATGTTTGCAAACTAGAAATAAACAGAGCATGGCAAGCCACGTGCATATAAACACAAAGCAAACCCTTCCAGTACTGGTGATGTTACTTAGTTGGGTAATGAAACTTCTGCAAGAAAACAATCAAGTTCAGAGAGCGCCAAGGACCCCTCATTAAATAAACACTTTGGCTGATATTTGCCAGAGTCGGAGTCGTTTCATCTGTCATTCATACCTGCATACACGGAGTGACTTCAGACCACAAACCTTTTGCTGTAGGACAGAGTGGTCTCCAATCCTGGCAACTTTAAGCCTGGTGGACTTCAACTCCCAGAATTCCCCAGCCAGCTGGCTGGGGTATTCTGGGAGTTGAAGTCCTCCAGGCTTAAAGTTGCCAAGGATGGAGACCCCTGCTGTAGGACATCTTCGAGCTGCTTCTTTGTTAAAGAATTTTCAACCCGTGTTGAATGGGAGACGCCCCCAAATTTAGCAAATCTATATTCCGAAGATGGAGCAATTCTTCCAAAGAATTCTACCCTGCGTTTTGAAAACTGGTTTGTAGGTCTGAAGTACAAAAACAAGCATTTTTATACTCTTGCAATACAGTATATCCGCAAATCTCACCATTTCTTGACATATTTTTTTTTTGCGCTGAGCCATCTGCGTCTTCTCATGCTATTTTAACCCCTTTTGTGCCAAACCATCTGTGTTATCAAATGCCCTCGTCATAAACCCAATTTTTGTTTTCCTGAAAAGAAAAAGCTTCATCCACTGGAACTACAGGGCGAGCTTCAAACCACAAAACCCACAAAGAATGATATGAGGTGAGCCTATTAAAAAAACCACAACCAGCCACTTTTGATCTGGGCTGCGCAGAAAAACTAGCAAAAGAAAGAACAGCCAAAAGATGGTTATCGTAGACTTAGAATAACTTTATTGACACTTTGAATGGAGGAGGTTAAGGCTCAACCACGTATGGGCATTCCCGTGGGAGGGGCAGGTATGGCGGAAGCAGGGGCTCGTATCATGTTCAGGGAGTGCGTTCTCGTTGTTTGAAAGCGATACCGCACTCCGGGCCCCTTGGCTTTACTCGTGTCCCGAGTGGTGATATCCCCCGGAACCTGGACCTTTGACTGATGTTATGCAATGCCAGGTCCATCATGAATAAGGCCTCCCTCATATTCGATCTTATTCAAGAGGGGGGAGCGGACCTAATGGGCATTACGGAGACCTGGTTGGGCACGGAAGGGAGGGTTCCCCTCACCGAGATGTGCCCACCAGGCTTCCGTGCATTCCATCAGCCGAGAGCCCAGGGTAGGGGTGGGGGGGTGGCGGTTGTTATTAACGAGAGTCTGGATCCGAGGGAGGTCGCTGTCCCGCAGATAGCTGGTTGTGAATCCCTCTTAGTGAGGTGGGGCCAGGGGGTGCAGGTGGGCTTGCTGATTATGTACCTGGCTCCTTGCTACATGACGGCAGCCCTGCCTGAGCTGCTGGAAATGATAGCCGGGACGGCGGTTGAGACCCCCAGACTTATGGGCATGGGGGATTTCAACTTGCCGTTGGCGGGCGAATCATCAATGGCAGCTCAGGAGTTCATGGCCTCCATGACGGCCTTGGACCTGACCCAGGTAGTTGACGTCCCCACCCACACCAGGGGTAACACACTGGACTTGATTTTCGTCTCAGGACAGTGGCTAAATGATCTGGATTTAGGGGAATTAATATCTCAACCCCTGTCATGGTCAGATCATTTACTCCTTCAGCTAGACTTTCGGACCACTACACTTCACCGCAGGGAGACGGAACTGGTTCAATGGTTCCGTCCCAGGCGCCTGATGGACCCAGAGAGGTTTCTGATGGAGCTTGGGCCATTTCCGAGGGATTTAACCCACGGCTCGGCCGAGGAACTGGCGGCCACCTGGGAGGAGGCGGCGGCTGGCACCTTGGACCGCGTCGTGCCTTTGCGGCTTCTGACCCGGCGACGAACTTGACCAGCTCCTTGGTATAACGAGGAGCTGAGAGAGATGAAGCACCAGAAAAGAAGCCTAGAGAGCGCCTGGAGGTCCAGCCGCTCCAAACCTGACTGAACACTAGCTAGGTCATATATTCAGACCTATCTAGTGGCGATCAGGGCGGCAAAACATAACTATTTCTCTGCACTCATCGCATCGGCAGATAATCGCCCAGCCACCCTGTTTAGGGTGACCCGCTCCCTGCTTACGCAGGGGGCTCAGGAGGACCCCTTACAGGGATGTGCTGAGGATTTTGTACAGTATCTGTCTGATAAAATCGCTCAGATTCGGGATGGCTTGGACACTGATTGGATAGATCCGGGTGGGATGGCGGGGACGAATCTTGAGAATGTTATCTGGGCTGAGTTCGATCCTGTGACTCCTGATGACATGGACAGGTTTTTGGGTAGGTTGAATCCCACCACATGTTTATTGGACCCGTGTCCCTCCTGGATGGTACTGGCCACACGGGCGGTCACACAAGGCTGGCTCCTGGGAGTTACCAACACTTCTTTGGTTGAGGGTGTTTTCCCCGCCACCTTGAAAGAGGCGGTGGTGAGGCCCCTCCTTAAGAAGCCCTCCCTGGACCCGGCTGTATTAGCGAACTATCGTCCAATCTCCAACCTTCGCTTTCTGGCGAAGGTTGTTGAGAGTGTGGTGGCATATCAGCTTCCCCAATACCTGGAGGAAACTGTCTATCTAGACCCGTTCCAGTCCAGTTTCAGACCCGGATACAGCACCGAGACGGCTTTGGTCACGTTGGTGGATGACCTCTGGAGGGCCCGGGACAGGGGCTGTTTCTCTGTCCTGGTTCTATTAGATCTCTCAGCAGCTTTTGATACCATCGACCATGGTATCCTGATGCGGTGGTTGGAGGGATTGGGAGTGGGAGGCACCGTTTATCGGTGGTTCTTCTCCTATCTCTCTGACTGTTCGCAGACGGTGTTGGCAGGAAGGCAGAGATCGACCCCGAGGCGCCTCACCTGTGGGGTGCCTCAGGGGTCTGTTCTCTCGCCTCTCCTGTTCAACATCTATATGAAGCCGCTGGGTGAGGTTATCCGTGGTTTCAGGGTGGATTATCATCTGTACGCTGATGATACACAGCTGTACATTTCCACCCCGAACCACCCCAACGAAGCCGTTGAGGTGATGGGCCAGTGTCTTGAGGCCGTGCGGGTCTGGATGGGGAGGAACAGGCTCTGACTCAATCCTTCCAAGACAGAGTGGCTGTGGGCTCCGGCGTCCCGGTACAGTCAGCTTACACCATCGCTGACTCGGGGGGGGAGAAGTACTGACCCCCCCAGGGGAGGAGTGCACAACTTAGGCGTTCTCCTGGATGATCGGCTATCCTTAGAGGAACATTTGACGGCTGTCGCCAGGGGAGCATTTTATCAGGTTCACCTGATTCGCCAGTTGCGCCCCTTTCTTGACCAGGACGCCTTACGCACGGTCACTCATGCCCTCGTCACTTCCCGCCTAGTCTATTGCAATGCTCTCTACATGGGGCTCCCCTTGAAGAGCACCAGGAGGCTCCAGTTAGTCCAGAATGCGGCCGCGCAGGTGATAGAGGGAGCACCGCGTTGCTCCCATATAACACCCATCCTGCGCGGCCTACACTGGCTGCCGGTAGCCTTCCGGGTGCAATTCAAGGTTTTGGTCACCATCTTTAAAGCGCTCCATGGCTTAGGACCGGGATATCTACGAGACCGCCTTCTGCCGCCGATTGCCTCCCAACGACCAGTGCGCTCCCACAGAGCGGGTCTCCTCAAGGTGCCGTCGACCAAGCAATGTAGGTTGGCGACCCCCAGGGGGAGGGCCTTCTCTGTGGCAGCACCGGCCCTGTGGAACGAGCTTCCTTCAGGGCTACGGCAACTCCCTGACCTCCGGACCTTCAGGCGTGAACTGAAGATTTTATTATTTCAGCGAGCTGGACTAGCCTAAGAATAAAATATTTTAGCTAAATTTTAATGGGTTTTTAATCGGTTTTTACCGTTTTAGTGATTTGGCTGTTATAATATTTTGTTTTAATTGGGTTTTAAATTGGTATTTATTATATTATTGTATTTTAATATGCCTGTTAACCGCCCTGAGTCCTACAGGAGATGGTGTGGTATAAAAGTATGATTAATAAATAAATAAATAAATAAATAAATAAATAAATAAATAAATAAATAAATAAATACCCTAATCGGCATGCATTAAAATGAAATTTCGTTGCATACAGCTCTCAAAGGGTCACCATCTCCCATATACACAGCACAAACATGACTAAATAAATAAATACAAAATTATACATATACCCCACCTATATTATATGACACGGAGAAACAATGCAGTCTAGTTCGGATGTATACATGCACATGGCAAGAAAAACGAATCTTGCAAGTTTACCAGACGGCTGGTATAGGGAACAAAGCTGTTACAGAATCTGGTAGTCCTGCTATAGATACTTTGAAACCTCCCCCTAAGAAGGGAGCAACAGAAACAGACCATGAAGTGGGTGTGTAGGGTCTCTAACGATGCTTTGAGCTCTAAGCACATAGCACTTATAAGCTATAACCTGAATAATGGGAAGTGAGCGTCTTATAATCTTCTCTGCTTTCCTCACCACTCTCTGTATGGACTTTCTATCTGAGGAATGGCAGCCACTGAACCAAACAGTGATGCAGTTTAATATCCTCTTTGTTGGTTTAGTGAAAATGTCCAAGTTCTTTGCTACTTGAAGTGGAACTTCAGTTAACAGAACCAAGGGATTTTCTCTTGAATTTAGCAATACAGCTTTGATTCTCTATTACAGGTAGTCCTTGATTTACAAGGGTGATTTTATTATATTAATTTATTATATGATGCTTCTTTTATTAATTTTATTGTCTTGATATGAGGTTTTATATTCTGTAAGCCGCCTTGAGTCGCCATGTGCAAATAGGCGGCAATATAAATCCCCTAAATAAATAAATAAATAATTCACTTAGCAAATGTTTCACTTAACAACATAAATTTTGGGCTCTGTTGTGATCGTAAGTCGAGGACTACCTTGTATACCCCACCTTTTGATTTCATGAGTACTGAATGCTAATATAATTGGAATCAATGCCTAGTTTATTTGTTTTTTTCTTGGACAGCAAAGACCACAAAATACGTTCTTTGGCCCTTACGCCTTTTTCTCGCCAAGGTTCGCTCCTTTGCACAATAGGGATTTTCCGCACATTTTAATGACGGCAGATGGTTTTAGCACATGGGTTTTGTATTCCCTCTCACCCTCCCTGCCTTTGGCGGGCGAAGAAACACCTGTTGTCGGGATATAGAGAGAAACATCTGTTGGTAGAAATTGGAAATGGTAAGAGGAGAGTGTATCAATAGGGGGGGAAATCTTTAGAGTTTTCACAAGAAATAGAGAGAAGAGAGAGAGAGAGAGAGAGAAAAAACAGCTGTTTGGAGCAAGCTGAAGACTCAAATGACAGTTTATGGATTTCAGGCAGAAGATGTCAAGGAAGGATAGTCTGGCTTTCACAGATAGTTGTGGCTACCACATCTTGTTACCAAGGGATGCAAAATGGCGAGGTTTGGGTTAGGTTTGCAATCTGTTTTCAAAAAATAAATAGAACAGAGGCAATTGGTAGATTGCCAGTCCACCCAGCCATGCTTAAGTTTCATGGATTATTACCAGATTCTTTTAAGAGAGTGTTAGAAGAAATGTCCATCTGGGTTCAGTTCCAAGTGGGAAGAAAGACACTGGAAACAAGGAGACTGCTGGGGAAGATGGTTTAATGGTGGACAGGACCACGTGGTTTGAGGCCCTGGGCAAAAAAGAGCACATGGGTGAGAGAGAGAGAGAGAAGATTTATACCCTCTCTTGGGCCCCGCCTTGGAGCTTCCTGTTCCTGTATAAGGAAGGTACTCTGATTGGTTGTCAGACTCCCAGGCCTGGTTGAATCTTGCTGGGTGATGATGTAATGAAGGGGCTTTGGACAATTCCTATTATGGCTTATGTTGTCGTCCGCCAGCAGCCTGCAGAGCTGGCAACAGAGTTGGACAGCGATGAGGCTGAGGAAGAACATGGGCCAGTCCTGCAGGCTGGGGAAGGCTCGAATGAGGGCTCTGCATCAAAGGTGGAGTCCGCAGAGGCTCCGGAGTGCGGACTCAGGAGCCTCCAGAGGCTGACAATAGTGGCTGACAAAGGAACAGAAGGAGCCTGTTCCTAATGCACGCATGAGAAGAGCTGCCAGAAGGCAAGAGCAGTTAAAGCAAAGAGGACAACTCGGGAATAGGGCCAAGAGATGATTGCCCCCTCCCATAACGCTTAAAAGACCAGCAAGGGCGGTTGGGCTCTTTGCCGGAAAACAACATTGATAGCCTTGTCTTGCTGCATTTATTTCTTGTCGGCGTCTTCTGCTTTTGAACTTTTGCCAAGAAAAACCTTTGGCAGTTTGCCTAATTAGACCAAGGTTGGGGATAAGACTGAGGAATTGTGTTGGGAAGGATGAGTTATTTCTCAGCTGTTCTAATAAAGTTTGTTTGTTTTTAAACTGACTGAGTTTACTACTACCTACTTGGGCCTGGGTCACAACAGCTTAATGGCTTTGTTCTGGTTTGGATCTTGAATGAGGGCTAATCCTATCATGTCCTGAGGGCCATGCCTTTTGTTTTGTAGATAAGCTGGCCCAGCCTTTGTCTTGTAGATAGGTTGGCACCAAAATATCTGCTGGGCGGGGCAGGGGGCAGGGAGCGGAGGCTCTGAGTTTATGTCTTTAGAAACATGTTTCTCCTTTAGGGAAAATATCATATTCTGCCTTTTTTATATTCCCCAGAATATTTCATTTTTTTAGGAGAGAGGTGGGTATTAACTTCCTACAATAGTTTTGTAGAAATGCAACAAGGATTGTGGGACCTGAGCACCCAGGAACAAGGGCTGAAGGAATTAAAAATCAAGATAAGGGTAGTCCTTAACGTATGACCGCAAGTGAGCCCAAAACCTCTGTTGCTAAGTGAGGCAGTTGCTAAGTGAGCTTTTTCCTGTTTTACGACCTTTCTTGCCACCGTTGTTAAGTGAATCACTGCAACTGATGACAGTTGGAGTGTTCCCAGGGTGATGGGATCCCCTTTTGTGACCTTCTGGCGAGCAAAGTCAATGGGGAAGCCAGATTCACGGTGTTGCTAACTTAACGACTGCAGTGATTCGCTTAAAAACTGTAGCAAAAACAGATCACAAAATGAGGCAAAACACACATAACAACTGTCTCACTTAGCAACAGACATTTTGGGCTCAATCGTGGTCCTAAATTGAGGACTACCTGTCCTTAAATGGGGGCTAGACGTTATCTATGAGATAGTTAATTTTTAGTTTGCCATTGGGGAAAAGTTTCTTTCAAAACTTGAAAGGAAAGGCTTGGGAGAGTTCTGTGTAATAACTTTAATGAATTGAATCAAACTTTGTATTAGTTTGGTGAGCAGAGAGATGATGGATGCAAAAGCCTTAACTGGTGGGTACCAATACTTGTCTTTACTGTACAGGTGAGAAATGAAGAAATAGCGTACCAATATAACGTATAACTTCAGAGAAATAGCGTATAACTTCAGAGAATGTGTTGGGTACATCAAATCCTATCAACCAAATTGTTTCGGTCATGGTGCAGAAGCAAGTAAGGATAATCTGGTGTTCTACTTTCCATCTTCATTCAAATGCCATTATGGGCTCAAAGAAGTTAAAATTGGAATACGCAAAAGCCACTTTCTTTGGCACTCTCTGTGCTAATTGCCTAGCGCAAAGTTGGCTCTTTTAAGACTTGTGGACTTCAACTCCCAGAGTTCCTCAGCCAGCAAAGACTCTGGGAGTTGAAGTCCACGAGTCTTAAAAGAGCCAAGTTTGCAGACCCCTGGCCTAGCGTGTTACACTGTTAATAATTTTTTTTGCAAAATTATAACAAATGGCGCGCGTTTTTCTCCTTTTGTCTACTAGCTCCTCATTTCTCTGTCTGTTCCTAGCAAGAACCGAAATTAGTTTAAGAATAATCCTAATCCTGGCCTGCCATTTGTCATCATGTCTCCTGCTTGGGCAGTGGGGTTGGACTAGATGACCTACAAGGTCCCTTCCAGCTCTGTTAATCTGTTAATCCTTCATGCTAACAACAGATTGGAATAATCCTAGGATCAAGGTAACCTATGCCAACTTCAGCTCTGTGCCAGGGATGGTCCTACCAAGCCTAGGACAGCCTAACGTCGATTGTTCTGGCCATCCTAGCCTCACAATTACCGTTCTGTCCTTCCGTCTGTGGAATCTACCCTTGAAGACAGCAACGCTGCAAATACTGTGAAGCCGCTTATTGCGGAAGTGGAGATGGGTTCTGTTGTGGCTCCAGGCCCACCCACCTCCCGGGCCTGGCCCCCTGCCAGAAAGTGACTCAGAGAGTGAGAGGGGAGGGCCGTCAGGGCTCCCTTCTGCAGGGCCGGCTTTCCTGGCTCAGCTCCAGGAGCCAGAGGCAGGCCAGGTGGAAGAGGTGATAAGGCCTCTGTCTCCTGTATCTCCCCTCACCCAGGAAACGCTTCCAGACCCAGCTGAGGACAATCAGTCCTGGTTAGATCCCAGGTTTCATAGACAAGAGAGGCGGGAACAACAGAAGCAAGGGTGGGGCAGGCCTAGAAAGTGCTGAGTCACGGAGCCACACCCCACAGGATATAAAAGCAGGAGGGGCTGCTATACTGCTTCGTGACGAACGAATCAAACTGCCTAGAGAGAACTTGAGCTGAAGTACCGTTTATTCCTGACTTCCTGGTTGACACGCCGGCATCAAGAAAGATAACAGAAAAACCTTGGCAAATGCTCGCTGGGTTGCTGCCAGAGCTGATAGCTGCCGTGGACTCAATTGCTGGCTAATTGAGTCATTTCTTGTGCCTCCCGGACTGAGGTGGGGGGGACAGAACAGGTTCCAGACAACTTGGAGTTCTGCATTGTCCTCGGTCAATAAAACCCCAGATTGCTTAGAACCCCAGTGCTTAAAAACCCATTTTCCTGAATGCCACTCACTTCACCTGAACCTGTTAGCACCTTTTAAGAATAACCAACATTATTGAGGGCAAAGGCTTTCATGAGCTGCAACTCGTTCCATCAATTGAGCCTACACCAAGCATTGGATTGGATGTACATTTTTTCCTACTTAGTTCATATCTACAGATTGCATTTTTAAGTTTTTTAAGTCTTTCTTTCTTTCTTTCTTTCTTTCTTTCTTTCTTTCTTTCCTTCCTTTCTTCCTTCCTTTCTTTTTTTATTTCCTTTCCTTCCTTCCTTTCCCCCCTCTCCCTTCCTTTCTCCCTCTCTCCCTCCCTCTTTCCTTTCCTTTCTCTTCTGTTCTACCTTCCTTCCTTCCTTCCTTCCTTCCTTCCTTCCTTCCTTCCTTCCTTCCTTCCTTCCTTCCTTTCTCCCCCCCTTTCCATTCCTTTCTCTTCTGTCCTCCTTTCCTTCCTTCCTTCCTTTTTCAATTTTCCTTTCTTCCTCCCTCACTCTTGCCTTTCCTTTCCTTTCCTTTCCTTTTCCTTCCTTCCTTCCTTCCTTCCTTCTTTTCTTCCTCCCTCACTCTTTCCTTTCCTTTCCTTTCTTTTCCTTTCCTTTCCTTTCCTTCCCTTTCTCTTCCTCCCTCCCTCCCTCCCTTTTCTTTTTCTTTTTCGAATAATTAAAGATCACACTCTTCAAAAGAAAGATGCTAAATGTTTAAAAATGATTTTAAATCTCTCCCCCTCCCCCCGAAAGACCATCTACAAATCCACATATCTAGGCAGATATGGACTTCTTATACAGACCCATGTCTTCCTTTCCTCTTTTGCTATGGGTCAGGTCTCTCTCTCCCTCCCGCCCCACTTCATTGCCTCTCCAGTGCATTCTACAAGAACAGCAAAATTCTTTCAGAAAGCGGTTCAGTATGGAAATGACTCTGAAATATTTTCTTTCTCTCTCTCTCTCTCTCTCCTGAACAACTGGGAGCCAGAGCTGAGCTGAAGGAAAGCCTGCTTCCTTTCTTAGATTTTGAGAGACGGAGGCCAGGACTTTGGGATCTGAGGGGCCGGGATCAAATTGCACAGGCTCCCAAATGGATCTTGGCCTTCTGCGGCAGCTGATGCTTCCAGGAAGCTGAGCTGCAAATCCTACGTAAATCCCATCTCCGGACAGACAGACCCCCTCACGCACAGCCTCTGAGTTTCTGTGCTTTCATGGCATTAGGGCAGATGAATGGGAGACGGGTATCCTCGACTTACGACCGCAATGGAGCCCAACATTTCCATTGCTAAGTGAGACGGTTGTTAAACGTAGCCTTACCAGTGGTGGGATTCAGCCAGTACGCACCACATCGGGAGAACCGGTTGCTAACTTTCTGAGCAGTTTAGCGAACTGGTTGTTGGAAGAAATCATTAGGGCAGAGAACTGGTTGTTAAATTATTTGAATCCCACCACTGAGCCTTACCCCATTTTATGACCTTTCTTGCCACGGTTGTTAAGTGAATCACCTCAGTGGGTGACTATTGCAATGTTTGGGGGGGGGGTCGTGCGATCACCACGTTTTGCCAACTTCTGTCAATGGGGAAGCCTGATTCACTTTAACAACCGTGTCGGTAACTTCACGGCGGTCCTTCGCTTAACAACTGTGGCAAGAAAGGGAATGAAATGAAGCAAAACTCATTTACCGACTGTCTCACTTAGCAACAGACGTTTTGGGCTCCATCGTGGTCATATGTTGAGGGCTACCTGGGCTTTCAAATAAAGCAGTTGTTAAATGAGAAACACGGTTGCTTAAGTGAATCAGGCTTCCCCAGTGACTTTGTTTATGAAAAGGTCGCCAAAGGGGATCACGTGAACCTGGAACACTGCAACCGTCATAAATATGAGTCAGTTGCCAAGCCTCTGAATCAGGGGTGAAATGCTCCTGAAACATTTACATTTCAGAATGGTAGAAAGAAACCTACCTGCAAGTCAATTTCAATTTTTACTAATTATATGACCGGGTCCAGGGGAGAAATGCACTCAGTTCAGACCGGATCACCCAATCTGGTAGCGATGGCGGCAGGTGGTTCGGAGAACCGGTAGCAAAAATCTCTGCCCCCCACCATGCCCAGCTGAGCTGTGCGATCATCAGAGGGTGTTTTTTTTTACTTTTAAAGTCATTTTTTCTACAACCTCTTCGGCCAACGAGGTTGTAAAAAAAATGCTTTTAAAAGGCTCCTCTGACGATCTCAGCTGCGTTGCCTGATCGTCAGAGGCTTTTTTTTTCGTTTTAAAGGCAAAAAAAAAATGCTTTTAAAAGAAAACAAAAGCCTCTGATGATCAGGTAACTCAGCTGGGATCGTCAGAGAAGCCTTTTAAAAGCATTTTTTATGAAGAGGTTGTAGAAAAAAAATGCTTTCAAAAGTAAAAAAAAAAGCTGGCCACGCCCACCCAGTCACATTACCGCCCCCCACCAAGCCACGCCCCACATAATTTTACTTTTCACCACTGCTCTGACTGTTGGTCACGTAAGCATGGGGATGCTACAATGGCCATAAATAATAAAAAAATGGTCCTAAGTGACTTTTGTCAACGCCACCGTAACTTCGAATGGTCACTAAACAAAACTGTTGTAAATTGAGGAGTATCTGTAGATGCAGCCTTCCTTCCTAACATCACTGATTAGGCTGAGATGCATTTCTCACCAGCAGGCATGATATCACTAGATTCACCGCAATGGCGTCGAGGGAGAGTTGAGCAAGTGGAGCTATTACCAACAGCACTTAGACGTATATACCGCTTCGTAGTGCTTTTACGGCCCTCTCTAAGCGGTTTACAGAGCCAGCCTATTGCCCCCTGCCAACAGTCTGGATCCTCATTTAACCCACCTCGGAAGGAGGGAAGGCTGAGTCAACCCTGAGCCTGGTGAGATTCGATCTGCTGAACTGCAGCTAGCAGTCAGTTGAAGTAGCCTGCAGTACTGCACTCTAACCACTGTGCCACCTCAGCTCTGGTTAAATATTGGGTTGGGACATAAAAGAAGGCTAAAACTCGGATCCTGAATCCAAGAAAGATCTAACTGTCTGAAAAGGATTTCTATGGAGATTCTCAGCCATCCAGGTCATGGTTGTCCCAAGGTGCTTTTTTTCAAGAGGCAACTGGACTTCCTTGGGTTTTTTTTTTTTTTATTATTTGCATTTATATCCCGCCCTTCTCCGAAGACTCAGGGCGGCTTACATTGCGTAAGGCAATAGTCTCATCCATTTGTATATTATATACAAAGTCAACTTGTATTGCCCACCCAACAATCTGGGTCCTCATTTTTCCTACCTTATAAAGGATGGAAGGCTGAGTCAACCTTGGGCCTGGTGGGACTAGAACCTGCAGTAATTGCAAGCAGCTGCTGTTAATAACAGACTGCATTAGTCTGTTGAGCCACCAGAGGTTCTCTTTTTCTTTTGAAGACGTTTCGCTTCTCATCCAAGAAGCTTCTTCAGCTCTTACATCCAAGAAGCTGAAGAAGTTTCTTGTATGAGAAGCGAAATGTCTTCCGAGGAAAATCAGAAAGTCCAGGGGCTTCTTTAAAAAGCACCTTTGGGGCAGTGATGAAATTCAATTTTTTTAAACTACCAGTTCTGTGGGCGTGGCTTGGTGGGCATGGTGTGGCTTGGTGGGCGTGGCAGAGGAAGGATACTGCAAAATCCCCATTCCCTCCCCACTCCTGGGGGACGGCTATTGCAAAATCCCCATTCCCACCCCACTCTGGGGCCAGCCAGAGGTGGTATTTGCTAGTTCTCTGAACTACTCAAAATTTCCGTTACCGGTTCTCCAGAACCCGTCAGAACCTGCTGGATTTCACCCCTGCTTTGGGGCATGTCTGAAAAGGAGAGTGATGGGTCAAATGATAACTCAGAGCAAATGTGTACAGCCACTTAATTTGAACTTTCAGATTAAGAGAGTCAGAAGGGACCCTGTTAGGTCACCTAGTCCAACCTATCGCCAAAGCAGGAGACCCTACACCATTTCTGACAGATGGCAGTCCAATCTCTTCTTCAAAGCCTCCAGTGATGAAGTTCCCACAACTTCCGAAGGCAACTTCTGTTCCATTGGTTGATTTGTTCTCTCAACTGGTTCATTCCTGAGGCTCATGATATGCACCCCCAGCTTATTCCTGACCCCAGTGGTGGGATTCAAATAATTTAAAAACCGGTTCTCTGCCCTAATGACTGGGTGGGTGGGCGTGGCCAGGGGTGTGTGACAGGCAGCACTCGGCCTCTTGCACCCCTCACCCGGGAGCAAAAACAGACCACGGGGAGGGACACCCCCCCTGCGTCTCATTTTGGGCCGAGAAGGCCTCCCTGCAGCCCCCGGGGAGCCAAAATGGGGTGCGTGGGGACTTCTGGAAGGGGCGGGGAGGGAAGGGTCCATCCAGCAATTTAACAACCGGTTCGGCCAAAGTGGTGCGAACCGGTTGAATCCCACAGCTGCCTGACTCTTACCTTCTCTCAAAAACAGGTTCTTCTGTCTGCTTTTAGGATACAGCTTTCATGCACCGCCTGGCACATTTTATTTGTATTAAGTACCTTGGTTTTATTATTTCATGGAATCACAGGGCTGGAAGGGACCTTGGAGGTCTTCTAGTCTAACCCTCTGCCCAAGGCAGGAGACCTTATATCATTGGACAAATGGTTGTCTGATCCTTTCATGAAAACCTTCAGTGATGGTTGGCGTCTCTGGGAGGCAAGCTTGGTTAATTGTTTTCATCTTCTGGAAGTTTCTCCTTAGTTCCAGATTGACTTTCTTTTTAGTGAGCTCATTGCTTCTTGTCCTATCCTCAGATACTTTGGAGAATGAGTCCATCAACTCTTCTCTGTGACAGCTCTTCAAGTATGGAAGACAGCTATCATGTCACCCCTAATTCTTCTTTTGAGTAGGCTAGACATTATACCTGGTTCCCTCATATACTGCAGATGCCTTATTACTATTAGTAGTTTCTAGCCTGGTACTTTGACCAGACCAGTAGATCAAACTGGCTTCGTATAATTTACAGTATGCAAAATAAACTTTCAGTTGTTTCAGAAATTTCTCCTATAATTTTCCTTTATTTACTATATCAAAGGGAGATGGTAAGTCAATAAATGCTGTTGTAAAATGAAACACTGTTCTATAGTACTATTCCCCTTTGCCTCTTCTGCTGCTATAATCTGCCTAATAATCCATCCATCCATCCATCCATCCATCCATCCATCCATCCATCCATCCATCCATCCATCCATCCATATCTTTAAAAAAATACCTTGTGACTAGAACTCAAAGTATCTCTTGGTGATTGGCCCAAAGCCACCCAGCTGACCTTCATGGTTAAGGCGGGACTAGAACTCACAGTCTCCTGGGGATTGGCCCAAAGCCACCCAGCTGGCCTTCATGGTTAAGGCGGGACTAGAACTCACAATCTCCTGGGGATTGGCCCAAAACCACCCAGCTGGCCTTCATGGTTAAGGCGGGACTAGAACTCACAGTCTCCTGGGGATTGGCCCAAAGCCACCCAGCTGGCCTTCATGGTTAAGGCGGGACTAAAACTCACAGTCTCCTGGGGATTGGCCCAAAGCCACCCAGCTGGCCTTCATGGTTAAGGCGGGACTAGAACTCACAGTCTCCTGGGGATTGGCCCAAAGCCACCCAGCTGGCCTTCATGGTTAAGGCGGGACTAGAACTCACAGTCTCCTGGGGATTGGCCCAAAGCCACCCAGCTGGCCTTCATGGTTAAGGCGGGACTAGAACTCACAGTCTCCTGGGGATTGGCCCAAAGCCACCCAGCTGGCCTTCATGGTTAAGGCGGGACTAGAACTCACAGTCTCCTGGGGATTGGCCCAAAGCCACCCAGCTGGCCTTCATGGTTAAGGCGGGACTAGAACTCACAGTCTCCTGGGGATTGGCCCAAAACCACCCAGCTGGCCTTCATGGTTAAGGCGGGACTAGAACTCACGGTCTCCTGATTTCTCGCCTGCTTCTTAACCACTAGTCCAAACTGCTCCCTCTTTATAATTCTTCTCTCAATTCCTATTTTGTGTGTGTGTGTGTGTGTGTGTGTGAAACCCACAACCTGGGGGGAGGGGGGGATACGCTCACTTTATCCTGGCTCGCACTAATCCGATTTTGTCCATTTCAACACCAGCTTTCCCTGCTGGCAGGTGGCACACGTGGCCTCTACTCTCCTTTCAACATGCCATCTCCAGGGACCAACGCCGCCGTCTCTTCCCTGCCCGGTTAAATTTGTTTGCTGCTGTCTGAACAAATAAGAGATCTTTGTTCTGGCTGAAATGTTTTCTGTGGCTGCTGAGCCAGAGGGCAGCAGGTTCGACCCCTTTCACAAGGGCTGCCTTTGAAATGCTAGCTGCAGGTTTTATGTTTTCGTCTCTTTTCTCGGGTCCGACTCCCAATTCCTGGCATTGCTGAGAGTATTTCAAGGGAACAGGAGTCCTGGAGGGGGCTGTTTCATCTTCTCGGACTCCCAACAGGTGCCGAGGGGGGGGCGTTTGGGGTGTATAAATCTGCAGCATTAAGTTGTCGACTCTTCTGAAGCGAATTGGGGGAGCCTTGGATTTCGGTTACTGTCGCAAAGCTCCCCGTTTTTCCTGGGCATCAGCTCGGCTGCATGGCTCTTTCAAGGGATCATTACAGCAGCAGCTCCGAAACTTTTTCAACCCAAAAGGAAACGAGAGAGGACAAGGTCACGTTGTGCAGTTCTAGGTTCTAGGAAGGCAAGACGATTGCTGGCAGCTATGAGGGAGTGGCAAGGTGCTCAGGACCCACCAGAACAGTGGTGTCAAAAACTCAAGGCCCTGGAGCTGGAGCTGGAGCTGGAGCTGGAGCTGGAGCTGGAGCTGGAGCTGGAGCTGGAGCTGGAGCTGGAGCTGGAGCTGGAGCTGGAGCTGGAGCTGGAGCTGGAGCCGGCCTGCAGGGTGCTTACATTTAGCCCCCTGGGCCATCCTGGAAATAGCGACGGACCAGCTCGCGGTGCCTCTGCCAGCAAAAACGGAGTTCCAAGGGCCGTGGATAGCTGTCCCAAGCTCCGTTTTTACTGGCAAAAAGTTGCAGGAGGGCATTGCAGCCAAGAACGGAACTTGTGAGGGATCCGGGCGGCTCTCCGGAGCGTCATTTTCGCTGGCAGGGTGATTGCAGGAGGCAGTCACAGCCGAAAATGGAGATTGGGAGTCCGTTTTCGCTAGCAGAGCACTTGGGCCACCACAGGTGCCCCGACACAAGTGACATTGAGCTGGTCACACTCACCCTGGCCATACCCACCATGGTCCCCTGAGGTCAAACACAATCCTGATGCGGCCCTCATTGAAATCGAGTGTTGTGACCCAGGCCCAAGTAGATAGCAGTAAACTCAGTCAGTTTAAAAACAAACAAACTTTAATAGAACAGCTGAGAATTAACTCCTTCTCAGTGTAATCCAAACTAAATCAAAACAAATTCTTCCTAACCCAATTCTTCAGTCTTATCACCAACCTTGGCCTAATTAGGCAAACTTCCAAAGGCTTTTCTTGGTAAAAGTTCAAAAGCAGAAGACGCCGACAAGAAATAAATGCAGCAAGACAAGGCTATCAACATTGTTTTCCGGCAAAGAGCACAAGAGCTGTTGCTGGTCTTTTAAGCCTTATGGGAGGGGCCAATTATCTCTTGGTCCTACTCCCGAGTCATCCTCTCTGCTTGAGCTGCTCTTGCCTTCTAGCAGCTCTTCTCATGCATGCATTAAGAACAGGCTCCTCCTGTTCCTCTGCCTCACTACTGTCAGGCTCTGGAGGCTCTGGAGTCCGGACATCACTCCCAGATGGTCCTGGCCCCACCTCTGCCTCTGACACAGAGCCCTCCTCTGGCCTTCCCCATCCTCCAGGACTGGTCCATGTTTTCCTCAGCCTCATCGCTGTCCGACTCCATTGCCAACTCCGCAGGCTGCTGGTGGACCACAACACCGAGTTTGACACCCCTGTGCCAGAACAGTTCTTTGTCTTCTAAGATTAGCCCGACCTAAATCCAGGTGGGTGATGGCATTTCCCCTTTAGCAACGTCAGATTGATTTGCAACAATAAATCCATTGTGTGTCAACAAGGGGCTATGTTTGCAACTTCCCTTTACCCAGACTTGACTTAGCCACTTTCTTATGGGGATTTGATCAGGCTGTACTTAATCCAGGTTTTGGGTTTGCATGACACACTGAACCTTACATTAATCCAGAGATGGGCAATTAATTTTCCCAAGGAGCCACATGAGAAACAAGGACTGTTGTGGAGGGCCAAACCAATAGGGTTGTGAAGGTACATAGGTATGCATGCACACACATAAGTAAATTGGGGGGAAAAGGTTGTCTTCAAAATAAAAACAAACCATGCAGGCTGGACATGGATAGCCAAAGGGTCAGATGTGGCCCCAGGGTCATAAAATGCCTAGATCTGCCTTAACCTAATGGCATGGATTCACACAACACACTATTAAAATGATTAGGAGGCTGGAGGCTAAAACATATGAAGAACGGTTGCAGGAATTGGGCATGTCTCAGGGGTGAAATGCTACTGGTTCGCTCCAGTTTGGGCGAACCGGTAGTGATCATTTTGGGCAAAGAGATAGTAAAAAATAGCTACCTGTTCGATTGAACTGGTAGTAAAAATAAGCTACCGGTTCGGTTGAACCAGTAGTTTAAAAAAGCGACCGGTTCTTCCGAACCGGTATTTCCTACGATCAGCTGTTCCGCGTGATTTAGCTTTGCCAGAAAGCAGGAAATCCTGCTTTCAATCACAGCTAAATTGCGCGGCATAGCTGATCCCCCCCCCTTGCTGTTCTACTTACCTTCCCAAGCCTTCTTTTGGGGCACACTGCGAAAGCGCATGCACGTGTGCAGGGCGTGTTTGGCGCGCATGCATGCGCAGCCAGAAAACCAGTAGCAAATCAGTTCAGATTTCAACACTTCGCTAGAAATCCTGCTTTCTAGCGAAGTTAAATCACGCAGCACAGCTGATTCCCCCCCCCCGCTGTACTACTTACCTTCCCGAGCCTCCTTTTGGCGCGCGGTGCGCATGCGCACCTAGCAAACCGGTAGCAAACAGGTTCAGGTTTCACCATTGGCATGTCTAGTCTAATGAAAAGAAGGACTAAGGGAGATTTGATAGTGTTCCAGTATTTGAGAGGCTGCCCCAAAGAAGAGAGGGTCAACTTGTTCCCTAAAGCACCTGAAGGCAGGACAAGAAGCAACCAGTGAAAGCTCATTAGAGAGAGATCCAACTCAGAACTAAGGAGAAATTTCCTGACAGTGAGAACAATTAATCAGTGGAACGACTTGCCTGCAGAAGTTGTGGATGTTCCAACACTGGAAGTTTTTAAGAAGAGACTGGACGATCATTTGTCAAGAATGGTGTAGCATCTCCAAGGTCCCTTCCTGTTCTGTCCTCCTTCGCCTCCGTCCGAGTGATGGCTTAATTAGCCGGCACTATCAGCTCTGGCAGCAGAATAGCGAGCCTCGGCCAAGTCTCTCTGTTATCTCCCTAGACGCTGATTAGTCACCCAGGAACAAACTTCAGCTCTTAGTTAAGCAGTTGATTTGCCTGCTACGAAAAGGCACAGCAGCTCTGACTGCCTTTATATCCTGTGGGGTGTGGCTCCATGACTCAGCACTTCCTAGGCCTGCCCCACCCCTGCTTCTGTTGTTCCCTCCTCTCCTGCCTATGAAACCTAGGGTCCAACCAAGCCTAATTGCCATCAGCTGGGTCTGAAGGCATGGCCTGGGGGGGAAAGAGTCAGGGGATGGAGGCCTCATTATCTCTTCCACCTGGCCTGCCTCTGGCTCCTGGAGCTGAGCCAGGGAAGCCGGTGCTCTCAAGGTAAGTCCTGACGGCCCTTCCCCCTCACTTTCCAAATCACTTTCTGGCAGGAGGCCCGGCTCCAAGTCACTTTCTGGCAGGAGGCCCGGCTCGGGGGGGGGGGGCGCAGACACAACACTTCCAATAACATTGTTATTCTATATTCATTCTGGTTGCTCTTCTCTGCACTATCTCTAGAGTCTCAACATCTTTTTTTACAGTCTGGTGACCAAAACTGGATGCAGTATTCTACCGGCAGGTGTGTTCTTACTAAGGCTTTGTCTGATCTTGGAATCTATAAACATCAGGTCTGCTTAAGATTTGGGCTAGAGCAGGGGTGTGCAAACCTGGCTCTTTTAAGACTTGTGGACTTCAACTCCCAGAGCTTTGCTGGCTGAGGAACTCTGGGAGTTGAAGTCCACAAGTCTTAAAAGAGCCAAGTTTGCAGACCCTTGGGCTAGAGCCTCACCAGGGACATCCATTCCCATACCCATGTGGGTGTCTGCATGATGGTTATCTTTTGAGAGCTGAATGCAACAAACTTTCACTTTAATGTATGCTGATTAGTGTACATTTAAAGTGACAATGACGTTTTATAAACTGGACTGGGAAATCAAGGCAAAAAAAAAAATCTGAAGAAAGGCACGGCAAAATACTTCTACGTCACGATGAATATAATCCTTAGGAGTCAAGTTTAAGTCAAGGCCATCTTTAATGTATTAATTCACACAACTCTTTAGCTCAAGAAACATGACTTCCCAAATCACGGTAGCTGAATCGATGTAACCCACAAAGTCACCAATAAACTGTGTAATGCAGTATGTGACTATACAGTAGCCATTCTGAATCTTGGTGGGACATTCCATCCTGTGCTGCTGAAAGTTTGACCAGGGGGAAAAAAAAACCATCACAAACACTTTGCCAGAAGGCAGGTACTGTTGATCCGAGGTAATCCACTTTTAATTAAGGTTTATTGCTTTATTGCAGCTGGAGCCTATATTGGCTGAAAGAGCAAATGCTTTCTATTAATAGCAGAAGGGACCGGATCACTGTAATAACTCCAACTGTATCCAATTCTTCTCGTATTTCTCACAGCAGACTGCTAATTGTTGAGAGAGAACAATGTGTTTCAAGAAGACAGTTGTGATTTTCACTTTGTTTAAAAAAAATGCATCTTAAGCAGAAATCATTGCAGTGAGCATGAATGATTAATTTAATCGAAAGAAGTTTACAACCATTCCTTATCAACCGTTTGACATTGCAATGGCACTAAAAAAAGTGATTTAAGACTGTTCCTCCAAGGTCCCTACTAGCTCTATTCTGTTTTGTTCTGTTCCATTCTGTTCCGTTCTGTTCCATTCCATTCTCTATTCTCTTCTGTTCCATTCTACTCTACTCTACTCTACTCTACTCTACTCTACTCTACTCTACTCTACTCTACTCTCCACTCCACTCATTCTATTCTATTCTATTCTATTCTATTCTATTCTAGTCTAGTCTAGTCTAGTCTAGTCTAGTCTAGTCTATTCTAGTCTAGTCTAGTCTAGTCTAGTCTAGTCTATTCCATTCCTTCCATTCCACTCCACTCCACTTCACTCCACTTATTCTATTCTATTCTATTCTATTCTATTCTATTCTATTCTATTCTATTCTATTCTATTCCATTCCATTCCATTCCATTCCATTCCATTCCATTCCATTCCATTCCATTCCATTCCTTCCATTCCATTCCTTCCATTCCATTCCACTCCACTCCACTCCACTCCACTTCACTCCACTTATTCTATTCTATTCTATTCTATTCTATTCTATTCTATTCTATTCTATTCTATTCTATTCTATTCCTCCATTCCATTCCTTCCATTCCACTCCACTCCACTCCACTCCACTCCATTCCATTCCATTCCATTCTATTGTCTATTCCGTTCCATTCCATTCCATTCTACTCTACTCTACTCTACTCCACTCCACTTTTTCTTTTTTCTTTTCTTTTCTGTTCTGTTCTGCTCTGCTCTGCTCTGCTCTGCTCTGCTCTGCTCTGCTCTGCTCCGCTCCGCTCCGCTCCATTCCGTTCCGTTCCGTTCCGTTCCACTCCACTCCACTCCACTCCACTCCACTCCACTTATTCTATTCTATTCTATTCTATTCTATTCTATTCCATTCCATTCCATTCCATTCCATTCCATTCCATTCTTCTTAAAAACTTCCTGTGTTGGAGCATTCACATCTTCTGGAGGCAAGTTGTTCCATTGATTAATTGTTCTTTCGGGAAATTTCTCCTTAGTTCTAGGTTTGACCTCTCTTTGATAAGCTTCTGTTACTTCTTGCCCTTCCATGAGGTGCTTTGAAGAATAAGTCAAACCCTTCTTCTCTGTGATAGCCCCTCAAAAATTGAAAGTCTGTTTTCATGTCACCCCTAGTTCTTCTCTTTGCTGGACTAGACATGCCCAGTTCTTGCAAACCGTTCATCATATGATGTAGCCTCCAGCCCCCTAATCATCTTGGTTGCTCTTCTCTGCAGAGTCTCAACTTCCTTTTTTGTATGGTTTGTGACCAAAACTGGCCACAATATTATAAATATATTCCTTCTTACCAAAGGAATATAAAGTGGGACCAACACTTCATATACCCTTGTTGCTGTCCTTCTGTTGGTGCTGCCTAGGATTGTACTGACATTTTTTAGGCAGTTGTAGCACACTGCTGGCTCATATATACCATATTTTTCGGCCTATAAGACACACCTAAATTTATAAGAGGAAAACAACAACAACAACAACAAACTTTCTGGCCTCCCTTTTTTCAGGCCTTTTTTTGCCCTTTTTCAGTCTTTTTGGGCATGTTTTAGGGGCTTTTTAAAGCCCATTTTGGGGGTGATTTTTTGGCCCGTTTTTTAGGCTTTTTTTTTTTGGCCCGTTTTTTTTGTTGAAAAAAAAAAGCCTCAAAAATGGGCTGAAAAAAGCCCCTGAAACACACCAAAAAAGCATCAAAAATGGGCCAAAAACGTGTCAAAAATGGGTTGAAAAAAGCCTCAAAAATAGGCCAAAAAAAAAGGCCTGAAAAAGGCCAGGAAAAGGCTTGAAAATGGGGTGTGCGGAGGCCAAAAAACAGCCGGTGGGTGGGCGGGGCTTTGGCAATATTTGGTCTATAAGACACACAGACAGTTTCACCCCCTTTTGGGAGACAAAAAAATTTGTCTTATAGTCTGAAAAACACAGTAAGTGATTATCCACCAGGACAGTGGATCTCTTGCAGTGGATCTCTTGCAGTTACAACTATTGAGCCAGGTACCACCTGTCCTATTCTATACCTGTGAATTTGTTTTGTTTTTTCTTGCCTAAGTGTAAAACCTTACTTTTCTAACCACTGAGTTGTATTTTGTTGGTTAAGGCCCAGTGTTCAAGTGTCGAGACCCTTCTGGATCTTCTTGAGCCTAACTTCTGGGGTGTTGGCTATTCCTGTTAATTTGGTGTTGTGATGAGTTCCCCTTCTATCCCTTCTTCTAATTCATTTATGAAGATGTTGAAAAATACCTCCGAAAAGAATCTATGTATAGAATTAGAATTAACAGTATCAATCAATCAATCAATCAATCAAGATAGATAGATAGATAGATAGATAGATAGATAGATAGATAGATAGATAGATAGATAGTATCTAGCAAGACTCGGTGGCTCAGTGGCTAAGACGGTGAGCTTGTCGATTGAAAGGTTGGAAGTTCAGCGGTTCGAATCCCTAGTGCCGCACAACAGGGTGAGCTCCCATTACTTGTCCCACCTTCTGCCAACCTAGCAGTTCGAACGCACGTAAAAAATGCCAGTAGAAAAATAGGGACCACCTTTGGTGGGAAGATAACAGTGTTCCGTGCACCTTTGGCTTTGAGTCATGCCGGCCACATGACCATGGAGACATCTTCGGACAGCGCTGGCTCTTTGGCTTTGAAACGGAGATGAGCACCACCCCCTAGAGTCGGGAACGACTAGCACGTATGTGTGAGGGGAACCTTTACCTTATCAAGCTATTGTGTATCTGTCTGTGTATCTCTATCATCTGTCTGTCTGTCCTCTGGTCTATTATCTCTCTGTCTGCCTATCATCTAGCTAGCTAATTATGGATCCTCTATATGTCTGTGTTTCTATCATCTCTCTCAGGGGTGTTAAACTCAAGGTATGCGGGCCGCATCCAGCCTGTGATGTGGTTGGATCTGGCCTGTGGGACCATCCATTCTACCCAGTGGAGAAAGATTAGGCCAGCGTGGCTTTGGTCCAGTCTACCGAGTGTGAAGGCGAAAAATCAGGCCAGCATAGCTTCAGCCCAGTCTACGCAACATGAAGAGGAAAGATGCCAGCAGTTTGGGGAGTGGCATCAAGCTGGCCATGCCCACCCATTCGGTCATGCCCATCCAATTGGCCATGCCCACCCGGCCTCCCGAGGTCAACCACAGCCCTGATGCGGCCCTCAATGAAATTGAGTTTGACACCCCTGATCTAGCTAGCTAGCTGTCTGTCCAGGGGTGAAATGCTCCCAGTTCAGTCCGGTTCGCCTGAAATGGTAGTAAAAAAGACTACCGGTTTGCTGAACTGGTAGTAAAAAATGTAAAAAAAACACTTCTGATGATCAGGTGAGTGATGCACGATCATCGGAACTTTTTTAAAGAACTTTTTCAGCATTTTTTTACTACTGGTTTTCTGGAATCACGTCACAGCTGTGATCGTCAGAACCTTTTTTTTTACTTTTAAAAGCATTTTTACAACCTATTTGCCCGAATAGGTCGTAAAAAATGCTTTTAAAAGTAAAAAAAAAGGCTCCGAAGATCGTGCACCACCGTTGATCACAACCTCCACCCACGCGCACTGTTCTACTTACCCCATGTGTCCTTTTGGCGCGCACCTCACATTTAGTGCGTGGTACCCAGTGCGCATGTGCATGCACAGCATGCATTTGGCATGCACCACGCATGCGCAGCCAGCAAAACGGTAGTAAACCGGTTCAGTTTTCATCACTGTCTATCTATCATCCATCTAGCTATTTATCTAGCTATCTACATATCATCATGTGGATTTCCCACATTTAACAATACTCAAAACAGGCAAAATGTATACTATGAAGATGATGATAATAGCGGTGACAATGATTACCTATCTTTAGAAACCAGTGGCATTTGCACAAAGTGCAAATTCGGAATTCTGAGCTCTTACGGCATGGCTTTGTAGAAAATTACTACCCTTTTCATGAAGTGATGCACTGCACTTCGCATATATGTTAAGCACTCTAAAAATAAACTATGATCTGCAACTCAAAGATGGATGATGAAAGCCGGGGCATCAAAAAGGATGTGCCGTGATTGAACACAGACTTTCAATGTCAAGCAAGAAAAGACAACGGAAGTTATCTCCGAGATGAGAATGTCAAAAGTGCGTTGGGTCCTCCTGCAAAAGGTTTCATGGATGAGGTTGGAAAGAAAATACTTTTTTTTTTTCACTTGAAACAAACTAAAACTACAAAGAGAAAGACTTCAAATTATCTTTTGGGGCACTGCAAAAATTGGAGAAATAGAAGAAGCTGGTATTATAGGGAGATTTAGGTTTGGGCAAAAAATATAATTCAGGTGAGATTGTGGCAAAGACCATGAATTATATTTGATTTAATAGACCGACGGGTCCATTGTTTGTGTGGTTTATGTCATTTGTGCGATGGCATCATTATGCAAATGATTAAAATGCGGTCATTATTTCATTTGCATGAAGAATGCACATTGATGGAATTTGTATTGTTCTTTTGTGATTTGGCATAACGGTGTCATTATGAAAATGATGTACATTGTCACGAACGATGAAAAAATAATGTAAATTTAACTGCCTCTCCTGGATTGTCTTCTATTTTGCAAGGATCTTCGATCCATCGTCTCAAAAGCCCATGAAGTGGTGATGCACAATATTGAAATCCAAAAGACAGGTTAAAGTTAAAGAAACAGAAGAGAACAGGTGTGCCGGCAAGATTTGGCTTGGAGCAAATGCAATCAGATTTAGTATTCTTAACTTATGTTACCAGAGGAGCTGTGAGAGGAGATAAAAGACCTGAGAACTGAAACAGATTTTTTTAAAAAAACAACAACACTATTCTCAAAATTTCAAAGAGGAAAAGATCAAAGTAGTTTTTCAGAACAAGCTTTCACAATCGTCGAAGAACATTGAATCGTGAACGCTATGGACCAGTGGTGGGTTTCAGATTTTTTTACTACCGGTTCTGTGGGCATGGCTTGGTGGGTATGGTTTGGTCGGCATGGCAGGGGAAGGATACTGTCAAATCTCCATTCCCACCCCACTCCAGGGGAAGGATACTGTAAAATCTCCATTCCCTCCCCACTCCAGCGGAAGGTTACTGCAAAATCCCCATTTCCTCCCAATCAGCTGGGACTCGGGAGCAGGGGTGAAATGTAAAATTTGTTACTACCGGTTCTGTGGGTGTGGCTTGGTGGTGGTGGTGGGGGTAATGTGAGTGGGTGGGCGTGCCCAACTTTTTTTTTTTTTTACTTTTAAATGCATTTTTTCTACAACCTCTTTGGCCGAAGAGCTTGTAGAAAACATGCTTTTAAAGGGTTTTGATGATCAGGCAACTCAGCTGGGATCGACAGAGGAAAAAAAGCTTGCAAAGAGTTCTGACGATCCCAGCTGAGCCGCGTGATCATCAGAGGCTTTTTTTTTTAACTTTTAAAAGCATTTTTTGGCAGAAGAAAAAATGCTTTTAAAAGTTAAAAAAAAAACAACCTCTGATGATTGCGCGGCTCAGCTGGGGCGGGGTGTGTGTGTCAGAGATTTTTGCTAACAGTTCTCCGAATCACCCAATGCCATCGCTACCGGATCGGACGATTCGGTCTGAACCAGGAGCATTTCACCCCTGCTCAGGAGGCAGAGAATAGATGGGGGCGGGGCCAGTCAGAGGTGGTATTTACCGGTTTTCCGAACTACTCAAAATTTCCATTACAAGTTCTCCAGAACTGGTCAGAACCTACTGAAACCTACCTCTGCTATGGACAATACAGAGGTTCAAATAAGAGAAAAGCAAGAAAAAGGGAATGAGGGATATATATATATATATGTTTTCTGAGGTTTTCGCGGGTGTTTGTATGTAGGTCTTTGGTTATTCGGGTTTTCTCCCGCGTAAAATTGGAAGTGTCTTGGCGACGTTTCGACGAAGTCTCATTCGTCATCTTCAGGCTTCAGCTTCGTGCTTCTGGGAGCAATGTGTGATTGCAGCTGTTTCTTCCTTTTTTATATATATATATATATTTGAGAAATCATGGAAAAAGATTTGGCTAAAACACCTTGAATACTAAAGGTATCTAGGGATAATCTTTGTCTTACACCCATTTGTTTAATGTCCATTCAAAGTTAGGGCACTGAAAAGAATTATAACTACATTTACAACTGTTGCAGCATCCCCATGGTCACGTAATCAAAATTAGGGAGCATTGTATATTATTTATGGTTGCAGCATCTCAATCAGTGATGGGTTGCCCCTGGTTCGGACCGGTTCTTGCGAACTGGTAGTAAAACTAGGGGGAGGCTCCGCCCACCGACCCCGACGTCATCAGGAAGTTTCTGCGCATGCGCAGAAGCAAGCATGAGCGATCCCACTACGAACTGGTAGTAAAGGTAAGTAGAACCCATCCCTGATCTCAATGTTGTGTGATCATTGTTTGTGACCTTCCCTGCCAGGTTCCGGCGAATCAAGTCAATGGGGGAAGCCTGGTTTGCTTAGCAAACTGTACTATTCTCTCAACAACGGCAGTGATTCGATTGAGAAGCATAGCATGAAGGTTGTAAAATTGCCCTCAACTCACTTAATAACCGTCTTTCTTAGTAAATGGATATTCTGGGTCCCAGTTGTAGCCGTAAGTCAAGGACTACCTGTAATAATGGGAAACTAGGTTAGAGGAACATTTTGTGGCTAAGAGAGGAGGAAAGAAACTCTCTGCAGTCAACTCGCCATGGGACAATTGGCCATGGCCAACTCACCATGGCTAACTTGCAGATAAATCACTCCATCCACAATCAAAATACACCTGTCAAGAAATCAATCTGTTGTGACTCCGGCCCCCGAGCCTGTCCTCATGGAGGAGGATGACTCTGAGAGTGAGGGAGAGGAGCCGACAAAGCTTCCCTCTCCAGGTCCCTCCTTCCTGGCAATGCCTCAAGTGCCAGCGGAAGGCCAGGAAGAAGGTGTGTCAGAGCCCCCACAGATAGAGGACGAGGAGGATCAATCCTGGATTGATCCTAGGCAGCATCGAAAAGAGAGGCGTGCGTAGCAGAGGAAGAGGTGTGGCAGGCCCAGAAAGTGCTGAGTCACTGAGCCACACCCCGCAGAGGATAAAAGCGGGTGGAGTTGCCATCTGGCCCTTGTGACAGACAAAAGCTACCAAGTGCGAACTGCAGATCGGTCATTTGGGAGTTAAAGGCCTGGACTGTGCAAAGGCTTTTTTCTGTGAGCTCTTGGACACATGGGCTTCTGTCTCCGTAAGAGATAAAGAACTCGAACTTGGCAGGCCGTTGCACTGTAGCTGCCAAGTCTTGCTTTCACTACAGAAAATCAGGTCTGTTGCAAATATAAAGGACTGTGGGACGCGTTTCTCTGCGTTTTCTCTGTGAAGTGGGGAGGGGGACACAACACAATCTGAGAAATACCCAAATCTCGCACAATAACAATATTCAATGTAATCATATTATAATACTTTATCACAATCCTCGTGCTGTTAGATTTAGCCTTTTCATTATCATAACACTTAAAGGAGTGGTGCGGTGGTCTAGAGGTGGAGCTCTCGCCTCACAATCAGGATGCGGTGAGTTCAATCCCAGGTAGAGGTAGATATTTCTCTCTCTCTGGGCACAATGAGAATGTATTTGCTGAATGAAACTCCGCACTGGTGACAGGAAAGGCATCCGGTCAGTAAGCATTCTGCTTGTTCCATTCAGTTACCCAGACAGACTCCACCCCACAAGAGATTATGGGGTCATTAAAAGAAGACAATGATGATTACGATAACACTTTTTTAAAAAAAGTCTAACCGGTAGCCTGGGATTAGAGCTACATCTGTTTCAGGTTTACAAACTCGACGGAGAAGGCAAGGGATAAATGGTGAGAGCTTTTAGAGGTCAGTAGCCTATTCTCAGAATAACTCTGCGAAAGATAAATTTCTCTTCCCTGGGCTATTATAAATAACACGGCTCCACAATGCTATTTTGCAACAGCCCCCCCACCCCCGGGGGGGTATTTTTACACAGGCGATATATTTAGGCCCGGGATGTGTAATCAGAAACTGTTCTGGGCGACGTGGATCACCTCAGCGCTAAGTTCAGCCCAAGATACCGTCCCAGGCTGCGCCGATAATCCTCACTTCCTTCTCAGATCACATACCTGTCACTAACAGCTCAGTTGGCAGGACTGACAGTTTTCGCTGTATACAAACAGAGAGCAAAAGAGAATTGCTTCCCCCCCCACCCCTCACCCCCCCGGTAGCCAACCCCTGACTAGAGGTGGGGTTTCAGCAGGTTCTGACCAGTTCTGGAGAACCGGTAGCGGAAATTTTGAGTAGTTCGGAGAACCAGTAGTAAAAATTCTGACTGGGCCCGCCCCCATCTATTCTCTGCCTCCCACGTCCCAGCTGATCGGGAGGAAATGGGGATTTTGCAGTAACCTTCCCCTGCCACACCCACCAAGCCACGCCCACCAAGCTATGCCACGCCCACCAAGCCACACCCAGAGAACCGGTAGTAAAAAAAATTGAAAGCCACCACTGATCCACAGATGATCAGGACCGTTAACAGTTCGGTACCCTTTTCACCTGAGGGTATACAGGTAGTCCTCGACTTATGACAGTTCGTTCAATGACCGTTCGAAGTTACGAAAAAGTGATTTATGACCATGTTCCAAACTTACAACCTTCATAGCATCCGTATGATCAAGGGATCAAAATCCAAGATGCTTGGCAACTGGTTTCATACTTACGACGGTTGCTGCGTCCCAAGGGTCATGCAATCACTTTTTGTAACTTTTTTAATGACCAAAATCAATGGGGAAGCTTGACAGCCCTGTTCCTAACTTATCCACTGCAATGATTCACTTAACGACTATGGCAAGGAAGGTCATAAAATGGGGCAAAAAACCCCCTCTCTTAACACATGTTTCACTTAACAACAGACATGTTGTTAACTTAACAACAGGCTCAATTGTAGCCGTAAGTCGAGGACTACCTATACAGATAATTCTCAACTTACAACAGTTCGTTAGTGATCGTTCGAAGTTACAATGGAACCGAAAAGAAGTGATGTGATCATTTTTCACACTTACGACCATTGTAGCATCCCCTTGGCCACGTGATCAAAATTCAGACACTTAGCAACTGACTCACATTTATGACGGTTGCAGGGTCCCGGAGTCATGTGTTCTATTTTGCGTCCTTCTGACAAGCAAAGTCAATGGGGAAGCCAGATCCCCTTAAGAAGCATGTTCCTAATTCCGCAGCAGCAGAATTTTGAGATTTGAAGTCTGCATATCTTAAGGTTGCCAAAGTTGAGAAATAATTTATTGGTATATGATATTGATAAAATTCTCTGGAAAAGAGGAGGAGGAGAAAAACAACAGCAGCAGCAGCAACAACAACATTCTTTTCTAGATACCAAGAATTATCTTTGACTTTATTCCATCATTATTTTGCTATTTATATCACACAAAATCATCTATTGCAATATCCTTCCTGTAAAAGACTACTTCAGCTTCAGTTGCAATAATACAAGAGCAAACAATAGATTCAAACTTAATGTCAACCGCTTCAAACTTGATTGCAGAAAATATGACTTCTGTAACAGAGTTGTTAACGCTTGGAACTCATTACCCGACTCCATAGTCTCAACTCAAAATCCCAAAACCTTCAACCAAAAACTGTCTACTATTGACCTCACCCCATTCCTAAGAGGACTATAAGCAGTGGTGTGATTCAAATAATTTAACAACCGGTTCTCTGCCTAATGATTTCTTCCAACAACCAGTTTACCAAACTGCTCAGAAAGTTAACAACCGGTTCTCCCGAAGTGGTGCGAACTGGCTGAATCCCACCACTGACTATAAGGGGCGTGCATAAGAGCACAAAAGTGCCTACCGTTCCTGTCCTATTGTTCCCTTCATTATATCACATGCATGGGGGCAGTGAGGGGGTCACACGTGCATGTGCAGGGGTGGGGGAGCACAGGGTGTGCGTTGCACCCACCCACGGCCCATTTTTGATCCCAGGAGGCTGCAGGGAGGCCTACTAGGCCCAAAACAGGGCACAGGGCAGGGGTGAAATGCTCCCAGTTCGGACCGGATCGCCCGATATGGTAGCGATGGTGGCAGATGGTTCGGAGAACTGGTAGCAAAAATCCCTGCCACCCCCGGTGCCCAGTTGAGTCGCACGATCATCAGAGACCTGTTTTTTTTTTACTTTTAAAAGCATTTTTTCTTCAGCCAAAAAAAATGCTTTTAAAAGTAAAAAAAACAACAAGCTTCTGATGATCGCGTGGCTCAGCTGGGATCGTCAGAGGAGCCTTTTAAAAGCATTTTTTCTACAACCTCTTTGGCCGAAGAGGTTGTAGAAAAAATGCTTTTAAAAGCAAAAAAAAAAAAAAGTTGGCTACGCCCACCCAGTCACATTACCCCCACCCCACCAAGCCATGCCCACAGAACCAGTAGTAACAAATTTTATATTTCACCCCTGGCACAGGGGGTCACATGTGCATGCATAGGGAGGAAGGGAGAGTACGGGGGTCGTGCACGCATGCGCAGGGGGGCAGGACGTGTGTGGGGTGGTGTCGCGTGTGCATTGCATTTTGAGACATTTGCTGCATTGAAGGACTGAAAAAGAAAATTTAAATTTACAATTCACAATGCACTGAAACACATACACCAAATTTTAGAAAGAATGGCAAGGACAATTATTTTATAAACATGCAGTCAACAAGCCTTCCGGTTGAAACAAAAAGTGATAAATGGGTTACCGTTGTCTGCTCGTTTCCACTAGGTGGTGCTGAATAAATTGATTTTCAAAATCAGATCGCTTCCTTATTGGGTTACCTGCTTCTTCTAGCCACCAATATAGAACTACCTTCAAATACATTGATTCGGAAGACTTTTTAAAAGAATGCATTTTATCCACGCATTGTATGATCTTGGCTTGCTTTATTTATTTTTTTAAGGAATAGAATAGAATAGAATTTTACTGGCCAAGTGTGATTGGACACACAAGGAATTTGTCTTTGGTGCATACGCTCTCAGTGTACATAAAAGAAAAGATACCTTCATCAAGGTACAACACTTACAACACTTAATGATGGTCATAGGGTACAAATTTAACACTTAATGATACAACACTTCATGATAGTCATAGGGTACAAATAAGCAATCAGGAAACAATCAATATCAATATAAATCATAAGGATACAAGCAACAAAGTTACAGTCATACAGTCATAAGTGGGAGGAGATGGGTGATGGGAACGATGAGAAGATTAATAGTACAGATTTAGTCAATAGTTTGACAGTGTTGAGGGAATTATTTGTTTAGCAGAGTGATGGCGTTCGGGAATTTTTTTAAGGGACTTTATAGATGAGACTTGAATAGAATAGAATAGAATTTTTATTGGCCAAGTGTGATTGGACACACAAGGAATTTGTCTTGATGCAGATGCTCTCAGTGTACATAAAAGAAAAGATACCTTCATCAAGGTACAAAATTTACAACACTAATGCTAGTCATAAGGTACAAATTTAACATTTAATGATACAACACTTAATGATAGTCATAGGGTACAAATAAGCAATCAGGAAACAATCAATATCAATATAAATCATAAGGATTACCAGCAACAAAGTTACAGTCATACAGTCATGAGTGGAAAGAGATGGGTGATGGGAACGATGAGAAGATTAATAGTAGTGCAGATTTAGTAAATAGTTTGACAGTGTTGAGGGAATTATTTGTTTAGCAGAGTGATGGCCTTCGGGAAGCTAGTAAGAAGGAAAACCGGCAAGAATTTCCATGTGTTCTCTATTTGGGATTGTTGCGTGCAACTGCTCATCCATGATAAGAAATAAAAAGCTGAACTGATACATTTTCTTTCCTCTTCTCTAATAGCATCCTGATTATTTTATTTTCCACCCAACTGATTCACTGGATAGGCCACTTTGGAAAGTATGATGTGGAAACTTGGGTGGTGCCATTGGCCGAGGCAACCAGCTTCTATCTCAGCAGATGGCATCCTTTGGCTCATCTTGTCTGGACTTGGAAGTCAATTAGGATTGGACCACGTTCCAGGCTGAAGTTCATCTGGGAAGTCAAGAACATTTGTGGGGGGGGGGGGAAGGCTCTATGGTGTTGCCTCCAAATTTCCATAGATCTTTCCATGGGATTAAATTCAGTTTAAAGGAGGCAATCTTTTCCTGCGTTGTGTGTTAGGAAGATATATATTGTTCTGACCTAGTTCTTCCTGAGTCAGTAAAACACACAAGTAATCCCAAAAACCTGTTTTATTTCAACAGCCATGAATTCTGTTCATTCACAGATGAGTCCCAAATAGTTGTCAAGAGTCCTTCGGGATGGGGCTGATAATCATCCACCTTTATCTCTCTTGACATGCTGCCGAAGACCTAACTGGCAAAGCCACATGGAGTCCAGAATCAAACAGAGCTTCAGATTTTAAACTGCACAGAATGAACAACATTGCTTCCTGCAAAGGCCCATGTGCCTCTTTTAAGTCTTATGGGAGGGGCCAATCATCTCCAAGCCTTACTCCTGAGTCGTCCCTTTTGTTTTAGCTGTTCTTGCCTTCTGGCAGCTGTGCACATGCGCGCACTGGGAACAGGCTCCCCTTGTTCCTCTGCCTTGCTGAGGTCCGACTTTGGAGGTTCCGGAGGCAGCACATACCTCCCAGATGGCTCTTTCTCTGCCTCTGATGCAGAGCCCTCGTCTGGGCCATCCCCAGACTCCAGGACTGGCCCATGTTCCTCCCCAACCTCCTCACTGTCTGACTCTGCCAGCTCCGCAGGCTGCTGGAGGACTACAACATATATGGCCATCCAACTCATGTTGACTCCCAGCAATTTATAGAACTAAAACTCTAAATATTAAATCCAATTAGCCTCCACCCTTCTGACAACAAGAATCAAACCGATCACTTGACCAATCAAAACAAACCAATCAGGCAAATACTTCCTCTGGCTGGCCTCAGAGTGGGGTGGGAATGGAGATTTTGCAATATCCTTCCCCCAGGAGGGGAGGGAATGGAGATTTTGCAGTATCCTTCCCCTGCCACACCCACCAAACCACGCCCATATAACCGGTCGGGAAAACCTTTGGATTTCACCCCTGCTTCCGGGCCTTTCAAAAGGATACCAAGGTGAGAGCCAACCTTATTTCCGCAGAGGTGATGTTCCAAAGGGAGGGAGTTGCCACAGAGAAGGCCCTTCTTCTTGGTCCCACTAGATCAGCGGTTCTCAACCTGTGGGTCGGGACCCTGTTGGGGGTCAAATGACGATTTGCCAGGAGTTGCCTAAGACCATCGGAAATATGGGAAGTATACTTGTGAGTTGAAGAATCGCGCTCCAATGGTTGACTCCACAAGCCAGCTGCAGGCTCTTCAAATCGCTAGCCGAATTCGGCTTCAGGCGCGATGAATTAAAAAAGAGAGAAATCTTTGCTCTGATGTCTCCCTCTCAAGCCAGCTGCAATCACTCCCAATCGCTAGCCTAATCTGGCTTCAGGCGCGATAAACTTAATAGGGGAGGAGTCTCCGCTTTAATGCCTCCGTCCTCAAGGCAATCGCAAGCAGTGCCGATCGCTAGTCAATACGGCTTCAGGTGTGATAAATTCAAAATGAAAATAATTTTACGGTTGGGGTCGCCACATCGTGGGGAATTGTATTAAAGGGATCGCAGCACTATAAAGGTTGAGAACCACTGCACTAGATGGACCTCCTTAACAGAGGTGACTCATAACATAACCTGCCTCCCTGCTCTGGTGGGTTGACGTAATGTGGAAAAAATGTCCTTCAAATAACTTGGCCCCGAGTCATGTAGGGCTTCAAAAGTGACAATCGGCACCTTGAATTGGACCCAGAAGCAAATCAGAAACTCATGCAGCTCCTGCAAGAGAGGTGGCACATGTTCAAATCTAGACTTGCACAAACCATGTGGGCCAACCTATTTTGAACCAACGGAAGCTTCTGGATACTTTTCAAGGATAGCCCCACGTAAAACTCATTGTAGTCTTCAAGGAGTCCATTCATCTTCTCAATATGCAACAAGTCTAGAACTGTTCTGTCCCCCCTCGCCTCCGTCTGAGTGATGGCTTAATTAGCCGGCACTATCAGCTCTGGCAGCAAACTAGCGAGCGTTTGCCAAGTGACTCTATTATTTCCCTTGATGCCAATGAGTCACCCAGGAACAAACAGTACTTCAGCTCTAGTTAAGCAGTTGATTGGCCTGTTACGAAGAGGCATAGCAGCCCTCGCTGGTTTTATATCCTGTGGGGTGTGGCTCCATGACTCAGCACTTCCTAGGCCTGCCCCACCTCTGCTTCTGTTGTTCCCGCCTCTCCTGCCTACGAAACCTAGGGTCCAGCCAGGCCTGATTACCATCAGGTGGGTCGGGAGGCGTGGCCTGGGGGGGGGAAAGAGTCAGGGGACGGAGGCCTCGTTATCTCCTCTACCTGGCCTGCCTCTTGCTCCTGGAGCTGAGCCAGGGAAGCCGGTGCTCCCGGGGTAAATCCTGATGGCCCTTCCCCCTCACTTTTCAAGTCACTTTCTGCCAGGGGGCCTGGCTCGGGGGACGCAGACACAACAAGAACTTATTTTATTTATTTATTTATTTGATTTGATTTGATTTTTATACCGCCCTTCTCCCGAAGGACTCAGGGCGGTGTACAGGCATAATAAAAAACCGACAATACAATATACAGATTTAAAATACGATTTAAAAAACTTATTTAAATTAGCCCAATGATTAAAATTTACCATACTAAAACCCCGTTTAAAATTAATAAATTTAAGATTAAAATCCCGATTTAAGCCAGCCCCGCGCGGATAAAAAGGTGAGTCTTGAGTTCGCGACGAAATGTCCGAAGGTCAGATATTTGGCGTAAACCCGGGGGAAGCTCGTTCCAGAGTGTGGGAGCCCTCACAGAGAAGGCCCTTCCCCTGGGGGCCGCCAGCCGACATTGTTTGGCGGACGGCACCCTGAGAAGTCCCTCTCTGTGGGAGTGTACGGGTCGGTGGGAGGCATATGGTAACAGCAGGCGGTCCCGTAAGTACCCAGGTCCTAAGCCATGGAGCGCTTTAAAGGTCATAACCAACACCTTAAAGTGCACACGGAAGGCCACAGGCAGCCAGTGCAGTCTGCGCAGGAGCGGTGTTACATGGGAGCTACGTGTAGTTCCCTCTATCACCCGCGCAGCTGCATTCTGGACTAACTGAAGCCTCCGAGCGCACTTCAGGGGGAGCCCCATGTAGAGAGCATTACAGTAATCCAAGCGAGAGGTAACGAGCGCATGAACTGTGATGGCGATCACCCAGCATGCGCAGCCTTGCCTGATTGTCTTCCAAGTTTCTGGCATGCATGCATGCACGGCGATCAGCTGTCCTTCGCGCATGTGGCAGTGCTGAAAACCGGCGTGCCTACCCATGCTGGCCAGCTGATCGTCAGGTGTGCAGGCACGCTAGAACCCGGAAGTTTGGCTTTTCTGGAGCACAGCTCCGACCAGCACGTGTTCACAATGTTTTTGACTTGGTGCCGAAAAGGTACACCATCACTGGTCTAGAACAGGGGTCTCCTGTCGTGTCCCACTCCTCCGCTGACGGCCGGGTCAGGGAAATCCGAATCAGGCGTGCCTCTGCAGCTCTGCCAAAATCCTAGCAAAGTTCTCAAGGCAGGCAGGAGACCAGAAAGTGACTTCAGCAAGATAAGGTAGACTTTGCCTGACTCAGAGAATGCCAGAAAGCAGATCCTTTATATAGGCCATGGGGTGTGGCTCCATGACTCAGCACTTATCCCGGCCTGCCCCTCCCTTCCTTCTGTAGATGCCGCTTATCAATTCTCCTGAAGCGAGGGTCACTCCAGTCTGCAGCTGTTGGTAATTGACCTTCCTCAGGCTCACATGCTGTGGGGGAGGGGGAGGGGTCTAGCTGCTCCGTTTGCCTGGGCATTGAGCCAGGGCTGGGGCCGGGAGGCATGCTAGGACATTCCTCAGCGTTCGGAAGCAGATAAGAAGGCCCCGGCTGCGGGGAAAGCGGACGAGGCACAACATCTCCAATCTTGATCACTTTAAGACTTGTGGACTTCAACTCCCAGAATTCCTCAGCCAGGTCCAAGGTTGGAGACTCCTGGTTTAGAAGGTCCGTTCAGGCTTGCCTTCCCTAATTCCAGAATAGGAATTGTTTTGAAGGAACTGCACTGGCTACCATACGCTACCACACCAAGGTCAATATTAACTATTGGTTCAAATACTGTAGACATTAGCATCTACGCACTTTTGGCTATTGAATAGATCACCTGCTCCTTTCTGTAATCACCTGGCAATTAAGACTTGAACAAGGAGCATCTCTTGCCAGAGAACTGGCATGCAAGAATACCAGAGAAAATGTTCTCCATAAAAAAAGACATGATGATAGAAGACGTGTTGTGTCTTGTCTGATCTCACCACAGCCGGGGCCTTCTTATCTGCTTCTGAACACGGAGGAATGTCCTAGTATGCCTCCCGGCCCCAGCCCTAGCTCCATGCCCAGACAGGCTGAAGAGGAGGAAGTATCTCCAGCCCCCAGCTCTGGCTCCATGCCCAGGCAAACGGAGCAACTAGACCCCTCCCCCTCCTCCACAGCATGTGAGCCTGAGGGAGGTCAATTGCCAACAGCTGCAGACTGGAGTGACCCTCGCGTCAGAAGACTTGATAGACAGAGGCAACAGAAGGAAGGGAGGGGCAGGCCTGGATAAGTGCTGAGTCATGGAGCCACATCCCATGGCCTATATAAAGGATCTGCTTTCTGGCATTCTCTGAGTCAGGCAAAGTCTAAACATATCTTGCTGAAGTCACTTTCTGGTCTCCTGCCTGCCCTGAGGACTTTGCTAGGACTTTGGCAGAGCTGCAGAGGCACGCCTGATTCGGATTTCCCTGACCCAGCCGTCAGCGGAGGAGTGGGACACGACAAGACGTTCCTTGTTCGGCTACGGCTGACACACTGCCTTCTCCGCAGTCGACGTTTGCTAAAGACCTATTCCTTCATCCAAAATTTTCACTGAATTCACGCTGCTGTACTGGTTGATATATTATTGGCACCATCGCCTATTTACTTCCTCATTTATTAACACATTCATATCCCATCTTTTCTCTCAAAACCAAGACTCAGGTTGAACTTTGGCATACATTCGTACAGTCACGGCTAACCATTTTGCTGTCGCGTGCCAAAAGTGTGGGGGGGAGAGAGCATGGGAGGGTGTCAGACGCGTGCATGCCCGCACCCATAATTCAATGCGCCCCACCCCCGTTTTCACTGCCAGAGTGTTAGCAAAACAAACTACTAGCAAAAGTGGCGTTTGATCACACAAGTGATGTCAAGCTTGCCACGCCCCCCCGCCCTTCCCCCACCCGAAGTCAAACACAACCCTGATGCAGCCCTCAATGAAATCGAGTTTGACACCCCTGCACTAGACTATAAACTGAGAGCAAATATCACTCCTTCGTAGCACTGATGATGTTACCTAGTTTGGGTAACGAAACGTCTGCGTGAAAACAGCCAAGCCCAGAGAACACTAAGGATCCCTCATTAACCAAGTCTGATCTTGTTATGTATTTGAATTTTTGGAGGGAAATTTGGGCGGGAAAAAGCACGTTTCTGATTGGCTGGTGCCTCAGCCAAAATACTATATAAAGAGGGCTGTTTGCCAGTTGCTTTTGCTGGGTTCTCACAATAAACTTAAGAGCTGTTGTCACCAATGACTGTCTCCTGCCTCCTCATTGCCCAAACTTAACAGATCTGTTTAGCTTTTTTTCAAAATCCAACTAGGATAGGTGTTGCCATTTACCTGGGGATCTTTTCTACTTTGATCCCCACAACAATCCTGCATGTTAGACTGGTCGTAACTGGTCCAAAATAATCCAGTGAGCTTCCATAACTGAGAAGGGTTTAGAAGCAGCTCCCGCATTTTAACCATACACTAAATGTTGACATCAACTAGTAGAATTTAAGAGTGTTGTGCGGACTCAATTTTTGAGATCAAACGATAATAATTACTATTATTTTGGGGGAACCTTGTGAAAGCATGATTGTCATATGTATTTTTTTATCCTGCTGCAACGAAAACAAGCAGCAAAAAGAAATAAAGCCATCTTAACTAACAACCAGTTCGACCAGCGGATGAATGCAGCATCAAATTAATTTCATCAGGGATTACATTTTATTTAAAAGAAGTGAGAAACAGAGGACAAAATGCACAGATTTACAAAGTAGGATAGAATTACACATAAACATACTGAAGTCTATTTATGTTCTGATATGTGTGTATACACGATATGAGGATTTAAGCACATGAGCTGCTATTTTTAGGTTCCCATATAATTTTTCACATGTATTAAGAAGCGGAACGTAACCAAAATAAGACGAAGGTATAGAGTCACGCCATATTTGAGACCTAATGAGGAAAAAAACCTTCACGGATATGTTTGCTGTTCTCCCTTCTGAAATTGAAGTGGACCAAATCGCAGGAAAACTTAACTTTGAAATGAGGTGGGCAGCAAAAAAATCTAATAAATAAAGAAAATTATATTAATTATTTCAATATAGGAAGAGAAGGAAGACAACAAGCGAAATAATTCACTTCCATCCAGAAAAAGTTTTGATGGCTCACAAACTCTGTTTACTCTTCTTGCAATTAAAGGCTACAAAGATCCATTCAAAAATATCAATACATTGTGTTGTGTTGCGTTTTGTGTTGTGTTCCATTGTTATTGTATTGTAGTTTTATATTTATATTTGTATTTGATATTGGTATTGGTATTGGTACTCGCATTGCACTGCATTGCATTGCATTGCATTGCATTGCATTGCATTGCACTGCACTGCATTGCATTGCACTGCATTGCACTGCATTGCATTGCACTGCATTGCACTGCATTGCACTGCATTGCATTGCATTGCATTGCATTGCATTGCATTGCATTGCATTGTGACCTTGGAGATCTTCTAGTCCAATTCGCTGCTCACACTGGAAACCCTATACCAGGGGTGTCAAACTCAATTTCATTGAGGGCTGCATCAGGGCTATGGTTGACCTCGGAGTGTATGTGTGTGTGTGTGTGTGTGTGTATGTCAGTGTGGTTAACTAGGTAGGTGTGGCTGACTGGGTGGGCGTGGCCATCTCGACCCCACTCCCCAAACTGCTGGCATGTTTCCTCTTTGTACTGGGTAGACCCGGCCGAAGCCACGCTGGCCTGATGTTTCCTCTTCTCACTGGGTAGAGCAGGCCGGCCCCTTACATTTTCCAGGACGGCTCCACAGACTGGATCTAAAATGGACAGCTAACATCAAAAACATCATTAAAAAAGGACAACAAAGAATGTTCTTTCTGCGCCAACTCAGTGAGCTCAAACTGCCCAAGGAGCTGCTGATCCAATTCTACAGAGGAATTATTGAGTCTGTCATTTGCACCTCTATAACTGTCTGGTTCGGTTCTGCAACCCAACAAGAAAAACACAGACTTCAGAGGATAATTAGAACTGCAGAAAAAATAATTGCTACCAACCTGCCTATCATTGAGGACCTGTATACTGCACGAATCAAGAAGAGGGCTGTGAAAATATTTACAGACCCCTCGCATCCTGGACATAAACTGTTTCAACTCCTATCCTTAAAACGACGCTATAGAGCACTGCACACCAGAACAACTAGACACAGGAACAGTTTTTTCCCGAAGGCCATCACTCTGCTAAACAAATAATTCCATCAACACTGTCAAACTATTTACTGAATCTGCACTACTATTAATCTTCTCATAGTTCCCATCACCAATCTCTTTCCATTTATGACTGTATGACTATAACTTGTTGCTGGCAATCCTTATGATTTATATTGATATATTGACCATCAATTGTGTTGTAAATGTTGTACCTTGATGAACGTATCTTTTCTTTTATGTACACTGAGAGCATATGCACCAAGACAAATTCCTTGTGTGTCCAATCACACTTGGCCAATAAAAATTCTATTCTAAAAAAATTATATTCTATTCTATCCAACTACATCGCAGGCCAGATCCAGCCCGCAGGCCTTGTGTTTGACATCCCTGCCCTATACCATTTCACGCAAATGTCTGTCCACTAAAAGCAGTGGGAATCCACAACTTCTAAAGGCAAGCCATTCCACTGGTTAATTGGTCTCACTGTTAGGAATTTTCTCCTTAGTTCTAGGTTACTTCTCTCCTTGATTAGTTTCCACCCATTGCTTCCTGTCCTGCGCTCAGGTGCTTTGGAGAATAGCTTGACTCCCTCTTCTTTCTGGCAGCCCCTCAAATCCTGGAACACTGCTATCATGCCATCCCCTAGACCAGGGATGGCTAACCTTTTTGCCGTTGTGTGCCAAAAGCGGGGGGAGCATGGGGGGGGTTGCGCGCGCACATGCCCATACCCATGATTCAATGCCCCCCGCACCTCCACGTGTGCACGAGCGACTCCCCCGCGCGCCCCCTGCTTTTGGCACCCGATAGCAAAAAGGTTACCGGTGGGCTCGGTAGGCCCGTTTTTCACTCTCCCCAAGCTCCAGAGGCTTTCTTGGAGCCTGGGGGGGTGAAAACGCCTTCGCCACCCCCAGAGGCCCTCTAGAGGCCGGAAATTGCCCATTTCCCAACTTCCGGTGGGCCTAGAAGGCCCGTTTTTCACTCTCCCCTGGCTCCAGAAGCTTTCTTGGAGCCTGGAGAGGGCAAAAACAGCCTTCCCCACACACACCCAGGAGGCCCTCCAGAGGCCGGAAATGGCCCGTTTCCCAACTTCCAGTGGGCCCGGAAGGCCGGAAAATCAGCTGGCCGGTGCACACATGTGCGCTGGAGCGGAGCTACGGCAACATTCACATGCCTACAGATATGGCTCGGCATGCCACTTGTGGCACCCGTGCCATAGGTTCGCCACCACGGCCCTAAAGCTTCTTTTCAGTCCAGTTCCTGCAACCGTTCTTCGTATGTTTTAGCCTTCAGGCCCCCTAATCATCTTTGTTGCTCTTCCCCTGACTCTTTCCAAACTCTCAATTCTCTCTCTCTCTTTTTTTTTTTTTACATTGCGGTGACCAAAATTGGACGCAGTGTTTATTCTAGGTGTGGTCTTACGAAGGGCCTTATAAAGCCCTTAACAACAAGGACCCAAAACAACTGGGGAAAACCACGTCCACGGCAAAGAAGTGCCAGACTCAGAATTCTCTAGAAACATGCTAACCATCCTATAAACCAGAGTTTCTGAAGGAGAGGGAGAGGGAGAAAGAAAGAAAGAGAGGGAGGGAGGGAGGGAGGGAGGGAAGGAGGGAAGGGGGAAAGAAAGAAAGAAAGAAAGAAAGAAAGAAAGAAAGAAAGAAAGAAAGAAAGAAAGAGAGAGAGAGAGAGAGGGAGGGAGGGAGAGAGAGAGAAAGAAAGAGAGAGAGGGGAGAGAGAGCGAAAGAAAGAAAGAGAGAGAGAGAGGAGGGAGAGAGAGAGAGAGAGAGAGAGAGAGAAAGAAAGAAAGAAAGAAAGAAAGAAAGAAAGAAAGAAAGAAAGAAAGAAAGAAAGAAAGAAAGAAAGGGAATGGACTTTCTGGAGAGACGCCCTAAGAAAGGAATTCAACGACACAAAATACTCTTGGACACAAGAGGGCGCTGCTACCTACTTTCTGCTCTCTGCCCAAAATCGACCTTACCAATAAATCTGATTTCTGCTTAGACCAGCATCTCTCAATCTTGGCCACTTTTAAGATGGGTGGACTTCAATTCCCAGAATCCCCCAGCCAAGCTGGGAAGAAGTTCGCCCATCTTAAAGTTGGCCGAAGTTAAGAAACGCACCTCTAAGCGCTTATTAGGAGGTGTGTAGATTATCCCGTTGGAATGCAAGCAAGGCTTCCGAATGAACATTGGAAACAGCCGTCAAGCAGCACCTGAACTATTTTGATAGGGATTTAATGTCCACCTGAGAGACTCCTACTATTAGTTTTGCAACTCCATTTTGACCTTTCTTCTTTCTCCTCAGCCAGGGATATGAAGGGGTTGAATTGTCCCTTTGGCAGGTGCCAGACTCCGAGCAAGGAAGGTGAAATATAAATATTTCCAGAAAAGCAACACTTTTAAAATTAGGACAGATGGGTGAATAGAATAGAATAGAATAGAATAGAATAGAATAGAATAGAATAGAATAGAATAGAATAGACACTAGACACAAGAACAGTTTTTTCCCGAAGGCCATCACTCTGCTAAACAAATAATTCCCTCAACACTGTCAGACTATTTACTGAATCTGCACTACTATTAATCGTTTCATAGTTCCCATCACCAATCTCTTTCCACTTATGACTGTATGACTATAACTTGTTGCTGGCAATCCTTATGATTTATATTGATATATTGATCATCAATTGTGTTGTAAATGTTGTACCTTGATGAACGTATCTTTTCTTTTATGTACACTGAGAGCATATGCACCAAGACAAATTCCTTGTGTGTCCAATCACACTTGGCCAATAAAATTCTATTCTATTCAGTTTCTGGAAAGTTTGGAGTTTCCTTATTGGACACAAATATATGGAGTCGAATTTCTCCAGCGGAAAAAAAAAAGCTTAATATTTAGAGGAAGGCTAATCACAATGTGTGTCTATTTATATTGCTTTATTTGTTTCCTAGTACAATTTGATAGCTTATTAGTAACCTTGACTATCACTAAGTGTTGTATCTTAAGATTCTGGATTAATGTATTTTATTTTTTTTCTTTATGTACAGTGAGAGCATATACACCGAAGACAAATTCCTTGTGTGTCCAATCACCTTTGGCCAATAAAGAATTCTATATTATTCTATATATATTAAGAAAGACTCGCTTCTAATCCTACTTAAGGAGCATCAAATTAGTGTCTCCAAAGTGCTTTTTTCAAGAGGCAACTGGACTTGTTGGTTTTTTTATTGAAGACATTTCGCTCTTATCCAAGAAGCTTCTTCGGTTCTCAGAAGCCGCTGAGAGCTACTAGGCATCCCCAACCGGGCACCCCTTGTTTATCACCAAACTTCAGCGGGAGGATCCACGGTCTTCCGGTTTGGATGCTGGTCTTGGAATTCGGGCACAACTGATCGATTCTAGATCACCTGAGTAGGTGGCTAAAAAGACTGAGCTTGTCGATCAGAAAGGTTGTGGTTCGAATCCCTAGTACAGATCTTCTGCGTGAGCAGGGGGTTGGACTAGATCAGCGGTCACCAACTGGTGGTCCGTGGACCACTGGTGGTCCATGAGAAAATTTTGGTGGTCCACAGAAAAATTATTTGCATTTTTTATATTGCACTAAATCGGGGTCCTCAAACTACAACCCCTGCTGCAAAAAGTCTTCCCCTTCGGGGTCTTTTGTGTGGGTCAGAGGGGGTCAGAAATTCCAATTTAGGGTCTGCTTCAGCCTCCAGGTGCAAGGCTTTGGGCAAAGGCTGGAGGGAAGTGCCACTGGTGGCGAAGAGCCGGAGGGCCTCGATCCAGTGGGACTGCATCATGGCTTGGAACTGGCTGATCATCTCAGCCCACTGAGCTTCCAGGTGCCAGTACCTGGCCTTGGACTCCTGCAGGTCTTCCCTCTGCTTGGAAAGCCTATGCTCCTAGTCCTCAGTGAGATGCTGCTTCTTCTCGGTCAGATCCAATTTGAACAGGGCTGTTTTGCCCACTCTTTCTCTTAGCTCCAACTCCTGCTTCCGGTTGGGGCCCTAAGGAGCCCGGGTGGTGGTGGGGAAGGGCGAATAGAGGCTAACAAGGCACCCCTCGATGTGAGTGACATTGAGTTGGCCACGCCCACCCAGCCAGTCATTAGGCGGTTCATATTCGTGGCCCACAGGATTTAAAATTATGAATTTAGTGGTCCCTGAGGTCCGAAAGGTTGGTGATCCCTGGACTAGATGACCTCCAAGGTCCCTGCCAACTCTAAGCGCCCTGTTAAAGAGAGGATTTCAGGGTTTTCTTTCCAATGGACGCACATTGATGGGGTTTAATAGTGGAAAAAGATTGGATAAGCTTTCCTCGTTGGGCACAAGCGTCTTTCTCTCCAAGCAGGTAAGGAGTTGGGGGCTGGAGCGCATGTCCCCTCCCTCCCTCAGGAGAATTGGGAGACACCCCCCCCCACTCTCTCAGCCCTAGGAATAAAGAAGGCAAGTGGGGGGAGTGAGAATTGCTTCCAACATTTTCCCGAGGAAGCTGCAAGGACATATCCAAGCAGGAGTCAAGGCTAACTCGAAGGCCCCCCACTCAAAAATAAAATGTAATTTGTACCAAAAAAAAAACCAGGCGGGAGGAGGATCTGGGGCAAAAAAGGCAGAAATGAGCTTGAGGGGGGGAAACCGGTGGGGAGGCATCTGAACTTTAAAATGGAAACTAGATCAAGAAAAGCAGCCCCCAACTTCATCCTCTCCCTTCCTCTCCTCTCCACCCACCCACCCACCTTCCGCTTTTTCTAGGGTTTTCCTTTCGGTCTGGCCCACCAGTCAGGATCACATTGCTTTCCCTCAGGGGTGAAATCCAGCAGGTCCTGACAGGTTCAGGAGAACCGGTAGCGGAAATTTTGAGCAGTTCAGAGAACCGGCAAAAACCACCTCTGGCTGGCCCCAGGAGTGGGGTGGGATTTTGCAGTATCCTCCCTCCCAGGAGTGGGGTGGAAATGAAGATTTTGCAATATCCTTGCCCCAGGAGTGGGGTGGGAATGGGGATTTTGCAATATCCTTTCCCTGGAGTGGGGTGGGAATGGAGATTTTGCAACATCCTTCCCCCAGGAGTGGGGTGGGAATGGGGATTTTGCAATATCCTTCCCCCAGGAGTGGGGTGGGAATGGGGATTTTGCAGTATCCTTCCACTGCCATATCCACCATGCTGCGCCCAGAGAACCGGTAGTAAAAAAAATTGGATTTCACCGCTGGCTTTGCCTTCCTCAGAGGTGTATAAAATGTAGGTGGGAAAATAGCATTTATTTTCTTCTTAGGGCTGGAAACAGATTTCTTCTTCTTATCCCTCTGCAGGGGTGTTGTGTTGGCAAAGTATAGTCCAAGAATGACAGCCGGGACTCTTATGTTCTAAAAAAAAAATAGGTGGGGTTGCAAGCGTTCCATTGGGGACGCCATTTTGACTTTTTTGACCACCCTCTGCAAAGCTTCTTCTTCTTCTTCTTCTTCTTCTTCTTCTTCTTCTTCTTCTTCTTCTTCTTCTTCTTCTTCTTCTTCTTCTTCTTCTTCTTCTTCAAGGAGCTGCTGATCCAGTTCTACAGAGGAATTATTGAGTCTGTCATTTGCACCTCTATAACTGTCTGGTTCGGTTCTGCAACCCAACAAGAAAAACACAGACTTCAGAGGATAATTAGAACTGCAGAAAAAATAATTGCTACCAACTTGCCTTCCATTGAGGACCTGTATACTGCACGAATCAAGAAGAGAGCCGTGAAAATATTTGCAGATCCCTCGCATCCTGGACATAAACTGTTTCAACTCCTACCCTCAAAACGATGCTATGGAGCACTGCACAACAGAACAACTAGACACAAGAACAGTTTTTTCCCGAAGGCCATCACTCTGCTAAACAAATAATTCCCTCAACACTGTCAGACTATTTACTGAATCTGCACTACTATTAATCGTTTCATAGTTCCCATCACCAATCTCTTTCCACTTATGACTGTATGACTATAACTTGTTGCTGGCAATCCTTATGATTTATATTGATATATTGATCATCAATTGTGTTGTAAATGTTGTACCTTGATGAACGTATCTTTTCTTTTATGTACACTGAGAGCATATGCACCAAGACAAATTCCTTGTGTGTCCAATCACACTTGGCCAATAAAATTCTATTCTATTCTATTCTATTCTATTCTATTCTATTCTATTCTATTCTATTCTATTCTATTCTATTCTATTCTTCTTCTTCTTCTTCTTCTTCTTCTTCTCTGAATCGAACTAAAAGCGCTGTTGGTGCCAAATCAAGCAGGGGACAAGGCTCCCTTCTCCATGGCGAGTGTTTTCCGAGTTTCCTTCCAGATCAAGGCATAGAAAATGGAGCCAAGGGGAGAAGGCAAGGCCACCTTTTTCGTGGGCACAGAAAGGATTTTAGAAACGAAATCGGGCAAATCGTGAAATGAGCCTCCCAAATGAGCCTTCCCCGTGTGTGAGAGAGAGAGAGAGAGAGAGAGAAAGAGAGAAGGGAGGGGGAGGGAGGGGGAGGGAGAGGGAGAGAGAGGTGGGGGAGAGGGAGAGGGAGAAGGGGTGGAAGGGAGGGAAAGAGGGAGGGAAGGAGGGAGGGAGAGGATAGATGATAGAGGGATACATAGAGGTGATAGTTGGATAGACAGAGGGAGGGAGGAAAGAGAAAGAGAGAGGATAGATGATAGACGGGGAGGGAGGGAGAGGATAGATGATAGAGGGATAGATAGAGGTGATAGTTGGATAGACAGAGGGAGGGAGGAAAGAGAAAGAGAGAGGATAGATGATAGACGGGGAGGGAGGGAGAGGATAGATGATAGAGGGATAGATAGAAATGATAGTTGGGTAGACGGAGGGAGGGAGGGAGGAAAGAGAAAGAGAGAGAGGATAGATGATAGATAGGTGAAGAGAGAGAGATAATAGGGAGGGATAGATAGAAGATAGATAGATGGTAGAATCAGTCCCGCAGGAGATATTTCAGTGAGGCTCTTTTTACCTCCGCCATTCACCGCGCACCCCAGCGGAAGCGGAGCAGGCGAGGCCTCCGCCAGATTGGAAGGACTCCTGCCTGCGTTTAGACCCAGGACCCGGCCGAGCGCATCCTCATCCTGCTTTTCCCTCCGCCTCCAAATAGCCCGCGCCTTAGATGCTGGACCGGTGTATTTCTGAACCTTGGGCGACTTTAAGCTGGGATGGACTTCAACTCCCAGAATCCCCCCCCCCACTCCCAGCGTGTTGCCTGAGGAGTTCTGGGAGTTGAACTCCACCCACTGACCAACTTTCTGGGAGTTGAAATCCCATCTACCGACCAACTTAAATTAGGATAGGAAGAAATGTCCTTAGCTTGCCCAATCCGCACATCCTTTACCTTGTAGAAAAAATGCTCCCTGCAATTCTTTAAAGCGATTTGGAGGAGACCCAACCAGATGCGACCCAGTCCGATTTTGGCTCAGAAAACTTTGTGCCAGTCGGGCTCTGCACCTGGCTTAAGGTTCCGTGTATCGTCAGAACCCATGGATTTAGATGGCTTGCTCAAATAAGCCTATCGTGGTTAGGGCTAGCAGAGGCAGCCTGCAAAAAGCCGGATCAAGAGCGAACTAGGGAGTCGTCCGGATTTCCACAACCCAGATTAACAGAGTTGGAAGGGACCTTATAGATCATCTAGTCCAACCCCCCTGCTCAAGCAGGAGACCCAGTAATTCTATTTGTGGCGGTGCTATCGCGTCCCTAATCCAGTGTTCTGGTTTGAATCCAGATCATCCCAAAAAACTGATATATATATATATTAAAAAAAACCAGAGTTGGCATTTTCTTCTTAAGAGAATAAAGGCTGCAATGTTTATAGTCCTTGACTTTGGGTCAAATTCCCCGGAGACCAGTGGCATTTATTTCTGAATTAGATAACGGACTGACCAACCGGACGTCTCCCATACACTTAAATGACAAAATTACAAATGGTGTAATAAGGAAAGATTGCTTCCAGAAATAAAAACCCCGTTCGCGCTTGCAGTTTTAGCTGCCAGTGAAATTTGGGGAAATTCCCAAATTAGTCTGTGGGGTCATAAATCTCAAAGAGTTCAATGAGTCTTAGTCCGCATTAGAACCTTTGCAATTTGACGACTTGTGGACTTCAACTGCCAGAATTCCTCAGCCAGCGCATGGTGGCTGAGGAATTCTGGGAGTTGAAGTCCACAAGTCGTCAAGTTGGCAAGGTTGGAGACCCCTGATCTAGAACCCAATTCCAAGCATGATTTACTCAGGAGTAAATTATACCCTTTCCGAAACATTCCCTCGCATAGGACTACCGCCCTATGACTCTATTGATCCAGAAACAAGTCCCGTTCAAGTCAATGGGGATGACACCCCACAAGAAATATGCGTAAATCAAACTTCCCCAGCAGGGAGAAACGTGCTACGGTTTTGGCGCAAGCCTGAGTAGGTTACCATTTCTGGTTGGCTTCAGATAACACCGTGGTTTTAGCACGTGTGTGAGCAAGCCGTGCTTTAAGGATAAATTTGTGGTGGTACCATGTAGCACGCGGGCAACACTAAAATCCTCTTGCACACGTTCACCCTCCGAATCCGTTTCCATCAGAAGCCGCCCCCCCCCCCCGCTCCTTGCGCAATTCTCTGCGTGTTCACATCCCTGGCGTTTGCTTTTTCCGACGTCACTTGATTAAACGCGTGAATCGTCCAGGTGCCTCCGCTATAATAGAATAGAATAGAATTTTTATTGGCCAAGTGTGATTGGACACACAAGGAATTTGTCTTGGTGCATATGCTCTCAGTGTACATAAAAGAAAAGATACGTTCATCAAGGTACAACATTTACAACACAAAGAGTTGAGCTCGGTTATGCCCAGGTTAAAACCAATGACCTATAAACCTATAGGTAAAACCTATAAACGCAAGGGTGGGGTACCCCTCCATCCGCAACCTGCGGGTACAGGGGTCCTGGCCGTGTTAAACTGCTCGCACCCCACTAGGAACTGACCCGCACCCCAGATGCATCTAGGCACAAAGACCGAGCGAACGGACGAAAAACTGCTATTAAGATCCTCTTCTCGGCCACCAGATGGCAGCAAAGAGAACCAGAAAACTCTTACGGGTGCCGAAAACTCTTACGAGGCTGCCGTATAGCTACGGTGCGGCTATACGGCTCTCTTTCGTAGCACGCAGGCTGCTGCTGTTGTTCTCCGTGTGTTGCTGCTTCTTCTCACGTCCCTTTAACTGAGGACGGGTGTTGTGATCTGGGCTCCCACCGGAGCGCCTTGCTTTTTGAGGTCCCAAGAGGCTTATTGGATAGAAACTGCCATTTTTCCAAAAAATCTTTTAACGCGCAGTTGCTTTATAAAAAGGACGGGGAGAGGCGTTGCTGTTTTTTAAACAGATGAGACCAGAAGTGGAGACCCGGCCACGCGGTGTTTTTTTTTTTTCGCTAGCAGGAAGATTCCAGTTTCCGATTGAAGCGAATTGTCTGTCAATCCAAATAGCCCCGTTGGACCACTCTGGCAGGCCGGCCCTTCTGTGCCGATCAGTGGTGGGTTTCAAATTTTTTTTACTACCGGTTCTGTGGGCGTGGTTTGGTGGGCGTGGCATGGCTTGGTGGGCGAGGCAGGAGAAGGATACTGTAAAAATTCCATTCCCTCTCTAATCCAGGGAAAGGTTACTACAAAATCCCCATTTCCTCCTGATCAGCTGGGACTCCGGAGGCAGAGAATAGATGGGGGCGGGGCCTGTCATAATTTTTACTATCAGTTCTCCGAACTACTCAAAATTTCTGCTACCGGTTCTCCAGAACTGTTCAGAACCTGCTGAAACCCACCTCTGATGCTGGTGCGAAATGGGGGGTGGGGGTGGTTGAATCCAAGACTGATTACAGAGGAGAGGTGGGTTTCAGCAGGTTCTGAAATACCAGTAAATACCACCTCTGACTGGCCCCTCCCCCTTTTATTCTCTGCCTCCTGAGTCCCAGCTGATTGGGAGGAAATGGGGATTTTGCAGTATCCTTCACCTAAGCCATGCCATGCCATGCCCACGAAGCCACACCCACAGAACCGGTAGTAAAAAATTGGATTTCACCACTGTTACAGAGTAAAGGAGAAGAGGAAGAGGAGGAGGAACCTCTCCTTCCTTACAAGGCAGGCCATTCACTTTTTTTGGAATGTATCCCAATTATTTGCTGGGGGGGGGCACGCAGTGGTTAGAATGCAGTATTGCAGGTTGACTCTGCCCACTGTCAGCAGTTCGATCCCGACCTGCTCAAGGTTGTCTCAGCCTTCCATCCTTCAGAGGTGGGTAAAAGGAGGACCCAGATTGTTGGGGACAATAGCTGACTCTGTAAATCTCTTAGAGAGAAGGCTGTAAAGGACTGTGAAGTGGTATATAAGTCTAAGTGCAGTTGGTATTTATCTCTCAATTAGTGCTTTGCGCTCATACCTGGCAACATTTCAGGGAAATCTAAATTCCAGGGGGCCCTGGATGGGATCCTGTTTGCACCGTTTAAGACAAAACGAGAGAGCAGATCCTGCACCGAAAAGCCCATGATCATCTGGTGACTATTTGGGGTGAAAATATGAGATTCCCACCCGGTGAGATTCCAGTCCGTAGAATTCACAATCGTAGCCGAACCGCTTTTTTGTTGCAAATGAATACACGGCACTTTTCATTTGTTACGATGGGCCGGGCACTGTCAGCCAGATGTTCAAGCCGGATCTGGTCCTTCCATCCACCTGTCGAGTCCTTCCCAAGGTCCTGGGTTTAGTTAGGCAGGTGTTGTCGTATGGTGATGGTGTTAAAGGTACCGCCCGCAGGATGTAAGCCATTCGGAGGAAAGCTGCCTTTTGCAATTGACTGTTGTTGCTGTTGTAGTTGTGGACGGCGCGCCTTTCTCTCGCCTACGTCCCAGTTAGGGCGGAGGCTTAGATTTCCCACTCCCATGTCAACACAAAGACCGAAAACTCCAGTTTCTAATCCATTCGCTTTGTCGATCTGGCCCGGATTTCACTTCGTCGCCCGTTTGGGCAGCTGAAACCCGGTGGCAGCAGGCAAAGGCTCCAAACGGAGGTCGCGCCCACCGCGCAAGGCTAGGCTCCTACCGCGAAGATTAAAACCCGCGCAACTCCGTTGGTGGTATTCATGATGACCCATTTTTCTTCCAGGCTGGGATGAGTTTAGAGTCCGATTACGCTTTCAGATAGCGCAGTAGCAACAGCCCTGCGCTCCTAAATGCACCCCCCCCAAAAAAAAAACGGCCAGCGGAGATTTTTTCCCCATCCTTAGAAGGCACCCCGGTTCTCTTGGTCATCTTGGAAGCCTCCCCCGGGCGCCCTTCCTCGCCCTCGCAAGCACCCCACCCCACCCCGATCCTCTGCTTCGGAAGGATGGAAAGTCCAATGAACTGGGGTGGGGGGAGGGAGGGAGGGTCTCCAACGACCTGCTTTGGCACAAACCTAAACTTGGGGGTGGAGGGGAAATGCCCCCATCCGGAGCTTTTTCAAAGGCGCAAAACCACCCAGGCTGACTAGCGTCCCGTTCTGATGCCTTTTAGGATCGCCTGCTCGAATTCCCAGTCAGGGGCGCCTTGGAATTTAGCTTCTGGGTGTGAGCGCAGCGCACTATTTAGGGATAAATAGTTGGGATAAATTCCCCAAAAAACAAAAAAAACCTGAATGACCTATCTTGTAAAGAAGAGTTCCCTCCTCCTTCTCCTCCTTCCAGATACAGATTAACAAGAGTTGGAAGGGACCTTGTAGGTCATCTAGACCAACCCCGCCTCCCCGCCCAGGAAGGAGACCCTACGCCAGGGATGTCCAAACCTGATAACTTTAAGACTTGTGGACTTCAACTCCCAGCTTTGCTGGCCGAGGAATTCTGGGAGTTGAAGTCTTGCCAAGTTTGGACACCCCCGCCCAAGCACCATTTCTGACAGACGGCAGTTCCAGTCCTCTTCTTGAAAGCCTCCAGTGGTGAAACTCCCGCAACTTCCGAAGGCAACTTCTGCTCCATGGGTTGATTGTTCTCACTGTCAGAAAGAGAGAGAAAAATCCTCTTTCCCCGTAAATCAGTGAATCCCTGAATTCAAAACTTCCCCCCATTCCAGGCAGCAGAATGTCGGATCTGTGGTTAAGCCTGCTCGGTTGGTTTTGCCCTTCAAACGGTCGGGGAAATCTAAGCGATTTGTCTGGATGCGACTCAGTGGGGCGGGGATGAGTTCCAGGACTGGACGTCGGAAAGAATCCAAGAGGAGCGGGGAATCTTTGCACTACTTCCGGCAGGATCGCCCAAGGAATCGAACGAAGGAATCCCCCCCCACACTAGTCAGATCCAGTGGTGGGATTCAAATAATTTAACAACCGGTTCTCTGCCCTAATGATTTCTTCCAACAACCAGTTCACCAAACTGCTCAGAAAGTTAACAACCGGTTCTCCCGAAGTGGTGGGAACTGGCTGAATCCCACCACTGGTCAGATTCCTTACTGTCCAAGGCCGAAAACGCCTTTGCAGGAATCTATTTAATGCGGTACTTTGGGCAGGGGTGAAATCCAGCAGGTTCCGACAGGTTCTGGAGAACCAGTAGCGGAAATTTTGAGCCGTTCGGAGAACCAGCAAAAATACCACCTCTGGTTGGCCCCAGAGTGGGGTGGGAATAGAGATTTTGCAATATCCTTCCCCCAGGAGTGGGGTGGAAATGGAGATTTTGCAGTACCCTTCCCCTGCTACGCCCACCAAGCCACGCCCACGGTACCGGTAGTAAAAAAAATGGATTTTACCACTGACTTTGGGGTCCTTCCTTGGCAGGTAAAGGCTCTGAGATCCGTTGCTGGCTGGTTATTCTCTGAAACAGTTCCTTCTCCTAAAGATTTTTTTTTTTCAAAAGGCAACTGGACTTCTTTGTTTTTTTCCTTGAGGACGTTTCGCTTCTCATCCCGAGAAGCTTCTTCCGGTTCCTTCCAAGCGTCTCGGGATGGGAAGCGAAACATCTTCAGAAAGAAAAACAAGAAAGTCCAGTTGCCTTCGGAAAAGGGGCGGGGAGGAAACTCTCCCCCCCCCCCAATTTTTGGGATAACCCGGATGATGGAGAATCTCCATAAGACAAATTCCCATCCCCTGTTTCTGAGGAAATAAATCATTGTCCGTCTCCCCCCCGCCCCCCATCACCATTTTTGGTTTTTCCTAAATAAATCCTGGGCCACACGCGACTGCTTTGCAAGAAAATAAACTCATTTATTGTCAAAGCATCCAACATACCCAGATAAACTATAAAGTTTTCATCTCTCTCTCTTTTTTTTTTTTCCTTTCGAGGGGAGAAAAGAAAACGGAGGAAGGGAAAGAGCGGAAAAAAGAAACACGTAGCTATTCAGACTTCATCTCACTGGCACAAAATTACACTTTGTACTGTATTAAAAGAAGAGTCCCTATTTACAGAACTTAAGACATTTTGCACCAAAGTCCTTAATCTTTTTTTTCTTCTTTTTTTCCATGTGAAACATGCACTTTCCCCAGTAGGGAACATAAAATGAATTCAAGTTTTTCTGGATTTTATTACTATTATTTTTTGCAGGGAAAAAAACAAAACCAAACACCTCATCAAATAACGCAGAAAAGCTTTGCATCCATTTTCCTTATTTTTTTTTTTAAATTTTGCTTTATATCTAAAATAAATTTTTACCCTTACATATAGTTATTACAGCTAAACCATAAGTGCTTAATAATTTAAGTAGAAACGTTATGACAAATGCATCAATATGTTGCAATATATGACATTTTAAAAATGTACTTTTAAAAGTTATTTACTTTTTTTGTTGTTTTTTTTGGGAGGGGAAAGTGAAAATGCGTGCATTTGAAACAAAAGGGGAGAGGTCCAACCCACCCAGCCGCTCTCTCTGTTATTATCATTACTATTACTATTTGCAAAGTAAACATATACACAGGCATAAAAAAAATTTCAAGAGTGGTTTTTGGATGCTCTGCTTTTTGTGGCCGTCCTCAATGCCCAAAATACATTTAAAAGCTTTCAAAACTCAGAATGACTGCAGTTGGAAACAGACATGAAAACCTGGGGCTGCACAGGTTTACTTCGATCCCCATCCTCAAAGTAAACATGGACAAATCATCCCAAAGGTGCTTTTTTTGTTAAGAGGCACCTGGACTTTCTGGTATTATTTTTTTTTGAAGACGTTTCGCTTCTCATCCAAGAAGCTTCTTCGGTTCCTGACCCCCACCATCCAGTCAGAGCTGAAGAAGCTTCTTGGATGAGAAGCAAAACGTCTTCAAAAGAAAAACCCAGAAAGTTCAGTTGCCAAAAAGCACCTTTGGGACAACCATGACCTGGATGACTGAGAAATCTCCATTAGACACCAAGCATGTACAAAGTTTCATTTCAAACTTGGGTGGGGGCTCTTGGGAAAAGCATAAATGCAGACTGTGGAAGTATTTTCTAGCTGCAAAAACCTGTTTTATGCTCTGCTGTGCTCCAGCACAGCACAGCACAACTGCCAGCTGTTGAAAGGGTTACTTATGGATTACTCACAAGTAGGTGGTTTTAGATTCTAACTCTACTAACCTCCTTATGTTTTCACTTACAGGGAGTAAAGCTTCAAAGCTCGGTTCATAAGCGTACCTCTTTCTACCTATTCACTCCCTTTCCTCATTTATCATTGCCTCGATTTATGTAAGGAAACCAGTAGCGGGGGTCACATTCTTTGCATTAAAAGAGAAATATGCTTATTTATTTCCATAGGCTGATGTGCATATTCCTAAGATAGCACTGGAAACCTCACCACAACTCCCCCGCCCCAAATATCTATGGGGTTGGCTTGGTAATGTCCTACAATTTCTGTTCCACGGGAGCAGCGCATCTAATGAACAAAGTCATTTTTCCATGAGTTTAGGGAGACCAAAATGACACCTGAATGGGGCTTTGGAAGATTTTTCCACTCAATGCATTTTTTTTTAATAGCCAAGGAGGCCAAAAAAATGCAGCTGCATGAGATACCCAAACAAATAGTCCCAGAATCTGCCCATTTTGTTACAGAGAAAGGAAACTCTAGACTAGGTTCATTCCGTTGTACATCCTGGTTTCTTGAAGCCATCCTTGAGTGAATTCATGCAAGGTTACAAACTATCCTGGCTGAGTTTACATAAACATGTAAACGTACAATAAACCAGGGGTCTCCAACCTTGGCAACTTTAAGACCTGTGGACTCTGGGAATTGAAGTCCACAAGTCTTAAAGTTGCCAAGGCTGGAGACCCCTGCAATAAACCACTGTAACCAGCCACATTTCAACTTAGCCCAAAGCTAGAAATCCCAGTTTAGACAAGGTATTCTCTATGTTCCTGTAGCACAACAAGCCAACATTGTTTGTAGATTCCGGCGTTGTATGAGCTGCCCCCTTGTGGTTTGCATACCGTGGTTTAGCGAGGCGCTGACTTCTGCCAATTGCAATTTATAAACTAAAACACAAACAAGCCAGGATTAACTTGTTGCACAAGCCCAGCGTTGGGCCCTCTTGCTATATGGGTATATGGCCTCCGGCCACTCATTCTTTATGGGTGCTCCAAAATGCAATTTAGAAGCAGTGACATGCCAACGTTTTTCTTTTCAACCCCCCCCCTCCCGTCATCCACTGGCCAGATTGAAAAGATGGATGGAGTATTCCTAAAAATCAAAGACTTTTGCAACCGCTAACATGTAAGGGTTTTTGTTTTGTCATTCCAGAAATGCACCGATAAGACGGCTCAGAATTAAATGATCCCACCACCATGGTCTCTTTTGCTGACATTGTATTTTTTTTTTTTGTACTTATAACCGTGCTTTGTATTATTATTAATTTTTTTTTTACACGCCTGGGAGCATGCACACCTCCCACAAGGCCCTGCAAGCATGTCGCATTCTTTGCATCTCTCTACTTACACACTCTCCTTCCCTCCAACTCTTTGGGCGCCTTTACACCTGGGGTCTCCATCCTTGGCAACTTTAAAGACTTGTGAGAGTTGAAGTCCGCAAGTCTTAAAAGTTGCCAAGGTTGGAGACACCCTTGCTTTACACCACACATTTTAATAAGCCACGATCTCCTCCTCCCTCTGGGATCCACCGTCCTTGAGTCCACGCCTTGCAAAAAACAAACAAACCAAACAAACTCCACGCCATCCACGCCCCGCAATCCTTGCATAAAGAGCAAAGGTGCCAGCTGCAGAAGCGAAGGGCCGGCGGCGCGTCTGCGTGTATGGGATGGGTGCGTGTGTGGGGGGATCCCGGGTGCAAGCGCAGCAGCGCCGGGTCTGGGTGGTTGTGGATTCAGTTGTGCGACGTCATGTGCCGCGAGAGGTGGTGGCGCTCGCGGAAGGACTCGTTGCAAATGGGGCACTTGAGCTTCTCCTCCCGCCGCCTCTTCACCAGCGGCTCCAGCGCGTACTCCTTCTTGTGGTGGGAGCGCATGTGGTACACCAGGTCGGACGTCATGCGGAAAGAGGCGTTGCACTTGGCGCACCAGTTCTGAGCCGGCAGGCAGAGCGAGGTGAAGGAGGGCGGCAGCAGCGTCAGGGCCGAAGGCAGCTGGAGCTGGAGGGGGCCCGCGGCCGCCGCAGCAGCCGCAGCGGCCCCGGCCGCCGCCGAGCTCTTGGGCCAGAAAGTGGTGGCGTAGAGGAAGGGGCTTTGCTTGGGCAGACCACCACCTCCTCCTCCTCCGGGCCCGACCCCTCCGCCGGCTCCTTCGCCTCCTCCTCCTCCTCCTGTGCTTCCAGGCGCAGCTGCCCCGTTGCCAAGCTCTCCAGACGCACCGGACAGCTTGAGTGGCTCCGATGCGTAAAGACGCGCGGCTCCTTCTGCGCCCGGGTGGCAGCCGCCTCCTCCTCCACCACCAACACCAACACCTCCTCCTCCTCCTCCTCCTTCCACCAGAGCGCTCAGCTTCTGTCCCAGCACTAGCTGCGCCGAGAAAGTGGAGCGCGCCGGCTGCGAGAAAGCGCTCTTGCGCTCCTCGGGGTTGACCGCGCCGCCGGAGGGCTGCGAGGAGGGCACGGTGGAGAAGGCGCTTCCTCCGGAGCGGCCGCCCAGCAGCGAGGGGAGAGGGTTAGGCTTGTCCGCGGCGGAGGAGGCGCCTCCGCCGCCTCCTGCTGGGGATCCGCGCTCTTTCTCCTCGTCCCCTCCGGCTCCGTTCTCCACGCCGCGCGAGGCTTTCTTCACCTCCACGAAGGCGCTTCTCTTGGCGTCGCCGGTGTCCGGGCTGGGCGGCCGGTAGAGGCGGCTGGCGTCGTCCAAGCCGTAGTAACTCCCCGCCGGCCGGTATTGCTGCTGCGGGGTGCAGACCAGGTCCTCCTTGGGCGACGAAGGGATCGGCCTCTCCAAGCGCCCCCGGGCCCCCGACGAACCTCGCTCTTCGGCCAGCGTGTCACCTCCGGAGTATTTCCGTTTAGCTTTGGCTCCGGGGCTGGCGTGGCCGTCGAGGCTGGACGCCGGCTGCTCCCGGCTCCCGGGGGGAGACCCGCTGCCGTTGCTGGGTCGCGAGTTCTCCAGCTCTCTGGCCAAGTTGTGGAAATCCGTGGACGGCTTGGTCACGCCGCCGTTGCTATCCGGGCCGCAGTGGTAGTGGTGGCGGTGGGTGGGGGGCTGGATCTGGGGCTGACCCCCGACCTGTTTGCCGTGGAACTTGCCGGCGCCTTCGTGCTCCTTGGGGCTGCTGTTTTTAGGGCTGGGGTCCTCGGCTGGGCTGCTGTCCGCCCCGGGCAACCTCTTGGGGCAGCGGAACCGCAGGTGCGCCACGTAGGGGAACTCGAATTGGAAACGCTGGCCGCAGTCCAGGCAGGTGTGCGGAGACGAAGCTAGGGCGGGAGAGAAAAGAGAAGAGAGAGAGAGGCTGTTGGTCACCTGTTGAGCCAGTCGAACTGATCAAGTTGTCAGATGCAAGGAAAACCTCGAGAGGGAAGATTGAACCCCACTGATGGTTCACCAATGGGAATCCACTGCTAAAACTTCTTTTAAAATCCATAAAGCTAACTGAGAATAGACACCATTACAATTGTGTTTATCCGTTCTGATCTAATAGAGAGAGTCCAAGCCCCCTGGCATAGTGGGCACTATTCTCCTTAACGCATCTCTTTCAGTCCCACTAAATATAAGCTGTGCAGAATGGCAACCAAAAATGCTGGCTTGGTTCATGGAAGGTAAATCACAACCGAGTTCTGAGCCATAACATTCTGGGCCCAAACAGTAAATGATGACTCACAATTTACTAACCACAGTGGCCAGATTTACCCATACACCACCCCATAGGGTGCTTCTATTTCATGCAGAGTTTAGCATTTATTATATTTATTTGCCATATTTCTTTCGGGAGCTCAAGGCAGCGAATAGGAGAAACAGCACAACCTGCTACGTTCACTGCTCATAAAGAAGAAGAAAAAGTGAGGTTATTTCTGCCCCTGAAAATGTAAAGTACACTTTCTCCTGGGGTTCCAAATCCCATTTTGATTTGATTATTTACAACCCACCTTTATTATGTGTACAAATAAGGCACTGAGTATATCTCCTCAGAACAAAAACAACAACAACCTCTGTGAGGTGGGGTGGGGAGAGAGAGGGAGGGAGAGGGAGAGAGACAGAGAGGAGGAGGAAGAGAGGGAGAGGGGGGAGACAGAGAGGGAGAAAGAGAAGGAGAAAGAGGGAGGAAGAGCAGGAGAGAGAGAAGGAGAAAGGGAGGAAGTGGGATGAGAGAGAGGGAGAGAGACAGAGAAAGAGACAGAGAGAGGGAGGGACAGAGAGAGGGAGGAAGGGAGGGAGAGGGAGAGACAGAGGGAGAAAGAGAAGGAGAAAGAGGGAGGAAGAGCAGGAGAGAGAGAAGGAGAAAGGGAGGAAGTGGGATGAGAGAGAGGGAGAGAGAGAGAGAAAGAGACAGAGAGAGAGGGAGGGAGGGACAGAGAGAGGGAGGAAGGGAGGGGGAGAGGGAGAGAGACAGAGAGGGAGGGAGGGGGGCTGGCCCGAGATCACCCAGCTGGCTTTCATGGCTAAGGCAGGACCACGGTCGCTTGCTTTCTAGCCTGGCGTCTTAACTACTAGATCAACCTGGCAACCCTTTGAGGTTAATGAACTTGGCCACTGAAACCTGCAGGCAAGTTCATGGCCGAAAAGGACTTGTAAAAAGCACCCAGTAACGTGTTTCCCATGGCTGACCATGAGCTGTTAAGTTCTTCACATTCTAGGTGAGCAACCGCTAGGTACCACCAACCTGTCACTTTCATCCTAGGACCTAGATGCACCCATAAATCTAATGAAGAGGACGCCAGGAAGATACTCAGAGAAGCAGCTGTCGGAATATTCTGTAGCAGAGGGTCTCCAACCTTGGGCTACTTTAAGCCTTGGCGGACTTCAACTTCAGATTCTGGGAGTTGAAGTCCTCCAGGCTGAAAGTTGCCAAGGTTGGAGACCCCTGTCCTGATGGGTCTCTAGAACAGCATTTCTCAACTTCCACCAGTTTTCAGATAGGTGGACTTCCGCTCCCAGAATTTCCCAGCCTGCATGCTGCTGACTTGGTGATTCTGGTCATCTTAAAAGCCACTAGGAGGTTAAGAAATGCTGGCTGGGGAATTCTGGGAATTGAAGTCCCCCCCCACCCATCTTAAAGCTGCCGAGGTTAAGAAATATTGTGCTAGATCATTGGCAAGGTACTAGACAAAGGATACTTTGCCTGATGAGATGAAGAGGGTGTAGTTAACCACTCCCCAGCCCCATAAAGCAGGAGCAGAATAAAATTTGACTTTCCATATCAACACAGACACACAAGCGACTGTAATTTCAACCCTGAGGACCAGATTCTCTTTCTTTCTCTCTCTCTCTCCCCCCTCCCTCTCCTTTTTTTTTGACAGCCCATGCATTATATTTATCAATTGTTCAAGCAGGCGGCTTGAAGACCCAGCAACTTCTCTTTCGTGCTAAACGTGTCTAGTGTCAGTGTTGGCTTGTGGTGAGTGTGTGCGCATGCGTGTTTTTGTTTGTGTGGGTCAGTATGCTGCGGTGAATCCATCTTGGGTTATCCCAAAACTGCTTCCCCACCACACCAACTTTCTGGGGTTTTGTTTTGTTTTTTGAAGACCTTTCACTTCTCATCCAAGAAGCTTCTTCAGCATCTCTGGTTAATTTCTTGATTCGATAGAACAGGTCACACCAAAAAGTAGGCTAACTGGGAATTATTTGTCAATGCAGCCCAGGCAGCAAACAACACCAAACGGGGTGGGTTTTAAAACTCAGTGAAGTGTACATATGTAATCAGAATAGAGCTGGAAGGAACCTTGGAGGTTTTCTAGTCCAACCCTCTACTCAAGCAGGAGACCATTTCAGAGAGATGGTTTGCCAGTCTTTTCTTAAAAACCTCCGATGGTGGAGCACCTAAAACTTCTGAAGGCAAAGCTGGTCCATTGGTTAATTGTCCTCACTGTTAGGAAGTTTCTCCTCAATTCCAGGTCGCTTCTCTCCTTGATTAGTTTCCATCCGTTGTTTCTCATCTTGCCTTCTGCTGCTTTGGAGAATACGTTGACCCCCTTCTCTTCTTTGTGGCAGCCTCTCAAATACTAGAATATTGCTATCATGTTCCCTCTACTCCTTCTTTTCCCTAAGCTTAACTAAGCCCAAATCCTGCAACCGTTCTTCATATGCTTACATCTCCAGGCCTTTAATCATCTTAGTTGCTCCTCTTTTGCATTTTTTCCCAAAATCCCACCATCATTTTTTGTATTGTGGTGACCAAAACTGGATGCAGTATTCCAGGTGTGGTCTTACTAAGGATTTATAAAGCTCTACTAATACCGCCCCCCAACTCCGCGCAGTGGAGAAATCCAAATTTGTTTTACTACTGGTTCTGTGGGCGTGGCTTGGTGAGTGTGGGAGGGGAAGGATATTGCAAAATCCCCATTCCCTCCCCACTCTTGGGGGAAGGATACTGCAAAATCTCCATTCCCACCTCACTCTTGGGGGAAGGATACTGCAAAATCCCCATTCCCTCCCCACTCCAGGGGAAGGATGCTGCAAAATCCCCATTCTCACCCCACTCTTGGGAGAAAGATACTGCAAAATCCCCATTCCCTCCCCATCCTGGGGAAGGATATTGCAAAATCTCCATTCCCTCCCCACTCTGGGGCCAGCCAGAGGTGGTATTTGCTGGTTCTCCAAACTACTCAAACTTTCCGCTACCAGTTTCTCCAGAACCTGGGGCCTCTGGTGGCTCAGACCGCTAAGACAGTCTGTTATTAACACAGCTGCTTGCAATTACTGCAGGTTCAAGTCCCACCAGGCCCAAGGTTGACAGCCTTCCATCCTTTATAAGGTAGGTAAAATGAGGACCCAGATTGTTGGGGGCAATAAAAGTTGACTTTGTATATAATATACAAATGGATGAAGACTATTGCTTAACACAATGTAAGCCGCCCTGAGTCTTCGGAGAAGGGCGGGATATAAATGCAAATTAAAAAAATACAAAAAACCTGTCAGAACCTGCTGGATTTCACCGCTGGTCCTGTGTCTTGCTGGATAGCACAGAGCCTCTTGATCCTAGTAATAAGCAAACTGTCGCGTTGCCTATTGGAAGGGCCGCGGTGTGGCTCAGGCTGTAAGAAGCCTGTTGTTAAAACACAGCTGCCTGCAATTACTGCAGGTTCAAGTCCCACCAGGTCCAAGGTTGACTCAGCCTTCCATCCTTTATAAGGTAGGTAAAATGAGGACCCAGATTGTTGGGGGGGCAATAAATTGACTTTGTAAATATACAAATAGAATGAGACTATTGCCTTACATACTGTAAGCCGCCCTGAGTCTTCGGAGAAGGGCGGGATATAAATGTAAATAATAATAAAAAAAAAAGGATGGGGAGGGAATGGGCATCTCTCTGAACTGAGAAGGGCTAAAAAAAACCTAAATCCTCAGCCCGAGGGACCAAAAGACACCCTCCCCCCCAGTGGGGCAAGATCGAACGGTAGAGAAAAAGATGATTTGCTTCTGCAGTGGATCCTATCCTCGCGAGTGGATCCCTTGGAATTTGGGAGGAGGGGCAGGCTTTCCCCAACTCCTGAGTATTCAAATAATCCTAACAGATTGCAGCTTTACAGCTAATCCGGGGTCTTCCCAACCTTTTCAAACGGGATGCTGTGGATTATCATAATGAAGCATCAATGTGGGCTTTTTCACAATCTGGGATATTCGGTTAACCGGCTGGTTTGCCACTCTCGATTGGCAAAGCTGCAGTTTCCAGAAGGAAATTGATCTCTCCTCCTCTGGCTTTGGTCTTAAATCCGTTGGGACGCCCGGATCTAAAGACCTCCGGGGAAACGCTCTGGGTGGGAGACACCACCGTCCCTCCCACTCCCTCCTAAGACTTGTCATCACTTACATCACTTAGAACAAGAAGCAATGGGTGGAAACTGATCAAGGAGAGAAGCAACTTAGAACCCAGGAGAAATTTCCTGACAGTTGGAACAATTAATCAGTGGAACAACTTGCCTCCAGAAGTTGTGAATGCTCCAACACTGGAAGTTTTTAAGATGTTGGATAACAATTTGTCTGAAGTGGTGTAGGGGTTTCCTGCCTAAGCAGCGGGTTGGACTAGAAGACCTCCAAGGTCCCTTCCAACTCTGTTGTTGTTTTTGTAATTATTATTATTATTATTAGTATTAGTATTATTACCCTTCATCTTGCCCTGGGACCTCGCAGGGCTCAGCAGCAACAGCTCGGTCAGGTCCTTCCCGTACCACACCAACAACTCCTCGTCTTTGGCAATCCTCCGCAGGGAGCGGTAAAACAACTGTCCGTTCTTGATGTAGGCCTCCAGGTTTTGCTCCTCTTTGTCCCGAGCCGACTGGACCAAGCGAAGCCACATCAGGCCTTCGGAGGAGCCGTTGGCCGCCGAAGTATCCACCTAAAGGGAGGGGGGAGAGAAGGGAGAAGCGGCGGAGCTTGAGTAGACTTGCAAGGCTCTCCGACCTTTAAGACTTGTGGACTACAACTCCCAGAGTTCCTCAGCCAGCTTTGTGTTTGAAAACACACTAGTGGTGAAATCCAATTTTTTTTTACTACAGATTCTGTGGGCGTGATTTGGACATGGTATGGCTTAGTGGGCGTGGCTTGGTAGGCGTGGCAGGGGAAGGATACTGCAAAATCCCCATTCCCTCCCCACTCCTGGGGGAAGGAAATCTTCATTCCCTCCTCACTCCTGGGGGAAGGAATGCTGCAAAATCTCCACTCCCACCCCACTCCTGGGGGAAGGAATGCTGCAAAATCTCCATTCCCTCCCCACTCCTGGGGGAAGGAACACTGCAAAATCCCTATTCCCTCCCAATTCCTGGGCGAAGGATACTGCAAAATCTCCATTCCTACCCCACTTTGGGGCCAGCCAGAGGTGATATTTGCTGGTTCTCTGAACTGCTCAAAATTTCCGCCACCGGTTCTCCAGAACCTGTCAGAACCTGCTGGATTTCACCCCTGAACCACATCTGTTTTTGGGTTTTTTTTCGGTGGGATGGTGTCACGTTCCAGCGGAGGAGAGATATACGGGATGGTTGGGAGATCCCCGGACAGGAGAGGAACTAAGCCAAGCCAAGGAAGTCAAGCCAGCCCCCTAAAAGTAGCCGAAAAAGCCCAGGCGTCGTAACTCAGAATCACCTGTGGCCGGTTGCCGTTTTGAATATTTCCCTCCCGGTCCTTGGAGCTTCCCAACGACTCAGAGATATTTAGCGCAGCATTGTTAGGGATTTCTCTATACCCGGTTCTAGATTTTCTTTCAGCGGCTCGAGAAACTAAAGCCCCAGTAAATTAAAACAAAAAACAACGGAGGGAAAAAAAACTGCTTTTTATTCGTTTCAATTAACGGCGTCATTGGACGGTGGGCCTCGTCTCCGCCTTCCCCCAAATCTTACCTTGAGCTGCCGGATCGATTCTCCGGAGCCAAGCAGAAGGGGGAAGGCCAGCGGGGAAACCTTTAAAAGGCAGCAAGAGCCGGGGGTGCGAGTTCATTTGGGCCGCCAGTCCCAGTTTGTGGGCGCCCTGCGAACCCCGCAACACCCGGATTCACACTTGCACGTGTTTTTTTTCCCGGGCCGACGGGGGCCGGTTGGACGGGTCAAACGGGCGAGCAAGAAAGAAGGAGCCGCTGAGAAGAGACCAAGCGCCGCCGGATTTCCAACGCCTCCGGAACGGATGCGACGCTTTTGAAGTCTCCGACGGCGGGTGGCGTCTGGAGCTGAAGGCAACGAGACCCGGCCTCTTTCTCCCCCCCACACACCCCAGTTTCTAAACCCTGCAGAGGAACAAAGGCTGGGGTGTGTTTTTTTTGGGTGAGTGGGGGAAAGAGCTGGAACAGTCACCAGGGCATCTCCTGCTCCTTCTGCGACACTTTTGCGCTTTAAGCGCGAAGGAGCTAAACGCGAGGTTTCCATTCTTCTCTGGCCCTTCCTCTCTTTTTTCGGGGAAGCGGGCAACTCCGACAACGGGTCTGCTTTGGAAGCTAGCAGCAGGGTCTCGAACGAACCCGTTTGCTGCCTTCTCACTACCTCACATCACGCATGGATGGTTTCCTAGTATGATTTGATAGCTTATTTGTACCCTATGACTATCGCGAAGTGTTGTACCTTATGATTCTTGACGAATGTATCTTGTCTTTTTATGTACACTGAGAGTTTATGCACCGAAGGCAAATTCCTTGTGTGTCCAATCACACTTGGCCAATAAATAATTCCTATTCTATTCTATTCTATTCTATTCTATTTCTCCTCCTCCTCCTCCTCCTCCTCCTCCTCCTCCTCCTCCTCCTCCTCCTCCTCCTCCTCCTCCTCCTCCTCCTCCTCCTCTTCTCTCTCTCTCTCCTTTTACAATTAAGTTTTATTTTATATGGGCTATTCTATTCTATTCTATTCTATTCTATTCTATTCTATTCTATTCTATTCTATTCTATTCTAATCTATTCTAATCTAATCTAATCTAATCTAATCTAATCTGGAACTAAAGCAAACGGGCTGGGTTCTCAAAGCAGACGAGCGTCAACCAAATGCTTCGCTTGGTCGTCTGAATGGCTTTCCTACACCTTCTTCACTTGACCTGTGGTCGCTTCTTTCCTGCCCGCTCGCTGAACCGATTCAGCGGAGAAAAGCAGGGCCGGCCCTAGCAGGCGAGAGTTCCCAGTATAGCCTCCCTCCAATGCGGCCAGGCTGCTTTTCTGGCCATCAGGGTCGTTTTGTGGCCACGGGAAAGGGATCGATTTCGCCTCGATATTCCAGCCCTGCGTAATTCAAAAGCTTTCCGGGCCGACCGAGGGAGGATTTGGCTTCACTCTGTACTCCCCCTCCCCTTTCCTCCCACCCACCCACCCACTTTGCTTGCCCCCCCCCTTACCCGGAATATATAGGGGACGGTCCTCTTGTCCGTGGACTTGAGCGCGACAAAAGCGATGCTGTCGTAGAGCGAGGTGTGGCTGAGCACGCAGGGGCCGAAGATGGCGTTCTCCGGGATGTCGCAGGTGGTGTAGACGCTGGTGAAAATGTCCGTCAGGCACTGCTGGACGGCTTTGGCGTCTCCATCCCAGATGCTCCGGGCTACCCCGCTTTCGTCCATGGCTGGAAATGGGGAGGGGGTGGGGGAAAGAAGAGGACGGTTGTCAGGGCACCGCTCTGAAACCAACCCCGCTGGTCCCTTTGACTTTTAGGGACCCTTCCCCAAAAAGGAACCTCCCCATCACCTGAATCCAGTACCCTGGATTGAATAACAGCAAAAACGAGCGCTTTCTCCCCCAAAGTTAACTTAAAACCTTCCTGGAAAAAGAGACCCCCCAACTCGGTGGAGAGATCATGGTGGAAGACCCGCGACCTACTTTTCCTAACTTCCTGCCCCCCCTCTCCCCCAAAAACCGCTCGGACGTGGAGTGGGGACTGTTTTTCCCTTCTCTCAAGACCCGCGCAAGACCCGCGGCAGCCTCCTCTCTCTCCTCCGAGCCGCTCCTAGGTGGGAAAACTTTAAAGCCGGCATTTTTGGCTCAGACACACCGTCGACGGCAGCGCAGCCCGAGATCCCAACCGGTAGCTCTCAAACCTCCGGCGCAACCGCTTCCGTGGTTTCTTAGAAGAACCCGAGAAATTCAACACCGCAGAAAAGGAGCGAAGGAGGGAAAAAGCGAGGCTTTCCGACCAAAGTTGCGCCCGGAGCCAAGAACGAGACGAGAGGGCCCAAGGAAATCTCTCCGTGGGTTTTTCCTCTTCGCTCTGTCCCGTCCTTGGGGGTGGGGATTCGGTGCGGCGGAGCAGAAGGGTGGCTTCCATCATTCCTACTTGCCCTATTGCCAGTTGGGAACTTCTGGGAAAAATCTCCTTCGCTCCTCCAGCTCCGACGCTTAGTTCCAGGCTTTGCGCTCCCGCCTGGGCTGGCCGGCCTGCCTTCCTTCCTTCCTAACTTCCCTCCCTCCCTCCTTCCTTTCCTAACGTTTCTCCCTCCCTCGCTCTCTTCTTCTTATCTCTCTTTTCCTAACCTTCCCTCCGTCCTTTCTTTCTTCTTCCTTCCTTCTTTCCTATCTTTTTCTTTCTAATCTCCCTCCCTTCCTTCTTCCTATCCTAACCTTTCTCCCTCCCTCGCATTCTTCTTCTTCTCACTTTTCCTAACCTTCCTTCCGTCCTTTCTTCCTCCCTCCCTCCCTCCCTCCCTCCTTCCTTCCTTCCTATCCTTCCTTCCTATCCTTTCTTCCTATCCTTTCCTTTCTAACCTCCCTCCCTCCTTTCCTAACCTTTCTCCTTCCCTCGCTCTCTTATTTCTCTTTTCATAACCTTCCTTCCTTCCTATCCTTCCCTTTCTAACCTCTCTCCCTCCTCCTTTCCTAACCTTTCTCCCTCCCTCGCTTTCTTCTTCTTATCTCTCCTTCCTTCCTTCCTTCCTTCCTTCCTTCCTTCCTTCCTTCCTTCCTTCCTTCCTTCCTTCCTTCCTTCCTTCCTTCCCCGCCCCATGCTGGGCTGGTGACGGACGGGTCGGGCGCACAAATGGATTTCGAGCGCCTTGTCAATGTTGCTGATTTGATGTCAGCTAACCTTTCACGGAAGCCGACAAGAGGGAACGTATGTCGGCTCATTACCATAATCCAGCAGTTTCCCTGGGAGACTTTAATTAAAAGCAGCGAGCAGAGGTAATTATTTCTTACCACGACACGCTTATTTATGGGAGGCGGGCGCATCCCCCATTTCCGTCTTTTACGCGGGATGCAGGCAAGACAAAACCGGCAGCTGACTAGAACCAGAGTCGGACATTCGGTGCTAAATGAACCGGGCGTGAAGAAACCTAATAGCGCCAAGAACTTGGTTTCAAACCCGTCGTTTGATACCATCAACTTGGTAATAATAACAGCGGCATCTGTAATGATGATAATGATGATGGGGATGATAACAACAACAGCAACAATAATAATAACAATCAAACATCCACATCTACTTATCCCAGGTCCTTGGTAAGGACTCGATAGGTAGATAAAAATGCCAAACCCTGTCTAAACATCTGGCTGACTGTGATGATGATGATGATGATGATGATGATGATGATGATGATAATAATAATAATAATAATAATAATAATAATAATAATAATAATAATAATAATAATACATCTGGCCACAAGACACCTAACATCACTATTGTGGAAAAGAAAACAGTCTGGTGCATTGATATTGCAACACCCGGTGATGCAGGAATTGAAGAAAAACAGCTAGAAAAAACAACCATCAAAATATCGCGATTTGCAGATTGAAGTTGAATGACTACGAAGGGGGGGGGAAATCAATGGTCGTACCAATAATAATAGGAGCCCTTGGAGCAATACCCAAAGGGCTGCCTAGATACATGGAAATTTTGAACTTATCGGTCTTGAATATCCCGACTTTGCAAAACAAACAAGCAAACACCTTACTCGGAACTGCCTATGTACTCAGACGTTACCTTCACAGCTCTTCGGTCCTTGGTTAGGACTTGAGCTGTTAACGTTTTTACCAGTGAATCGAACCGACTGTGAATCGAATGGAAGATTAACCATCATAATATAGCAGCAGCCAAACGGAACAGTAAATAAAGCGATTCTCTCCGACTCATCCTTGTAATCGTTTTCCCCCCTCTTCTCGCATTAATTTCACCTCCCTTCCCTCTCCCCGCCCCCCGTTCCTGTCCTCCCTCCCTCCCTGGTGATCGCTTGGTGCAGGGAAATTTAATTAGCCATTGCAAGCGGCCTTTTTTTTTTTTCCCTCCAGGACCTCAGCTGGTAAATCTTACCCACCCGAGGCCCACCCAAGTGGGAAAGAGGAAGAGCCGGGGCTCTTCCGGAGGGGCCTCCAGAAAGTCGGCTTTCTCCGTGCATGCCGGGCAAAGAAAGCCAGGGGAACCGGCTTCTTTGCCCCTTCAAACAAGCGTTGGCTACTCGGGGAGCAGCGGCGAAAAAAAAAAAAAAAAAGGCAAACTTTTCTAAACTCCGGATGATTAAGCCGTCAGAACTTGAACCTTCCGCTTTTTCTCCCTGGGTTAAAGCAACGCGTCAGGATCGGGCCAGTCGAGGCTTTATAAACTATTAGCCCGAATCGGCGGCTTGGAAAGGACAAATGGTCCCGGCAATTAATCGAAAGGGGAAAAAAACAAACCCGGCAATTTGTTGAGACGAAAATGGTTTCCCAAACGGTTAAAGTCTCTTTATCTTTTCTGGAGTCAGGCTTGTTAAACGCGGAAGATTTGGGGGAAGGGAATACTATCCCCCCCACACCCCCAAAAATTAATTAATTAATTAAAATAAATTAAATTTAATTAAACCAACCGGCCGCATCCGATGCAAGACACCTCTTAAGAGTTACAATAGATCGGAGCTTTCAAAAGTGGAAAGTCGCCGCGACTTTTTTTGGGGGAACCTTAGCTGGCGGTAACGGAGGAAGAATCGCGTTTACCCTAGAAAAGAAACGAAAACCAAGCGGTCGGAAATAAATCGACCGGCGGAATAGATCGCCGTCTTTCCGCCTGCTTTAAACGAGCGGCGTGGGAAGGAAGGATTCCCCGCCGTGCACCACTCTCGAGGCCCGTCCACACACGCACAACCTAAACACCCTCCCTGGCTCCTGGCTTCCCCTTTTAGAAGAAGGACGCTGGAGGTCGCCGCGTGACGCCGAGGCGGCAGCCGAGGGGGAAACCAAGGGTGCCGGATAATCCTACCGAAGAATGCCGTTGGTGTCATCCTTCAGCCGAGAAGGCGGTGGGCGCAACTCAAAGAGAGAGAGAGAGAGAGAGAGATTGAAAGGGAAAGGAAGAGAGGAGAGAGAGAGAGAAGTGAAGAGAGAGAAGGAAAACGAAAGAAAAAAAGAGAAAGGAAAGAGAGGAAGGGAAAGAGAAAGAGAAAGGAAAGAGAAAAAGAGAGAGAAGGAAAGAGAAAGAAAGGGGGAGAGACGGAGGGGGGGGGAGAGAGAGAGAGAGAGAGAGAGAGAGAGACTCTCTTCTGGTCTTCTGCTGCCAATTTCTGTTTCTGAAATCTCCCAGGACCTCAAGCCGCCCTCTCACTCCGCCGCCCCCCCATCCAAATAGCCTTCCTTCTTCCTCTGCACCCGATCAACCATCCGCAATCTTTTTTTCCTGGGCGCTCCGACCTTTTTTTTTTTTTTTAAGCTTAAAAAGAAGACGGGCAGAAGAGAAAAAGGAAAAAAGAAGAGGAAAATTCAAACCAACAATTAAACTGGCTATTCAAAGTCATTCATTCATTCCTGGTTTTATCCATATAAATACCCCACTTCCCTCCGGCTTTTGTACGGATCTGTCTGGCCAGGAATCTTTCTCTCTGATACACCAGCCGTTTTCTTTCTTTCTTTCTTTCTTTCTTTCTTTCTTTCTTTCTTTCTTTCTTTCTTTCTTTCTTTCTTTCTTTCTTTCTTTCTCTTTCTTTCCCTTCCTTCCTTCCTTCCTTCTTTTTCTTTCTTTCATTCCTTTTCTTTCCTTTTTTCTTTCTTTCTTTCCTTTCCTTCTTTCCTTCCTTCCTTTTGGGGTGCCAGGATACAGGGTGAAAAGGAGCGGTCGAGGGGTGGTGGGAACCGCGAGAGGAAAGGAGAAACAATCAGAACGGTTATTTTGCTCTGGTGCGGCTGCAAACCGTCTTTACTTACCGGGAAAACGATCGGGATTATAATCCTAAAGGCAAGGGACGGCGGGGGAAATATATATCTATATATATCTATATATATATAAATATTTAGAGAAAATATCAATACGTCTCAATCCCCAGCAGAAAGTAGTCAAAAAAAAAAAGAAGAGAGAAGAGAGGAAGGCGTAGAAGTCCTCGATTTTCTTTTTCTTTCTTTCTTTCTTTCTTTCTTTCTTTCTTTCTTTCTTTCTTTCTTTCTTTCTTTCTTTCTTTCTTTCTTTTTCTTTTTCTTTTTCTTTCTTTCTTGGGGGGGCGGAGGGCGGGGGTCGTGCAAAAGAGAAAAGCTCCCGGGCCTTATTGTATCAGAGCTCTTCCATGGCCGCGGGGAAAGAGGCGGTGGGAGCGCGGCTCGGCTCAGCTCGGCTGGGCGCACGAGAGCTGGCAGGCGGGGAGGGAACGGGGATGGGGGGGAGGCCGCGGGACGTGGGCAGATGGGCCCCTTGCACTGCCTGCCTGCCGGCCGGGCGCCCCGGTTTTGTCGCCGGCCCAGAATTCGCCCAATGACGCGTGACAGACCCGCCTCCTCCCCTTTAACGCTTTCCTGCCCGCGGCTCCGTCCGTCCGCCTGCCTGCCTGCCCGCCTGCCCCTCTCGCCCACGGTGTCGCTCAGGCTGCTGCTGGAGGCTGGGGAGGGGGTTGCCAACGCGCCCCTCTTGGACAAGCCCTCCCTCCCCGCTCAAGTCTCCAAGCCTGTTTTGCCCCCTTCTTCCCCCCCATGGAGTCCCACTCGTTCCCACGACGGCCCTTGGGCACACGGTTTAGAAGCCCCCTTGCGCAAAGGGGGGGGAGTTTGGAGGGGGAGGGGTTTGCCCGAGCTTGGGGAGGGGCCGGGGGTAGGAAATTGACAGAGCAGTGGGTCTCCCAAGGATGACCACAGAGAGGGAGGGAAGGTCTGCAGCGGGGTCCGGGGGCTCAAGAGGAGTGGGCGACGCTCCAGCTTTTCGTCCATTCAAAGGTCTTGATCTTCTTCTTCTTCTTCTTCTTCTTCTTCTTCTTCTTCTTCTTCTTCTTCTTCTGCTTCTGCTTCTGCTTCTGCTTCTGCTTCTGCTTCTGCTCCTGCTCCTGCTCCTGCTCCTGCTCCTGCTCCTGCTCCTGCTCCTGCTCCTGCTCCTCCTCCCGCCAAAGTTCAGTTGGACCTTTTATAAGAGACGTTCAGTCATTAGATTTGGAATTATTGGGCGTGGGGTAGCCCTCCTTTCCAAAACTTCAGCGGAGCTCGGGGAGGGAAATTTCCCGAGAGGTTTTGGTTTTTTTTCTTCCCTCCGTCGCGTGGGCCAGGCTGCTCCTAGCTTCCAAGGGGTTTCGAAGGCGACTGCAGTGTTGCATTTCCACCGGAGGCGAAATCTAAGCCGATTTCATCCCCTCCACACACTGAGTTTTAGCAGAACAGGAGAGTTTAAGTCGTATAAAATCAGCCCGTTCCCGTGGAGCAATTTCTGGTCCATAGGTTAGCCTGAGAAGTCGAAAGCAACATCCCGATAAACCTTCATTGGTAAACCTCGTGGATTCGCCTAGGAAATCGTCGAAGATCCAGGTCGATTGGGAGTGGGGTGGTCTCGGGTCTTTCTCTTTGCAGGAAAGCGTTTTCTGCTTCCTGCGTCCTCTGTTAAATATTGATTAGGGGCCTGGAAGCTAAAACATAGGAAGAACGGTTGCAGGAACAGGGCATGGCTGGTCTAGTGAAGATAAGAACTAGGGTAGACATGATAGCAGTCTTCCAATATTTGAGGGGCTGCCACAGAGAGAAGGGAGTCAAGCTATTTTCCAAAGCACCCGAAGGCCAGACAAGGAATAATGGATGGAAACTGATCAAGGAGAGATTCAACCTGGAAATAAGAAGACATTTTCTGACAGTGAGAACAATCCACCAATGGAACAGAAATTGCCTTCAGAAGTCGTGGCAGCTTCATCATTTGAGACTTTCAAGAAAAGATTGGACTGCCATTTGACAGAAATGGTGTAGGGTCTCCTCCTGCTTGAGCAGGGGGCTGGGCTAGATGACCTACAAGCCCCCTTTCAACTCCGTTATTCTGTGTTTCTGTATACTACTGCAGCCATCCCTAATGCCCAGAGCCAAGCCGGAGAAGCGATTTAGGATCGCTGGGGGAAGAGAAGCGCTTTGTCTCGGGATGCGTAGGTGTTAGCGCTCCAGAAGAGAAGCTACAATTCCTGGCAGCCAAATACACCTCGGTTTAGGAACACCTCCCCACTCCCTCATGGACTCCCGGCCTTTAACCATCCTAGTTTAGTCTGAATGGGGGGGGGGCGGGATCTGGCAGCCTTGGAGCTCTTGGAACAGGGGTCACTCACAGCGGAGGGTGCCTCTCGCTCCCCCCACCCCGGACGGGGCTCGCTTCTCGGACTGCACGTCCTTCCTAGCCAGGAGAAGGGGAAAAAATGTCCAGCGTGGCTCGGGACACGAGATTCCTGGCTCAGATGAACAGAGTTGGAAGGGACCTTGTAGATCATCTAGTCCAACCCACCCTACACCCTGGCCCAAGCAGGAGACCCTACACCATTTCTGACATGGCAGTCCAGTCTCTTCTTGCAAGCCTCCAGGGATGAAGCTCCCACAACTTCCGAAGGCAGCTTCTGTTCCATTGGCTGGGACTGGATCTCTGGACAGGGTTTGTGTTCTGGTGAAGTCAAAGTGCTTCAATGCCCAAGAAGATGAATTGAGCTGACTTGAGGCCTCGAAAGGAACTTCCTTTTAGGAATGAAGGTGAATAGACGTGTCTCAGGATCTGGGTCGTGAGCTCTCAGACTCTCCTGGAGCCCATCCACAGGGAACTTCTCTCTTACCTTCTGGTGAGAGAGAAGTTCTTAAGGATGGGCTCAGGGAACTTCTCTCTTACCTTCTGGTGAGAGAGAAGTTCTTAAGGATGGGCTCCAGGACGAATCTGAAAGCTCGGAAGAAATAAAATCTCTGCTCCAGGTGATCTACCAAGGTTGGATCCTGCAGCTTCCTTTTTACTCAAGAGGTGTCCAACCTTGGCAATTTTAAGACTTTATTTATTTATTTATTTATTTGCATTTATATCCCGCCCTTCTCCAAAGACCCAGGGCGGCTTACACTATGTCAAGCAATAGTCTTCATCCATTTGTATATTATATACAAAGTCAACTTTTATTGCCCCCAACAATCTGGGTCCTCATTTTACCTACCTTATAAAGGATGGAAGGCTGAGTCAACCTTGGGCCTGGTGGGACTTGAACTTGCAGTAATTGCAAGCAGCTGTGTTAATAAGAGACTGCTTAGTCTGTTGAGCCACCAGATGACTCCAACTCCCAGAATTCCCCTGCAAGCCATGTCTGGTTGGAGAATTCTGAGAGTTGAAGTCCACACATTTTAAAGTTGTCAAGGTTTTGACAGTTTTACGTAGAAAGAACTTAAAGTGTTGCTTGAGAGAACTCGGGGACCCATTACTGGGAGTGAAGTTTATTTATGGGGAAATTTTCTGAAAGAAACTTCCAGACCCATGGAAGTGTGGCTAAGAATGGTTTCCAATCTCCTGGGATGTAGAGCATTGTTTCCTGATTGCTTATTTGTACCCTATGACTAACATTAAGTGTTGTACCTTAGAATTCTTGACGAAGGTATCTTTTCTTTTCTGTACACTGAGAGCATATGCACCAAGACAAATTCCTTGTGTGTCCAATCACACTTGGCCAATAAAAAATTCTATTCTATTCTATTCTATTCTATTCTATTCTATTCTATTCTATTCTATTCTATTCTATTCTATTCTATTGTATTCTATTCTATTCTATTCTATTCTATTTTATTCTATTCTATTCTATTCTATTCTATTCTATAGCATGAATTGAAAGGTAGATGTCAAATCATGTCTTTTAAAACAGGGGTCTCCAACCTTGGCAACTTTAAAACTTGTGGACTTCAACTCCCAGAGTTCCTCAGCCAGCAACTTTAAGACTTGTGGGCTTCAACTCCCAGAGTTCCTCAGCCACCAACTTTAAGACTTGTGGACTTCAACTCCCAGAGTTCCTCAGCCACCAACTTTAAGACTTGTGGATTTCAACTCCCAGAATTCCTCAGCCACCAACTTTAAGACTTGTGGACTTCAACTCCCAGAATTCCTCAGCCACCAACTTTAAGACTTGTGGACTTCAACTCCCAGAGTTCCTCAGCCACCAACTTTAAGACTTGTGGATTTCAACTCCCAGAATTCCTCAGCCACCAACTTTAAGACTTGTGGACTTTACCTCTCAGAGTTCCTCAGCCAGCAACTTTTAAGACAAGTGGACTTCAGGCTGCCTGGAGAACTCTGGAAGTTGAAGTCCACAAGTCTTTTAAGTTGCCAAAGTTGGAGAGCCCTTTGTTTTAAAAAAAACCTTCCTCCTTCAGTATGGGGTACCGTTGGAAAAATCAAGCCAAAAGTGCCAATTTCCGATCGCTCAGACATTTAAAAAACATTTTAAAGATATTTTAATTTGGTGGGATGCACTGAGCAACGGTGGCTCTGACAACTGTTCTCTCCTTGTCCTATAAGTAGTATTTATCCCCCCAAATAAGCAAAACTTATACCTTTTTCTGGTTTCCCCAAATATATCAACGAAGGAGAGAAGACCCTGGTGAGGATTTAGCAAAGTCATCAGGGGACAGAAAGGTGAATCAGAACAGCCGCAAGTATTTGATATTCTCGCACATCCTCAAGGATAGTTGGGGCATATTTTGGTCGGCTTTGCAAAATACACTTATCCGGTGTTTCTCAGCCTTAGCAACCTGTAAAATATGTGGACTTCAACTCCTAGAGTTTCCCCAGCCAGCCTGAAGTCCACTAGAACCCCCCGCCCCTTGTTCCACTTGTCTTAAAAATGCCAAGGTTGAGAACCGCTGCACTACTCTAAGCAAACTCATTTCAGTCTAGTGCCTTGCAGGAACCCAGCCCCTATGCTTGGCTTAGGATGCAGGCTTGTGCCCATTGGGGCAATTGGAGCTCTTCTAGTCCAAACCTCTCCGCCCCCCAAGCAAAATACCAATGCCATCCTGGACAAATGGTTGTCCAATTTTTTCTTAGAAACCTCCAGTGTTGGAGCACGCACAACTTCTGGAGGCAAGCCGTTCCATTGATTCATTGTTCTCACTGTCAGGAAATTTCTCCTTAGTTCTAGGTTGCTTCTCTCCTTGATTAGTTTCCATCCATTGCTTCTTGTCCTGCCTTCAGATGCTTTGGAGAATAGGTTGACCTATTTGGACCAGCCCTTGGGGCCTCCAAGCTTCTGCTGGCCTATGGGGTATGTGTTTGATTGCCATGTTCCTATGCCATCATCCTATGCCATGTTCCTATGCCATCATCCACTTACTTGACTTCTTTAGATGTATGGATGACAATGCTCATCCCTCCCTCCCTCTCCTTCCTTTCTCTCTCTCTCTCTCTCTCTCTCTCTTCCTTCCTTCCTTCCTTCCTTCCTTCCTTCCTTCCTTCCTCCCGCCCTCCCTCCTTTCCTTCCTTCCTTTCTTCCTTCCTTCCTTCCCAACTGATTTCCATTGACTATCACTTGTGTGCTATATTTTGGCTGCCTCAAATGACCTCTGGTCAGAAAGGCAAGAAAGACAAGGAAGAATTGTTCTCCAGTCCTCCTCCTCCTCCCCCCCCCATACGTCCCCCTCCCCCTCTTCTTCTTCCTCCTCCTTCCCTCCCTTCATTTTTCAAGGAGCAATGCAGCTCAGACAGGAGAAATTTGCACCTTTTACTGAGGTGTCCCAGGCCCTGCCTTGCATTCAGTCAAAAGGCTACAGTCTTTTGGGGGGCGGGGGAGGGAGGGGCTGCTGGAGGAGCATTCCCGATCCTTTGAGACAGAGCTAGCCATTGGGGGGTGGGGTGAAGACAAGTCCCCCAGTTTCCTTTGCTTCTGGGCTCTTGGCAGCTCCTGGAAGGTTGGAGAAGAGACAGTGTGACAGAACTAACACATGAGGCCTTCTTAGAGGCCAGCTCAGTTGCTGGTGAGTTGACTTCATGAGCTGACTTAATCAATGTGCCTTTGTTAGCATGACATGAAAGAGGTTTACCACAGCCAAGTCTAGCTTATGGTTTGGGGCTTTGTGGTGATCTCACAAACAATCAAATTCCTGTTTGAAAGGTGCAGTGGTTAATTTGTGGAAATCCTTCCGTGTTGCAGACATCCCCACTCCTTTAATCCACCCAATGCTGTACTTAAAATGGAATAACGCCAATGGAGTTGGGTTAGGCAGGATCTAAAATTCAGCTTCTTTGCAATGTTTAGGTAGCCCAGATCCTGAAGTGTTAAATTTGCCCTTTTTAAGCATATCCTGTGAAAGCAGCCAATTACGTTTTAAACACCTTCAATGATAATTAATCAAATTATGGCTTTGTTTTGTGGAATCATTTTTCTTTGACTGCCAGTAATTTATACCAAGATTTATACCAAGATTTACCAGTAATTTATACCAAGAGCCTAATGCTGGGAAAGAGTGAGGGCAAAAGAAGAAGGGGACGACAGAGAACGAGGTGGCTGGATAGAGTCACTGAAGCAGTAGGCATGAATTTAAATGGACTCCAGAGGATGGTAGAGGACAGGAAGGCCTGGAGGAATGTTGTCCATGGGGTCGCGATGGGTCGGACACGACTTTGCAACTAACAACAACAACAGCAACAACAATTTATACCAAAGTAGCAAGGAGTTTTCTTGGGTTCTCTCTAAAACCAAGAGGACCAATATAGCAGGGGTCTCCAACCTTGGCAACTTTAAGACTTGTGAACTTCAATTCCCAGAATTCCTCAGCCAGAAAAGCTGGCTGAGGAATTCTGGGAGTTGAAGTCCACAAGTCTTAAAGTTGCCATGGTTGGAGACCCCTGCAATATACAGTGCCTGCCCAATTTCTCCAGTCCTTTTAGGAATATCTTGCCAGGTTTCACTACAGGATCGATCCACTTAGTCTTGGCAACTAGCAATAGGCTTAGCTTAGTGACTGTCAGTCTTTTTTTTTTATCCAAAAAGTTTTTATTGGTCAAAAAAGGTTTATACAAATACATATCAGGTATGGTAAATTTTCATTTTTCTTATACAAGATAAGAATTTTACTCAAAATTTTAAACACATACAACAGCCATATGGCAAGCAGGTGATACGAAGTAGCTAAGTTTATCAATCTTACATACGCAATAAAGAAGGGTCAAGAATAATCAGAATATCATACAAAGGAGAATAAGGAAAACCAACACAATACCAAATATCATTGTCACTTCCTAGTTTTGGATCTCAGAACTCTGGGTTCAGCCTGACCCAACTCCAGGGCCGCAACAGCGGCAGCCGCCTCCGCCCCATGGTCTATAACCTCCCCTTCTTCAACTCCTGGGTCATCTAATTCCAGGAGGGCTTTGTGTTCCTCCACGTAGGCCGCAGCCTCCGCAATTGTACTAATTTTTTTCGTAATGCCCTCCCGGAAAATCATCAATCCCTCTGGCATCAGCCATCTGAAGCCTACTCCCTTCTGGTACAATTTGCTTGACAAAAAGTAATATTTCTTTCTCATTTCACGTACCTGTCTGGGAATCTGCCTCAGAATGGCTATCTCCCTGCCCCTATAAGTCAGTGCCCCACTCCTATGTTTTCTAAGAATTTCATCTCTCGTCTCTCTTCTCACAAATTTGACATGAACCTCTCTAGGAACTGCATGCGTGCGTGCATATTTTGAATTAACTCTATAAGCTCGATCCACATCCCAATTCATAAAGTCAACACCTCTCCCAAGAAATTCTCCCAACAGTTAGTCACAACATCTCTCAAGTCTTCTTGGTCCACTTCTTCCAGATTTTGAAACCTAAGGAAATAAGACATTTTATCCATCTAGTCCAAGCACAGCATTGCCTGTCGTCTCCTCTCTTTTCTGCACTGCCGCATCTCTCCTCAGACCTTCCACTTTCTGCTTGTTTTCTGCTGAGACTTGTTGAGTGTCCTTTAAATCCTTTTGGATAGTCACAATTTCTGCTCTTATTTCATCCAGTTTCTTGTCCATATTAGATAACTTTTCCAAAATTCTCTCCATTTCTCCAGCAGTTGGTCTCTGACCTTTTGCCATTTAAAAATTTTTAAAATCCTCAGGCAAGCACAGTATCCTTGTAATTTCCTCCGGATCCACCAGGGGCACTCACAGGAGCAACGAGTCCAGAGTACAGTTAGTCAACCAGGAAGCCGAAGGAAGTGATGTCATCAAGATTCTCATAGTGAAGGCGGAAGCTGGGCGCCACCATTGTTCCCCAGAGGAGGGGCCTCAAACCCTCCCTCCTAAATTTCTCCATCACCTCTTCTCTCCAGAGCTCCACAAAACCGGTAATCTTGTTATTTTAAGTTCTCCTCTCTCCAAAGTGATTCGTGCTCCTTCCAGTCGCAGGGGAGAAACCCCCGCACTCCGGAGCACTCCACCACATTTGCCGATATCTCCTTCCTTCTCCTTCCTCAATTCTTCTCCGTTCCTGTTCGCCACCAGGCTGCTGCAATTATAAATCCAAAGCCCGGTGTCACGGGCACAGCGGCCCAGGCGGCGACCAAAATAATGGCGGCCTGAGGCCTCGAACCCCTCCGAGCCTAGGACGCGCCAGCATCGGTCCCCCAGTCCTGTATGTCGGCTGGGAGACCCCTGGCGAGCCGTCCGTGCGGCAGGTGTCCTTTTCGAACACCTGGCCCTGAGGCCTCGGCCGGATTCGGACACTGGAGGCAGGAGAGGCACCTCCAGATGTCCGTTGCCGCCGGATACCGGAAGTCGTCTCGACTGTCAGTCTTGGTGACTTTAAGATGGGTGGACTTCAGCTCCCAGAATTCCCCAGCCAGCATGAACACCATCCATCTTTTTTTTTTAATAAAGTTTTTTTTAACACACAAACATGCAATACGTTTTTTCTGAACAGAATATTGACCATATATTCATATCTATACAACTTTTAGTTCTCTTCCAACACGTTTTATATGCTTACATTAATATATTTTACCTTTTCTCTCTCATTATCTTCTTTCTTTTATTTATGTTGTATATCTAATCTTACCCTTCGCCCTGAATCCTAATTATTTATTGATTTCTCTATTTTTTTTTATTTCCCCCACTCCCGCTAAATTTATTTCCCATTTAATATTTATATAATTTTATATAAACTACTTATCAAACACTAGAGTCATTCATATATTTGCCATTCTAAAACAATTCATATATTATTATTTTTTTATTTGAATTTATATCCCGCCCTTCTCCGAAGACTCAGGGCGGCTTATACTGTGTTAAGCAATAGTCTTCATCCATTTGTATATTATATACAAAGTCAACTTTATTGCCCCCAACAATCTGGGTCCTCATTTTACCTACCTTATAAAGGATGGAAGGCTGAGTCAACCTTGGGCCTGGTGGGACTTGAACTTGCAGTAATTGCAAGCAGCTGTGTTAATAACAGACAGACTTAGTCTGCTGAGCCACCAGAGGCCCACTTAATCTTCATAATATGTTAAAATAATATAAAACATAAAATAATGTTTTAAGTAAATTCCTATATTATCAGGTATTTTTTTTATTTCTTCTTTTCTCTCTTCTTTTTTTTTCTTCTTTCTCTTAAAATCCTTTACTCTCTTTGCTTGTCCAATATTTCCATCCACTCTCCTCTTCCCCCTTTCCCTCGTTCTTATCTTCTCTCTGTTAGTCCCAATGTGGAAAGACCACCCACCATAAAGTTTGGAACGTCTGCTCCAGGTGTATAGCAGGCTTTGTAACAAACAGGTCTTTTCTTTTGGCTGCTCTATATCTTCAGCTCTTTTTCTTGGAGGACTAAAAGGTTTCGAAAATGGTCCTATTGGATAGTCACAATTTCTGCTCTTATTTCATCCAGTTTCTTGTCCATATTAGATAACTTTTCCAAAATTCTCTCCATTTCTCCAGCAGTTGGTCTCTGACCTTTTGCCATTTAAAAAAATTTTTTAAAATCCTCAGGCAAGCACAGTATCCTTGTAATTTCCTCCGGATCCACCAGGGGCACTCACAGGAACAGCGAGTCCAGAGTACAGTTAGTCAACCAGGAAGCCGAAGGAGTGATGTCATCAAGATTCTCATAGTGAAGGCGGAAGCTGGGCGCCACCATTGTTCCCCAGAGGAGGGGCCTCAAACCCTCCCTCCTAAATTTCTCCATCACCTCTTCTCTCCAGAGCTCCACAAAACCGGTAATCTTGTTATTTTAAGTTCTCCTCTCTCCAAAGTGATTCGTGCTCCTTCCAGTCGCAGGGGAGAAACCCCCGCACTCCGGAGCACTCCACCACATTTGCCGATATCTCCTTCCTTCTCCTTCCTCAATTCTTCTCCGTTCCTGTTCGCCACCAGGCTGCTGCAATTATAAATCCAAAGCCCGGTGTCACGGGCACAGCGGCCCAGGCGGCGACCAAAATAATGGCGCGGCCTGGGCCTCGAACCCCTCCGAGCCTAGGACGCGCCAGCATCGGTCCCCCCAGTCCTGTATGTCGGCTGGGAGACCCCTGGCGAGCCGTCCGTGCGGCAGGTGTCCTTTTCGGAACACCTGGCCCCTGAGGGCCTCGGAGGCGGCCGGATTCGGACACTGGAGGCAGGAGAGGCACCTCCAGATGTCCGTTGCCGCCGGATACCGGAAGTCGTCTCGACTGTCAGTCTTGGCGACTTTAAGATGGGTGGACTTCAGCTCCCAGAATTCCCCAGCCAGCATGAACACCATCCATCTTTTTTTTTTGAATAAAGTTTTTTTTAAACACACAAACATACAATACGTTTGTTCTGAACAGAATATTGGCCATATATTCATATCTATACAACTTTTAGTTCTCTTCCAACACGTTTTATATGCTTACATTAATATATTTTACCTTTTCTCTCTCATTATTTTCTTTCTTTTATTTATGTTGTATATCTAATCTTACCCTTCGCCCTGAATCCTAATTATTTATTGATTTCTCTAATTTTTTTATTTCCCCCACTCCCGCTAAATTTATTTCCCATTTAATATTTATATAATTTTATATAAACTACTTATCAAACACTAGAGTCATTCATATATTTGCCATTCTAAAACAATTCATATATTATTATTTTTTTATTTGAATTTATATCCCGCCCTTCTCCGAAGACTCAGGGCGGCTTATACTGTGTCAAGCAATAGTCTTCATCCATTTGCATATTATATACAAAGTCAACTTTTATTGCCCCCAACAATCTGGGTCCTCATTTTACCTACCTTATAAAGGATGGAAGGCTGAGTCAACCTTGGGCCTGGTGGGGCTTAAACTTGCAGTAATTGCAAGCAGCTGTGTTAATAACAGACAGACTTAGTCTGCTGAGCCACCAGAGGCCCACTTAATCTTCATAATATGTTAAAATAATATAAAACATAAAATAATGTTTTAAGTAAATTCCTATATTATCAGGTATTTTTTTTATTTCTTCTTTTCTCTCTTCTTTTTTTTTCTTCTTTCTCTTAAAATCCTTTACTCTCTTTGCTTGTCCAATATTTCCATCCACTCTCCTCTTCCCCCTTTCCCTCGTTCTTATCTTCTCTCTGTTAGCCCCAATGTGGAAAGACCACCCACCATAAAGTTTGGAACGTCTGCTCCAGGTGTATAGCAGGCTTTGTAACAAACGGGTCTTTTCTTTTAGCTGCTCTATATCTTCAGCTCTTTTTCTTGGAGGACTAAAAGGTTTTGAAAATGGTCCTATTGCTGACTAGGCTCAGATGTTCACATGACATAAATAACTAAAGGTAGTTTTAATCAAAACAGCCCACGGAGGGTTTAAATCAGGGGTGTCCAAACTTGGTCTCTTTAAGACTTGTGGACTTCAACTCCCAGAGTCCCTCAGCCAGCAAAGCTGGCTGAGGAACTCTGGGAGTTGAATCCACAAGTCTTAAAGACCAAGTTTGACACCCTGGTTTAAATTAACCCTCTATTATTTCCCCTCTTTTGCCTGGATTCATATTAATCCTTCTTGTTGGCCAGTTGAAGTATGTTCTACGATATGTTCTTAGTCCTGGACTTATAATAGAGCCCCAAATTTTTGTGGCTGGGTGAGACAGTTGTTAAGTGAACTTTGCCCCCTTTTACGGCCTTTCTTGCCACCGTTGTTAAGCAAATCACTGCAGCTGTTAAGTTAGTAGCATAGATGTTAAGTGAGACGGGCTTCCCCATTGACTTTGCTCATCAGTAGGTTGCAAAAATGATCACATGACCCCGGGACACTGCAACCGTCATAAATATGAGTCAGTTGCCTAGCATTTAAATTCTAATCACGTAACCACAGGATGCTGCAATGGCCATAATTGTGAAAAAAACTGGACATAAACTGTTTCAACTCCTACCCTCAAAATGACGCTATAGAGCACTGCACACCAGAACAACTAGACACAAGGACAGTTTTTTCCCGAAGGCCATCACTCTGCTAAACAAATAATTCCATCAATACTGTCAGACTATTTACTGAATCTGCACCACTATTAATCTTCTCATAGTTCCCATCACCCATCTCTTTCCACTTATGACTGTATGACTGTAACTTTGTTGCTGTGTCCTTATGATTGATATTGATATTGATTGTTTCCTGATTGTGAATAGGATAGGATAGGATAGGATAGGACAGGACAGGACAGGACAGGATAGAATTTTTATTGGCCAAGTGTGACTGGACACACAAGGAATTTGTCTTGGTGCATATGCTCTCAGTTTACATAAAAGAAAAGAAACCTTCATCAAGAATGCTAAGGTACAACACTTTAATTATAGTGATAGGGTACAAATAAGCAATCAGGAAACAATATCAATATAAATTGTAAGGATACAAACAACAAAGTTGCAGTCATACAGTTATAAGTGGAAGGAGATGGGTGATAGGAACGATGAGAAGATTAATAATAGTGCAGATTTAGTCAATAGTTTGACAGTGTTGAGGGAATTATTTGTTTAGCAGAGTGATGGCATTTGGGAAGAAACTGTTCCTGTGTCTAGTTGTTCTGGTGTGCAGTGCTCTATAGCATCGTTCTGAGGGTAGGAGTTGAAACAGTTTATGTCCAGGATGTGAGGTATCTGTAAGTATTTTCACCACCCTCTTTTTGACTTGTGCAGTATACAGGTCCTCCATGGAAGGCAGGATGGTACCCATTTTCTGCAGTTCTAATTATCCTCTGAAGTCTGTGTCTGACTTGTTGGGTTGCATTTGTTCCCTATGACTATCATTCAGTGTTGTACCTTATGATTCTTGATGAACATATCTTTTCTTTTATGTATACCTAGAGCATATGCAACAAGACAAATTCCTTGTGTTTCCAATCACACTTGGCCAATAAAATTCTATTCTAATTCTAAGTCACCTTTTTCAGCACTGTTGTAACTTTGAACGGTTACTAAATGAACTGTCATAACTTGAGGGCTACCTGTATGAACCTAGCCCATGGCATTAAACCAGCCAATCGGCATGCTTAACTGACTCTCTGAATTATTCAATGTTTTTTAAAAGGCTGAATTTGCTTCATGATGGAAGTGACAGCTGCTGCATGTTGCCCTTCAGCCCATGGATAGGCCAACTTGCTACATATTTACTTTGAAGTAAGTCTAGTTTTGTGTGTGCTGTTCAAAGGACTCGATTCCCTTTTATGTAGATTGGAAGTTGGCGGGTTTTTGTTTTTTTTTGATTTGCAAGAATTTGTGTCTGCATGAAATTTCTGATTTTCAATTTACAGGCAAGGGGGGGGACCGCACAAGCTGTCATTTGAGTTGAGTTGTTAACCCAGACCTTTCAACAGACAATAAAATGTAGTACTTTTAGATTTAGAATAATAAAAACAAATACTGCAATGACCTGAAGTGTTTGCTACGCAACTAGTTAAACTAAAGTTAACAATATGAACATTTTATGTGATATAAAAATGCAAGTCTTTCTGTTTTTTCAGTACTTTTTATTGGTTTTCTCTTTACATACAATATGTGCTTAAAGAACAGTGTACTGTCTGAGTTAGTTTACGTCTTAAGTTCCTAATTTCTACCTCCAACCATTGATAAAATAAGTCCCAAGTTCCAAAGTGTGTCTTCTTTTTCTTTTATCTTCAGTGTTAATCTGTCCATTTCTGCGCAGTCCAATAGCTTTTTAACTATATCTTCTTCCATAGCTGTTTCCTCTCTTTTCTAACGTTGTGAAAATACAATTCTTGCTGCTGTTAAAACATGTAATATCAAATATACATTCTCTTTATCATATTTTTCTGGTATTATGCCTAACAAAAATAGTTCTGCCTTAAAATTTATATACTGTCTTAACTTTTTTTGTAACCACATATGCATTCTCACCCAAAATTGTTCTGCCTTTGGGCACGTCCACCACAGGTGATAGCATGTGCCTGGTTTTTGGTTACATTTCCAACATTTGGGAGACATTTTTAAACATTTTTGCTAGTCTCGCCGGTGGTAAGTGCCACCTATAAAACATTTTATACCAGATTTTCTTTATAAGTGGTTGCCATCGTCAATTTATAGTTTCTTTCCCAGAGTTTTTGCCAGTTATCTAGTTCTATATTATATCCAAAAAATTTTTGCCCGTACTATCATTGTCTCTTCCAAAAATAAAATAAATGCAAGTCTTTTCCCCCCTATTTCTTGGAAGTGAAGCCACCTGAAATGAGAGGATTTCTCTTTCTGTCCTCCTTCCTATATATCTCCAATTTAAAAAATTACACTCATCCAGAAATTGAACCTTTTTATTTCAGTGGAGTATAAAATATGGAATGAAGGATACATACATTTTTTAAGGCTCTATCCCAAACTGGGTAATGCAAGAAATCATTTACAAATACATGCTTGATGCAACAGACTTGAATGACTTTACAAAGCCAGCTGTGGTTTCCCTAAAAGTGTCAATTCAAGCCTATTCACGTCTGGAGCCATATAATCTGAGAGACAATCCTTTGTTGACATGGGAATCTTAATCTCGGTTTTAGCTACAAAGCGCTTGAAACTAAGCCATAGATCAAAAAACCAGGACCACGGACAGCTCCGTGTATTTGTGCCAAGGATTAAAGTTAAGGAGAGGAAGGATGGAGGGGAAAAGAAATTATGTAATATCCATTGAGCTATGCAGAAGGAAGCAAAGAAACAGATATGGCAAGCCACCAAAGTAAAAAGGCAACAGGATTGATGCAAGTGACAAGCAATCTATCCTCAAAAGAACTGGCATTCCACATAGTGACAGCCTTCCAAAATACAATGTTCATTTATTGTGTCCATATCCCAATGTTCTTCTGACACCAAAAACTAGCATTTTGTAGGAGAAGAATATCGGGGAATAGGCAGAGCTGCTGCTGGTGGTGGAGTTAAATACATCATCAACTTAGAGTTGTTACGTTCCCACAAATCCCCCAAGTCCAGAATTTCCTGAATTCTGTTGACCCTTCTCTGGTGGCAATTTAGAGTTGGTGATTTGGAAGTAGAATGCTTATGGCAACGCAACAACTCTAAGCTGATGACGTGTTTAACTCTGCCTCCTCTCCTTTCTAGAAAGGAAGCATATGTTGTGGAATCCTTAAGGCTGTAGACGTGTCTGATTTGTCTCCATATTTATGAGAACTGGACTTCTTTTCTTCTTTTTTTCGTTTGAAGTCCACACATCTTAATGTTCCCAGGGTTGAGAGACATCACTGTAGAGGCCCTATGACAGCAGAAATCTACAGGTTGGTGCCTGCTGCATATTGCGGTCCAACAAATGGAGATAAGGGGAGAATTAGAGATGAATCTGGGAGGAACACGTGCAAAATTCTAATGTGCTTTGGAAAGTGGAAGAATATTCTAAGAAGTGAGATGGATGGATGGACGGAAAGGAGAGAAACAAAAACAAAACAAAAACAAGGAAAAAGTGAGTGGGCTACTTGAAGACCCAAAGAGGGAATGAGAAGGCAGCTTTTGGGGACCCTTCAGTGTCTACCCACTCTGCCTATCCGCCTAGCTATATTAGTTCACCCAGTGGTGAAATACAATTCTTTTTTTACTACCGATTCTGTGGGCATGGCTTTGTGGGCATGGCAGGGGAAGGATACTGCAAAATCTCCATTCCCTCCTCACGCCAGGGGAAGGATACTGCAAAATCCCCATTCCCTCCTCACTCCAGGGGAAGGATACTGCAAAATCCCCATTCGAACCCCACTCTGGGGCCAGCCAGAGGTGGTATTTGCTGGTTCTTCAAACTACTCAAAATTTCCGCTACCAGTTCTCCAGAACCTGCTGGAATTCACCCCTGAGTTCACCCCATCAGGAAGTGAGTGGGAATCATTCAGTAAATGAAGGAAGGACCTTTAAGTTCACAATCCAAATTTGAGGGGTTCTGAGGCAAGATATTGTTGCAACTAAAGCAGCTGCCCCTTCAAGCCGGTTGCCTTATTCTCTCCAGTAATAAACCCAGTTTGAAGGGGAAAATATCCCTTAATGAAAGTCTGTAGAGATTCTCAGCCATCCAGGTCATGGTTGTCCCAAAGGTGCTTTTTCAGGAGGCAACTGTATTTACTTTCTTTTTTTTTTCTTTTGAAGACGCTGCGCTTTTCATCCAAGAAGCTTCTTCGGCTCTGACTGGATGGTGGGGAATAGAAGGATAGATGGCCATTTGCATCCTTTTAGAGCAGGGTTCTCCAACCCTGGCCACTTTAAGACTTGTGGATTTCAACTCCCAGAATTCCTCAGCCAGCTTTGCTTTGCTGGCTGAGGAATTCTGGGAGTTGAAATCCACAAGTCTTAAAGTTGTCAAGGTTGGAGACCCCTGTTTTAGAGGGTCTTTGAAGTACTTGGAGGTTTATCTGTGTCTTCAGGGTCACCTGAGTTAGTGCTCCTGGTTCCTGTAGTCTACAATTTTCCTCTGGAAACCCGTTCCTACTCCCACACCATTCGAAGGGTCTTCATCCCAAATTGTACAGCTAAAAGTCTACAGAAGCTCTCAGTCATCCAATTCATGGTTGTCCCAAAGGTGCTTTTTTTCAGGAGGCAACTGGACTTTCTGGTTTTTTTCTTTTTGTCTGCAAGGAATATAAATCCTTCCATTCCCCCAGCATCCAGTCAGAGCTGAAGAAGCTTCTTGGATGAGAAGCGAAACGTCTTCCAAAGGAAAAGCAAGAAAGTCCAACTGCCTCCTGAAAAAGGCAGCTTTGGGACATCCCTTAATGAAATTTATCGTCTGCTTCCTTCATGAACCTAGCCATGTCATCTTTCAAAAGTACGTAAATAGCTTCCTATTGCTGGCACCGTCTCCTCTTCCTCTCTGCAAGCTCCTCTCCCTTCTAGCACTGAAGATATTATCTAGTTGATTCATGAAACATCTGCAAGGAAATGACCAAGCTCAGAGAGCACCAAAGACCTGGCCATTCCTCCCCCTCCCCCTCTTCCTCCTCCTCCTCCTCCTCCTCTTCTTCCTGCACTTTTCAGATTAGCCAGCAGCCCTGAGATGATTTCCTAGTGGTCTCCCTTCCACTATTGATCAGATCTTCCCTCCGTAGCTTTGATATCACCTAAGGTCGACACCAGCTACTTGAAACTGCCACTTACGACCATTCGAAGCGAGGATGCCAGCCTCGGCAGCTGGTTTGGTGAGGCATCCTGCTCTACCGGCCAGCCGCCCGCTTCAGCAACAAAATGGTCAAGGCCTGGAATGCACTACCAGACTCTGTGGTTTCAACCCCCATAACTTTAACCTAAGACTGTCTACTGTTGACCTCACACCATTCCTAAGAGGTCTGTAAGGGGCGTGCATAAGAGCACCAGCGTGCCTACCGTCCCTGTCCTAATGTTTCCTCTATTCAGTTCATGCTTATAGATATTACCGAATATGTTCTTGACAAATAAATAAAAATAAATAAATAAAGCAAAGTTGAAGATCGAGTATTAACGGAACTAGTCTAGTGGCTAATATTGGAAGATCAAGGCTGCATCTGCAAGCTTGCACCGCCTCTCCTCTTGTCAAAATAAGAAAAACACAAGCATTTTAGATCATATGTTTACCTAAGCGCATATGTGCTTATCAATCATGTATCTGGAAGTTCATCCAAGGAATCAAAACATTGGGAATAAAAGAAAGGGGGACTGGAGAGAAGGAGGAGTAGGAGGAAAAATATCCTGCACTGGTGGAGTTGGTTAATACAGGTAGTCCAGTGGTGGGTTTCAAATTTTTTTACTACCAGTTCTGTGGGTGTGGCTTGGTGGGTGTGGCTTGGTGGGTGTGACAGGGGAAGGTTACTGCAAAATCCCCATTTCCTCCCGATCAGCAGTAGTTCTCTGAACTACTCAAAATTTCCGCTACCGCTTCTCCAGAACTGGTCAGAACCTGCTGAAACCCACCTCTGAGGTAGTCCTCAATTTACGGCCATAGCGGAGCCCCAAATTGATGCTGCTCAGTGAGAAATTTGTGTAGTAAATTTTGCAACTTTTCTTACCACCGTTGTTAAGTGAATCAGTGCAGCTGTCAAATCAGTAACACGGTTGTTAAGTGAAGCCGGCTTCCCTATTGACTTTGCTTGTCAGAAGGTCGCAAAAGCGGAGTCACATGACTCTGGGGACACTGCAGCCGTCATAAATGTTGTCTTATGGTCCTGAGCATCTTATATACGGTATATGAGACGGTTGACAAATTAGCGCCTAGAAGAATTGATCACTGGAGTTGGACTGCACTAACCCTGCAGGCTATCAATGAAAGCCTGGTTCTTTCCTTGGCTGTTTGGGTCAGGATGACTAGAATTCCCATCTGCACCTGGGTCTGATTTGTTTCTCTTTTTTTCCTTTTTTCCTTTCCTTTTTTTTTTTGTGTGTGTGTTTGTGCATGAGGAAATTTTTAGCTTATTCTAAGGTTAAAATACAAAATGCAAACATAGTTGAAAAAGAAAAAAAAGAGAGACAAGAAAAAAGGCATTAACAAGAAAAAAACCCTAACACATATATGCATAATATCCTCCTCAGTTGAATGCTAATTAGTATAATACATTCATCTAGATCAGGTGTGTCAAGGCCCGTGGGCCGGATCCAGCCCACGGGGTGCTTAGATCCGGCCCTTGGGGCCACCCTAGAAACAGCAAAGGACCAGCCCGTAGTGCCTCTGCCAGCGAAAACGGCACTCGGGAGGGTCACGTGTGCCCCACCCAAGCTCTGTTTTCACTGGCAGAGGGTGGCAGGAGGCTGTCGCAGCTGAAAATGGAGCTCTGGAGCCCGTTTTTGCTGGCACAGCCCTCGGACCACCACAGATGCTCCCGACATGAGTGACGTCATGCTGGCGTCATGCCCACCCTGATCACGGCCACCTCCGCCCCCGAGGTCAAACACAACCCTGATGTGGCCCTCAATGAAATGGAGTTTGACACCCCGACCTAGATGAAGGATTTGTTTCGTTTTAGCCAATCACATTGTCCTTTGATTTATCTTGGGGGCATTTTTAATTTGTGGGCTTACTGTACGGCCACCCAGGATAACCTTGTTTGAATCTGAGGATCCCATAAATCAGGGGTGAAATGCTCCCGGTTTAGACCGGTTCGCCCAATCCGGTAGCGATGGCGGCGGGTGGTTCGGAGAACCAGTAGTAAAAATCCCTGCCCCCCCCATGCCCAGCTGAGCCACGCGATCATAAGTTTTCTTTTTTACTTTTAAAAGCATTTTTTCTTTGGCCAAAAAAATGCTTTTAAAAGTAAAAAAAAAAAACCTATGATGATCGCGCAACTCAGCTGGGATCGCCAGAGGAGCCTTTTAAAAGCATTTTGTCTACAACCTCTTCGGCCGAAGAGGCTGTAGAAAAAATGCTTTTAAAAGTTAAAAAAAAAATTGGCCACGCCCACCCAGTCACATTACCCCCCCAGCCCCACCCACAGAACCGGTAGTAATACATTTTACGTTTCACCACTGCCATAAATGCTATTAATACATGAAACAGATAAATAAGCACCCAGCTACATAGATGAATTATCGAGTAGGAGATGGAAGGGGGAAAATATGGCCTTTTCAGAGAACAACCATTCAGGGGGTTTTTGATATTGGGGTGGAGGCAAGGCAGCTGGGTCAAAGAAATAAAAAGAACCCTAATATCAAGTACAAGCTTGATGGACGTTACCTTACTGATGACCCCCTCCCTGTCAAAGACCTTGGAGTTTTTATATCAAATGACCTAAATGCCAAAGCCCACTGCAACTACATAGCAAAAAAAGCTCTAAGAGTTGTAAACTTAATTTTACGTAGCTTCTTTTCCAAAAACTCTACACTACTAACCAGAGCATACAAAACATTTGCCAGATCTATTCTTGAATACAGCTCATCCGTCTGGAACCCATACCACATCTCTGACATAAATACAATAGAACGTGTCCAAAAATATTTCATTAGAAGAGTTCTTCGCTCCTCCGAAAACAACAAAATACCTTATACCACCAGGCTTGAAATGGTGGGTTTAGAAAACTTAGAACTCCGCCGACTCCGACACGATCTGTGTTTAACACACAGAATCATCTATTGTAATATCCTTCCTGTAAAAGACTACTTCAGCTTCAATCGCAACAATACAAGAGCAAACAATAGATTCAAACTTAATGTCAACCGCTTCAGACTTGATTGCAGAAAATATGACTTTTGTAACAGAGTTGTTAACGCTTGGAACTCACTACCTGACTCTATAGTCTCTACTCAAAACCCCAAAATCTTCAACCAAAAACTGTCTACTATTGACCTCACCCCATTCCTAAGAGGACTATAAGGGGCGTGCATAAGAGCACAAAAGTGCCTACCGTTCCTGTCCTATTGTTCCCTTCATTATAGTATTATATGCATACTTTTACTTATACTTTTACTTATATATACTTTTTCTCTCATGATGGGTTATTTTTATGTTGATGATTGTATATACTGTTGTGACAAAATTAAAAAAAAAAAAGATGCAAGTCAACTGCTTAGAGCCGGGCAGCCCCATCATTTGGCAGAGGTTGTCCAGCGTTGCTTAACTACTACATCCTTGTAAGAGATGCAAAGGCCCACTCTAAAGGCAGGGGCATTTCTCACTTTGTCTTTGGGGCCAGGGAGTGGGAAGGCTGCCATTATCCCCCAGCGGTAGGCGGGCAGATCCGGCTAGCTTAATTTGTCTTGCCTCTAACAAAAAACAAAAAACAAGAGACGTGTAGAAAAAAAAAGTCAAAGAAAAAGAGAAAAGTGGGGAGGGAGAGAGGGAGAAGAAAAAAAAAAACGTTACAGAGCCACCAAAGCATATGTCTCTTCGTGTCTCATTATACATTTAAATGGCAAACATTTCAAGTCAGTTTGCTCGACAATGGGAAACAAATGGGAAATTAAATGGGAACGAATATATACAGCCCACGTTTCTTACCAGCCCTTCAATGGGAACCTGCGGTTGTAAAAGTCTGGTTGGAATATCGAAGGAGAGGTGAGGTCTATTCGGTGATTGAATAATTGATGGAGAACGGGTGACCTTCCAATTTGGTCCCAGCTGCCAATCCTGCTTACTTATCTTTTAAATAAAACAAATAAAACAAAACAGGCTGGAACCATCACAAACGCCAACGACGGAAGTGCTCGGGGAACAAGTATTATGACTCGAATGAAACTTTTCCTACAGTTTGATCTTAAAGTTTTGCAATGCGCTTGGAGCAGGGGATTATAACTTCTACGGTAGTGGCCAAAATAGAATAGAATAGAATAGAATAGAATAGAATAGAATTTTATTGGCCAAGTGTGATTGGACACACAAGGAATTTGTCTTGGTGCATATGCTCTCAGTGTACATAAAAGATACGTTCATCAAGGTACAACATTTACAACACAATTGATGATCAATATATCAATATAAATCATAAGGATTGCCAGCAACAAGTTATAGTCATACAGTCATAAGTGGGAAGAGATTGGTGATGGGAACTATGAAACTTGTAAAAAAAATTGAAAATTGTAGAAGCCTTTTGGGAAAAGTGTATTTTTGAGGTTTGATGGCTAATAACACCACTTTTTTTTTTTTTTGGAGTTTCAAGAATAATCCTATTCCACTGCCAGAATGGCCTGGGAATAGCCCAGACCTTAACCCAATTGAAAATCTATGGAGCCAACTAAAGAAAAAATAATTGCTACCAACCTGCCTTCCATTGAGGACCTGTAACTGCATGAATCAAGAAGAGGGCCGTGAAAATATTTGCAGATCCCTCACATCCAGGACATAAACTGTTTCAACTCCTACCCTCAAAACGACGCTATAGAGCACTGCACACCAGAACAACTAGACACAAGAACAGTTTTTTCCCAAAGGCCATCACTCTGCTAAACAAATAATTCCATCAACACTGTCAAACTATTTACTAAATCTGCACTACTATTAATCTTCTCATCGTTCCCATCACCAATCACTTTCCATTTATGACTGTATGACTGTAACTTTGTTGCTGGCAATCCTTATGATTTATATTGATATATTGACCATCATTTGTGTTGTAAATGTTGTACCTTGATGAACGTATCTTTTCTTTTATGTACACTGAGAGCATATGCACCAAGACAAATTCCTTGTGTGTTCAATCACACTTGGCCAATAAAAAATTCTATTCTATTCTATTCTATTCTAGCAAAGCTGGCTGAGGATCTCTGGGAGTTGAAGTCCACAAGTCTTAAAGGGACCAAGGTTGGAGACCCTTGTCTTAGAAAGCCACTCCACCTTCTTCGGGTAACTCCAAAAACGGCAAAAAGCCAAGGCAGCCGTAATGTAAGCTATTGCATTGTCTGCAGAAGCCCAACCTGTCAATGACTACCTCAGCTTCAACCACAACAATACACAAGGACACAATAGAGACAAACTTAAAGTGAACCGCTCCAAACTTGATGGCAGAAAATATGACTTCAGTAACAGAGCGGTCAATGCCTGGAATGCACTATCAGATTCTGTGGTCTCATCCCAAAACCCCCAAAACTTTTTAGGTGAAAGACTGTCTATTGTTGATCTCACCCCATTCCTAAAAGGCCTGTAAGGGGCGTGCATAAGAGCACCAGCGTGCCTACCGTCCCTGTCCTAATGTTCTCTTTAATTGTATTCATTTTACATATTCAGTTCATGCCTATACTTATATATATATATGTTAACTAATACGTACTCGACAAAATAAATAAAGAAATAAATAAAATAAATAGCCTGAGACCGTAGAAAAGAAACTCAAAATTCAAGAGGAAGAGGGAAGGAGAGAGAGATTTATTTTCTCCAGTCGTAAATCTTGTCCCCTTGTTCTTCTGCCCAACGGAGCATGATAAAGTCCTTTTCCATAAAGTATTCAGCCTTAAAAGCCACAAAGCTCACCCAATCAGTAGCCATCTGTTTCTCTCCCCCCCACCCACCATCCATAACAGTGGCTCCCATAGAGGGGGGGGGACGAAGAAGTCCACAGAGAAAGGAGCCCAGTGTTCCAGCCAGGGGATGGGGGGGGGGAGGGAGGGAGGGAGGGGAGCCAAATGAATAGCAGTGGAAATCCTTTAGTGTTTTTTTTTTCCCCTTGCAAATCTGTATCTATAGAGACTGAGGGAGGAAAAAAAGAGAACCATTATATCGATACAACAATTGTCAAGTGGGATACACACACACACACACACACAAAAAAGGGAGGGGGAGACAAGGCATCCAGAGGGCAACCTGAGCAGGCAGCCGAGTTTCCGGGCCGTGAAAAGCAGGGCCTAACAGATTTATAGAAAACTTTAATTGGTTTTCAATTCGGGAGACAAAGCCGCTGAAGCCAAACAGAGGAAAGTGGCAAAGTGGTTCACACCGGGGTCTTCGCAGGACGAGGTCCGTTCAAGGGACAGCTCATAATTTATTTTTATTTTTATTTATTTTTTTTAAAAAAAGAGGGTAAGTGTTCCTTGCCCAGCTTGGAGTGGGTTTCTCCTTCCATATTCTCTCCCTTCGCCTCCCACCACAGAGAATTTTTGCAATGGAGGATTTGTATCAGTCGTGAAATCCAAATTTTTTTACTACCTGTTCTGTGGGCGTGGCTTGGTGGGCAGAGGAGGTATACTGCAAAATTGCCATCCCTCCTCACTCCTGGGGGAAGGATATTGCAAAATCCCCATTCCCTCCCCACTCCTGGGGGAAGGATATTGCAAAATCCCCCTTCCCTCCCCACTCCAGGGGGAAGGATACTGCAAAATCTCCATTCCCTCCCCACTCCTGGGGGAAGAATATTGCAAAATCCCCATTCCCTCCCCACTCCTGAGGGAAGGATATTGCAAAATCCCCATTCCCTCCTCACTCCTGGGGGAAGGATATTGCAAAATCCCCATTCCATCCCCACTCCTGGGGGAAGGATATTGCAAAATTTCCATTCCCATCCCACTCTGGGACCAGCCAGAGGTGGTATTTGCCGGTTTTCCAAATGACTCAAAATTTCTGCTACCGGTTCTCCCGAACCTGTCAGAACCTGCTGGATTTCACCCCTGATTTGCATACATTCCAAAGAGCTGTTTTGGAAAGAAAAAAAAAGGGGGGGAGATTTAAAAAGAGAATGAAAAGAAGTCGATGACTGCACCCTGATGAAAAACAGGTTTCAGCAGCATGCTCAAACAGGCCACCTTCTGTCTCTGGCAAAGGGTGTGAATTGCCAAGCACCCTAAGCATGTGTGCACCTCCCAACTTAAGAGGCAAAGAAGTGAAGGAGATAGATAGATATATAGATATAGCACGGTATGCACCCTCTCCAAAGACAGATTTCTTCTGCGCCAACCAGATGTGTTGGGAATGGTGTGGGAGAAAGCTAAAGGAGGCAACTCGACACAAATCAATCACTGGAAGTTTACAGAAGCTGGTTAACAAGGTCATAAATATAAACGAAAAACCTTCTCTCCTATGACAAGATAGAACTTCGCTGAAAAAGAGAAAGCCAGAACTGTCAGGTTCATTGACTCCCCCCACGAAACCTTTTTACTCTTCGTTCAAGATCCCTTTTATCTCTCTGATGGCGAACCTATAGCAGGAGGGGCAGAAGTAGCATGTGGCGCCCTCTCTGATAGCACACAAGCCGTTGCCCCAGTTCAGCTCCTGTTGTGCCTCGTCCTCCCTCCTCTCCTCAGCCGGCCCCTCCCGTCTCCACCCAGGCCTGTTATCAGACTCTGAGTCTGATAATGAAGATGAACGGCCTGTTATGCCTCCAGCCTGCGGGCCCTGGCCCCATGCCCGGAGAGGATGTCAGGAGCGAACAGACAAGCCCGATAAACTTCACTCCTACAGCGTGTGAGCAGGAAGCCAGCCACGTGCTGGAATTACTGACAGCAGATCCAGCTGAAGAGATTTCAAAGTGGGAGGATCCTCGCTTCCGGAGATCTGAGAGGCGACGCCAGCAGAAGGAAGGGAGGGGCAGGCCTGGATAAATGCTGAGTCATGGAGCCACCCCCCACAGCCTATATAAAGGACCTGCTTTTGGCATTCCAACCTTAAGTCAAGCAAAGTCTCATCTAGTTTGCTGATATCGGACTCCATCGCTGAAGTCACAAATCGGACTCCTGCCTGCCCTGAGAAACCTCGAAGGAATTTGGCAAGCTGCAGAGGCTTCGTTGCCACGTTTGATACAGACTTCCTTGACCCGGTCGTCGGAGGGGGAGTGGGACACGACAGCTCCGCTGTGCATGCGCTTGCGCCTCCTGCTGGCCAGCTGGTCTTCGGGTTTCTGCCATGCATGCGTGGGGGACGGGATGCATGCAGGGGAGCCATGCACACATGAGTGGGGGGGTGCATGCAGGGGAGCCGTGCGTGCACATGCAGCGGGCGAGGAGCATGCAGGGGGCTGTGAGTGCATGCGTGGGGGGCAGGGCACATGCACAAGGCTGCACACACATTGCATTTTGGGGGTTCAGTTGCACGCATTTGCACACGTGCGCGCACGCTTTGGCCACTCGGTCCGGAAAAGGTTAGCCATCACTGCTTTATCTTATTCCTAAAGACACTGGTGAATCTTGGCAAGCTGTTCTGTGAAAAACAGAACCCCTGTTTTGCCTTTTTTTGTTTTTATCAGAAGGATCCAAATGAGAGAAGAGCCACCCAATTTCTACAGAGAATAAAACTAATAAAACGATCTTCTTTGTGATGGTGTGGAGAAGGCACCTTCTGGCGTGTCTGTGGCATCGGTGATACTGGAGAACCGGTAGTAGAAATTTTGAGTAGTTCGGAGAACCGGCAAATACCACCTCTGGCTGGCATTGGGATGGCACTGGGGTGGGAATGGAGTTTTTGGAATATCCTTCCCCCAGGAGTGGGGTGGGAATGGGGATTTTGCAGTTTCCTTCTCCTGGAGTGAGGTGGGAATGGAGATTTTGCGGTATCCTTCCCCCGGAGTGGAGTGGGAATGGAGATTTTGCAATATCCTTCCCCCCGGAGTGGGGTGGGAATGGAGATTTTGCAGTATCCTTCCCCCCGGAGTGGGGTGGGAATGGGGATTTTGCAGTATCTTTCCCCCAGGAGTGGGGTGGAAATGGAGATTTTGCAATATCCTTCCCCTGCCACACCCACCAAGCCACGCCCACCGAACCGGTAGTAAAAAAAAAATTGGATTTCACCACTGGGTTGTAAGTATGAAAAATGGTCACAAATGACTTTTTTTTCAGTGCTGTTGTGACTTGAAAAATGGTCACTAAATGAACGATCGTAAGTCGTGGACTACCTCTGCAATTTTGTGTAGGATATCGATTTGGAAAACCATCCAATCCTATTCCAGATGCAGGTTTAATGCATGTTGTGGGGGCGGTTCTGATTATGCCACCATGTTCTCCTGATAAGCATGAGAGAAGTACCCCATTTTGCTCTGCAATGGAATCCATCATTTTGTCGGTTGCCATGGTGATGTTAAAGAGGAGCAGTGGTGGTATTCAAAGCGCTCCATGGCATAGGACCGGGCTATTTACGGGACCACCTGCTGCCACTGATAACCTCCTATCGACCTGTGCGCTTACACAGGGAGGGTCTCCTGAGGGTGCCATCAGCCAAACAATGTCGGCTGGCGACCCCCAGGGAGAGATCCTTCTCTGTGGGAGCACCCACCCTCTGGAATGAGCTTCCTCTGGGGTTACGATTACTCCCCGACCTCCGGACCTTTCGCCGTGAACTCAAGACCTTTCTGTTTCACCGCGCAGGGCTGGCCTAATACACTTCGGTTTTAACTGGGTTTTTAAATCATTTTTCTATTATAATTTTTAAATGGGTTTAGCCAAATTGAATAAGATTTTTAAAATGTTTTTAAATCTATTTATCAAATTGTTCTTATGTTGGCTGTAAACCGCCCTGAGTCCTTTGGGAGAAGGGCGGTATAAAAATCAAATAAATAAATAAATAAATAATAAATAAATTCAGGCGGCTCGGACCAATTTGGACGAACCAGTAGGGGTGACCTGTGGGTGGCCGCCCCTGCCCTTGACTACCTTCCCAGGCGCTATGCCATCCTATTTACCCACATTTTCTAAGTTGCGCGCGTGCATGCAAGCAAAACGCGTGAGCAAAAGGCATGCACGGAAGGCTGTGCACTTGCGTAGAAGGAGCGCACGCTCACATTTTCAGTGTGCGGCGAACCAGTGGTAAGATTATGTAAAACCAATGTCTGAAGAGGAGACATCTAATGGGGAAATAGGGGGGAGACCCCTAACTCAAGCATGGTTAAAGACACAGGGATTCGAAGCCAACTTTTAATGAGCTAATCAATAGAATGTTTAAAATAAAAACACTGTAAAAATATGTTGAAGTGTGCAAACAAATCTGGTAATTTTGTTTTCTCATACATTTCATTTAAAAAAAAAAGATCTTCAATTAATTTTGCCCGGGTTGTAAACATATTTGTGAATGCTGATAAGTTATTAGCTTTTGATCAAAAGGCAGGATATTGACTTAATAAATGATTAAAAATAATATTCTTAGGCAAAGATGCAGTGAATGAAATTTTGGCTCACTAGAAAGCTTGAGGGAGAAACACCACTCAATGTAACATTTCAAATATGCATACTTTATCCATCCTGCTAGGTTGGAATCAGAATGAAACCAGAGAATAAATTCTCAGATTAACAGAGTTGGAAGAGACCTTGTAACGAGCTGGACTAGCCTAAGAATAAAATATTTTAGTTAAATTTTAATTGGTTTTTAATCGGTTTTTACCGTTTTAGTAATTTGGCTATTATAATATCTAGTTTTAATTGGGTTTTATATTGCTTATTTATTATATTGTCTTATTTTAATATGCCTGTGAACCGCCCTGAGTCCTTCGGGAGATGGTGCGGTATAAAAGTATGATTAATAAATAAATAAATAAATAAATCTAATCCAACCCCCCCCCCCAAGCAGGAGACCCTACACCATTTCTGACAGATGGCAGTCCAGTCTCTTCTTGAAAGCTTCCAGGGATGAAGCTCCCACAACTTCCAAAGGCAATTTCTATTTCATTGGTTGATTATTCTCACTGTCAGAAAATTCCTCATTTCTAGGTTGAATCTCTCCTTGTTCAGTTTCCATCCATTATTTCTTCTGAAATCCAATTTTTTTTACTACCAGTTCTGTGGGTGTGGCTTAGTGGGTGTGGTGTGGCTTGGTGGGTGTGGCTTGGTGGGCATGGCAGAGGAAGGATACTGCAAAATCTCCATTCCCACCCCACTCTGGGGCCAGCTGGAGGTGGTACTCAAAATTCCGCTACCGGTTCTCCGAACTGCTTAAAATTCCCGCTACCGGTTCTCCAGAACCTGTCCGAACCTGCTGGATTTCACCCCTGGCTTGACCCCCTCCTCTCTGTGGCAGCCCCTCAAATATTGGAAGACAGCTATCTTGTCTCCCCTGGTCCTTCTCTTCACTAGTCTAGCCAGGCCCAGTTCCTGCAACCGTTCTTCCTATGTTTTAGCCTCCAGTCCCCTAATCATCTTGGTTGCTCTTCTCTACACTCTTTCTAGAGTCTCAGCATCTTTTTTTATAGTGTGGTGACCAATTTCTCAAACATGGCAGCTTGGACTTCATGGTGGCTGGGGAATTCTGGGAGATGAAGTCCACACATCTTCAATAAGCCAAGGTGGAGAAACACTGTCTTACTAGATTCAAGTGAGAAAATTTGAACCATTCCAGAATTAATTGGAAAGGTCTAAGATGGTGGATAACCATATAAAACTTGGTCTACCAAGCAAGAAGGAATATAAGGTTGCATCATAAAATGGAAGAAAATCAGCTGCAATGTTGGTAGACAGGTATGTTTAATCATATCTAAATGGTAAGATTATAAACCACAGGTAATCCTTGATTTACAACAATTCGTTTAGTGAACGTTCAAAGTTACAATGGCGCTGAAAAAGGTGACTTAGGACCGTTTTTCACAGTTACAACCTTTGGAGCATCCCCATGATCACGTGATCAAAATTCAGACGCTTGGCAAGAAAATTAAGGCCTTTTGGATAAGAATTTGGTGGATTATTCAAAATGTATTGAAGAAGAAGATAAAGTTCCTGCCACAATTTTTCCTTTTGGGAATCATAACGGATTGTACAGAGATTGAGACTAAACTGATTCTGAATTTAATAACAGCAGCAAGACTGTTGATTGGACAATATTGGAAGAAAGAAGAGGTACCTACAATAGAAGAATGGATACTGAAAGTCATTAATTTGGCTGAGATGGCTAAAATCTCAGCTTTTTTAAAAGACAATACGCAGGAAAGATATTTAATTGAATGGAAAAAATGGATTGATTATATACAAAACAGATATCAGATTAAGAAATATCAGATTGCCTTTGAATAATTAGAAAGTTATTTTATTTAATGGGGAGGGGGTTGGGAGATGAAAAGCTTTGGATGAGGTTAATTGGATTGGAAGGGAAAATTTTATTCTATGTTTGGTTTATGTATAACAATACCTTGTGATTGACCCGGGAAGCCGGGGGGGGGGGGAAGGGGTTTTTTGGGAGGGAGGGGGGAAAAAAGGGGTGAAAATGTCTTTGTTTTTTTTTAAACTTTTCCAATAAAAAAAAAAAAATTCAGTCGCTTGGCAACTGACTCATATTTATGATGGTTGCAATGTGATCAGCTTTTGCGACCTTCCGACAAGCCAAGTCAGTGGGGAAGCCAAGTTCACTTAACTAGTTTGACACGTGGTTTGGCTCACTTACACGGGCCACCTAGCTGAGGCACAGTTCTTCGGGGCTGCCTTTTGCTAGAGGAAAATAACCACATCGTTAAGTTATTCACATTGTTCCTTCTTTTTTCCCACCTCCAGGGGTCGCCTGGGGTTCGGGAGAAACTCTAGCTAAGATTCTGTGCAGTTCGGACAACCCCCAAATCCCACTCCTGGCTGGCCCCACCTACCCTACCCCGCCTCTCCCAGGAGTCCCCACGTGGCCCATTTCGGATGCAGGTAAGTACAGGGCGCGCACGGAGGCTCAGGAAAGGCGAAAAACAGGCCTACTGTAAGTTTGGGAAGGTCGGAAACGGGCCAGTTTGTGGACTCCAGAGAGCCTCCGGAGTCTGGGGAGGCCGTTTTTGCTCTCCTGGAGGTGCAAGGAAAGCTTCTGTAGCCCGGGGAGGACAAAAGAGCTCCTCCTCCCACTGTGGTGCAGGAGGCTGACTAGATCACGCCCACCATGGCCACGGTCACCCAGCAGCCGAGCGGAGAACCCGTTGCTAAAATATTTGAAGCCCACCCCTGCGCACCTCCCATCATTACTCAAAATCCATGCACTGAACATGGCTTGCCACAAGAGACGCTAAAAAAATGTACGATAATTTTGCATCCGTTACTGAAAAAAACAACAACAAAGGGAACCAATACACTTAATATCGCCCCTGTGTAATTATACCGGATTAATTGTAGAGCTATCTGGTTTCCATAAGAGAAAATCGTTTTTTGTTTTTTTATTATTATTATTGGAGGGAGGGAGAACAGACATGAGATTATGTTAATGGCTCTTTCCTTGCGTGGTTTTCCATCTCCTTATTTTTTGCATATGGACATTCCCCAGATCACTGGACAATCAGACTTAAAAGACCCGTTAACATGAACGTAGCAGGTCAGGAAAAAAAGCATTTATTTGTAAGGGATTAATGGGGGCCTTGTATAATGCTGCATTTTCAGAATTACTCTTGGGATTAAGAGGCCGATATAGCAAAGAGACATATTTGTATTTTCTATCCATTTTGATTACTGCTTACGGGAGGATTCGGGTTGGTGGCGAGAGCATGGAGGTGAAAAAATATAGATATATTAAATCAGCTTCTGGAGCGCATTTAGGACGGTGCTGCCTTCCTCTTAAATTCACACACACACACACACAAATATTGTAAGCCAATGCTTCTCAATCTTGGCGGATTGAAGCTGGGTGTATTTCAACTCCCAGAATTCCCCAGCCAGCTTTTCTTTGCCGGTTGGGGAATTCTGGGAGTTGAAGTCCACGCATCTTCAAGTGCCCAAGGTTGAAAAACACTGTTCTAAGCTATGTGTTGCTCTACAGTTAGTCCTTGACTTATCGTTGTGGTCCGCCAGCAGCCTGCGGAGCTGGCAATGGAGTCGGACATTGATGAGGCTGAAGAAGAACATGGGCCAGTCCTGGAGGCTGGGGAAGGCCCGGATGATGGCTCTGCGTCAGTGGCAGAGGTAGAGCCAGGGTCATTGGGGAGTGAGGTGAGGACTCCAGAGCCTCCAGAGGCGGACAACAGTGAGGCAGAGGAACAGGAGAAGCCTGTTCCTAATGCATACATGAGAAGAGCTGCCAGAAGGCAAGAGCAGCTCAAGCAAAGAGGACGAGTTGGGAGTAGGGCCAAGAGATGATTGGCCCTTCCCATAAGGCTTAAAAGACCAGCAACGGTGTTTGGGCTCTTTGCCGGAAAACAACGTTGATAGGCTTGTCTTGTTGCATTTATTTCTTGTCGAGGTCTTCTGCTTTTGAACTTTGCCAAGAAAAGCCTTTGGCAATTTGCCTAATTAGACGAAGGTTGGTGATAAGACTGAAGAGTTGTGTTAGGAAGAATTTGCTTTGATTTAGTTTGGACCACGCTGAGAATGAGTTAATTCTCAGCTGTTCTAATAAAGTCTGTTTGTTTTTGAACTGATTGTATCTGATACTACCTATTTGGGCCTGGGTCATAACACTTATTTCCCTTTCTTTAGAAAGACACTGACTTCAGAGGATAATTAGAACTGCAGAAAAAATAATTGCTACCAACCTGCCTTCCATTGAGGACCTGTATACTGCATGAATCAAGAAGAGGGCCGTGAAAATATTTGCAGATCCCTCACATCCTGGACATAAACTGTTTCAACTCCTACCCTCAAAACGACGCTATAGAGCACTGCACACCAGAACAACTAGACACAAGAACAGTTTTTTCCTAAAGGCCATCACTCTGCTAAACAAATAATTCCCTCAACACTGTCAAACTATTTACTAAATCTGCACTACTATTAATCTTCTCATAGTTCCCATCACCAATCTCTTTCCACTAATGACTGTATGACTGTAACTTTGTTGCTGGCAATCCTTATGATTTATATTGATATATTGACCATCAATTGTGTTGTAAATGTTGTACCTTGATGAACGTATCTTTTCTTTTATGTACACTGAGAGCATATGCACCAAGACAAATTCCTTGTGTGTCCAATCACATTTGGCCAATAAAATTCTATTCTATTCTATTCTTTCTTTAGCAACCATTCAAAGCAGTGATGAGATTCAGCTGGTTCTCTCCGGATCGTGCGAACCGATAGCGGTGACTGCAGGCGGTTCCGCCCATCCTCCCAGATGTATTGCACGACTACTGCGCATGTGCAGAAGGCCATGCTCATGCACAGAAGTGGCACACGAGAGCAAAGTGTACGCGCATGCTCATTTTTGCGAGCCGGTAGGGAAGGTAAGATTATCCCACCTCTGTTTCAAAGTTACAACAGTACCTCCCATGGTCATATGTTCAGAATTTAGGTGCTTGGCAACCAGGTGCTTGGCAACGAGCATGCATTTATGACGCTCCCACTGTCATGAGACTGTCACGTGTGACTTTCCCAGTTGGCTTTCGACAAGCAAAGTCAATGGGGGAAGCTGGATTCATTTAATGACCATTGCAAAAAAGGTTGTAAAATTGGCCGAAACTCACTTAATGACCACTTCATTTAGTGATGGAAGTTCCAATCCCAATTGTGGTTGTAAGTCGAGAACTACCTGTATATCAAACTTTTTTCAATTTTCAGTATGCTGGCTGGGGAATTCTGGGAATTGAAGTCTGCTCACCTTAAATTTGCCAAGTTTGAAAGTCACTGCTCTGTATGGATTGACTTGTTCTAACTGATTAATTGGGCTGATATATTTGTTGTTAAATCTTTGTATTCTTGTGTATGATTCAGTCAAGGTGGGAGATGGATCAGTGATACCATCCAGAGCCAGGGATATTATCTTTAAAATATGAATTTCAATTCGTCTTTGGATTGATGTTATATTAATAGGCATTGTTCACACACTTGCAATTATATTAACATACGATCTGGAAACTTGCATTCAAACATAAAGGATGCAGAATTGCACTCCACTCACCTGTTCCCCTTTTAAAGTGGCACAAACTATCCATTAAAAAGGCAATTAAGAGCAGAAAGCAATGCGTGGTGATTTGTACAAGAAAGCCTCATGCCTTTGGTGGGATTTCTCTAGGGAAATGTTTGAAGGAATGCAGATTTGAAGACATCCTCAGGTTTAAATATAGCCAATTTAAGCTAGAAGATTGAAACGGCTCATTCAAGGGACTGCCATCAACGGCGCAACTTCTAGCCACAGGTAATATACTGGTAGAAGAAGCTGCAGAAGTTTGACCTACCTTCCTTCCTTCCTTCCTTCCTTCCTTCCTTCCTTCCTTCCTTCCTTCCGAACAGAACAGAACAGAACAGAACAGAACAGAACAGAACAGAACAGAACAACAGAGTTGGGAGGGAGCTTGGAGGTCTTCTAATCCAACTCCCTGCTCAGGCAGGAAACCCTATATGAGTGATGGCGAACTTTTTCAGCACTGAGTGCCAAAAAGATTACGTGGAAATGTTGCGCACGTGCGTGCGTGCTTGTTGGGGCCGCACTCAGAAAAAGCTGAACTTTCAGGTTCTAGCGCACATGCACGACTGACGATTAGCTGGCCGGCGCACATGTGTAGGCTGGTTTTCGGCACTGCCCTGCAAGCAAAGGACAGTTGATCGTCACGCGTGCATGTGCGCCAGAAACCCAGAAGACAAACACTCGTGCCGGGCGACATGGCTTTGTGTGCCACTTTGGGCACGCGTGCCATAGGTTCACCCTCATGACCCTATATCATTTCAGAAAAATGGTTGTCCAATCTCTTCTTAAAAACTTCCAGTGTTGGAGCATCCACAACTTCTGGAGGCAAGTCATTCCTCTGTTTGATTTTTTCTCACTGTCAGGAAATTCCTCCTTACTTCTAAGTTGCTTCTCTCCTTGATTAGTTTCCACCCATTGCTTCTTGTCCTACCCTCAGGTGCTTTGGAGAATAGCTTGACTCCCCTTTCTTTCTTCCTTCCTTCCTTCCTTCCTTCCTTCCTTCCTTCCTTCCTTCCTTCCTTCCTTCCTTCCTTCCTTCCTTCCTTGTTTTCCTTCCTTCCTTCCTTCCTTCCTTCCTTCCTTCTTTATTTTCCTCCTCCCTCCCTCCTCCTCCTCCCTCCCTCCCTCCCTCCCTTCCTTCCTTCCTTCCTTCCTTCCTTCCTTCCTTCCTTCCTTCCTTCCTTCCTGTCACAGAAGCTCCGTTAGTATCTGTTTGGCAATGACAGTAATATGATTTATGCGGGGCATTAAATTACAGGCTGGGACATGGGAATAGAGGAGAAAGCTGTCATTTTCTTTCTGCTTCCCAAGCTTTTGGCCCATCCCCTCCTTCCCCCACCTGCAGAGATTTTGAGCTGTATTAAATTCTGCATTTCAGGTGGAAAGCTGCCCTGGACGTCCCCTTGAGCTGCCTGAGGTCCAGCTGTGCTCTAGTGTGTCGGAGAGCTGGAATGTCGCACAGAGACACATCTGCTGAATGCGGGTAGTGTTCATTAGCCAGCCCTTCAAAACCAGAGCCCTGCCAGTTGTGCCTGATGACAGCCCTCTGCCTGCTGCCAAGGAAGAGGCAAATCCCTCCAGACATGGCGGTTTGCCATGCCTTCCTTGGCTCTGAATAGATTGGGAGCTTTCAACTTTTCCTCTTGCCGGGATGTGCAAATAGGCAAAAATGGTCCAGGGTTCAAGGGTATCTTTGCCAGCTAGGAATACAGTGTTTGGGATGTGATGGTCCAGAGAATGGAAGTATATCAGATTACAGATGAAGAGAGTTGGAAGAGACTTTGTAGGTCATCTAGTCCAACCCCCCCCCCCACCCAAGCAGGAGACCCTACACCAGTGGTTCTCAACCTGTGGGTCGCGACCCCGTTGGGGGTCGAATGACAATTTGCCAGGGGTCGCCTAAGACCATCGGAAATATGGGAAGTATACTTGCGAGACGAAGAATTGCGAATTCGGCTTCAGGCGCAATGAATTTAAAAAGAGAGAAATCTTTGCTCTGATGTCTCCCTCTCAAGCCAGCTGCAATCACTCCCAATCGCTAGCCTAATCTGGCTTCAGGCGCGATAAACTTAATAGGGGAGGAGTCTCCGCTTTAATGCCTCCGTCCTCAAGGCAATCGCAAGCAGTTCAGATCGCTAGCCAATATGGCTTCAGGCGTGATAAATTAAAAAAAAACCAGTTTGCCGCTCCCCCCCTCCTTCTGCGGCTGCTGAGGCGCACTGAGATTGCTGCCTAAAAAAATAATTTTACGGTTGGGGTCGCCACATCATGGGGAATTGTATTAAAGGGGTCACAGCACTATAAAGGTTGAGAACCACTGCCCTACACCATTTCTGACAGATGGCAGTGCAGTCTCTTTTTTCAAAGCCTCCAGTGATGAAGCGCCCACAACTTCTGAAGTCAACTTCTGTTCCATGGGTTGATTGTTCTCACTGTCAGAAAATTTCTCCTTATTTCCAGGTTGAATCTGTCTCCTTGATCAGTTTCCATCCATTATTCCTTGTCTGACCTTCGGGGTTTTTGGAAAATAGCTTGACTCCCCTCCTCACTGGTTAAAACCGTTGTAACATCCCCATCATGATCATGGTCACATGATCAAAATTCAGGTGCTTGGCAACTGCCATGTATTCATAATGGCTACAGCATCCCAGGGTCATGTGATCAAGATTTGTGGTTTTCCAAGATGGCTTCTGACAAGCACCCTCAATTGGAGAAGCGAGATTTGCTTAATGACCTCATATTTGCTTGACAACTGCAGTGATTTGTTTAACAGCCATGGTTAAACAAAAGTTTGTAAAATTGGGCACAACTCAGTTAACAAATGCCTTGCTTAGCAATGAAAATTCTGGTCCCATTTGTGGTTGTAAATCGAGGATTACTGTATGTACCTAGCAAGCTGCCTAAACTGAGTAATGATGAAGACTTACTATATTAAAGGGAAATAAATAAGTTGAAATTAAGGGGATAGATAAATGAGTTTGGGCCCCAGTTTCTAAAGTTACCAAGTTTGCTTGTAATGACCAGCTTGAGAAACTATTGAGATAGTAAACTGAATAAACGAAGAATTTTTTTAAAGAAAATCATAAAGGGCAAGCTAGGGACAGATTAGCATTAAAAAAAAAAACTATATGTGGTTGCTAGGAGTCTAAAATAATTCTGATGCCAAGGAATCATATCATCATCTGGGCTAAAAACAACATTAATGCTGAAGAGCCAAAATCAAACTGATGCCATTGTCAAAAGACCAAGTGGACAGGAAACAAGATGAAAGATGAAATGAAACAATCTGGGCCCAGACTGTACAGTATTTATGAGGAACTGGACACTGCAGGCCCTTATTCAAGGAAAGTACTTGAAAGTACATTTTAGAGACAATGAAAACGGCACTGGAAAAATTTTCAAATGTACTGAGATGAAGCATGCAAAATAGGAGGTCAGAAATAATGTTCAGGGCCCATTTGTTCCACCTAAAAACAGATGAACGAGGAGATGCAAATCTGCCGATTAAAATAAACTAATAATTTATGTAGAAACTTAGTAAATACATCACTGTACTGGTGAAGAGTATGAGCCAGCTGAACCACATATATACTGGAGGGGCTTTTGCTCAAAACCACCTTAAGATGTGCATAAGTGCACAAAAGTGCCTACTGTTCCTGTCCTATTTTTTCCAGGGGTGAAATCTAAAAATTTTCCCTACCGGTTCTGTGGGCGTGGCTTAAATGGTGGGCGTGGCTTGGTAGTCAGATAGATTGGTGGGCGTGGCCAATAACAATAAATAATAAAAATAATAAAGTATAAAAAAACAATAAGAGGTACCAAAAACCAACTTTCACACTTTACACACACACACAACACAACACAATACAACTGACTCACACACAATGTAAAAGCAGCTGCACTTCACACTTCACACAGCCACAAAAAGCTCAAAAACCAACTTTCACACTTTACACACACACACAACACAACACAACACAACTGACTCACACACAATGTAAAAGCAGCTGCGCTTCACACTTCACACAGCCACAAAAAGCTCAAAAACCAACTTTCACACTTTACACACACACAACTAACACACACACAACTAACAGACACACACACACACACAATATACCACATACAGCTTTCTGAGATTTTGTGTGTTTGTGTAGTTAGAGTGAAACACTACAGAAACACACCAAATCTCAGAAAGCTGCGCAAATATTTTATTTTATTATTTTATTTTATTTTATTGTGGACTTCAAATCCCAGAGTTCCTCAGCCAGCCAGTTGATCACCGAGGAAATAGATTAGCTGAGCGATTGATTTTGTCTGGGCTGAAACCGAAACTGCTTTCGGGCTGTGGTCATGCGTTCATCAGTAATCAGGTAAGTGCCTTAGAATCTCTACTCTTACTTGTAGAAAACATGTTTTCTACAATTAAGAGTACAAGTAAGGTTCTGCTGTTTTTTACTTTTAAAGGCATGTTTCGGCTGAAGCAAAACCGGCTTTTAAAAGTAAAAAAACAAACAAACCTCTGCAGATGGTGCGGCTCAGCAGAGGCAGGGGGGGTGGGCCCAGGGATTTTTGCTACCGGTCCTCCGAACCAGCAGCCGCCATCGCTACCGGATAGCGCGATCCTGTCCGATCCGGGAGCACTTCACCCCTGATTGTTTCCTTTCATTATATATACGCTTATGTGTTGTATAGTTGTTTCATGCCTATGCTTATATATACTGTTGTGACAAAAAAAAAAAAAGATGCATTGACCCAACAAGGTACAATCTGGGATGCCCCAATAGGCATTCTGCCACTCTGCCTTGTCTTCTGTTGTGGCCTGCCAGCTGCCAGCGGACGATGAGGAGGTTGAGGAGGTTGGGGAGGAACTTGGGCCAGTTCTGGAGTCTGGGAAGGGTCCTGATGGGTGCTTTGCATCAGACGCAGAGATAGAGATAGATAGCCATCTGACATTTCCCAGCCACCCAAGAGGCAGCTGCCTTTGGAGGCTGATATAAGCGAGGAGGAAGAACAGCTGGGGCCTGTTCCAGAGGCACATATGCGCCGAGCAGTTAGGAGAGGAGAACAACGGAGGACAAGGAGTCGACTCTGGAAGCATTGCACACGTGGATGCTGAATGGCCCCTCCCTGGCTGGGGAATAAATAGAAGGAAAGGGGAGTGGTTGTCATAGGAGACAACAGTTTGTATTTCTGAAAATTTTGCTCATTGTGTTTCGTGCCACAAAGTTGGCACAAAACACAGAACTTAATTTGCAGCCTTTCGGCTGGGAGCTGGGAGCTCATGGACTTGCAATTATCACAAGGAACTGATAAGGTCTTTTACCACAGTTAACTCCTTGAAGGACTCTTGCCTGGACTTTTCGGTGGGTGAATGCAATTCATTCACAAGAGGAAAATAAAGAAGGGTTTTTCATGACAAGGCGTCTGTTTCTTGTTTCTGCTAAGGCTGGGTCAGAACATCTTCACGGTTTTGACGTGAGACACATTACTGGCAGTGATTGGTGGATTGGCCTAGTTATATTTTTTTTTCTCCCAGTGTGACCCTCTAGAGAAGCCTTCTATAATTGTGGCCCTATGTAGACGAGCAGGCTTGAATGAGGACTAGGGCCTTTAGCCATCGTCCAAGTGATAGCACAAAACTGACTCACACAGAGGGACAATCACTCAGGCAATATCTGAACATGAGGAAAGCTAGTCAACGGCTAAACCAGTGTCCAAAAATTGTCCAGGTGGGTGAACTGTAATGGAGCTCAACTCATGTTCAAAAATACATTGATCAGTTTTATCTGATTTATTTGCTTTTCTGCTTTGCTTTGACCTATTACCTGGTCTACAAAAAAGGAGCATCTCATCAATTTTAATATATATAATATATATAACAACAGAGTTGGAAGGGACCTTGGAGGTCTTCTAGTCCAACCCCCTGCCTAGGCAGGAAACCCTACACCATCTCAGTCAGATGGTTATCCAACATTTTCTTAAAAATTTCCAGTGTTGGAGCATTCACAACTTCTGCAGGCAAGTTGTTCCACTGATTAATCGTTCTAACTGTCAGGAAATTTCTCCTTAATTCTAAGTTGCTTCTTTCCTTGATCAGTTTCCACCCATTGCTTCTTGTTCTACCCTCAGGTGCTTTGGAGAACAGCCCGACTCCCTCTTCTTTGTGGCAACCCCTGAGTTATTGGAACACTGCTATCATGTCTCCCCTAGTCCTTCTTTTCATTAAACTAGACATACCCAGTTCCTGCAACCGTTCTTCATATGTTTTAGCCTCCAGTCCCCTAATCATCTTTGTTGCTCTTCTCTGCACTCTTTCTAGAGTCTCAACATCTTTTTTACATCGTGGCGACCAAAACTGGATGCAATATTCCAAGTGTGGCCTTACCAAGGCATTATAAAGTGGCACTAACACTTCACGTGATCTTGATTCTATCCCTCTGTTTATGCAGCCCAGAACTGTGTTGGCTTTTTTAGCAGCTGCTGCACACTGCTGGCTCATATCTAAATGGTTATCCACTAGGACTCCAAGATCCCTCTCACAGGTACTACTATTGAGCAAGGTACCACATATATGGTACCTGTGCATTTTGGGTTTTTTTTGCCTAAATGTAGAACCTTACTTTTTTCACTGTTGAATTTCATTTTGTTAGATAGTGCCCAATGTTCAAGTCTGTCAAGATCTTTCTGTAACTTGAGCCTATCTTCTGGAGTGTTGGCTATTCCTGCCAGCTTGGTGTCATCTGCAAATTTGATGAGTTCCCCATCTATCCCCTCGTCCAAGTCATTGATGAAGATGTTGAAGAGTACTGGGCCTAAAACAGAGCCTTGGGGTACTCCACTGCATTTTACCCAATTAAGTTTGCCTTCATGGCTACAATGATATTGTTGGAGGAAATATCCATCTGGTTCACTTCCAAGTGGGGAGAAAGACACTGGAAACATGGAGGCTGATTGGAAAGATGATTTAATGTGGCACAGAACCACCAAGGTTAGTGGTTCTGGTGCAGCTGACCAAATGGAGTTGAGAGTGGGTGGGTTTTTATACTTTCTCTGGGCTTTGCATTTGAGCTTCCTGTTCCTGTGCAAGAACATGTCCTTTAATATTCTATTGGTTATTGTCAGATTCCTATGGGGGTCATGTAGGGGTAGTAACTGGCTCTATAGGCAAAAGAGGAAATGCAAATCCTAGGTCTTTGTCTGAGCTAATTTTGTCAGGCTTTTGTTTGTTGCTTACCTGAGTTTCTGTCTTGACCCAGTCTTTCTGAATGGATTACCAAATCTGCTTTCTAAAAGCTGGCCTCCTCAGTTTCTGCTTGGGGCAGGGAGACTGGGACTGTTTTCTGCCTCCCTTAAGGTATTTTATTTCTCCTTTAGGGGCAATATTTTATCCTGCCTTTTTAAATATTTCCCAAAATATTCCATTTTTGGGGGGATAGGTTTTTTTTTTTGGCTTCCTACGATATGAAGGCATCATTTTAAGGATACATTTACTGAAAGCATTTAGTATGGCCTCTTAATTGCATTGGTAGTAAGATATGAGTACGAATATCAAGTCTGCATTCCAAGTGTTAATTTTAGGAGGGGGGGGCACTTTTAGAAGCTTTTCCATTTTAGCTGTTTAAAAGCATAATTGACCCCAGTAGCACATGAGACAGAAGATACCAGGGGTGGGCTGCTGGGGGTTCGCAGGGGTTTGGGAGAAGCTCTAACTAAGATTCTTTGCTGTTCAGAGAACCCCCAAATCCCACTCCTGGCTGGCCCCACCCACCCCACCCTGCCCCTCCCAGGAGTCCCCACACGGCCCGTTTTGGATGCAGGTAAGTGCAGAGCGCACACGGAGGCTTGGGGAGGGCGAAAAACAGGCCTACCGGAAGTTCAGAAAGGCCAGAAACAGGCCCATTTCCAGCCTCCAGAGCAGGGGTGAAATGCTCCCGGTTCGAACCGGATCGCCTGATCCGGTAGCGATAGCGGCGGGTGGTTCGGAGAACCGGTAGCAAAAATCCCTGCCCCCCCACCCCAGCTGAGCTGCGTGATCATCAGAGGGTTGTTTTTTTACTTTTAAAAGCATTTTTTTCTTCAGACGAAAAAATGCTTTTAAAAGTAAAAAAAAGCCTCTGACAGTTGCGTGGCTCAGCTGGGATGGTCAGAACCCTTTAAAAGCATTTTTTCTACAACCTCTTCAGCCGAAGAGGTTGTAAAAAAATGCTTTTAAAAGGCTCCTCTGACAATCCCAGCTGAGTTCCCTGATCACCAGAACCTTTAAAAGCATGCTTTCTACAAGCTCTTTGAGCGAAAAGGTTGTAGAAAAAATGTTTTTAAAAGGTTCTGGTGATCAGCCTACTCAGCTGGGATCATCAGAACCCTTTAAAAGCTTTTTTTCCTCTGGCGATTCCAGCTGAGTTGCCTGATCATCACAGGCTTTTAAAAGCATTTTTTACAACCTTTTCAGCCAAAGAGGTTGTAGAAAAAATACTTTTAAAAGTAAAAAAAAAAAGTTGGCCACGCCCACCCAGTCACATTATCCCCCCCACCAAGCTTGCCCACAGAACCGGTAGTAACAAATTTTACATTTCACCCCTGCTCCAGAGGGCCTCTGGAGTCTGGGGAGACCTTTTTCACCCTCCCAGAGGCTCAAGAAAAGCCTCTGGAGTCTGGGGAGGGCAAAAACGTCCCCCCCCACTGTGGTGCAGGAGGCCAACTAGGCCACGCCCACCATGGCCACACCCACCCATCAACCGGGCAGAGAACCCCTTGCTAAAATTTTTGAAGCCCACCCCTGGAAGATACCTTCTAAGAGAGGACCATCTTCTGCAAAATGAGGCACATGCGGAATAAAACAGTATGCCCGTATGGCTTCCAATTCCCATATTTGCTCTGGGGCATGCTACAATTGTGAAAAAAACTCGGAAATCATTCTTTAAGCACGGTTGCTAAATGTTTTTTTGTGTGCGTGTGTGTGTTTGTGCAATGTTTTAGATCAAGAAAGCCCTCCATTTTAAAACAGGTTTCTTTTTTTAATATTTTGAGAGCATGCGGTGGGGTGTTCAGACAATATGGCTGTCATGTCAGATGTTTGCATGTTCTCCAAATGGCAGCCTTAATAGGATGGAAGAAAACATCCATTTAGCAGAAGGCAAATTGTTTAGATGTTTCTCCCGGTTCTCCCCACCACCACCACCCATATAGCATTCTTGAATAAATATGTTGCAGAAGACGGGGGCTTTTCTTTGCAGCAGTCCAGCTTTCTATCTTTAAATATTTAATTAAAAGAAACTTTTCAAAATAATGAGCCAAGTGGGAGAAGGACTTTGGCGGGACCTGCTAGCCACCACTCTGCAGGCTCCAACGGTAGGCAAATATTCAGATTGCTTGAAGCGTTATTGCAATGGTAATTTATTTGGAGGGCTGAAAAATTATCTTCAGTTACACAAACTTGCCTAGCCATTCCTCCTCACCACTGTCAGGTAGACCAGACTAGCAAACAAAGTCTTGCGTTCTAATAATACTTTTATTACCGAGCTGGGGTATTGCAATGATTAGAATGCAGGATGGCAGGCTGATTCTGCCCACAGCCAGGAGTTCAATCCTGACCGGCTCAAGGTTGACTCAGCCTTCCATCCTTCCAAAGTCGATAAGATGAGGATCCAGATTGTTGGGGGCAATATACTTATGTTTGCAAGCCATTCAGATGGAGCGCTGTATAAGTCTTAAGCGCTATTGCTTATTGCGATTATAAGGTTATGGCAACAGAATCTTGGAAATCTGAATGTGACTCTTCCCATTTTTCCTGGGAGGGTTATTTATTTATTAGATTTTTATCCTGCCTTTATTATTTAATAACTAACTCAAGGTAGGGAACATACCTAATATTCCTTTCTTCATCTATTTTCCCTACAGCAACAACCCTATGGGGTAGGCTGAGAGAGAGAGTGACTGGCCCAAAGTCACCCAGCTGGGTGTCATGCCTAAGGCGGAGCTAGAACTCACTGTCTCCTGATGATTGGCTCAAAGTCACCCAGCTAACTGTCATGCTGAAGGCGGAGCTAGAACTCACTGTCTCCTGATGATTGGCTCAAAGTCACCCAACTAGCTGTCATGTCCAAGGCGGAACTAGAACTCATTGTCTCCTGATGATTGGCCCAAAGTCACCCCAATAGCTTACATGTCTAAGGTAGACTAGAACTTACAGTCGCCTGGTTTCTAGGACAGCACCTTAACTACTATACCAAATTGGCCGCGATTTTTGCTCAAATTACATTTCTGCCCTGGCCTCAGGTTCCTTTTATCTGGCTGTTGTCCCTACTGCCCATTATAACCCTACCCTACCCCCAGATCCCCAAATCAGGCGGCATCAATCAAGGCATCACAATGAGCACCTATATACCCCGTTGACTTTCAGCAGAACTCGGAATGATTTTTGCCCCGTCGCAGCTCCCGATTCCTAAAACTGCCCTGCCTTCAGCACTCCTGAACGCCCAACAAATACCTTGGCTCTCTAGCTGCCTTCTCAGTCCTACTCTTTTGTTTGAAATGGCAAGCACAAATCTAAATAAAGACGGTGCGGCCACTGCCGGCCCAGCAGCAACATTAGGCATCAGCTAACATTTTTGAGGGCATATGGTACTTCAGAAGCCATATGTAGAGCTGTTTAGCGATTCTGGCAGAGAGGCACGGAGCAGTGAAATCCAACTGCCAACAATGCTGAAAACAAATATGTAAATGCTCCAGTGCTTTTGTTATTCATAACATACCTCTAACACAGTGCCTACAATATGTTGCCCATTCTGTAACCAGTGCAGCTACTAAACCACAATTGCTTTCAGTTCTGGATTCATGTCCTTTTGCCGAAACGCTCGGCATTTTGGGTCATTCACCCAATTTTTCAACAAATGTCCCCAACACTATTTAATGCTCTGCATATATATTTTTTTTAAATGACCGGGGTAGAGGATATGTTCTCTTGGGAAAAGGCCCCCTTTCAAAGGATCTCCCGAAGCTGGGATTGCTCACGTAGGAATCAACAAAACTAACCTAAGATGGATATAATAATAACCCTTAACATTTATACACTAACTTGGGGATCAGTTGTCATCTGTTATTTGATGACATGTTGTTTGTCATGACATGTCAATAACATGACATGTTATTTATCATGTTAAGGCATCAGGGTGGAAACCAGGAGTCTGTGAGTTCTAGTCTCGTCTTAGGCATGAAAGCTGGCTGGTTGATTTTGGGCCGCTCACCAGGTGACCGTAAATTCTAGTTCCACCTTAGGCGTGAAAGCTGGCTGGTTGATTTTGGGCCAATCACCAGGTGACCGTGAGTTTTAGTCCCACCTTAGGCGTGAAAGCTGGCTGGTTGATTTTGGGCCAATCAGCAGGTGACTGTGAGTTCTAGTCCCATCTTAGGTGTGAAAGCTGGCTGGGTGCCTTTAGACAAGTCGTTCTCTCTCAGCCCAACCCATCTCACAGGATTGTTGTGGGGAAAATAGAGGGAGGAAAGAGCATTATGTACTTTATCTGCCTTCAGTTACTTATAAAGTCATAAAGAGGATTAAAAATCTAATAAATAAACTTCAAGGGCTGGACTGTATTTTCCCCTCTATTATTGTACTTTTATACCACCCAAGAACAGGTGTTCTCTGAGCAGTGAAGAATGGCCAAGAATCTGCTATAAAATGAGACTTCTAAAACTACCACGTAAAACGGCAAGGGGGAAAAACCATGAATTAAACTAACCCAATAGCAAAACAACATAAACATATTTTCCTAGAAGAACTCAACCGATAAAGAAGAGACAACAACGGTAATCAACAGAGTAGCATGACAATATCGTAGCGGTATTGACACTGAAGGACCAAAATGGTTCTGAAAAAGTATGAAAAAATAAAAAAGAGTTTCAAATGACTAGACCAAAGGACTAGGGCAGGAGTCAGCAACCTGCGGCTCTGGAGCCACATGTGGCTCTTTCATCCCTCTGCTGTGGCTCCCTGTCACTGGTTGGCGCCACAATTTTGAGAGGAGCTTCCAGTTAGGGAGGGGAAAAGCATGGCGTGCCAGGAGGAGACTCTATGGCAAGGGGCGGGTTTTCCGGTCGGCTCCACAATTGATGGGGCTTTTGGTTAGGACAGGAAGAGGAAAAAGGACACCGCACTAGGAGGAGATTCTATGGTGGGGGAACTGGATTTATGGTCGGCTCCAGAATTGAATGAGGGGCTTCCGGGTTAGGACCTTTGTGGCTCTTTGAGGGTTTAAGGTTGCCGACCCCTAGACTAGGGAAGTGTCGGCAAACCTTTTCGGCACTGAGTGCTAAAACAGGAGAGAGCATGCACATCAGTGGTGGGTTGCTCCTGGTTTTGTCCGGTTCTTAAGAACAGGTAGTAAAAGCAGTGGGAGGCTCCGCCCAACCACCTGGATGTCATGATTGACAATCTGTGCATGTGCAGAACTGGTAGTAAAGATAAGTAGAACCCACCCCTGAGGTGCATATGTGCTGAAAACCGGAAGAGCAGCTGCCCAGTGTTCATGCAAAGACCAGCTGTCTTTGCGCGCGCATGCACACCAGAAACCGGAAGACCAGGTGGCCGGTGTGCATGCACGTGCTGGAAACTGGAAAATCATCTTCCCGGGGCGCGCATGTGCACTGGGCAGTTGTTCTTCCATTTCCGGTGCTCCCGTGTGCATGAAGACCAGCTGAAGACTCTTCCGGAACCCGGAAGAGCAACGGGCGACGGCTCGCGTTCCCAGAGAGATGGCTCTGTGTGCCACTTCCAGCACACGTGCCTTAGGTTCGCCATCATAGGGTTAGGGCGTAACTGTCAAGTGAGCTTATCTAGGAGGACTCAATATAGTCAGGTGGTCACACACAAAATGGCTTCCTTCCCAGATAGCGGAACATGGAAACAGACCTCAGGTGGATTTTCTTGGTTACTGTTTGGGCAGTAAGAAGGAAGACTTTCCTGCAGATTTGTTATTTTTATTAAAGTCGTATTTCCCTAGTCTGTGGAATATAAGGGCTAAGATACTGGCGTAGAAACTAGGAAACAGTGAGTTCTAGTCCTGTCTCTGGCGTAAAAAAGTGGCTGGGTGACTTTGGGCCAATCCTTTTTTCTCAGCCTAACTCACCTCACAGGGTTGTTGTGGCGAAAAGAAGAGCAGGGAGCATTATGCATGTTTGCTGCATTTGAGATGGTTACAAATTAATAAAGGTGGGATAAAAATCAAATAAATAAATAAATACATTCAATTTATGTAATATTATTGGTGACAGGCTGTCAAGCCAGTGTCAATTCTTATTGACCACCTTCGTTTGGTCATTCAATGGTGCAATACTATTTGTTTGTTTGTTCATTTATTAAATTTATATGCTGTCTGCAACACTATTCAAAGAGAATCTGGTCAGTTTACAGTGACATAAAAGCATAAATATAAAATCATTAAAAACGTTTAAACTGTTACTTCACTTATTAGAGATCTAAATTATCAAAGAGAAGAAAAAAACAGAGCAAATGAAAGAAATATGATGAAAAAACCCTAGTACATTATACCATTATAGCCATAAACAGTTACAATTCTATGTATACTTGTCTAATGCAATTATTATTCAAATACAAATACATTTCTATGTATCTCCATCACTATTATCTTTGTATTTTTCTCTTTTTTCCTTTTTTTTTTTAATTGAAAAGCAATAAAAATAAATGAAAAACTGTAATTCCTCAAATGTTTAATATTTTTGAGCTTCTGTCTGATTAAACATTACATTTTGGGGCTATCTGGGAGCCTCTCAGGACTGCACTCCAAACTTAATGGCAATATATATGGGTCTAGCAAGGTAATGAATATTCAAATGACTGTGGATATTCATTATGTCCCATATTGTAATCAGGGCAGTGAGGCTGAAAGTTGAACATGGTCAGTTAAAGATGTATGATGCAACTGGCTATGCTTGCTTTATGTAGACATGTTAGTCTATTTATAGCTCATTACGTTATATGAAGCCAACTGGTTTGTGTATGATTCAAGATACTCAGGGGCGGGCTTCAAAATTTTTAGCAAGGGGTTCTCTGCCCAGTTGCTGGGTGGGCGTGGCCATGGTGGCCATGGCCTAGTCGGCTTCCTGCACCAAGACAGGACTTTTTTGCCCTCCCTGGGCTCTGGAGGGTCTCCTTGAGCCTCTGGGAGGGCGAAAACAGCCTCTCCAGCTCCAGAGGCCCTCTGGAGACCCTCTCCCAAACTTCCCATAACCCCGTTTTTCGCCCTGAGTCTCCGTGCATGCACTCCACTTACCTGCATCCAAAATGGGCAGTGTGGGGACTCCTGGGAGGGGCAGGGTGGGCGGGGTGGGGCCATGGGATTTGGGGGTTCTCCGAACTGCACAGAATTTTAGCTAGAGGTTCTCCCGAACCCCCTGCGAAACCCCAGCAGCCCACCAGTAGTGGGTTTCAATTTTGGTTGCTATCGATTTACTCGCGGCTGCACATGCGCTCACACTCGCGCATGACACTTCTGTGCATGTGAAGAAGCTTCTGCACATGTGTAGAGGCGTCCAGGTGGGTTGGGGGAGCCTCCCGCTGCTGCTGCTACTAGTTCGCCTGACCTGCAACGGTTGTTAAGTATAAAGAACGGTCTTAAGACACTTTTTTTTCAGTGCCGCCGTAACTTCGGTCACTAATTGAATTGTTGTAAGTTGAGGACTACCTGTACCATGTACATTTGGATTTGCCCATTCGGCAAATGGAAAGAGATCCAGCTGAATTTCTAGGTTGAATGGAGTTTCGAAATCAAATCATCTAACTGAATTGCACGCTTCTGAATCAGTTCAGACAAATATCTGAGTTGATTCTTTATGCGCACACCCAATTTCTTCCTCTCCTTACATACTTTTTTTTTTTTTGAATTACACAAAACTGGTTGCTAAAAATAGAAGCGTATAGACATGCCTTCCACAAGCTCCTTAGAGAAACTTGTAGAAGCAGATGGGGTGATATGACATCATACTTTATTAGTTGTTCAAATATCAGACATGCAAGGGAGTGGGAATTAAACTTATCTCCCTATCGATTAGCTTAGTTACAAAATCTCCTCTAGAAAATTTGCCTGGCTAACTCCCCACACCCCCGACCAACAGTGGCTATTTGCAGGGGTGGTATGCCTCCGGTTCAGACCGGTTAGCCCAAACCGGTAGTGAAAATTATGGGTAGGCCTGCCCACCCACCATGTCTCTATGCCATCCTATTTAGGCATGTTTTTGAGGCCGGGCGTATGTGCAAAAGGCAGGCGTGTGCACAAACTGGGCATGTAAGTACACGAAGCGAGCATGTGCGTGCACGGCGAACTGGTAGTAACATAATGTGAAACCCATTGCTGGCTATTTGTCTATATATTTGTCTATATATAAATAAAGTCTATTTAATAATATTTGAATAATCTCCCTCTCCCTCTCTCTCTCTCTCTCTCTCTCTCTCTCTCTTTTACTCTTTCTCTCTCTCTCATTCTTTCTCTTTCTCTCACTCTTTCTCTCTCTCTTTCTCTCTTTCTCTCTCTCTCTCTCTCTCTCTCTTCTTTTTCTCTCTCCCTCCCTCTGTGTATCTTTTGAAGAGAACATGCCTTGTAGGAGCCTAACTACACTTTTATGCATCTAGAGATTATTTTATACACTACACACAGAGTAACAGACTTTGCCTTCCCACTCAGGAAAAAAAAACCGGAAAAAAAGTTGGTCACACAACAGACTTTTTCCCTTTCATGCAGTTCTCTATTAATAGCAGTAGGTGGAGTGAGAAGAAAGTTTGAAAGTCTACTCCAAACTCCAGATTGGTTGAAAGAATGGCTAAGATTGAGTTTCCGTCTTAGCTTGCATGTAAAAAACCATATTATTATTTTTTGGGCTACCACTGGTTTTTTTTTAATTTCATTTTGTCACAACAGTATACACAAACATTGTCATAAATAAAACAACATATCATGACGAAAATATATATATATATATATATATATGTAAAAAAAATATGCAACAGCTATGTTAATTTGATATAATGAAGGGAACAATAGGACAGGAACAGTAGGCACTTTTGTGCTCTTATGCACTTATTATTCACTTACCGTGTGACTCCAGGAAAATGCCCATTTTCTTCCTGGGGTTAGTTTGTTCTGTGCCATTCCACTTCTTTGTTCTCCACAGGAATGTCAGATTCCTTGAAGTCATAGAAAAAAAGAAAATTTGGAAGGAGAAAAAAAGAAGAAAAATAAAACAGTTGGGCACCATCAGTTTGGTCTTCAGAAAGGAACAGATCAGCAGGTTCTGTCAAGTTGCAATTTTGAATGTTTCAGGAAAGAAAAATGATGAAATGAATTTGAATTTGCTTGAACACTGCGCTCTTACGCAGTCTCATTCAAACAACACATGTTCTCTGGGGAAAGCTTGAGTCCAGTGGTGGGATTCAGCCGGTTTGGCCGGTTCGGGCTGGTTCAGGTGAACCATTTGTTAAATTGCTGGGTGGCTCCACCTCTCTTCTCCCTGCCCCTTCCAGGAGTTCCCATGCACCCCGGTTTGACTCCCAGGTAAGCGCAGGGAGGCCTACTAGGCCCAAAATGGGGTGCGGGCAGGGGTGAAATGCTCCCGGATCGGACCGGATCGTGTGATTCTGTAGCGATGGTGGCTGCTGGTTCGGAGGACCGGTAGCAAAAATCCCTGGCCCCGCCCCCTGCCTCTGCTGAGCTGCACCATCTGCAGAGGTTTTTTTTTTTTACTTTTAGAAGCCAGTTTTGCTTCAGCCGAAACAGGCCTTTAAAAGTAAAAAAAAAAGCCTTTGAGGATCCCGCCCCTCAGCTGAGATCAGCAGAGACTTCAAACTTAAAAAAAAAATTAAAGTCTCCTCTGGCGATCTCACCTGAGTTCCTCATCAGCAGAACCTTACTTCTACTCTTACTTGTAGAAAAGATGTTTTCTACAATAAGAGTAGAGATTCTAAGGCACTTACCTGATTACTGATGGACACATGGCCACAGCCTGAAAGCAGTTTCAGTTTCAGCCAGACAGAATCAATCGCTCAGCTAATCTATTTCCTCGATCAACTGGCTGGCTTTGCTGGCTGAGGAACTCTGGGATTTGAAGTCCACAATAAAATAAAATAAAATAATAAAATAAAATATTTGTGCAGCTTTCTGAGATTTGGTGTGTTTCACTCTAACTACACAAACACACAAAATCTCAGAAAGCTGTATGTGGCATATTGTGTGTGTGTGTGTGTGTGTCAGTTGTGTGTGTGTAAAGTGTTAAAGTTGGTTTTTGAGCTTTTTGTGGCTGTGTGAAGTGTGAAGTGCAGCTGCTTTTACATTGTGTGTGAGTTGTGTTGTGTTGTGTGTGTGTAAAGTGTGAAAGTTGGTTTTTGATACCTCTTATTGTTTTTTTATACTTTGTTTATTATTTTTATTATTTATTGTTATTGGCCACGCCCACCCATCCATCTGACCACCAAGCCACGGCCACAAATTAAGCCATGCCCACAGAACCGGTAGGGAAAATTTTTAGATTTCACCCCTGGGTGCGGGGTGGTGATGTAGGGGGTGGCACGGCCCCCCCTGTGGCCCATTTTTGCTCCTAGGAGACTGCAGAGAGGCCTACTAGGCCCAAAACAGGGCTTGGCATGCCCCCCCCCGTGATCCGTTTTTGCTCCCAGGGGGGTGCAGGAGATCGAGTGTGCCTGTCACACCCCTGGCCACGCCTACCATGGCCACGCCCACCCAGCCAGTCATTAGGGCAGAGAACCAGTTGTTAAATTATCTGAATCTTGAATCTAATTGAGTCTGTCTCTCTATGGTCCATGTACTGTACTCTTCCCCAAATTCACCAACCTAGAATTAAGGAGAAATTTCCTCAGATTTAGAACAATTAATCAGTGGAACAGCTTGTATCAAATAAATTGTGGGTGCTCCAATACTGGAGGTTTTTAAAAAGAGAACAGACAGCCATTTGTCTGAAATGGTATAGGGTTTCATGCTTCAGCATGGGGTTGGACTAGGACAGCAGTCCCAAACCCCCTGGCCCTGGCGCACTACCAGCCATGGACTATTTGGAACCGGGCCGTGTGAGTGGCAGGTTTGATGCCCACACATGTGCATGCAGCTCGAATTGTGCAAGCAACTCACTGGCATGTCTGTACATGTGCAAGCAGCTCAACATGCATAAGTTGAGCTGCACACACATGCATATACACCCCAGCCCACCTCTCATACAAGTTGAGCTGCACCTGTGTGGATTCTTGCCGGTCCATTGTTCACATGGCCCAGTTCTCCTCTCCCCCCACAGCTGCAAAAGTTGGGGACCACTAGTCTAGAAGACCTTCATTGTCGTGTCCCACTCCTCCTCCGGCGACCGGGTCTAGGAAGTCCATATCAAACGTGGCAACGAAGCCTCTGCAGCTTGCCAAATTCCTTCGAGGTTTATCAGGGCAGGCAGGAGTCCAAGTTGTGACTTCAGCGATAGAGTCCGATAGCAGCAAACTAAATGAGACTTTGCTTGACTCAAGGTTGGAATGCCAAAAGCAGGTCCTTTATATAGGCTGTGGGGTGTGGCTCCATGACTCAGCATTTATCCAGGCTTGTCCCTCCCTTCCTTCTGCTGGCGTCGCCTCTCAGATCTCCGGAAGCGAGGATCCTCCCATTTTGAATTCTCTCCAGCTGGATCTGCTGTCAGTAATTCCAGCACGTGTCTGGCTTCCTGCTCACATGCTGTAGGAGTGACGTTTCTCGGGCTTATCTGTTCACTCCTAACCTCCTCTCCGAACCAGTCTGAACCGGCTGAATACCACCTCTGCACAACACTCTATCCCTAGCCGGGCCATTGAGATTTTGGATGTCAGCTATTGAGCCTGATTTAGATCTCTGAGCTGGGGATCCATTCAGACACCTGAAAGGTGATCAACCTCCTCTCTCTGTCTTCCACCACTCCCAGCCCAGGCAAGTTCTGACAGATGGCTAAACCCATTTCTCAGCAGTGCTGGTTGACAATGTGAAGGTAGAAAAAACAGCCTTTCTGCACGAGAACTGAAGATGCTGTCCTCTGATTGCAAACCCAAATTATAGAAGGCATGAGGAATGACCTTGAAGGAGTGGTGCGGTGGCCTAGAGGTGGAGCTCTCGCCTCATGATCAGGAGGCTGTGAGTTCGATCCTAGATAGAGGCAGATATTTTTCTCTCTGGGCACACTGAGGCTATATCTGCTGAACAAAGCTCCGCATTGGCGTCAGGAAGGGCATCCAGCCAGTAAATACTCTGCTAGCTCCATTCAGTTACCCAGATTCCACCCCGCAAGGGAGTATTGGGTCGTTAAATGAAGATTATGATGATAGGGAATGACCTTGAAGGATGGAGGAAGAGTTGCTACCAAGGCAATGACCAGACAAGGCAATGAGCTCATTCCAAGAAATTAGTTTGGATAAAGGTCCCTCTCTAGTTCAAATGAGGATCAAGTGAGGGAGTCAGAAAGCCCGTTCAGACTTCAAGATTTGGTCGCCGAGCTGTAGCAATAAAAGGGACCATGGATGTTGTGCCTTGTCCTCCCTCCTCTCCTCAGCGGGGGCCCCTCCCGTCTCCACCCAGGCTTGTTATCAGACTCTGATAATGAAGATTAACGGCCTGTCATGCCTCCAGCCCCCGGCCCTGGCCCATGCCTGGAGAGGATTCCAGGAATGAACAAACAAACCTGATAAACCTCACTCCTACATCGTGTGAGCAGGAAGCCAGCCACGAGCTGGAATTACTGACAGCAGATCCAGCTGAAAAGAATTCAAAATGGGAGGATCCTCGCTTCCGGAGATCTGAGAGGCGACGCCAGCAGAAGGAAGGGAGGGACAAGCCTGGATAAATGCTGAGTCATGGAGCCACACCCCACAGCCTATATAAAGGACCTGCTTTTGGCATTCCAACCTTGAGTCAAGCAAAGTCTCATCTAGTTTGCTGCTATCGGACTCTATCGTTGAAGTCACAACTTGGACTCCTGCCTGCCCTGATAAACCTCGAAGGAATTTGGCAAGCTGCAGAGGCTTCGTTGCCACGTTTGTTACAGACTTCCTAGACCCAGTCTCGGAGGGGGAGGGGGACACAACAGTTATAGTTCTCAAGTTTAAGAACAGGCAGAACAATAGCTGAGAGGTATTGGGCAGTGGGAGAAATATTGCGAAACAGCTCTTCACTGCATAGATTTCCATCAGATCACTTGGATTTGTTTTTTCATCATCTGCAGGTAGTCCTCAACTTACAACAATTTGCTTAGTGACCTTTTGAAGTTACAGCAACCTAGGAGCGTTTTTTACACCTATGACCGCTGCAGCATCCCTATTGTCACATGATCAAAATCCAGTCGTTTGGCAACGTATTTATGATGGTTGCAGAATCCCTGGGTCAGGTGATCACTTTCTGCGACCTTCTGACAAGCAAAGTCGATGAGGAAGCCAGATTCACTTAACAGCATCGTCACTAACTTAGCAACTGCAGTGATTCACTTAACAACTGCAGCAAGAAAGGTCAAAACCCACTTAACAACTGTTTCACTTAGCAACAGAAATTTTGGGCTCATTTGTGGTCATAAGTTGAGGACTACCTGTTCTGCCATAAACAGCTGCTATTCTGAAATACTAGAGCAGCTAAAGTTTATTTAAGGCTGGGGAACAAATGAAAACAATGGAAAAGGGACAGAGCAAAGGGGGATAAAAGGATATCGTAGCATTTTTTATGCTATATAAAGGCTCAGGTACTGAAACCCATATGTGACTTCTTGAGAAAAATAGTGCCAATCGAAGAGATATAATGCCATTTAGGGTGGGAAAAATGAAGAATTACAAAATGGTGCCTGGGGCAATCTCTCTTGACTTTCACAGAACAAATGGCTGCAAACCCTTGATTATAATTAGGTAAAGTTAGACTTTTCATCAAAAAAATGATAAAGATACAGGATATTGGCAGATTAGAAAATAATAATAATAGCCATTAAGCCAGGATGGACTTAATCTAGCCAGATTAAGACTCATTCACTTCTACAAAAACTAATTTTTCTTTATACTAACTCAATGGAACGAAAACAACTGACTTGCATAAAAGTTGATGCTGGAAAATGAGGTTTTTATGTCTGCATGTCAGACATGTGGAGAAGGTTACTGTTAAAAACTCCCCTTCTGCCTTTTTAAAAAAACTATTAATGGTTCTTATTTTGTCATTTTTTTTCACTTGCGAATTCACACCCTGTCTATCTTTCAAATATATTCCTAAAATATCTTAGAATACTACATTCCAATTGGTTAAAAAAAAGCCCTTATTTGCTTTTAATTATTTGTTAATTAAATTCTCCTTTTGCTTCTTCAGAGATGGGATATAAATATATGAATTAGAAGGCCATTAGTTTAGCTTAATCACATTTGCAGACAATAGCTGATATCTCATTAGATAAGGCCCACTAAATTCTAATCTATTGCAGTTTCTTTATTATGCAGGATATTCATTGTGTACTCCCTGCTTCTCCTAGTAAGAAATTCCAGGAACAGATATTTATTTTTATTTTAGCATAAAATTTCATTCTGTGCAGTAATAATTTATTAGGCCGTCCTTCTTTCCTTCCTTCCTTCCTTCCTTCCTTCCTTCCTTCCTTCCTTCCTTCCTTCCTTCCTTCCTTCCTTCCTTCCTTCCTTCCTTCCTTCCCTACCAAGGATTATTAAATTTAATTTACAATATGACTCCAGTGTTGCCTGGATACAGTATACATGAGTTGTGTAAAGATCTAATGGAACCCAAAATGAAAGAGCTGAGAGAATCTAGTCTTCGCCAAAACTGAAAGAATATCCCCATTTTTCAGATATTGTGAAAGGAATATTGTACCCAGCAAGATTTAGTACAAGAATATTTTTATGTTCGGTCCAGTGGGCACATTTGAAGGCTTAGGTTGTTTTCTCAAAATGGCTGCCTTGAAGGATGCTTGCTTATTTCCAAATGGCATCCAAAGCTGGCCTGCCTGGTTATGAAATATCCCTTTATCAGAAAACCAATGGGAAAAATTGCTCTCAGCTATTCTTGCTGACTACTTTCAGGATTTGTTTTTCCATTCCCAAGTCAGTTCTCTGTCCTTTTATCTTCTCAGAGTGTTTATGAGCTCCATCTTCTTGTGAAGTCATTCAAAAGTTGAAAGGCAGTCATACAAGAAACATGAATTTTAATAAATGCTGGAAGAGGTTGGGTCTCTGAAGGGTTTCAAAATAAGGACACCTTCCAGTTTAATCAAATGGTAGCTCTCAACTTACAACCACAGCAAAGCCCAAAATTCCCGTTGCTAAGCAAGACGGTTGTTAAGTGAGTTTCTCTCCTTTTTATGGCGTTTCTAGCCACAGCTGTTAAGTGAAACATTGCAGCTGTTAAGTTAGTAGCACTGTTGTTAAGTGAACTGCATTGACTTTGCTTGGCAGAAAAGCTGATTGCGTGACCCAGGGACACGGAAACTGGCAATACATACATGCCAGTTGCCAAATGTATGAATTTTGATCACATGACCAAGGGGATGCTGCAATGGTCAGAAGTGTGAAAAATGGCCATTGTAATTTCAAACAGTTGTAAGTTGAAGACTACCTGTATATATACACATATTCTGATCAGTAGTGGGATTCAAATCCCGCCGCTACCAGTTCGCTATTGGTAGCGCACGGGTGTGTGCGCTCGCTTTGTGAGCTCGCAGTGCTTCTGTGCATGCGCAGAGCCTTTTTGATGACGTTTGGTTGGGTGGGCAGAACCTTTTACCGCTGCCACTACCGGTTTGCCCGAACCGGAGTGAACAGGAAGCAACCCACCACTGATTCTGATTCATTGAATGTATTCCAGGAATGCATTGATCAGGGTTTTGAAAATAATCCTTACAAGTAACACAGTCCAGTTTTTTTCTCAGAGTTTAATCAGACCCTGAAAAGAAAAGCAGAAGCTTTCAGAAGTCCACTATTGAAAAATCACTTTTTCCCTCATGTTCATGTGGGAACCCCCAAGCATTGTTCCCCCAAGCATTGTTCATGTGGGAACCCCCAAGAAATGCTCTGGATTTGGAGATTTAATATTTATATACTCCCTTTATATGTGAGTTGCTTCTGTAGTTCAGAGGTAGCACTGGGTTCAGTTAATCATAACCGCTATCGTTGGAAATAATAGGACTTAAGTTAGTTATTATAATTAATTAATATTGATGTAATAAAATATAAAATAATCCGTAGAGCATTTGCATGAGTACCATGGAGTAAATGCCAACCTCTGATAAAGAGCAAAAACAATTTTGAAACAAACCATTAAAAGGAAGCAGCAGAACTGGATAACAATGAAATCTCAAACAATTTAAACAGATGGCAGGTTAAATTAAAATTGCTTTAATTTAACCGCAAGTGCAAAAAAGCAGGGCTAAATAAAATGAAGAACAAATTGCGCTCTTTATTAACTTGAAAAGGAACACACTACAGTTTAATCCGCAATAAGGAACAGATCCTTGAAATAGGAAACAGGTGTTGTAAGCTGTCATGGGAGATCTTGGTTACAAAGACTAGCATGTGTGTGGGCATACACACCCACACGTGCATTTATTTATTTAAAACAAGCCTGCCTTGGAAAGGTGGCCTCCAAATCGTTATACATGAATAATAAACCGTAATAAAAAAATATTCCAACCTTCTCAGCTAAGATACGGAGAAGACGTTGCAAAACGGCAGAGCTTCAATAGCTTCACTTTTGATCACTCTCTCGACTTGTTTTGATCTCATGACTAAAAAGGCTGTTATGTTACAAAGATCCAGCCAAAAGAGAGTCAAACACTTCATCCTATTGCATTCACTAAGAGGAGGAGGAGGGGAAGGAGGAGCAGGAGAAGGAGGAGGAGGAGGAGGAGGAAGAGGAGGAGAAGAAGAGCATAAGAGCACAAAAGTGCCTACCGTTCCTGTCCTATTGTTCCCTTCATTATATCAAATTAACATAGCTACTGCATACTTTTACTTATATATATATATATATATTTCTTTCATGATGTGTTGTTTTTATTTATGATGATGTTTGTGTATATTGTTATGACAAAATAAAATAAATAAATAAAGAAGAAGGAGAAGAAGGAGGAAGAGAAGAAGGAGAAGGGGAGGAGGAGGAGGAGGAGCATTGGTGAAATGTAAAATTTGTTACTACCAGTTCTGTGGGTATGGCTTGGTGGGGAAGTAATGTGACTGGGTAGGCGTGGCAACTTTTTTTTTTTACTTTTAAAAGCATTTTTTTACGACGTCTTCGGCTGAAGTTGCAAAAAAATGCTTTTAAAAGGCTCTGAGGATCCCAGCTGAGTTGCCTGATCGTCAAAGGCTTTTGTGTTCTTTTAAAAGCATTTTCTTTTGCTTTTAAAAGAAAAAAAAAGCCTCTGATGACCAGGCAACTCAGCTGGGATCATCACAGCCTTTTAAAAGCATTTTTTTCTACAACCTCTTTGGCCGAAGAGGTTATTTAAAATGCTTTTAAAAGGCTCTGATGATCCCAGCTGAACTGCACGATCATCAGAGGCTTTTTTTTTTTACTTTTAAAAGCATTTTTTCAGCCAAAGAAAAAAATGCTTTTAAAAGTAAAAAAAAAAAACCCTCTGATGAGCATGGGGGCAGGCAGGGAGTTTTGCTACCAGTTCTCCGAACCACCTGCCACTATCGCTACCAGATCAGGCGATGTGGTCCGAACCGGGAGCATTTCACCCCTGAGGAGGATGGGAGGTGGAGGAGGAGGGGAGGAGAAGGAGAAGGGAGAAGAGGGAGAAGAAGGAGGAGGAGGAGGAGGAGGAGGAGAAGAAGAAGAAGAAGATGATGATTACATTTCCACAAATGAACCAAGTCCAGCCTCCTTGAATTCCGTTGACTCTTACCTGGCACCAATTTAGTGCTGACCGTTAGTTGGTCAGATTTTTGTGAGTAGGCACGAGCAATAAATCAACTTCACTGGAACTTAATGCGTAGCTCTAATTCTTCACGCCTGACGCTAAGGCAGGTCGTCCTCGACCTATGACTGTAATTGTGAGTCTGCAATTACAGTTGTTAGTGATGCTGGTTATTAAGTGGGTAATCATGGGAGCAGCCTGATTTGATGACTTTTTTTGGTGGCAGTCATTAAATGAATCACCTTGGTTGTTAAATGAATCCATGCTTGTTAAGGAAATGCATTGTCCACAGTGGGGGCGCTTTGCTGGAAATTGGAAGTGATGCTACCTTTTGGCAAAAAAAAAAAAAAAGAAGTCATAAATTGCAAGTCATGGGACCGTGGGATGCTGCAAAACAGCCGTAAGGGTGGGCTGAGTGCCCAGCACCCAAAAGGCAATTATTTGACCATAGTGGGGCAGGAGCATCCATAAGAACTTTGAATCTGGGTCTTAAGTACCGTTTTTAGAGTCCGTTGTAACTTCAACCAGTTGCTTAGCAACTGGTTGTAAACCTGTAACAGAAGGATGGCAGTTCTATCAGAGTCTCTAAGAGTTTCACCTTACCAGTGGTGGGTTTCAATTTTTTTTTTACTACCGGCTCTGTGGGTGTGGCTTGGTGGGCGTGGCATGGCTTGGTAGGCGTGGCATGGCATGGCGGGTGTGGCTGGGGAAGGATACTGTAAAATCTCCATTCCCTCCCCAATCCAGGGGATACTGCAAGGATACTGCAAAATCCCCATTTTATTTATTTTTTTATTTTATTTCATTTTGTCACAACAGTGTAATGTATTTGAACTTTAGGAGGGAAAATTGGGCGGGAAAATGCACGTTGCTGATTGGTTGATGCCTCAGCCTAAATACTATATAAAGAGAGGGTTTTGCCTGTTGGCTTTTGCTGGGATTCACAATAAACTAAAGAGCTGTTGTCACTTGCATCGTCTCCTGCCTCTTCATTGCCCAAACTCAACATTGGCGACGAGGATGGGATATTGAAGGCAGTGGGACTAGGAAAAGAGCTGAAGGAGCAACTTAGTTTCAAACCCAGCCAGTCATCCTGAGCGGATACATAGCGATGTCTAGCTATACGCCGCCAGCACCATTCGACCCAGCCAAGGAGAAATGGGGGTCGTACATGGCTCGTTTCGAGTGTTTCCTCGAAGCCAACGAACTGCAAGGAGTATCGGATAATCGGAAGCGCGCATACTTCCTGAGCCACTGCGGGCCAGAAGTCTTCGATACCGCCGTACATTGAGGACTACCTATACTGAGACTCCACGAGAAAAAACAGTCTTAAGAAGTCTCTGAAAGGCTTTGAGGAATGCACTTTGAGGTTGTTCATGAGGACTAGTGTATGGATAGAAAATGCAGTCCCTCCTGTCATATCTCTTGAGAGGCAAGGATCTTCAGCAGGCAACCCAACTTCTGTAGCCATTGCAGTTTTATTATTACAGTCAGCTGCCGCAATTAAATGCAATTATAACATAATTAGGATGAAAAGATATGAACAATTATTAAATAAGTTATTATAAAATATCTAAAATATACAGAGTTAATTTCCTAAAGTACTGAAATGATTAAACAAGTTATCAATCACTTAAATAAAAGGCCTGAAATACTTAAATTTTAATTCGGTGGTGACTGATTTTTTTTTAAGCTAGCTAATTGATAACTCTAGTAAGGGAGGCATAAATGAATCTAAATGTGTTAGCAAACCTTGACCGCTACTTAACATTGTAAAGTCATACAATGTTGAAATTAAACGATGAAGGACTTTGCCTCATAAACATGGAAAACTCATAATAAATAGCCACGGCGATCAGGCAGAATTTGGTAATCTTTGAAGCGTCTGCTAGAAAGAAGAGAAGAATAAAATTGGCATCTGTATTACTGCAAATTGGTTGTTACTAGGATACTTGTACTTTGTTCAAGGGTATAGACTACATGGTCTTTCATTGGTTTGCCATTCTTTCTCTCTTCCAGAATTGCTGAAGGTAAGAGATTGAGAATGGCTAACATACAGTCTCTTTTGTGTGTTGAATGCAAAATATCGGCAAGGTATTTCGATGTATGTGTCAATTCTGAAACTGGCCTGACTGAGACCATCTTGGAGGCTTCAGTGTTTGCCAACAATGGTGCTGAGGGATAAGGAGGGGGGAAATAGAGATAGCTGGGGTTTTGTAGCCAAAACAAAATAGTTTCCCCTGAGAACCAAGGCAGCTCTGGCACATGTGCACCAGAACCTGAAAGTTCAGCTTTTCCGAAGCGCAGCCCCGACGAGCACACACGTACGACGTTTCCGCGCAACCTTTTTGGCACTCGGTGCCAAAAAGGATGGATGAAGACTATTGCTTGACATAGTGTAAGCCGCCCTAAGTCTTCGGAGAAGGGCGGGATATAAATGCAAATAATAATAAAAAAAAATGATGGAGCACTCACAGCTTCTGAAGGCAAACCATTCCACTGGCTTGTCTTGTTTTCACTGTTAGGAAATTTTCTCCTTTGTTCTACCGTAGGTTGCTTCTCTCCTTGATTAGCTTTCGTCCATTGTTTCTTGACTTGCTTTCTGGTGCTTTGGAATGTAGGTTGACCCCAGTGGTAAATCCAATTTTTTTTACTACCGGCTCTGTGGGTGTGGCTTGGTGGGCATTGTGTGGCTTGGTGGGCGTGGCAGGGGAAGGATACTGCAAAATTTCCATTCCCACCCCACTCTGGGGGCAGCCAGAGATGGTATTTGCCGGTTCTCTGAACTACTCAAATTTCCACTACCGGTTCTCCAAACTGCTCAAAATTTCCACTACCGGTTCTCCAAACTGCTTAAAATTTCCGCTACCGGTTCTCCAGAACCTGTCAGAACCTGCTGGATTTCACCCCTGGTTGACCCCCTCTTCTTGGTAGCAGCCCCTCAAATGTTGGAACACTGCTATCATGTCCCCCCCATCCTCAAGTCCTTCTTTTCACTAGACTAGACAAACCCAATTCCTGCAACCGTTCTTTATATGTTTTAGCCCCCAGCTCCCTAATCATTCTTGTTGCTCTTCTCTGCACTCTTTCCAGAGTCTCTACATCATTTTTTAGAAATAATGTGGTGACCTGTGAGAATGTTTTCAAATAAATATACCCAGGATTCTGTGCTAAGAGTATGAATCAAAGTTCATTTCCCACCAGTGATTTATTGACTCATCCAAGCACTATGGTGCAAAAGAAGAGTAAGGAAAACATAGTACATTTCAGTTCATTCCAGAAACGGCTGAATGAGAGCATGAAAATGTTATAAGTTACAGATGGGGAAATGCTCAAAGTGCCCTTCTCAGGAGTAAATAGCACTCAATACAGTAGGGTTTCTTTTGGTCAACATCCATGGATTTATGTTGTCATAGTGTCAAAGAGGGACGTGGTGGCTCGGGCTAAGATGCTGAGCTTGTCGATCGAAAGGTCGGCAGTTCAGTGGTTCGAATCCCTAGTGCTGCTGTGTAACGGGGTGAGCTCCCGTTACTTGTCCCAGCTTCTGCCAACCTAGCAGTTCGAAAGCACGTAAAAAATGCAAGTAGAAAAAATAGGGACCACCTTTGGTGGGAAGGTAACAGCGCTCCATGCACCTTTGGCGTTTAGTCATGCCGGGCACATGACCATGGAGACGTCTTTGGACAGCGCTGGCTCTTCGGCTTTGAAACGGAGATGAGCACCGCCCCCTAGAGTCAGGAATGACTAGCACATATGTGCGAGGGGAACCTTTACCTGTTTAGTGTCAAAGACAAGAGTCTTTGACAGTTGGGATCAGAATTTCTGTTGCTAAACAAGGGGATGAGTGAACCGCGTTCAGTTTTATGACCTATTTTGCCACGGTTAAGGAAATCGCAGCTGAGTCACGTGGTCCTTAAGTAAATCCTGTTGATTTTGCTTGTTGGATGCCAGGTGGGAAGATCACAAATGGTGAGCACATGAGCCTATGATACTGCAAACAGTGGTGGTATTCTGCCGGTTTGTACCGGTTCAGGTGAACTGGTAGCAGCAGCATCCCCACCCACCCTGGTGCTCTGCTGTCCTATTTAGGCACATTTTCAAATCCGGGCGCATGCGCGGAAGATGTGCATGTGAACAAAGCGCATGCATGGAAGGCTGGACACATGCACGGATGACGTGCGCGCAGGGCGAACCAGTGGTAAAAATAACTGAAACCCACCTCTGGCTGCAATCGTCCTGAATACATGCTGGTTGAGAGCCCTGGTGGCGCAGTGGTTAGAATGCAGTATTGCAGGCAAACTCTGCCCGCTGAGTTCAATCCTGACTCAGCCTTCCATCCTTCCGAGGTCGGTTAAATGAGAACCCGGTTTGTTGAGGGCAATATGCTGACATTGTAAAACACCCAGAGTGTGCTAGAAAGGACTATGGAGTGCTATTGCCATTGCTGTGGTGGTTGCCAGACATCCAAATTTTCATCATGAGTCTAGGGGATGCTGAAACAGTCTAGGGGATGCTGAAAGGACTTTCTTGATTGCTGTTGTAACTTCTTGACTGCTGTTGTAACTCCGAAACATTGCTAAATGAATGGGTCGTAAGTCGAGGATTGTCTGTAATTTTAATTCGTTGCAAGTTAATCTTCGAGTTTAGCATCACTCGTAAGCCCCTCAACCGCTTTTGTGCTGGTATTCACGGTGAAGGTCATTCGAAGACAAAAAAAAGAGAAAGTTCCAGCGCCTTGATTATAAAATTAAATTGGATGGGAGGTGGGGCAGGCAAGAAATGGAGTATCTAAGATTGGAGGGGAGAGGGGATCTATTTCTGAAAGGCTTTCCCATCCTTCCCCATCTCCCTTAAGCCTATATACTCGCTACAACTTTAGTACCACATACACACACACACACTGCCGCCGAGTGTACACCCACCCACACATGCCTGTTGTGGTTTTTCTGCTCAGATGGAAATTACTGCATGAAACTCAAGAGTCCTGGTGTGTTCGGGGAAATTAATATGCGCTGTCTCCACAAAATGGAAATGAAGGCATAACACTTTATTTCCATGATTAGTTGCGCTGCGTGTGAGCTTGTAGTACGAGTATCTTGGTTAGAATTTGGGCCTTGCGCTCTTCCCTTGCTCCCTCCCAACTGGCTGGTATCTCCCATCTAATTTTTTAATTTATCTGCCCAGTGTCTTCAACGGGTAAAATCCTGCATGACACAACAATACACGACCACACAATAGATTTAAATTTAAAGTGAACCACTCCGCTCTTGATTGTAGAAAATATGACTTCAGTAACAGAGTTGTTAATGCCTGGAATGCACTACCTGACTCTGTGGTCTCATCCCAAAACCCCCAAAACTTTAACCAAAGACTGTCTACCGTTGACCTCACCCCATTTCTAAGAGGTCTGTAAGGGGCGTGCATAAGAGCACCAGCGTGCCTACCATTCCTGTCCTAATGTTCTCTTTGGTTGTATTCAATTTGTGTGGTTATTTCATGCTTATATATATTGTTGTGTTTGACAAAATAAATAAATAAAGGGGCCTCTGGTGGCTCAACAGACTAAGCAGTCTGTTATTAACACAGCTGCTTGCAATTACTGCAAGTTCAAGCCCCACCAGGCCCAAGGTTGACTCAGCCTTCCATCCTTTATAAGGTAGGTAAAATGAGGACCCAGATTGTTGGGGGCAATAAAAGTTGACTTTGTATATAATATACAAATGGATGAAGACTATTGCTTAGCACAATGTAAGCTGCCTTGAGTCTTCGGAGAAGGGCGGGATATAAATTCAAATTAAAAATAAAAGAAAAGAAAAAAAACTGTCATAAAAAAAAGTTAAATTTGAAAATCCCAGGAAGTTGACTTTTGCATTCTGCAACACCTATTGTAATATATCTGTTCCCATTTCTCTTCATGCCTTTCAGAATTTTTTAGAATTTAGAATTTATTTATTTTTATTGGCCAAGTGTGATTGGACACACAAGGAATTTGTCTTGGTGCATATGCTCTCAGTGTACATAAAAGAAAAGATACATTCATCAAGGTACAACATTTACAACACAATTGATGATCAATATATCAATATAAATCATAAGGATTGCCAGCAACAAGTTATAGTCATACAGTCATAAGTGGAAAGAGATTGGCGATGGGAACTATGAAACGATTAATAGTAGTGCAGATTCAGTAAATAGTCTGACAGTGTTGATGGAATTATTTGTTTAGCAGAGTGATGGCCTTCGGGAAAAAACTGTTCTTGTGTCTAGTTGTTCTGGTGTGCAGTGCTCTATAGCGTCGTTTTGAGGGTAGGAGTTGAAACAGTTTATGTCCAGGATGCGAGGGATCTGCAAATATTTTCACGGCCCTCTTCTTGATTCGTGCAGTATACAGGTCCTCAATGGAAGGCATTGTCCTTTTTATTTTTTTATTTTTTATTGACAATGCATCAGGGCATTGTCCTAGCTTAAATCCAAACGTGTACAGGTAGTCCTCGACTTACGACCACAATTGAGCCCAAAATTTCTGTTAAGTGAGTTTTTCCCCATGCTACAACCTTTCTTGCCACAGTTGTTAAGTGAATCACTGCAGTTGGTAAGTTAGTAGGACGGTTGCTAAGTGAATCTGCCTTCCCCATTGACTTTGCTGGTCAGAAGGTCGCAAAAGGGGATCCCATGATCTTGGGACACAGCAACGGTCATAAGTATGAACCAAGCATCTGCATTTTGATCACAGGCCTATGGGGATGCCACAGAAGTCGTAACTGTGAAAAATGGTCATAAGCAGTGGTGGGATTCATCCGGTTCGTACCGGTTCAAGCAAACCCGTTGCTAAATTACCCCCCTTGCCCGCTATCAAAGTGGATCCTGGGCGCTGCACTGCGGTGCAATGGAGAAACAGGCAATGGAGCAGCCGGCGTGAAATGGAGCAAAACTAGCGTAACAGCTATCTTGCTTAACAACAGAAATTTTGGGCTCGGTTCTGGTCATCAGTTGAGGACTACCTGTATAAGAATTTACTTACAGAATGCTGAAGAGAAGTGGATTATGTAGACCTTCTTCTGTCAGATTAAGCCCAGATAATTGGCCACACTAGTGGGTTACCTTTGTTGGCATGAAGTCCTATTAGATCTCTCAATAGCCTCGATTACTATCAACCAGATCACGCTTTTAAAATTCCTGGGAGGGTTTAGCTCAGGGGTGAAATCTAAAAATTTTCCCTACCGGTTCTGTGGGCATGGCTTAATTGGTGGGCGTGGCCTGGTGGGTGTGGCCAATAACAATAAATAAATAAAAATAATAAAGTATAAAAAACAATAAGAGGAACCAAAAACCAGCATTCACACTTTACACACACACAACACAACTGACTCACACACAATGTAAAAGCAGCTGCACTTCACACTTCGCACAGCCACAAAAAGCTCAAAAACCAACTTTCACACTTTACACACACACAACTGACACACACACACACACACACAAAATGCCACATACAGCTTTCTGAGATTTTGTGTGTTTGTGTAGTTAGAGTGAAACACTACAGAAACACCAAATCACAGAAAGCTCCACAAATATTTTATTTTATTTTATTTTATTTTATTTTATTTTATTTTATTTTGGACTTCAAATCCCAGAGTTCCTCAGCTAGCAAAGCCAGCCAGTTGATCACCGAGGAAATAGATTAGCTGAGCAATTGATTCTGTCTGGCTGAAAGTGAAACTGCTTTCGGGCTCGAAAAAGAGCCATGCGTTCATCAGTAAATAGGTAAGTGCCTTAGAATCTCTATTCTTACTTGTAGAAAGCATGTTTTCTACAAGTAAGAGTACAAGTAAGGTTCTGCTGATGAGGAACTCAGGTGAGATCACCAGGAGACTTTAATTTTTTTTTTTTAAAGTTTAAAGTCTCTGCCAATCTCAGCTGAGGGGCGGGATCCTCAAAGGCTTTTTTTTACTTTTAAAGGCATGTTTCGGCTGAAACAAAACCGGCTTTTAAAAGTGAAAAAAAAACCCTTTGCTGATGGTGCGGTTCAGCAGAGGCAGGGGGGGCGGGACCAGGGATTTTTGCTACCGGTCCTCCGAACCAGCAGCCACCATCGCTACCGGATTGTGCGAGCCAGTCCGATCCGGGAGCATTTCACCCCTGGTTTAGCTTGAATAAATAAGTTTAAATGATGGAACCATCTTTGGCATGGCAATGTAGACCTTCAAATTGATTTTCATCTTTTTGTTTCAGTAGCAATAAACCTTGAGCCCCAAAAAGGCATGTCATGTAGTAGAAGCAAACCGGACCAGAAGTTTCCTACCTGTCTTTACCAAACCATGATAGGTTTGTGTCAAGTAACCTCAGCATCTTCCAAGATTCTGTGATCTAAATTCACATTGCATCATTTTTTTTTGTCCTCAAGTCGATGGGGTCATCTTTCGCAAGAATGTTGACATCACAGATGCTGTCAACATTGGCAAGGAAATGATTACAAATCCAAATTAACGTTTTAAGGTTACTTGAATAGGAATAATACCTTTTTTTTTCCCAAAAAAAAAATGTTCTATTGGATTTTTTTTAATGTATTTGCAGATTTCTGTCTGTGGAGAAGTGAACAAGGCTTTGTCACTCTTGACTGCACGCTGGAAGTACTTCTTCCAACATTGTTGTTGTTAGTTGTTAGTTGCAAAATTGTGTCTGACCCATCACGACCCCATGGACAACTTTCCTCCAGGCCTTCCTATCCTCTACCATCCTCTGGAGTCCATTGAAGCTCATGCCTACTGCTTCAGTCACTTCTTCTTTTGCCCTCAGTCTTTCCCAGCATTAGGCTCTTCTCCAGTGAGTCCTTCCTTCTCATTAGGTGGCCAAAGTATTTCAGTTTCATCTTCAGGATCTGGTCTTCTAAGGAGCAGTCAGGGTTGATCTCCTCTAGGACTGACCGGTTGGATCGCCTTGCAGTCCAAGGGACTCACAGGAGTCTTCTCCAGCATCATTGTTCAAAGACCTCAATTCTTTGGAGCTCAGCCTTTCTTATGGTCCAACTTTCACAGCCATACATTGCAACTGAGAAAACCAGAGCCTTGACTATGCGCACTTTTGTTGGCAGGCTGATGTCTCTGCTTTTTAGTATGCTATCTAGATTTTCCATAGCTTTCCTCCCCAGGAGCAAGTGTCTTTTAATTTCTTGGCTGCAGTCCCCATCTGCGGTGACCTTGGAGCCCAGGAAAATAAAATCTGTCGCTATCTCCATTTCTTCCCCATCTATTTGCCAGGAATTGAGAGGGCCGGATGCCATGATCTTAGTTTTCTTAATGTTGAGTTTCAAGCCAACTTTTGCACTCTCTTCCTTCACCTGCATCAAGAGGCTCTTTAGTTCCTCTTCAAATGTTAGAAAGCTCATTTAATTGTCTGTCTCCACTTTTCTCTTCTAGGAAAACAAAAGCTTGGCAAAGTTTGTAGTTTTTTTCAGTAGCATCCACAATGGAGATGAATCAAAAGATTTACCTCAAGCCAAGCCATGAATACACTCTGGCTCATCATTCTGAATGTGGGATTTCCTTTTATCTCAAAAAAAAAAAAAGTGAACTTCCCCTCAAAGTTTACGTGAGCACTTCAAAGCTTGTCATCTGGAAAGCCAGAAAATCTCTGTGTAGCAGGAACTTCATCTTCTGTTTCCATTCTTTAAAAAAAAAAAGCCTTTAGAAAAGAGATGTCTGGTTTGGTTCTGCAACCCAACAAGACAGACACAGACTTCAGAGGATAATTAGAACTGCAGAAAAAACTATGGCTACCGAACCTGCCTTCCATTGAGGACCTGTATACTGCAAGAGTCAATAAGAGGGCTGTGAAAATATTTACAGACCCTTCACATCCTGGACATAAACTGTTTCAACTCCTACCCTCAAAACGACGCTATAGAGCACTTGTTGTGCCTCGCCCACCCTCCTCTCCTCAGCCGGGCCCCTCCCTCCTCCTGCCGGGCCTGCTATCAGATTCAGAGTCTGATAATGAAGAGGAACGGCCTGGCATGCCTCCAGCCCCCAGCCCTGGCACCATGCCCGGACAGAATGTCAGGAATGAACAAACAAACCACACTCCTACAGTGTGTGAGCACGAAGCCAGCCACATGTTAGAATTGCCGGCAGCAGATCTGGAGGAAGGGAATTTACAGTGGACGGATCCCCGCTTCCGGAGAATTGAGAGGTGACGTCAGCAGAAGGAAGGGAGGGGCAGGCCTGGATAAGTGCTGAGTCATGGAGCCACACCTTATGGCCTATATAAAGGATCTGCTTTTTGGCATTCCTTGAGTCAAGCAAAGTCTCATCTGGTTTGCTGAAGTCACACCTTGGATTCCTGCCTGCCTGAGAAATCTGAAAGGAATTTGGCAAAGCTGCAGAGGCTTCGTGGCCATGCTTGATACAGACTTCCCAGACCCGGTCATCGGAGGGGGAGTGGGACACAACAGCACTGTACACCAGAACAACTAGACACAAGAACAGTTTTTTCCCGAATGCCATCACTCTGCTAAACAAATAATTCATAAATAATTCATAAGTGTAAAATTTGTACCTTATGACTATCATTAAATGTTGTACCTTATGATTCTTGATGAAAGTATCTTTTCTTTTATGTACACTGAGAGCATATGCACCAAGACAAATTCCTTGTGTGTCCAATCACATTTGGCCAATAAAAAAAAATCTATTCTATTCTATTCTATTCTATTCTATTCTATTCTATTCTATTCTATTCTATTCTATTCTATTCTATTCTATTCTATTCTATGAGATTGATTTAACACCCTGCCTCTGATGAAGTCAATGAATTTTACTGTGGTAATTAAGGCTTCTTTCTGAATTTCAGAAGTGTCGTTGACACCAGTGGCTGCGAATACAAAAAACATGGGCTAGCAGCAGGGGTGAAATGCTACTGGTTCGGGCCAGTTCACCCGAACCGGTAGTAAAAACTGCTTTAAAAAGTAAAAAAAAAAAAAGTTCCGACGATCACGCGTCACTCAGTTGATCTTTGGAACTTTTTTTTTTTTTACTTTTTAAGCATTTTTTTACAGCAGCTCTCTACATAAAATTATTTACCCCAATGCCCTACCTGTCAATGACTACTTCAGCTTCAACCACAACAATACACGAGCAAATAATAGATACAAACTCAAGGTAAACCGCTTCAAACTCACCCCATTCCTAAGAGGGGGCGTGCATAAGAGCACCCACATGCCTACCGTCCCTGTCCTAACATTCCTTTTTTACTTACTCTTTTCATGTATCCAAATTATGTTTATACTTTTACCTGTTATCTTATATATGATTGACAAAATAAATAAATAAATAAACTTCCTTCTTACTATGGCCCACCTATTTTAAAAATCCAACTATCGAAACACATTCCATAGAATGGAACCATACAAGTAGGGCTTGACTTACAACCATTCGTTTAGTGACTGTTCCATGTACGATGGCACTGAAAAAAAAGTGGCTGATGACAGTTTATCACACTGAGGAATGTTGTAGCGTCCCTGCGGTCATGTGATCAAAATTCGGACGCTTAAGTATCAAATTTAGCAGAAATGGCAAAAATTTCTGCCTACTTGAAAGACTGTACACAAGAAAAATATATTTTGGAATGGAGGAAGTGGATTGATTATATTCAAAATAAGTATCAGATTAAAAAATATCAATTATTTTTTTAATGAAGTTAGGAATTGCTATGTATTAGTTTAAGAAAGAAGGGAATTGATAGTTTGATGGTGTGAAATGGAATATGTTTTATGTTATATTTTAGATTATGTTTGTTAGTTACAATACCCTGTATTCTGTTCTGGGAAGTCTCGGGGGGGGAGGAGGGGGGAAATGGGGGGGGGAAGACTATAAATTGATTGGTTGCCATTGTACAGGAATAATGGTAGAATTAAACAAGTTGGAATGGTGTAAAGTCGGGACTGCTCGGTAACCACTCCCGAAGGGAAAGGGTAAGGAAAGAGGAGTAAAGAAGGAAGAAAGTAGGTAGGCAGGTGGGTAGGTAGGAAAGAAGGGAGGGAGAAGAAAGGATAGGAGGAGAAGAAGAAGGAGAAGATAGAGGGTTAGAAAGGATGGTAGTGAGAAGTGGGAAAGAGGAGGGGAAGTAGGAAAGCGAGGAGAAGGATGGTGGGGAAAGTTGAAGAAGGATGAGAAGGGAAGAAAGGATTAAGGGAGGGAGTGGCGGTCAAGCAGCCCTGATTGAGTATAATTTGAGTATAGGATTGATTGTTGGATAAGGGATTGTATTGTACACTGGTCAAATTGTGGGAATTATTACGGAAAATAAAAAATCCCCCCCCCCCCCCAAAAAAATTCAGACGCTTAGCAACTGGCTCATATTTATGATGGTTTTGCAGTGTCTTAGGCTCCTGTGATTCCCCTTTTGGGACCTTCTGACAAGCAAAGCCAACAAGGAAGGCCATGGTCACTTAACAACCGTGTTACTACCTTAACCACAAAGTTATTCACTTATCAAGTATGGCAAGAAAGGTTGTAAAATGGGGTAAAACTTACTTAACAAAAGTTTCACTTAACAACATAAATTTTGGGCTCAATGGTGATCATACATCGAGGACTAAATGTTGATGGAGATTTTCTCAGTTAGCCAAGTTTTGGTTGTCCCAAAGGTGCTTTTTTCAAGAGGCAACTGGACTTTCTGGTTTTTTCTTCAAAGACGTTTCCCTTCTCATCCAAGAAGCTTCTTCAGCTCTGACTGGATGGTGAGGAATGGAAGGATTTATACTCCTTGCAGACAGCTGGCCATTTGCATCCTTTTAAAGAGTCCTTGAGATTGGATTGTGCAGAGATGGATAGACTGACACTGAAAACAAAAGATAAAGGAGATACAGAGTATTATTTAACGTGGAATAGGTTTTATCAATAGTTAGAGATAAGAGGTAGAAATTAGACGAAGAAAGAGCATTGCATGTTCAAGTTAAATGTGAATGTTGTTTATAAGTATGCTAATATAATCAATAGGATTATAAATAAGCTAATATAATTATAAATATGGTTAAGAATTATTCTGTGGTATTATCACTATTACTATCAGCATATATGTTATTTTTTTTCTCTTTTGTAAAATAGTATGCCCGGACAATACACTGCATTCAAAATACTTATATATAAATTTAAAAAAAAAACTTGACTTACAAAAAAATAAAGAGTCGTTGAGGCTACTTGGAGGTTCATCTGTGTCCACAGGGGCACCTGAGTACCGCAGGTGAAAAAGCACCTTTGGGACAAAGTCAAAACCAGAGGATAGTAGAGGACCGGAAGGCCTGGAGGAACGTTGTTCATGGAGTCACGATGGGTCAGACACGACTTTGCAACTAACAACAATAACAAGGGCTACCTCTACAACTTTTTGTCCTGAAGTCGTTGCACGCCCTGACTTGAAGAACACCTATTGTTCTGTCTCCTTCCCCACTTCAGACCCACGAGCTGGCCTTCAGCCAGTGGATTCACGGCTCTTATCAGTCCTGGCAGAGAAATTGCAGCTGCCTGCCAAAATTCAAACAAATGACTCACGTAGTAAGACTTTCAGCTCTTTTTGAATTGGATCAGCTAAACTTTGCTTCCCATGGAGTGAGAGCCATCCCAAAGTTCCTTATATATCCTGTGGGGTGGGGCTCCTGCCCCACCCTTCCTTTTGATGATGCCGCCTCCCTAATCTTCTGAAGCATGGGTCAAGCCACGCTTGATTATTATTATCAGCTGGGTCTGAAGGCGTAGCCTGGGGAAGGGAGGAATCAGGGGATGACGGTCTCATTACGTCCTCCGACTGGTCTGGTTCTGGCTCCTGAAGCCGAGCCAAAAGAATCGGTGCTCCCGAGGTAAGCCTTACCGGTCCTTCCCCCTCACTCTCGGAGTCACTTTCGGGCATGGGCCAGGTTCGGGGGCTGGAGTCACAACACCTATGCTTTGCTGAGTTGGCGATTGCTGGGATTTCCCTCAAACGCACGACATCTTTTGTAGCACGGGTAACTCCCGGCTAATCTGCCACAACAAGGAAAAACCAAATGGAATAAGACTGATGAGTTGTACAAGGAAAGGCCTTTGCTGGCACTTTGGGGTAATTAGCAACCGTCATCACCCACGACCGGAAATTGGCACATCTGCTTTTTCAGGCTGTTGATCCAACTGTGTTGTTGAATGCACACCCTGGCAAGATGATGCAGCTTGGATGTACTCGGCAAAGATGTCTCTGCATAAATATTTACATAATTTTTTTTCTCCAGGCAGCAGTGCTAGAAACAGCTGTTTTTAACACTTCTCTTCCCATGTGCCACTTTCGCTCCCCTCCCCTGATCTTGGGAAAGGCAAAATGACTGATCCCAATGTTTTGCTTTCTCGGCTGTTTTCTCTCACTTTCTCTCCCTCTCTTTCTCTCTCTCTCTCTCTCTGGCGTGCTTGGGGAGAATTCTCCCCCATCCCCCAGGCTCAGTAAATATTAAATTGATTTTGTATTAAAAAACAGTGCAAAGCTGACTTCTTCACCCTGGAACACTTCAGATCTGTTGGGTTTCGAGTTACAGAATAATAGAGTTGGAAGGGACCTTGGAGGTCTTCTAGCCCAGGGGTCTCCAACCTTGGCCACTTTAAGACTTGTGGACTTCAACTCCCAGAATTCCTCAGCCAGCAAAGCAAAGCAAAGCAAACCCGTGTGCTCTCACAGGGAGGGACTCCTCAGGGTGCCATCAGCCAGGCAGTGCCGGCTGGCGATGCCCAGGGGAAGGGCCTTTTCTGTGGGGGCTCCCACCCTCTGGAACGAACTTCCCCCAGGACTTTGCCAACTTCCTGACCTTCGAACCTTTCGCCGTGAGCTTAAGACACATCTATTTATCTGCGCAGGACTGGATTAGAATTTCAAATTTTAAATTTGGTTTTAACGGGATTTTATTATCTTATTGTAGTTTTAATATTCGGCCTTATTTAATAAGTTTTTTAAATTGGTGTTTTATTTTGTATTTATATGTATTTTTATTAGGCTGTAAACCGCCCTGAGTCCCTTGGGAGATAGGGCGGTATAAAAATGCGATTAAATAAATAAATAAATAAATAAATAAATAAATAATAAATTCTGGGAGTTGAAGTCCACAAGTCTTAAAGTAGCCAAGGTTGGAGAGCCCTGTTCTAGCCCAACCCCTCCTTAAACCATCACAAATGGCTGTCTATAATCTTTTCTTGAAAATCTCCTGTGATGGAGCACTCACAGCTTTGGGAGGCAAGCTACTCCATTGAGTCATTGTTCTCAAGGACAGCAAATTTCTCCTTAATTCTAGGTTAGATTTTTGTTAAGCTTCCATCCATTGCTTCTTGTCCTGCCCTCAAATGCTTTGGAGCAGGGGATCTCCAACCCTGGCCACTTTAAGACTTGTAGACTTTAACTCCCAGAATTCCTCAGCCAGCAAAGCTGGCTGAGGAATTCTGGAAGTTGAAGTCCACAAGTCTTAAAGTGGCCAAGGTTGGAGACCCCTGCTTTGGAGAATAGGTTGACCCCTTCTGTATGTGACAGCCCCTCAAATATTGGAAGACTGCTATCAAGTCACCTCTAGTCCTTCTCTTCTTTAAACAGGACATTTCCAATTCCCACAAATTAATCATCTCTGTTTGATAACCATCTGTCTGAGATGGTATAGAGTTTCCTGCCTGGGCAGGGGGTTGGACTAGAAGGCCTACAAGGTCCCTTCCAACTCTGTTGTTGTTGTTGTTGTTGTTGTTGTTGTTGTTGTTATTATTATTATTATTATATATGCTCTTCTCTCTCCTTTTTCTAGAGTCTCAACATCTTTTTTGCCTCAATGGAAGGCAGGCTGGTAGCCATTGTTTTTTCTGCAGTTCTAATGATCCTCTGAAGTCTGTGTCTGTCTTGTTTGGTTGCAGAACCAAACCAGAGTTATAGAGGTGCAGGTGACAGACTCAATAATTAGGTTCATGTAGTCCTCCTGCAGACATTTCATTACCATACTAGATAATATCTTCAGTGCCTCCCTCAGGGAGTGGAGTTTGCTCTCTTCTTTACATGAATGGGACACTGTTTCTTCTTTAACTGTTCCTCTTTATTTGAGTGTTGACTAATAGGTGTGTGATGAGGGATGCTAATGGCTGATTCATCAGAATACACGGTTAACAGACAGATATTCTGTCTAGAAACCGTTCAAGAAAAGAAAGCCAAAAACAAATGGAACTTTATGAGGGGGACTTCTGGATAGTCCTTGACTTACGACCACAACTCAGCCCAAAATTTCCATTGCTAAGTGAGACGGCTGGTAAGTGAGTTTTGCCCCATTTTATGACCTTTCTTGCCACAGTTGCTAAGTGAATCACTGCAGTTGTCAAGCTGGTAAATGAACCTGGCTTCCCCATTGACTTTGCTTCTTAGAAGGTCGCAAAAGGGGATCGCATGACCCCGGGACACGTCATAAATAGGAGTCAATTGCCAAGAGTTTGACTTTTGATCACATGACCATGAGGATGCAACAGTCATAAGTGTGTGAAAAATGGTCATAAGTCTCTTTTTTTCAGTGCTGCTGTAACTTCGAACGGTCACTAAACGAATGGTTGTAACCTGAGGACTATCTGTAATCAGTTATTTCCAGACTTGGTTTTAATATAATCCTCCAATGTCACTCACCATGTTTTAGGCCTACACACTGGTATCATCTCCTTGTAACATTCCTCTTTTTTCCCATCTCTTTTGCTGGGCTTTTTGCTTTCTTTTTCACCAAAACGAATCAAGATGAAACTCTCAAGTCCATTGAGAAGGAAGCAATAGATTGCCTGCAGCAGGGGTGGTATTCACTTACTTTCGTGTTGGGGTCTGCCAGCAGCCTGCAGAGCTGGTAACAAAGTCTGACAGCGATGCGGCGGAGGAAGAACATGGGCCAGTCTTGGAGGCTGGGGAAGGCCCAGATGAGGGCTCTGCGTCGGAGGCAGAGATGGGGCCAGGGCCTCGGGGAGTGAGGTGCAGACTCCGGAGCCTCCAGAGACTGATAGTAGGGAGGCAGAGGAACAGGAGGAGCCTGTTCCTAATACACGCATGAGAAGAGCTGCCAGAAGGCAAGAGCAGCTCAAGCAAAGTGGACGACTCGGGAGTAGGGCCAAGAGATGATTGGACCCTCTCATAAGGCTTAAAAGACCAGCAACAGTGTTTGGGCTCTTTGTCAGAAAACAACGTTGATAGACTTGCTCCTTGTCTTGCTGCACTTATTTCTTGTTCGCATCTTCTGCTTTTTAACTTTTGCCAAGAAAAGCCTTTGGCAGTTTGCCTAATTAGACCAAGGTTGCTGATAAGATTGAAGAATTGTGTTATGAAGAATTTGCTTTGATTTAGTTTGGACAACACTGAGAATGAGTTAATTCTCAGCTGTCCTAATAAAGTCTGTTTTTGAACTGATTGCATTTACTACTACCTACTTGGGCCTGGATCACAACATTTCCCTACCGGTTCACAAATGTGAGCACACATCCACGCATGCACGTGGCCTTCCACGTAGGTGCTTTGCTGGCAAGCGCGCCTTCCGCACATGTGCCTGCCCTCAAAAACGTGCCTAAATAGGATGGCATAGAACCGGAGCGAGTGGGCGGGGGCAGGCCCACCCGCGATTTCCGTTACCAGTTTGGGTGAATTGGTCAGGACCGGTTGAATACCACCTCGTCTGCAGGATAAAATTTACTATCTTGCTGAGGCCTGTTCTATCTGTAGGCCTGCTGTACATTACAATAATGTCTAATGTATTAAATAATGTATTTAGTAATGTATTAAAATAAGATAATTCACACAGGATATTCAAATGTATGAGTTCGTAACATGTAGAGGAGTTAGGGAATGTGAACCTAGACGTTGCCAGCTAGCAACGATCACATCTATGATTTAATCAATAATATTAAATTGATTGATTAGATCAGGGGTCTCCAACCTTGTCAACTTTAAGACTTGTGGACTTCAACTCCCAGAATCCCTCAACCAGCAAAGCTGGCTGAGGAATTCTGGGAGTTGAAGTCCACAAGTCTTAAAGTTGACAAGGTTGGAGACCCCTGGATTAGATCATATATGTGACAGTCACTTGCTGGCAATGTCTAGGTTCCCATTCCCTAACTCCTCTACATGTCACACACTCATATATTTCAATATCCTGTGTGAATTATCTTTTTCCTGCGATGATTCAGCCTAATGTTGTATGTTTGTCATTTCCTCTTTTGCAGACACCAAGGTACTTTTCTTCCCAGGCAAGTTTTTTTTTTATATATAGTCAGCAAGTTTTTTTTAATTTGGTCTCTGTTTACATTGCTCCTGAAATGTTATTGTTTTAAAATCGATTTCAATAAACTTCAAAAACAAGCTATACTTAAAATTTCTCTGAGAGGGACTCTGAATGGTGTACCCATGAAATTTTAAACAACAACAACAACAACAACATTAAAAACACCCTGCAGATAAAATTTAAGAAGTGGCAAATGATGTCATCAATTAATGAAAAGGCCGAGTGCTAACCATGGTTGAAATGCTCCCGGTTCGGACCAGATTGTCCGATCCGGTAGTGATGGCCGCGGGTGGTTCAGAGAACCGGTAGCAAAAATCCCTGCCCCGCCCATGCCCGGCTGAGCCATGCAATCATCAGAGGTTTTTTGTTTTTACTTTTAAAAGCATTTTTTCTTCTGCGTAAAAAATGCTTTTAAAAGTAAAAAAAAAAGCCTCTGATGATCGCGCGGCTCAGCTGAGATCGTCAGAACCCTTTAGAAGCATTTTTTTACAACCTCTTCGGCCGAAGATGCTGTAAAAAAAAAATGCTTTTAAAGGGATCAGGCAACTCGGCTGGGATCACCAGAACCCTTTAGAAGCATTTTTTCTACAGCCCCTTCAGCCAAAAAGGTTGTAGAAAAAATGCTTTTAAAAGAAAAAAAAAGTTGGCCATGCCCACTCAGTCACATTACCTCCCACCAAGCCACGCCCACAGAACCGGTAGTAACAAATTTTACATTTTACCCCTGGTGCTAACCAACCCCAGGTCTACTTGCCCCTCTGTTCAAGGCTGCAGTGCCACGTCTACAGGAGGGGCATGCTTCACCTCTGTTTGTGTGTGTGAGAGAGAGAGTGTGAATGGGAGAGACAGAGAGAGTGGGAGAATGGCAGAAAAATTTCTCTAATGAACCAACCAACCAACCAACCAACCAACCTTAAAAAAGGGAAAAACCAAGGCCAAAATATTATACGGTATATCTGGAACCTTCACATGCACACACTTAAGAATATGAAGCCTTATATAGCAGCTTCAACTAGACACAAGAACAGTTTTTTTCCGAAGGCCATCACTCTGCTAAACAAATAATTCCCTCAACACTGTCAAACTATTTACTGAATCTGCACTACTATTAATCTTCTCATAGTTCCCATCACCAATCTCTTTCCACTTATGACTGTATGACTGTAACTTGTTGCTGGCAATCCTTATGATTTATATTGATATATTGACCATCAATTGTGTTGTAAATGTTGTACCTTGATGAACGTATCTTTTCTTTTATGTACACTGAGAGCATATGCACCAAGACAAATTCCTTGTGTGTCCAATCACAATTGGCCAATAAAATTCTATTCTATTCTTCTATTCTATTCTATTCAATCAAAAAATAAATACAGGTAACCCTCGACAATAATTGAGCCCTAAAATTCTGTCGCTAAGTGACACGGTTGTTAAGTGAATTCACTTAACAAATTTCTCACTTAGCAACATACATTTTGGGCTCAATTGTGCTAGTAAGTTACCTGTATTACAAACAGTTCTGTCCCCTATTAGTAAACGTTTTATAATTTCATCTTTTCTTTCAGTTGCAAGTTGTGTTGTTAAGATTGCACCCAGTCATGTAAGGAATGTGGAATGTGGAACTGCGCTGCCAATTTTTCCAAGTGTCGCTTTTTGCTTTGCTCTTAACACAGGCTGGCACGTATATACAATGAGCAACTGCCTTTCATGGTAATCTGAAGTTACCACCTTGTGCAAATATAGCTGCTTTCAACCCAGAGACAGACTAACAGCCTGAACCAATGGAAAACTCTACCAATAGTCACACAGTCCTTTCCCAGATGATCTTGGGCTATTATTATTATTTTTATTTATTTGTCAAACACGTATAAGATAACAGATATAAGTATAAACATGATTATGAATCAGTGGTGGGTTTCATTTTTTTTTTTACTACCGGTTCTGTGGGTGTGGCTTGGTGGGTGTGGCTTGGTGGGCATAGCAGGGGAAGGATACTGTAAAATCTCCATTCCCTTCCCACTCCAGGGGAAGGTTACTGCAAAATCACCATTTCCTCCTGATCAGCTGGGACTAGGGAGGCAGAGAATAGATGGGGGCAGGGCCAGTCAGAGGTAGTATTTACCGGTTCGCCGAACTACTCAAAATTTCCGATACTGGTTCTCCAGAACTGGTCTTAACCTGCTAAAACCCACCTCTGTTATGAATACAAGATAAGGATATGAATAAATGGGGATAATAGGATAGGGACGGTAGGCATGCTGGTGCGTTTATGCACGCCCCTTACAAACGTCTTGATTTACATTTGGATGTTTGACAACTGACTCACATTTATGACGGTTGCAATGTCCTGGGGTCATGTGATGGCCTTTTGCGACCTTCTGACAAGCAAAATCAATGGAGAAACCAGATTCACTTAAACAGCCATGTTACTAATTTAACAACTGCAGTGCTTCACTGAACAAACGTGGCAAGAAAAGTCGTAAAACAGGGCAAAAGTCACTTAACAATCTTCTCACTTAACAACATACATTTTGGGCTTAATTGTGGTTGTATCAGGGGTGAAATCCAGCAGGTTCTGACAGGTTCTAGAGAACTGGTAGCGGAAATTTTGAATAGTTTGGAGAATCGGTAGTGGAAATTTTGAGTAGTTCGGAGAACCAGCAAATTCCACCTCTGGCTGGTCCCAGAGTTGGGTGGGAATGGAGATTTTGCAATATCCTTCTCCCTGGAGTGGGTGGGAATGGAGATTTTGCAGTATCCTTCCCCTGCCACACCCACCAAGCCATGCCCAAGTCACACCACACCCACCAAGCCACGCCCACAGAACCGGTAGTAAAAAAAATTGATTTTCACCACTGGGTTGTATATTGAGGACTATTTGTAATTTCAAGTTCTCTTTCTTTTTAATCAAGACCGATTTCAAAATACTGGTTTTCTGTTACGGACTATGATGCCATAATAGTGCTGGGTTAGTAATGTACGAATGCTGCAATACATGCGATGAGAAAATTTCTGCAAATGAGAAATAAAATCTGGGATATAGCTAAAGGGAAGGAAGAGCATTTTCAATGATCGCTTCAATTACAGAGCCAGTGTCAGAACTATGGGCCCAGAGACGCATTTTGTAATTCTGTTGATCATAGGAAATTAGTCAGTGAGACTCGTTATAATGGAATTGGGGGGGTGGTGGAATTTAGCTGAGAAAATGACTTTGGACGAAGAGGTGAAATTCTACTGCACAGATTTTAGATCTAGAACCACTTCCGCGTGCTTTGTTCATTGTCACAAAACCTTTGTATTGCCTGCAGTTTGTTTACATCAGCGGTTCTCAACCTGTGGGTCGCGACCCCGTTGGGGGTCAAATGACGATTTGCCAGGGGTCGCCTAAGACCATCAGAAATATGGGAAGTATACTTGCGAGTCGAAGAATCACGCTCCAATGGTTGACTCCACAAGCCAGCTGCAGGCTCTTCAAATCGCTAGCTGAATTCGGCTTCAGGCGCGATGAATTAAAAAAGAGAGAAATCTTTGCTCTGATGTCTCCCTCTCAAGCCAGCTGCAATCACTCCCAATCACTAGCCTAATCTGGCTTCAGGCGTGATAATAGGGGAGGAGTCTCCGCTTTAATGCCTCCGTCCTCAAGGCAATCGCAAGCAGTTCAGATCGCTAGCCAATACGGCTTCAGGCGCAATAAATTCAAAACGAAAATAATTTTACGGTTGGGGTCGCCACATTATGGGGAATTGTATTAAAGGGGTCCCAGCACTATAAAGGTTGAGGACCACTGGTTTACATCATGACAATACATTCATGAACTCAGGCGCTGTTGGTTCACTGTATCACAAGTCAAAAACCACAACAGAATAGTCTAGGCCGGGGAAGTCAACCTTTTTATACCTACCGCCCACTTTTGTATCTCTGTTAGTAGTAAAATTTTCTAACCACCCACCGGTTCCACAGTAATGCGCCGTGTATCGTCGTCTGCGCATGCCTCTCGCGCATCGTGGATTGGGTTTGGGGGGGGCGCTGGCTACCAGCTCTGCTTGTCTGTTACAGCTGGGTGGTGTGGGGGGGAGATATGTGAGCTATTCTGGGACGAGGCTCTTTTGTTTGCGGTCGCACTATAGCGCCATTTAATTTCACTTACGTAACGTGACCTAAACTTATGGGCAGGCAATACAAATAGTATATTTTCGGAAATTTAAATTGTCACGGGGAATTTTATGAAAACCTAAGGAAAAAAAGGAAAGTGCTTCAGTATCGGACAAAACCCCTACCGCCCACCATGAAAGCTGGAATTCCCACTAGTGGGCGGTAGGGACCAGGTTGACTACCACTGGTCTAGGCTGACTGAGATTGTCAGAACGTTCTTTGATTGTTTTCTCTGCTTGGCCATCCCAGGTGGGGCTGGGTGGGGGGATCTTCCTGCAGCCGTTTGCCAGCAAAAACGGAGGCCAGGATGGCCGCGCACGGGCCGGTCCTTTGCTATTTCCAGAGTGGCCCCGCAGGACAGATCTAAGCATCCTGTGGGCCACATCTGGCCCACGGGCCTTGAGTTTGACACCCTTGAGGTAGAAGGATAAGACATGGATATAGAAGGATAGAAGGATATAAACAGATAAGACATGTATGTATGTATGTATCAGAGGTGGATTTCACATATTTTTACCACTGGTTTGCTGTGCATGCGCGCACCTTCCGCACATGCGCTTGGCCTCCCTTGCGTGCCCTTTGCTTGTGCATGCACCTTCCATACATGTGCCCGGCCTTGAAAATGTGGCTAAATAGGACGGCATGATCGCCATCTACTAGTTCGTCTGAACTGGCTTAATACCACCACTGGCATGTATGTATGTACATACATACATACATACATTATACGTACGTATGTATGTATGATAGACAGATAGATACTAGATAGAGGTGGATCAGGGGTGAAATGCTCCCGGTTCGGACTGCATCGCCTGATCTGGTAGCGATGGCGGCGGGTGGTTCGGAGAATCGGTAGCAAAAATCCCTGCCCCCCCCCCCCCGCCATGCCCAGCTGAGCCATATGATTGTCAGAGCCTTTTTTTTTTTTTTTTACTTTTAAAAGCATTTTTCCTTTGGCAGAAAAAATGCTTTTAAAATTTAAAAAAAAGTCTCTGATGATAACGCAGCTCAGCTGGGATGGTCAGAGCCTTTTAAAAGCATTTTTTACAACCTCTTCGGCGGAAGAGGTTGTAGAAAAAATGCTTTTAAAAGTTAAAAAAAAAAGTTGGCCATGCCCACCCAGTCCCATTAACCCCCCCAAGCCACGCCCCACAGAACCGGTAGTAACAAATTTTACATGTCACCACTGAGATGGATGGATAGATGATAAAGATAGCTAGAGATACAGATAGATAACAGAGATAGAAGGATGGATTGATAGATGGTTAGTTATATAGAGACAGATGAACAGATGGAAAGATAATAGACAATAAAGATAATGATAGAGCTATTTAATGGGGCTCAAGATGACGGGAGATCAGATGGCAGATGGTTGGTGAGTTTCGCGTTGATCTGGCTTGGTTGATCACAGGTGACCAGAAGCCTAACAGGGCTCTTGAAGAGATGGTACCCGAGGAGATCCTCACTCTCTCAGGCCAATCCTATCTATCTTCTGATTCACCAAGAAACTTCAGGAGACGAAGCCTTGGAAAAGATGCCTGAAGCATCAGCGACGAAGGAAAAATACGAATTTGACGGGATAGATGCTCATGATTAGGCTTACACCAGGAGTATCCAATTTTGGCAACTTTAGGACTTATGGGCTTCACCTCCCAGAATTCCCCAGCCAGCCTTGCTGGGTGGGGTATTCTGGGAATTGAAGTCCACAGATCTTAAAAATGTCAAGGTTTGGACACCTTAGCTTACAGGGAGGTGAAATATCTCTTTTCGCTTACTGTATCTACAGACTGTGATCCAGTACTTGTTTAGGATAGCAAATACCCTTTTCAGGAACAGATTCCCTATTGCCACCGTGATTTTATGCAGTGTTCAGCTGATATACTGTCGGTGTTTTCATACTGTATTTGTTCTTCCACTGGACTTGGGACTCTGCAGTCCCTCCCTTGTCAGCCAACAGAAGAAGGCAAGGACAACCCCTTTTGAATATATTGCCAAGAAAACTAGCTAAGTAAGACTCAGGTATCACACGGAACCAAAGGCAGGAAACCCCCGACGACACACGCCCTCTGGAAAGGGGTATGCCAGCTAGGTATCCTCAGCCCTGAATTATAGAGAAACCCTGAGATACAACCATTCGTTTAGTGAACATTTGAAGATATAACGACACTGTAAAAAGTGACTTACGGACATTTTTCACACCTACGACTGTTGCAGCACCCCCATGGCCATCTGATCAAAATTCGGACGCTTGGCAAAATTCGGACCGGCTCCTATTTATGACGGCTGCAGTGTCCCGAGATCATGTGATCATCTTTTGTGATTTTCTGACATGCAAAGTCAATGGGGAAGCCAGATTCACTTAGCAACCATGTTATTAACTTAATCAGTCAGAATAGAGCAGGAAGGGACCTTGGAGATCTTCTAGTCCAACCCCCTGCTCAAGCAGGAGACCCTATACCGTTTCAGACAGCTTCTTCTTAAAAATCTCCAGTGTTGAAGCACTCACTTCTGAAGGCAAGCTGGTCCACTGTTTAATGGTTCTCACCCATAGGAAGTTTCTCCTTAATTCCAGGTTGCTTCTCTCCCCGATTAACAATTATAACAATAACAGAGTTGGAAGGGACCTTGGAGGCCTTCTAGTCCAACCCCCTGCCCAGGCAGTAAACCCTACACCATCTCAGACAGATGGTTATCCAACATTTTCTTAAAAATTTCCAGTGTTGGAGCATTTACAACTTCTGGGGGCAAGTCGTTCCACTTATTAATTGTTCTAACTGTCAGGAAATTTCTCCTTAGTTCTAAGTTGCTTCTTTCCTTGATCAGTTTTCACCCATTGCTTCTTTTTCTACCCTCAGGTGCTTTGGAGAACAGCCCAACTCCCTTTTCTTTGTGGCAACCTCTGAGATATTGGAACACTGCTCTCATGTCTCCCCTAGTCCTTCTTTTTATTAAACTATACATAGATTAGTTTCCATCCATTGTTTCTTGTCCTGCCTCTTAGTGGTTTGGAAAATAAGTTGACCCTCTTTTCTTTGTGGCAGCCCCTCAAATACTGGAAGACTGCTATCATGTCATCCCAGTCCTTCTTTTCTCTAGACTAGTCATATCCTGCAACCGTTCTTCATAAGTTTTAGCCTCCAGGCATTTAACCCGTGGAAGACGAGTTGCAGGAACAGGGCACGGCTAGTCTAGTGAAGAGAAGGACGGGGAGACATGATAGCAGTGTTCCAATATTTGAAGGGCTGCCACAGAGAGGAGGGGGACAACCTATTTTCCAAGGTACCCGAAGGCCAGACAAGGAATAATGGATGGAAACTGACCAAGGAGAGATTCAACCTGGAAATAAGGAGAATTTTCTGACAGTGAGAACGATCAACCAATGGAACAGAAGTTGCCTTCAGAAGTTGTGGGAGCTTCATCACTGGAAGCTTTCAAGAAGAGACTAGACTGCCATCTGTCAGAAATGGTGTAGAGTCTCCTGCTTGGGCTGCGGGAGGGGTTTGGACTAGATGACCTCCAAGGTCCCTTTCCCACTCTGTTAATCTGTCTCACTTAGCAACAAATTGCGGTTGGAAGTCCATCGCCTGCCTCCCTGCTTGCACTGGCCCTTCCCAAGGGAGGAAGGAACCCCAAGGAAAAAGTTGGGAAACCCGCATTTCAAGGTGGGTTGTCAAAAAGGGCGAAGCGAATTCAGTTCAGTGCAGGCTTCCAAAAAGCGCATAAGTGCCAAAAGGCAGAGAGAGAGAGAGAAAGAGAGGGAGATGAGAGAGGGAGATATTAGAGAGTGAGATGAAACAGGGAAAGAGAGAGGGAGATGAGGGAGGGAGAGAGAGAGAGAGGGAGATGAGAGAGAAAGAGAGGGAGATATTAGAGAGTGAGATGAAAGAGGGGGAGAGAGAGGGAGAGAAGGAGAGGGAGAGAGAGAGGGAGAGAGATAATGAGAGGGAGAGAGAGAGAGATGAGAGGGAGAGAGAGAGAGAGGGAGAGAGAAAGAGGGAGTGTGAGAGAGAAATATTAGAGAGTGAGATGAAAGGGAGAGAGAGAGGGAGATGAGGGAGGGAGAGAAAGGGAAATGAGAGAGAGAGAGAGGGAAATGAGAGAGAGAAAGAGGGAGATGAGAGAAGAGAGAGGGAGATGAGAAAGGAAGAGAGATACAGAGAGAGAGAGAGAGATGAGAGGGAGAGAGAGAGAGAGAAAGGGAGAGATATTAGAGAGTGAGATGAAAGAGGGAGAGAGAGAGGAAAAGAAAAAAAAAGGCAAGGGGAAGAGGAGCCCAGGGCCCAGCCTCCGAAGGCGTGGACAAAGCGAACGCAGAAGTTGCTCCGCTTTTTTGTCTTTTGCAAGCAGTCCAACTAACCGCCGAGAAATCTCGACCGAAGAGCGGCAAACAAAACGCGGGAAGAGAGGAGCACCCCGATCGTCGGAAGGCGTCTCCCCTCACCCCCTTCTCGGGCCCAACGGGTGGTCTCCCCTCCGCCTACCGCTCGCCCCAGGCTCCCTCCTTCCTGCGGGCTTTGCAAGCCAAAGGACGGCCGGGGCCGCTGGAGATCATCATCATCGGCAGCAGCAACAGCATAGGCGGCGGCGGCGGCGGTTCCATGGATCGGCTGGGCCGGATGGCGCTGCTCTGCGCTCTGCTGTTTCTTTTCCCGCCGCCGAGTCCGGCTCAAGAGGAGCCGTCGTGCGGGGCCGCTTTCGACCTCTACTTCGTGCTGGACAAGTGAGTGAAAGCGGGGAAGACCCGCGGTTCTCCCTTCCCCGCCTCTCCCCCTTCTCTCGACCGCCTTGCAACAGTGTATCCCGCGGCGATCTTGCCATAAGCTCGGCTATCCGGTGGGAGAGAAAACAATACACACACACATACACACCCGTGCAAGATTTCCCCGGGCCTGAGTGGGTGGGTGGGTGGGTGGGTGGGTGCAGCTGCTCCTCCCAGGGGAGACCCTGCATCCACCCCCCCTCTCCTCTTTTTAATGCTCTCCCCGTGCTTCGTCTCAACTCGAAGAGAGGGGTGTGAAGCGTGTTGCAGTTGTGTTAAAGCAGGGGGTCTTCCAACCTTGGCAACTTTAAGCCTGGAGGACTTCAACTCTCAGAATTCCCCAGCCAGCAATCCAGGCTTAAAAGTTGCCAAAGTTGGAAGACCCTTGTGTTAAAAGTTGCAAAGGATAAAAGGAAAGTTTGCAGAGTTTGAGGGGGTTGTGCTTTGTGTGTTGAAGGAGGGATGGGGGGGAGGCGAAACAAAGTTTTGCTGCCCTGAAGTACAGATCGTCCTCGACTTACGACCGCCGTGTGTGTGTGTGTGTGTGTGTGTGTGTGTGTGTGTGTGTGTGTGTGTGTGTGAAGCCCCAAAAAGTTTTGTCGTTCAGCGAGAGACGTGGGTGAAGTGAATTTTTGGGGTTTTTTTTTTAACCATCTTTCTTGCCGCACTGGTTTAAAAAAGAGGAATCGCTGCCGTTGTTAAATTAGCAATCCGGTTGTTAAGTTTTGTTGCCCTGAAGTGCAGTTACTGTGTTTCCCCGAAAACAAGACCTTGTCTTATATTTTTTTTTTGAACCCTGAAATAAGCGCTTGGCCTTATTGCCATGCTCTCAAAAGCCCGATTGGGCTTATTATCAGAGGATGTCTTATTTTGGGGGAATGTATTTTAGATGTGCTTGCTCTTTTGTATGCCACCAATAAGAACTTGAGTGATTGGCAGAGGGTGTTTGGTAGCATGAACAGATAGTCCTTGACTTGCAACCATTCGTTTAGTGTTGGTTAAAGTTACAGTGGTGAAAAAAGAATGACTTATGACTGGTCTCGCACTTATGATGGTTGTAGCATCCTTGTGGACCCCTGATCAAAATTCAAATGCTCAGCAGCCGACAGGTATTTACGATAGTTGCAGCAGAAACTTCCCAGCCAGTTTCTGACAAGGAAAGACAACAAGGGAAGCCAAATTTGCTAACAACTGGATGATTCACTTAACAACTGCAGTGACTTGCTCAACAACGATGGCAAAAAGGTTTTAAAATTGCAGGTAACTCATTTAACAACTGCCTTGCTTAGCAGTGGAAATTTTGGGCCCAGTTGTGGTTGGACATCAAGGATTACCTGTAGGATGCAATGTTCTGTAGTTATACAAAAGTTAGTGTTTCAAAGGCCAAGTTATTTTTTATTTTTTATTTATTTATTTGTCACAACAGTATATATAAGCATAAGCAAGAAATAACTATACGATATATAAGCATATATATAAGCATAAGCATGAAATAACTATACAAATTGGATACAATCAAAGGGAACATTAGGACAGGAACGGTAGGCACGCTGGTGCTCTTATGCACGCCCCTTACAGACCTCTTAGGAATGGGGTGAGGTCAATAGTAGATAGTCTTTGGTTAAAGCTTTAGGGATTTTGGGAAGAGACCACAGAGTCAGGTAGTGCATTCCAGGCATTAACAACTCTGTTACTGAAGTTGAGTTGGGATACTTGTTGAGTATCCCAACTCAACATTCCTTGTTGAGTTGGGATACTCAACAAGGAATGTGGGCTGAATAAGTGGAATTATTCATATGGTGTGAAGCTAAAGTAGATGTGATAGATTGTGTATTAAAGAGGACAATATAAATGGAGATTTTTTTGTGACAGGCAAATATTGGTAAAATAGAATAGAATAGAATTCTTTATTGGCCAAGTGTGATTGGACACACAAGGAATTTGTCTTTGGTGTATATGCTGTCAGCGTACATAAGGAGAATAAAATATATTGATCAAGAATAAAAAGATACAACACTTAGTGATAGTCAAGGTTACTAATAAGCTATCGAATTGTACTAGGAAACAAATAAAAAGAATATAATTGAAAGATACAAGCAACATAGTTATAGTAATAAGTGGGAAGAGATAGATACTAGTAAGGAAGAGAAGAATAATAGTAATACAGTCTTAGTAAATTATTTGAGTGTTGTGGGAATTAGTTGTTTAGCAGACTGATGGCATTTGGGGAAAAAAACTGTCTTTGTGTCTAGTTGTTCTGGTGTGCAGTGCTCTGTAGCGTCGTTTTGAGGGTAGAAGCTGAAACAATTTATGTCCAGGATGCAAGGGGTCTATAGATATTTTCACAGCCCTCTTTTTGACTCGTGCAGTATACAGGTCCTCAGTGGAAGGCAGGTTGGTAGCCATGGTTTTTTCTGTATTTCTAATTATGCTCTGAAGTCTGTCTCTGTCTTGTTTGGTCGCAGAGCCAAACCAGACAGTTATGGAGGTGTAGATGACAGACTCACTAATTCCTCTGTAGAACTGAATCAGCAGCTCTTTGGGCAGTTTGAGCTTTCTGAGTTGGCGCAGAAAGAACATTCTTTGTTGAGCATTTTTGATGATGTTTTTGATGTTGCGTGTCCATTTTGAGATACGTATGATAGAACCTACAAACTTGAAGGAGTCTACTGTTGATACTGTGTTGTCTAGTATTGTAAGAGGTTGTAGTATAGGAAATTTTCTAAAATCCACTACAGATTATTACATATTACAAAGGTAATATGTCACATGTGGATTGTTGTAAGGAAACAACGGCCGTTGAAAGAAATAAAAAAACACATATGAAACCAGACTTCATAAAAGGCAAATATGATTCTTTTCAGTGGGTTGCCTTTCAAAGAAAAAAGTGAGCTAAGCAGTTTCATTATCTCTAAAATAAACGTTGCCAGAACAACAGCAATAATAGTAATAATAGTAAAAAAAAAATAGCACAGGAAGCTTTTCAAAAATCCTGTCTCCAATGCCAGAATGGGTCTCTATTAACCCAACAGTGAGTATCTTACTTATTATCTCTGTGACGTACAGGGTAATCCTTGAATTACGACCGCAATTGAGCCCAAAATTTCTGTGGCTAAGCAGGACGGTTGTTCAGTGGGTTTGGCCCCATTTTATAACCTTTCTTGCCACAGCTGTTAAGTGAATCACTGCAGTTGTTAAGTTAGTAACACGGTTGTGAAGCAAATCTGGCTTCCCCGTTGACTTTGAATTGTCAAGAAGGTCGTAAAAGGGGACCACATGACCCCAGAGAACATTGCAACTATCCTAAATGTGAGCCAGTTGCCAAGCGTCCGAATTTTGATCCCATGACCATGGGCGACCTGCAACTTTTCACACCTATATAAGTGTGAAAAACGGTAATAAGTCACTTTTTTCAGTGCCATTGTAACTTCGTACAGGTCACTAAATCGCTAAATGAATGATTGTAAGTCGAGGGCTATCTGTATCTGAAGGACTATCTTGATAAAAGGCATCTTGCCAGCCTCAGGTGGATGTTCTCATACCCAGCTCCATCTCGCGAAAGGCTGTCGTGCTTTCCAGCTTCCTCATCCTCTTTGAGGCCTAGCGGGTAAAGGTAGCTCTGATTCTAAATCAGGGGTGTCAAACTGGATTTCTTCGAGGTCCGAATCAGCATTGTAGTTCTCCGTGAGCTGCCTGGGGGGGCGGGCAGTGGGGGGAGAGAGATGGGACGGATGCCTCCTGCAGCTCTGCTGCCGGCCAAAACGGGGCACAGGAGGCTGCACGTGATCCGTCCTCCCATGTCCCGTTTTCGGCCTGGGTGGCCTTGGCCAGCAAAGTGCCGCAGGAGACCATCCAGGCTGAAAACGGAGTGCAGGGGGTGGGGGCACGCATGGCCCTCAGGGTCCCATTTTGGCTGCCAGAGGCATGGCATGGTGGGCTGGTCCTTTGCTATTTCCAGGCCAGCCGCGCAGGCCAGATTTAAGCACCCCGCGGGCCTTGCGTTTGATACCCCTGTTCTAAAACAAAGTTTATTTCTTATTCTAAAAAAAAAACCAGCAAGCACACAAGGTACATAGAAGCCACGATCCTTTCTGGCAACATCACTGCTTTTTCCCACTGTGAGATAACAATAGTTTTCGACCGTTTTCATCTTTTGATCCCTTGTGAGTTTGAAAGTGGATGGAGGTATTTTTTAGTTGACACTTGCATTGCCAAAGGGGGGAATCTTGAAAATCAGCCCAAGAAGTTATCTTATCACTGGTTAGAAGGAAAGATATGCTAGAAAAGAGCTGGAAAAGGTTAAGGTCAAGAGAAGTAATCTGAATTAAACTAATTTAGGAGAATGGGATGAATAATGTTACTAGATAAAATGCCATTGTTTAATTAAAAAATAATGGAGTAAGAGACCTGGACAATGTAAGACAGATGAATGAAAGAAACGTTTATTTTGAAATTGCACAAGAAGATATGTTACCCCACCAACACATTGTAATTGGGTTGATGAGATTTTTATGTTTGTTTGTTGTTAAAATATATATATATATATATATGTAGGTCTTTGTTTATTTGGGTTTCCTCTCGCGTAAAATTGGAAGTGTCTTGGCGACGTTTCGACGAAGTCTCATTCGTCGTCTTCAGGCTTCAGCTTCGTGTTTCTGGGAGCAAGAAACACGAAGCTGAAGCCTGAAGATGACGAATGAGACTTCGTCGAAACGTCGCCAAGACACTTCCAATTTTACGCGGGAGAAAACCCAAATAACCAAAGACCTACATACAAACACCCGCGAAAACCTCAGAAAACAAATATATATATATACATACATACATACATACATACATACATACATACATACATACATACGTACATACATAAAGAAAATCAGCCCAAGTAACAACGAAACAAGTGGGAGAAAGATACTACTTGAACAGCCATTGCTTGTACATACATATACGGTAGTGTGAGAAGGTGACTTGTAGCATAAATAGGAATTTGTTTTGTTTTGTGGATTCGGATAAAATGGATGAGGAATTTTCTAGCCTAAATCCCACCGTTTATGATTTAGATCCATGCCCTTTCCAGTTCTTTGGATAGTCCACGGGAAGATTGGAAAGGGTAGTGGATATTTATTTATTTATATATTTGCATCCTGTCTTTATTGTTTTTTTCAAATAAAACATATCTAGCATGTCTTCCTCCTCCTGTTTCCCCCATAAACAACAACCCTGTGAGGTAAAAAGGGCTGAGAGAGAGAGTGAGTGAGTGGCTCAATGTCACCCAGTTGACCTTCGTGTCTAGAACTCACAGATTCCCACTTTCTTAACCACAACACCACACTGTCTCTCTTCAATTTCTCTTAATGCCTCTTTGGCGGACAAGGACATATATTGGTTCCTTTGTAGGAGAAGCCATTGGGTTCTGTGCTTTGAATTCAGCTATTTGGGATATGCGTCTACCTGCTTTTCACCTCCTCTTTTTTAGGAAAGTTTGTTGAGATGTTAGTGGGAATTCAGTTACAGAAAGTCGTAGAAGAAGAGATTAGCTGAGTCCTTTTAAATAGACGTTTAAAATCGGGTCTAGGACAGAAGACATTTCTTGTTGTTACAGAAACGGCTCGTTTCTATTATTATGAAAAAGTAAAAAGTCGAGGGTAGAGCTTAATGCCTTATTTTACTGCACCAAAGGAGTCGGAAGTCAATGCCTTTTTGTTTCTTTTCCCCTCCCTTTCCTTCACTATTCACTTCCCTTTTTCCTTTCCTAATTTCCCTAATATTTGCTTTTGTATTCTCTTTGTATGATATGTATAATAAAAACTGTATGACTTTAAAAAAAAACTCATAAAATCGGGTCTAGGACAATTCACCATGGCCAACTCAAAATGGCGAATTCACCACAATCAACTCGCCTCAGGCAATTTGCCGTGGCCAACTTGCCACGGGACAATGCGCCATGGCCAACTTGCCGCGCAACAAAAGTTACATAATATTGAAGAAGTGGTGAAAATAGAACCATGGAAGAAAGGATGGAAAAAGTGGAAGAAAATGAAATGTGAACGACAAACATTAAAATATTTTTTTAAATTTTTTTTTTAATTCATTAAATAAAATTGTTGAATTGTCCTGCGACGAGTTTTGTCCCTTGGTGAGTTGTCCCTTTCTATTTAAAGTCAGCATTTGGGCTGAGCATGGAATGGAAATAGCATTGCTGGTTTTTGTGGGCGACCTATGTGGGAAACTGGCGGAAGGAATGCAGCCCTCTTGGTTTTACTTCATTTCTCCATCGTGTTCAATACCGTTAAGTTTAGTATCTTTCCAAGAATTAGAGGCGCTATTTTCAATAGGCCCATTCTTTCTAAAGCAAGTGGTGTCAATCATTTTACGGGGGGAGAGAAATCAGACCGGGGAGGTCTCCCTTGGGGTTGTTTTCAACCTTAGTTCACACTTCCTCTTTAACATCCACATGCAACCACTGGGAGTGATTTGGTTCAGGGTAAGGCCTCACCAATTCCTTAATGGCATTCTAAAATGATAGGATTATTTATTTATTTATTTATTTTGTCACACAGTACATATAAGCACAAGCATGAAATAATTATACAATATATGAGCATATATATGAGTATGAGTTGTAATAACTATATTAATTGGATATAATGAAGGAAAACAATAGGACAGGAATGGTAGGCACGCTTGTGCTCTTATGCACGCTTCTTACAGACCTCTTAGGAATGGGGTGAGGTCAATAGTAGACAGTTTTTGGTTGAAGCTTCGGGGATTTTGGGAAGAGACCACAGAATCAGGTAGTGTATTCCAAGCATTAACAACTCTGTTACTGAAGTCATATTTTCTGCAATCAAGATTGGAGCGGTTCACATTAAGCTTAAATCTATTGTGTGCTCGTGTATTGTTGCGATTGAAGCTGAAGTAGTCTTCGACAGGAAGGACATTGTAATAGATGAATCTATGAGTTAAACTCAGGTCATGTTGAAGGCGGCGTAGTTCTAAATTTTCTAAACCCAGGATTTCAAGTCTGATGGCATAAGGTATTTTGTTGTATTCGGAGGAGTGGACTACTCTTCTTGTAAAATATTTCTGGACATGTTCAATTGTATTGATGTCAGAAATGTGGTATGGGTTCCAAACAAATTATAGAGTTGGATGGGATGGATGAAGATTATATAGTCCAGCCCCCTGCCATATATTCAGGAAAACTAATCAAACCATCCTTAGACAGCCTTTTCTTAAAAAAAAAACAACTTTAGAGGTGGAGAACCCAACCTCCATTGGCAGACTGATCCACTGTTGTACCTTAGAATTCTTGATGGTCTTTTCTTTTATGTACACTGAGAGCGTATGCACCAAGACAAATTCCTTGTGTGTCCAATCACACTTGGCCAATAAAGAATTCTATTCTATTCTATTCTATTCTATTCTATTCTATTCTATTCTATTCTATTCTATTCTATTCTATTCTATTCCACTGTTTTATAAATCTTATCATCAAAAAGGTTTCCATTTAAACCAGAGGTGTTAAACCTTGGCAACCTTGAGACTTCAACTCCCAGAAGTCCTCACCCGGCCACTTCAACTCCCAGAATTGCCCATTCCCCAGCCACCCATGCTGGCTGAGGACTTCTGGGAGTTGAAGTCCTCAAATCTTAAAGTTGCCTAGGACAATTTAAATAAAATTTAGGTGAGTATAATTTTTACTCATTATTTTGGGTCCTGTTTTTTTTTGTGTGGGCATGGAGCAATCGTTCTTGTGACCACAATCCTTGTAGCTTCTCTTTATGTACTTTATGTCTTCTTACCTCTTCTTTCCTTAAGAATCCCAAATTCCTTCATTTTGCACTATAATCCCAATCTTTACTGGAGGGTGTCCGAACCTGGCAACTTTAAGACTTGTGGACTTCAACTCCCAGAATTCCTCAGCCATCATATGCAAGTTTACACTTCCCAAGTTTTGGACACCCCTGCTGTACTGTCTTCCTCTGCAGCCTCTTTAATCTGTCAATATTCTTCTGAAAAAGCAATGCTCCAAATAAGGTGTGATCCTATCTGTGTGATAATCAATAACAATAAATAATGACTTCTTGCATCTTTGATACAGCTGTTGGTTTGTATCAAAGATGGTGTCAAAGCTCATAACTAGGTTAGCCTGACCCACATTGCTAATTCATATTCAGCTTGTTGTCGGTGACTCAACCCAAGTCCATCTTAGATGCTGCCAAGTCACAAACCCCTCAAGGTGTGTGTATGTGTGTGTGTGTATCTCCTGGAACTTGGAATCCGGGCTCTAAGTTATGACTGGTCATAAGTGGGAAACTACCTGTAGCAGGAAAGTTTGAATCCTTCATGAAAACAGTGTTTCAAAGAAGTATTTTAAGAAATTTGACTGTTTATTGGGACTTAATGAACATTCATTTTTGGCTATTTTTCTTTTTTTGTAGATCAGGGAGCGTAACCACACACTGGTCAGAAATTGTTGAATTTGTGAAGCAGCTGACAGAAAGATTTGTGAGGTAAGTTGTCGAACGAGTTAGAAAGGACCATATTTCCTTTTTTTTTCTGGTAACTATTTTCTCTTTAATTTCCTGTTTTCCCTGCAGACTATGAATAGTTTCATAGCGTGCAAATGAGTTCGAAACTAGATCTGGCTTGTTCTTAACATAAGAACGTCTGTTTTGTTGAGTCCAGTTGAAAAAGAAGCTGGAACATGTTTAGCTCAAATTTCCAACACTTGCTAAGAATATCTCTAGAAATGGCCATTAAGAGTGGTGTTTGAGCCTGCATGACAGGATACCAGATACAATTCTGACCAAAATGACTGTTGCAGAGCAAAAAAAAATGGAGGGGCAGGAAAAGATTTAAAATATATTAAGATAAAAACAATACTTTTTATCAGAATGTAAAAAAGAGTAGTTTTAAATCAATCCTGCGGCGAAAAAGAAGAACAAAAACAGGGAAATAACATTTTTGGTCCCTTAGTTTTCCTTCCCTCTGTTTCTTCTCCTTTTCATTATACAATCACACCTTTTCCTGCGTTTTCAAGGAAAGCAGCTGTTGGACCCCCGGCATTTTTTAAAAAAAATTATTTGCATTTATATCCCGCCCTTCTCCGAAGACTCAGGGCAGCTTACACTTTGTCAAGCAATAGTCTTCATCCATTTGTATATTATATACAAAGTCAACTTTATTGCCCCCAACAATCTGGGTCCTTATTTTACCTACCTTATAAAGGATGGAAGGCTGAGTCAACCTTGGGCCTGGTGGGGCTTGAACCTGCAGTAATTGCAAGCAGCTGCTGTTAATAACAGACTGTCTTACCAGTCTGAGCCACAGAGGAATATTTATTATATTCTATAGTTTTCTGACTTCTTCCCAAGGATGTTACACAGATGGTACCCAACATCTGCCTTATAATAGCAGCACGATTTTGATCATGGTAACCCCTCAGACCAGAACAAGATTATTTTAAAAGTTATAGACGACACTCAAAGTCTAGTGAAACACAGGACTCTTTGAGTCCTGGAAGCAATTGCATAGACATCACCGTACTTAATTGTTTCCTATGGAAAATGCAGTACAGTCAGGCAATTGTGTTTGGCCAGCTGGTGCAAAACCATGTGGAAGAGGAATCTTAATTGCAACGCATCTTATCTTCGTAGGGCAGAAAACAAGGCCTCTGTAGAATAAGGAAAGAAATCTGATTAGTATCTCTTTCCTGGGACAATGTAAGTTAATAAAAAGAGTAAATTGGCAAAGGTCACGGGATCTGGAATTTCAGTTACTGGCAACAGAGATGCTGGTTCCTTCCAAAAATGATTTGATTGCCCAATTCCTGAGACTTTTGGTCACTCTTGATCTCGACAAGAACTCCACCCTTTTTTATTTCTGAACTGACTGGAACAAAAACGATTTGGTGGAATCGTTCTTAACAGCTTTTGAGAGTTTTGTCCTTGTTTCCCCCACTCCTTTTCTTTCTTTAGGGCGAGTGGGGGGGGGGGGAAAGGAAGGGTTCCAGGGTTGACAAATGCTGTTCGGTGCAGCATATGGTAAAAATTCTGAGCAGGTTTCATTATAAGAATTAGATCACTCCAGTAAGGGTTGTACATCTGTTCTCCATTTTTTTTAAAAAAAAACCCCCCCACTTTCTGGGCCTGAACGACGAAGGCCTGAAGTTACAACATAACACACGTTCGGTTTCTTTTTGAGAGCTTCAAACGGGCAGTGAGGCTATTTGAAATAATAATAATGGGAACGTACGCTTATGAATTTCTCCCCAGAATGGGATTCCTTGATGGTGGGATTAAAAAAAAAAAATCCAAACATACAAAAGGCTAAAAGGCTATATATTTTTTGCCAATGACGGGATCTATCTTTATACAAAGATATCTTTATACAAATCTTTATATCTTTATACAAAGAAAAATTGACTGAGGAAAATGCTTGAGATGGGCTCCCTCGGATTAAATAATAACTAGCCGACGCAAAAACAGCCCGCTTTGTGTGATAACAGTCTCTCCTTCATTTTTCGTGACGACTTGTAAGACAAATGCTTGACGTGGTCTTTCTGGACCTTCCTGGGCTATAAAATGACCCTATACCAGGGCTGTCAAACTTAATTTCATTGAGAGCCGCATAAGGGTTGTGGTTGACTTCGTGGTGGTGGTGGTGGTGGGTGGGCGTGGCCAGGGTGGGCGTGGCCAGACGAACATCGCTCGTGTCAGGGGGGCACCTGTGGTGGCCTGGGCGGGATTGGAGGAATCCATTGTCTCCAGCGGAGGAAGGCGAGACCAGGGCCATGCCCGCCCGGCCCCCTGAGGTCAACCACAACCTGGATGTGGCCCTCAGTGAAATCAAGTTTGACACCCCTGTCCTTGAGGTTCCTGCTGCTGTGCTCATTCTCCTTTGCCAGGTTGCTCATAGTGTGTGCGGCAGTGGTGGGATTCAGCCGGTTCGGGCGAACCAGTAGTTAAATTGCTGGCTGGTCCCACCACTCCCCACCCTGCCCCTTCCAGTGAAGGGAGGTCTACTGAGCCCAAAATGGGGTATGGTGGGCCCATTTTCGCTCCCAGGAGGCTTCAGTGAAGCCTCCTATGGCCAAAATGGGTCACAGCGGGGTTTGGTGCATGCCCCCTGTGGCCCGTTTTCACTCCCAGGAGGCTTCAGGAAGGCCTACTAGGCCCAACATGGGGTGCGGGGATGTGCTGCCCCCCTGCAGCACATTTTTGCTCCCAGGAGGTTTCAAAGAGACCTATTAGGCCCAAAACGGGGTCCGGTGCGCCCCCTGGGCCCATTTTTGCTCCCAGGAGGCTTCAGGGAGGCCTACTAGGCCCAAAATGGGGTGCAGGCCGGGCTCATCCGCCCCGCAGCCTGTTTTTCTCCCAGGGGTGGGGTTCAGAAGTACGAATGCTGTCTGTCACACGCTCTGGCCACACCCACCATGGCCAGTCATTAGGGCAGAGAACTAGTTGTTAAATTATTTGAATCCCTTCAATGGGTATATAGGGTCTCCTTCTTGAGCAGGGACTCGGACTAAAAGACCTCCAAAATCCATTCCAACTTTATTATTCTATGTTCTAATATTCCCTCAGCTTTTTAGAATCATGAACAACTTTGTTTTGGACATTGTTGTAACGATTGGAGCATGTCCAGTTTGGTCTTCGAATGGAAAACACTTTCATTCCCAGTTTTTTGTCCCAAATGTGCAGATTATACCCTATCATTTCCTATCAGTAGAGAGCAGTCACAAAAACAATTTTAGCGTTTTGATTGGTCCCATAATTTCTTCCATGGGCCAAAAACGAACAGAGACAACACCATGGTCTAAACTTCTAAAAGGGAAAAATGCATGGCATAGCTCATAGCTTCATTGAGCTACGCAAGCCCCTTTGCCACGACAAGGCAATAATCCATGAAGGGGTAAAAGGGAAAGCAACAGCTTAATTCCCAAGAACTATGGTTTGTTTGATCCAGAATGTGAATTGAGCAAAATCAAGCAGATCCAATATAAGAGAATATCTGTAACTCAGAACTGAATTGTGCAGCCTCTTTGTTCTCTGAACTGTTTACTTACAGATATTTCACTACCCAACTAGGTAACATTATCAGTTGAATATTGAATTGATATATTGACCATCAGTTGTGTTGTAAATGTTGTACCTTGATGAACGTATCTTTTCTTTTATGTACACTGAGAGCATATGCACCAAGACAAATTCCTTGTGTGTCCAATCACACTTGGCCAATAAAATTCTATTCTATTCTATTCTATTCTATTCTATTCTATTCTATTCTATTCTATTCTATTCTATTCTATTCTATTCTAAATGTCTGCAAGCAAATGACCAAGCTCAGAGAGTACCAAATCTAGCAGTATATATTGTGCTTTCAGGACAGGTGAAATATAGAATTGCTGACCAACATGTTATGTGTGTCGGATACTAGATAATGGTCTGTGTGATCAAATTAAAGATTCCTTGAAATGTTCTGGCTTACGTGGCTGAATTTAATGTTTTTCTTTCTCTTTCTCACCTTTAAAAGCCCTCGGATGAGAATATCCTTCATCGTGTTTTCCATGCAAGCAACTGTGATTCTGTCACTAACCGAAGATAGGTAAGTAAATGTCGGCATTGCCCGTTTTTAAATGCTATCAAATCCCATTTTTTTAAAGCAACAGAACTGTGAATATTTTCAGCAATTAGAATTATACAGTTGCAATAATTGGATAAGTACATAGGTGGCCTTCAAAAATTTTAGCAAGGGGTTCTCTGCCCCGTTGCTGGGTGGGTGTGGCCATGGTGGGCGTGGCCTAGTCAGCCTCCTGCACCACGGCGGTGTGTGTGTGTGTGTGTTTGCCTTCCCTGGGCTCTGGAGGCTTTCCTCGAGCCTCCGGGAGGGCGAAAACAGCCGCCCCAGGCTATGGAGGCCCTCTGGAATAGGCCTGAACTTCCAGTAGGCCCATTTTTCCGCCTCCCCGAGCCTCCAAGTGTGCCCTGCACTTACCTTCATCCAAAACAGGCCGCGTGAGGATTCTTGGGTGGGGCGGGTGAGGTAGGGTGGGCAGGGCCAGCCAGGAGTGGGATTTGAGGGTTCTCCGAACTGCACCAGAATCTTAGCTAGAGGTTCTCCCGAGCCCCTGTGAACCCCCAGCAGCCCACCCCTGGATAAGTAGTGTTAGAACAAATTCAGGGCCTCTTGGTGGTTATCTGTTTTCCTGACATATGAATGGTCGTGTTGAATTGCTATTTTGAATATCTCCTTAAGGGCATTTAAAATCAGATACAAGTCTTCTGGCTCAGACTCATATATAGGTAGCCCTGGATTTACGACCACAATTGAGCCCAAAATTTCCCGCTGCTAAGCAAGACAGTGGTCAAGCGATTTCCGCCCCCCCCATTTTACAATCTTTCTTGCAACATTCGTTAAATGAATCACTGCAGTTGTTAAGCTAGTAACACGGTTGTTAAGTGACTCTGGTTCCCCCACTGACTTTGCTTGTCAGAAGGTCGCATAAGGGGATCACATGAACCCAGGACACTGCAACCGTCATAAATACGAACCAGTTTCCAAGCATCCACATTTTGATCACATGAGTAAGGGAATGCTGTGATGGTCGTAAGTGTGAAAAATGGTCGTAAGTCACCTTTTTCAGTGCTGTTGTAACTTTGAACGATCAGTAAAAAAAAGGTTGTTAGTCAAGGACTATTTGCATGTATATGTATCCTCTGGCCCAGAATAATATATATTTCACGCTGCCCATGCTAAAGCTTCCATTATAACTCCCATAGAATTCCAAATGTTCTTACCAAGATTAGCATTCTTATTAAAGTAACACAACTGTAAATTTAACAGTGACAGAGTTGGAAGGGACCCTGGAGGTCATCTAGTCCAACCCCCCTGCTTCATGCAGGAGACCTATACTAGGGATTCGAACCGCCGACCTGCCGACCTTTCTGACTGACAAGCTCAGTGTCTTAGCCACTGAGCCATCTAGCTAGGCTTATCACATACTGTGTGTGTACTTGCATAGAAGCCCATCTGTGGATAAGCTTGACGCTTGAATTTTTAACCGAATGCCATGAAAAACAAACCCACGGACAAACAAACTTGCATTTCCCATGGTTTGTTTGGTTAAAAATTTGAGGGTCTGCTTATCTGTGGGTGGGCTTACCCAGGAAATGTGGGCATCACTGTATATATTCAGTGACAGGTTCATCCACAACCTGATTGGGTGGAGTTTGACACCTGACGTTCTCAGCTGATGTGGTGGAATGTAGTCTGGATTCCCAGGAGGGAGGGTTTATATTTGAGAGGATCAAAGACTTCGATAGTTTGATCAGGAGAAAGAAAGTTAGAGGGCTCCTCATTAGCAATTCTCAGAGAATATCTATGGCGATGTAGATGGTTGCCCTTGATTTGGCAAGATTTCTGTCTGTAGGTGAAGAACAATAAAGAAAACTGCTCAGAAGTAACTCCATGTGTCCTTCTTGATTCTTGGGGCCTGGTATCTTGCCAGGGAGTGTAGAGATAGCCCTGAACTTACATCTACAATTGAGCCCCAAATTTTTGTTGCTAAGCAAGGCACTTGTTAAGTGAGTCATACACCAATTTATAATTAACAATACTTAGAATAGAATAACAGAGTTGGAAGGGACCTTGGAGATAATAGAATGGAATGGAATAGAATAGGAATAATAGGAATAGGACAGATTTGGAAGGGACCTTGGAGGTCTTCTAGTCCAACCCCTTTGCTTAGGCAGGAAACCCTACACCACTTCAGACCAATGGTTATCCAACATTTTCTTAAAAATTTCCAGTGTTGGAGCATTCACAACTTCTGCAGGCAAGTTGTTCCACTGATTAATTGTTCTAACTGTCAGGAAATTTCTCCTTCGTTCTAAGTTGCTTCTTTCCTTGAATAGTTTCCACCCATTGCTTCTTGTCCTGCCTTCAGGTGCTTTGGAGAATAGTTTGACTCCCTCTTCTTTGTGGCAGCCCCTGAGATATTGGAACACTGCTATCATGTCACCCCTTGTCCTTCTTTTCATTATGATTTTTTTTTTGCCATAGCTGTTATGTGAATCACTACGGTTGTTAAGTGAATTATGCATTTAAGTGAATCTGGCTTCCCCCATTGACTTGGCTTGTCAGAAGCTCACTACAAATGTTGCAAATGACAAACCCAGAATCCCTGGATGCAGCAACCATTGTAAATACATGCTGGTTGCCAACCACACAAAGTTTGATCATATGACTGTAGGGATGCTGTAACGGCGTAAGTCTGAGAATTGGTCATAAGTCACTTTTTTCAGTGCATTGTAACTTTGAACGATCATTAAATGAATGATTGTAAATCAAGCATACCGAGCATATTTAGTTTTAATTCAGTGGACGGTAAAGCACTGAGATCTAATTTAATTTTTTCCCTTGACTCCATCCATTACTTTTCAGAGCGCAGATGCCGATGTGTGACTCAAACTTCAAATACAACCTTTGATAAAAAAAAAAATACAACCACAAAATCCAAAATGGCCACCTTTTGAGTCTGCTTTCTCACGTCATTCTAGTGGCTTGCTATAAAAATCGCCAGGGTGGTGCAGTGGTTAGAATGCAGTATAGGCAAACCCTGCCTATGGCCAGGCATTCGATCCTGATTGGCTCAAGGTTGACTCATCCTTCCATCCTTCCGAGATCTGGCAAAATAAGGACCTAGATTGTTGGGGGCAATATTCTGATATTTGTAAACCACTTAGAGAAGTCTGTAAAGGAGTATGAAGTGGTGTATAAGTGCTATTTCTAGAGTTAGCGAAATCTTGGGGAGCATTTTGAGAACTCTGCTATGCCTTCCAGGTCAGGGGTCCCCACCCCCTGGTCCATGGACCGGGGGTGGGTCACGACATGCCAGAAACTGGGTCGCGCAAACAAGCGAAGCCTGTTGGGGCCTGTTGGCCGTCCACCCGCCGAATCAGAGAAGAAGGAGGCGTGGAAGTCAGGGTCAGCATCAAGGCAACCTGTGAGCTCCGAAGGGAAAGAGGGAATGGAGCAGGCAGAGAGAGAGAGAGAGAGAGAGAGAGAGAGAGAGAGAGGTGGAGCCTGGGCCATCCATCAGCCCTCAGATGGAGAGTCAACAGCGCCCAGGTCTGGAGGTGGCTGATAAGGAAGGGGAGGAACAGCTGTGTCCAGTACCTGATGCACAGATACGCAGAAGGCAGAGGAGAGGAGAGCAGTGGAAATCTGTGGGCCAGTCGTTGTGCAAAAGAGCCACCGCTGCTAGCAAAGCCCCACCCCTAACTCTGGGGATAAAAGGCAGGGGGCTGAAATGAATAGGTGTGGCAGACAACTGTTCATCTCCTTGCCGGACAGACTTTTTAGCCTGCGGTGAGAGAAACTTTTTGCCGGGGCTGCTGGTGCTCCTAATAAAGGAATCTTTGAGTTCACTTCAGAGGGCTTGTCGTGTTTGGGGAGCTGGGTCAGAACAAAGCCCCATTTGCGGGGTGCTGACAGTATGCAAAACCACGTCGCTTCCGGTCTGCGGAAAAAAACTCTCTCTGCAGAACCGGTCCTGGTGCCAAAAAGGTTGGTGGGGGGGCACTACTCTAGATGCTGAGTCACGTAGATGCATTCACGGGAGATGCTAATGTATTCATTGGGAGGGAGCCACGTGCTTTCTTCTCCAATCTGACATCAAGAACGAAGGACTTGGCGCCACGAGCATTAAGTAGGGTTTTGGAAGGAAGACAACCAGCGTGATAACTGTGAGGGATAAAAATGTGCCTTTGCTGAAAGACAGAGGTGTGAGATGCTTCTGCATATGTTCCACCGAGATGTTCTATTTGTAACTGTGAAGCAGTCTCCAAGTTGCCATCAACGGATTGTCTTCCTTTGCTTTGGTCTCGAATTCTAAATGGGCGGCACAAACCTTCCAGATTTTGTTCGATTATTTCAAGGTAGCTGGGGCTCTTCAGAAGTTGGGTGTTTGCATTTGCTGTAGCAAACCATCACCTATTCCACTGTGCAAATGTCTTCTTTTGTTGTTTAAATATGTTTCGATGTCTACACAATGACTTCCAGCGATGGAGAAAGGATTCAGAATTGAGCGAAGTTTTTTTTGGGTGGGGGGGACACCAAAGGCTTTGTGTTCAGGAAAGAATCAAGAAAGGGTGGTGAAGAAACACACACGGTGGCATCACAATAGCAACTCTTGTCACGACGTTGCAACACATGGTTTCATCATTTTTATTTTCGCCGTTGCCATTTGGACTGGATGTCTGCAACAGGAAATACCGTGTTTCCCTGAAAATCGGACCCTGTCTTATAGGTTTTTGAGCCCTGAAATAAGCGCTTGGCCTTATTTTCGGGGAGGTCTTATTATTTTGGGGGCACGTGGAGCAAGGCGGGGCTCTTCTTGCCATCTTACCTGATTTCCAGCTCTGCCTCCCTAACCCTAACCAGAGGAAAAGGTGGGGACCGGCTGCGAATGCGTTTATTTTTAGGGAGGGCTTATTTTTTGGTGTGTGCGTGTTATTTTAGTGCATGCCCTCAAAAGCCCGATTGGGCTTATTATCAGGGGATGTCTTATTTTTGGGGAAACAGGGTAATGTATTTCATGATACTTTATTTTACCGTGTTCTGATAAAGCTGTACGTTTCCACCAATTTCAATATTTATCTATTTATTTTATTTATTTATTTATTTTGTCGAATACATATTAAATAATATATATAAGTATAAGCATGAATTGAATACATAAAATGAATACAATTAAAGGGAACATTAGGACAGGGACGGTAGGCACGCTGGTGCTCTTATGCACGCCCCTTACAGACCCCTTAGGAATGGGGTGAGGTCAACAGTAGACAGTCTTAGGTTAAAGTTTTGGGGATTTTGGGATGAGACCACAAAGTCCGGTAGTGCATTCCAGGCATTAACAACTCTGTTACTGAAGTCATATTTTCTGCAATATAATATACATTATAGTTTTCTCTAGACCAGGGGCGTCAAACTCAATTTCATTGACAGCTGCATCAGGGCAGTGGTTGACCTTGGGGTGGGGGCTGACTGGGTGGGTGTGGCCAGATTGACACCACTCCCCAAACTACTGGCATATTTCCTCTTCATACTGGGTAGACAAGGTCAAAGCGACATGGGCCGGATCCAATCACATTGCGGGCCAGATGCGGCCCGGGGGCCTTAAGTTTCACACCCCTGCTCTAGACTATTAGACATGGGCTGAGAATTTAGTGGAAATGCTCCACATTTATTAAAATATACTTTCAAGGCAAAAGAAGAATTCACTTCATAACATGGGGAAAGTTTAACTCTGTGACCAGCTGCTACGTTTTGAACAGTTGAGCTAATTTAGGGCATTGCATATTGAGTTTTGGATAGTCAAGTGATGAATGGACGTGGTGGCTCAGTGGGTAAGACGCTGAGCTTGTCGATCGAAAGGTCGGCAATCCAGCGGTTCGAAACCCTAGTGCCGCGTAACGGGGTGAGCTCCCATTACTTTTCCCAGTTTCTGCCCAGCCTAGCAGTTTGAAAGGATGTAAGAAATGCCGGTAGAAAAATAGGGACCACCTTTGGTGGAAAGGTAACAGAGTTCTGTGTGCCTTTGGTGTTTAGTCATGCCGGCCACATGATCTCGGAGGCGTCTTCGGACAGCGCTGGCTCTTCGGCTTTGAAACGGAGATGAGCACCGCCCCCTAGAGTCGGAAATGACTAACACATATGTACAAGGGGAACCTTTACCTTTACCTAAAGTCACCCAGGCCCAGCTGCCTTTCAGAGTTAAGGCAGGATTTGAACTCATAGCCTCCTGCTTTCTAGCCTTCTGCCCTAAATTTCTTAAGGTATCACACCAAGGTTGAATCAAGCCATCGCTAAGTTCTTTCAAGTATTCTTAAGATGCAATCCATCTGTCATAAGATGCAATCCATCTGTCATGGGAGATTTAAGTTCCTTCAGAATAAAGAGCTATTTTCTATAATATTTTCAGTTTTCTCCTTCCATTTGCAAGTTTTAATCCAGCCCCTTCATCTGGTTTTTCCCAGTTCCCCAATGAAACACATTTTCACTTGCTAGAAGGAAGTAGGAATTGATTGTTTCTTGTTTATATATATACATACATACATACATATATATATATATTTTCTGAGGTTTTCGCGGGTGTTTGTATGTAGGTCTTTGGTTATTCGGGTTTTCTCCCGCGTAAAATTGGAAGTGTCTTGGCGACGTTTCGATGAAGTCTCATTCGTCATCTTCAGGCTTCAGCTTCGTGCTTCTGGGAAGCACGAGGCTGATGAAGATGAGTGAAAAGAACACATTAGGAAGGAAAGTCCCTATGGGCCTATTGCTCCAGAAAATATGGGTGTTGCAAAATTGAGCTTTATTGGTTTCTTTACATCAGCTTCGTTTCCTTATTCTTCTCATATTTACATCCTTATTCTCCCTCTCGTTTCTTTTAATTGTACTTTTCTTTTTTGGCCCATTCTCTCTTGTTTCTTTTTTCTATCCTATCTATCCTTCTAACTATTCATTTTCTTTCATACATTGCCATTTTATATACTTTTATATACATTTTATATACAGCAAAGCTGGCTGGGGAATTCTGGGAGTTGAAGTCTGCCAGGTTTAAAGCGACCAAGGTTGGAGACCCCTGGCCTAGAAGTTCAGTCTAGGAGGAGCAGTCTTGGTGTTAAGAAAGCTGATGAAGATGAGTGAAAAGAACACATTAGGAAGGAAAGTCCCTATGGGCCTATTGCTCCAGAAAATATGGGTGTTGCAAAATTGAGCTTTATTGGTTGGTTTTAAAGTACAATAAGCAACTTTTATTTTCCTTCTACTCCTTCTTCAGTTTCTTCACTCACAGCAGCCCCATTGGTGGTCCTCCATCTCCCTCACCACCACCTCCTCCTCCTCCTCTTCCTCCTCCTCCTCTCCCTGTCCCCCTCCTCCCCCTCCTTCTCGCCCTCTCCTGCTCCTCCCTTCCCTCGCCTCCTGCTCCTCCTTTCCTTGTCCCTCTTCTCCTCCCTTCCCTGTCTGTCTCCTCCTCCTGCTCTTCCGGCTCCTCCTCCTTTCCTTTCCTCCTCCCTTCCCTGTCCCTCTCCTCCTTTCCTCTCCTCCTCCTCCTCCCTTCCCTGTCCCTCTCCTCCTCCTGTTCCTCCTCCTGCCTTCCTTGTCCCTCTCATCTTCTTCCTGTCCCTCTCCTCCTCCTCCCTTCCTGTCCTCTCCTCCTCCTCCTTTCCTCTCCTCCTCCCTTCCCTGTCCTCCTCCTCCTGTTCCTCCACCTCCCTTCCTTGGCCTCTCCTCCTCCTGCTCCTTCTCCTCTCACTTTCCCCATTCTCCTCCTCCTGCTCCTTCCACTTTTCCCTCTCATCTTCTTCCTGTCCCTCTCCTCCTCCTCCCTTCCCTGTCTGTCTCCTCCTCCTGCTCCTTCAGCTCCTCCTCCTTTCCTTTCCTCCTCCCTTCCCTGTCCCTCTCCTCCTTTCCTCTCCTCCTCCTCCTCCCTTCCCTGTCCCTCTCCTCCTCCTGTTCCTCCTCCTGCCTTCTTTGTCCCTCTCCTCCTCTCCCTGTCCCTCTCCTCCTCCTCCCTTCCCTGTGCCTCTCCTCCTCCTCCTTTCCTCTCCTCCTCCTCCTTTCCTCTCCTCCTCCCTTCCCTGTCCCTCTCCTCCTCCTGTTCCTCCGCCTCCCTTCCTTGGCCCTCTCCTCCTCCTGCTCCTCCTCCTCTCACTTTCCCCATTCTCCTTCCTCCTGCTCCTTCCACTTTTCCCTCTCATCTTCTTCCTGTCCCTCTCCTCCTCCCTTCCCGGTCTGTCTCCTCCTCCTGCTCCTTCAGCTCCTCCTCCTGCTCCTCCTCCTTTCCTCTCCTCCTCCCTTCCCTTCCCTGTCCTCCTCCTCCCTTCCCTGTCCTCCTCCTCCTGTTCCTCCTCCTGCCTTCCTTGTCCCTCTCCTCCTCTCCTGTCCCTCTCCTCCTCCTCCCTTCCCTGTGCCTCTCCTCCTCCTCCTTTCCTCTCCTCCTCCCTTCCCTATCCCTCTCCTCCTCCTGTTCCTCCACCTCCCTTCCTTGGCCCTCTCCGCCTCCTGCTCCTTCTCCTCTCACTTTCCCCATTCTCCTCCTCCTGCTCCTTCCACTTTTCCCTCTCATCTTCTTCCTGTCCCTCTCCTCCTCCTCCCTTCCCTGTCTGTCTCCTCCTCCTGCTCCTTCAGCTCCTCCTCCTTTCCTTTCCTCCTCCCTTCCCTGTCCCTCTCCTCCTTTCCTCTCCTCCTCCTCCTCCCTTCCCTGTCCCTCTCCTCCTCCTGTTCCTCCTCCTGCCTTCTTTGTCCCTCTCCTCCTCTCCCTGTCCCTCTCCTCCTCCTCCCTTCCCTGTGCCTCTCCTCCTCCTCCTTTCCTCTCCTCCTCCTCCTTTCCTCCTCCTCCCTTCCCTGTCCCTCTCCTCCTCCTGTTCCTCCGCCTCCCTTCCTTGGCCTCTCCTCCTCCTGCTCCTTCTCCTCTCACTTTCCCCATTCTCCTTCCTCCTGTTCCTTCCACTTTTCCCTTTCATCTTCTTCCTGTCCTCCTCCTCCCTTCCCTTCCTGTCCTCCTCCTCCTGCTCCTTCAGCTCCTCCTCCTGCTCCTCCTCCTTTCCTCTCCTCCTCCTTCCCTTCCCTGTCCTCCTCCTCCTCCTTCCCTGTCCTCTCCTCCTCCTGTTCCTCCTCCTGCCTTCCTTGTCCCTCTCTCCTCCTCTCCTGTCCCTCTCTCCTCCTCCCTTCCCTGTCTGTCCTCCTCCTCCTCCTTTCCTCTCCTCCTCCCTTCCCTGTTCCTCTCCTCCTCCTGTTCCTCCGCCTCCCTTCCTTGGCCTCTCCTCCTCCTGCTCCTTCTCCTCTCACTTTCCCCATTCTCCTTCCTCCTCCTCCTCTTTTCTTCCTTCTCTCTCCTCCTCTCTCCTGTCCCTCTCCTCCTTCTCCCTTCCCGGTCTGTCTCCTCCTCCTGCTCCTTCAGCTCCTCCTCCTGCTCCTTCCTCCTGTTCCTCCTCCTCCTCCTCCCTTCCCTGTCCTCCTCCTCCTGTTCCTCCTCCTGCCTTCCTTGTCCCTCTCCTCCTCTCCTGTCCCTCTCCTCCTCCTCCCTTCCCTGTCTGTCTCCTCCTCCTCCTTTCCTCTCCTCCTCCTCCTTCCTCTCCTCCTCCCTTCCTGTCCTCTCCTCCTCCTGTTCCTCCGCCTCCCTTCCTTGGCCCTCTCCTCCTCCTGCTCCTCCTCCTCTCACTTTCCCCATTCTCCTTCCTCCTGCTCCTTCCACTTTTCCCTCTCATCTTCTTCCTGTCCCTCTCCTCCTCCTCCCTTCCCTGTCTGTCTCCTCCTCCTGCTCCTTCAGCTCCTCCTCCTGCTCCTCCTCCTTTCCTCTCCTCCTCCCTTCCCTTCCCTTCCCTGTCCTCCTTCTCCTTTCCCTGTCCCACTTCTCTTGGTCCTCTTGCTCTTCCTCCTGCTCCTTCTCTTCCTCCTGCTCCTCCTCTTTTTGTCCTCTCCTCTTGCTCCTCCTCCGCCTCTCCCTCTCCCTGTCCCCCCTCTTCCCCCTCCTCCTCTTTTCTTCCTTGTCTCTCTCCTCCTCCTGCTCCTCCTTCTTTCCCTCTGCTCCTGCTCCTCCTCCTGTTCCAGAGTATTACAACCCAGATGGTAATCTCTCTTTTTTTTTTTTTAACTGTGGAATCCACTGTGTTTTCTTTTTGTACTCATTGGGCTCCACAGCTGAAATAGGGGCTGCAGTTGTCAAAAAGTGCGGGGAGGTCTCGGTTCCTATGCTGGATAAATAAAACTGAACTGATTGTACGAGAGCTATTTTTTGCATTGCAAAATCTGGTTTGGGGGAAAAAAGAAAACAGAAAAAAAAAAGAAAAGAAAAGAAAGCAAACCCTGGAACTTGATTTGTCATTTGTTTCTTGGCAGCAGAACTGCCAGAGCCTGTGGACAGTCTGCCAGACATCCCCTGGCAACCAGAGAGCGTCTGCTTGGTAATCTGCATTCGTACATAATCAGTTTCAGGTTGTTTTCAATAGACGCCGAGTGTAAAATATTTTGGATTAAACAGATTGAACTGACTTTATGTAACTTGTTCAGCTGCCATCTATAGCGCACAGCATGTCTTCGGTGGCAACCAGAACTGGTAGTACAGATTTAAATGGCTTGTTGAAGGGAGTTTCCCCCTCCCCTCTAGTCTACTTTTTCAATTGTGGGTGAGAGGGATGAAACGGAGAGTGATTCAGAAATGTGAAGTCCGCAGGTTTCTCTGTGCCTTATTTATTTGTTAAATTCCTACGCCGCTTACAATGAGGTAAAAATGACAATATAAACCATTGAAACAATAAACAGAGTTAAAATTAACATAGATCGCTAAGGAAGGAAGAAGTAGGAGAAGAGCAGGCAGAGCTGGGGGTGGGTGGAGTGAAGCATGTTATCAGCTTAGAGTCGTTGCGTTTCCAAAAAGGCTCCAAGTCCAATCCTTCTAGAATTCTGTTGACCCTTATCTGATGCCAATTTAGGATTGAACTTCAAATGACTAGATGATCCTTGTGTATAGTCTTGAGCAATGAATCCTCTGAACTAGAATTTAACACGGCCTGATTATTCGCACCTGATACTTTATAGGCCAAATTCACCGTGGGCAATGTATCTGTTTGGTGTAGCCATAGAAAGCAAGACATTTTAAGATTCTGGGGTGAATACTTTTGACCAGGGGAAAACTGTATTTACAAATCTTTTGTCTCCAAAGATCTGCCAAGCTACTAGGAACTGAGTTAACTCCAGTAATTTTGGTGTCTTTAATAAACCTTTTCATGATTTTCCCCTTGTTTTTAGGCAAAAAATTCAGAAAGGCATTGAAGATTTACAGAACGTTAAGCCAGGAGGTGAAACATATATGCACGAAGGATTACAAAAAGTAAGTTCTTTGTATTTTCTTTAATTGGAGATGTAGTGTAGTTCATGGCTTTGAAAATTTTGAGAACTTTCAACCTTAGGAATCATTTTTTGCATTTTTAAAAAAATGATAGTATTTCTAACATGCTTCATTCCTGAAGAATTCTGGGCAGTATACAGGATAATGATGATGATGTTTTTGCTCTGAAAAGCTCTTTGACAAATAATACACACATGGATAAACACACAAAGAACTGTGACTCATAAAGCGGAAAAACAGAGTTGAGTGGGACCTTGAAGGTCCTCTAGTCCAACCCACTGCTCAGGCAGGAAACCCTATACTATTTCAGAAAAATGGCTGCCCAGTATCTTCTTAAAAACCTCCAGTATTGGAGAATTCACAACTTCTAGAGGCAAGTCATATCACAGATTAATTGTTCTCACTGTCAGGAAATTTCTCCTTAGTTCTAGGTTGCTTTTCTCCTTGACTGGCTTCCATCTGTTGCTTCTTGTCCTGCCTTCAGGTGCTTTGGAGAATAGATTGACCCTCTCTTCTTTGTGACAGCCCTTCAAATATTAGAACACTGCTGTCATGTCACCCCTAGTCCTTCTTTTCATTAAATTAGGCATACCCAATTCCTGCAACCGTTCTTCGTATGTTTCAGCCTCCAGCCCCCTCATCGTCTTTGTTGCTCTTCTCTTCACTTTTTCTAAAGTCTGCACATCTTTTTTTTATATCATGGTTGTTGTATTCGCAAAACAACAGCAAGAAGTGAGGCAACGCAGGAGAACCATTAACAGTTCTTTTATTAACTACAAACAATTAACTGAGGTGAGCAAGCAAGCAAGCTCTAAACTGACAGCCCTTTTATATTGGAGCTGTAAACAGCTCAGCCAATAGCAGCTCCTTAATTCTCCCGCCGGCTATAGCATCGGCGGTTAACCAATCAACTGCTGGTTACTGGTCATGTGTTCTCCAGCCGAACACAACAATGGTGACCAAAACCGGGTCTAAGAACTAAGCAGATTGTTTCAGGATCTAGAAATGGAAGATGAAATTATGATGTAATACCTTTGGGAGGAGACCTCTTCCCCCAGGGCACCTAAAACTAAGAGGAAACTAAAATGATCACTCTGTGAATTGAAGGAAGAGTTCATGGCTAACTGAAGTAAAAGCAAATGTTTTCTCTAAACGGAATGTGGTGTTAGCAATGGGAGGGAAAACCACTTCATTAAAAGGATTCAATCCAATATCCTAATGGGCTGTAAAAATAACCTTGAGGAATAGAAGGAAGACCCACAACCAAGACAAGGGTTAGATAAAAGAAATTTGACTCCCAATTTGAGAACCGTCCCTGGTTCTCACAAAGATACCGTTAAGGAGGCGGGGAAGCACATTCTGTTATTATAATCCTATAATAAAAGTAATACAAGCAGTCCTTGACTTACAGACATTTATTGATGACAGTTTAGAGTTAAAACGGCACTGGGTGGTAGCTAATCAAGGAGAGAAGCAACCTAGAACTAAGAAGAAATTTCCTGACTGTGAGAACGATAAATCAGTGGAACGACTTGCCTCCAGAAGTTGTGGGTGCTCCAACACGGGAGGTTTTTAAGAAGAAATTGGACAAGAGATTGGATTGGATTGTCTGAAATGGCATAGGGTTTCCTGCTTGAGCAGGGGGTTGGACTAGAACAGGGGTCTTCAACCTTGGCAACTTTAAGCCAGGCGGACTTTGCTGCCAGGTTTGCTGGCTGGGGGATTCTGGAAGTTGAAGTCCGCCAGGCTTAAAGTTGCAAGGTTGGAGACCCCTGGACTAGAAGACTTCCAAGGTCCCTTCCAACTCTGCTGTTCCGTTTTGTTTTGTTCCATCCCGTCCCGTCCCGTCCCGTCCCGTCCCGTCCCGTCCTGTCCCGTCCCATTCTACTGATTTATGACCATTTTCCAGACTTACAACTTTTGTAGCATCCCTGCTATCACAGGATCCAAATCTGGACACTTGGCAACTGGCGTGTATTTATGATAGTTGCAGGGTCCCGGGAGTCTGCAACTTTCTGACAAGCAAAGTCAGTGTTGCCAAGCGGGACAGTTGCTAAGTTAGTTTTTCCTTATTTTACAGCCTTTCTTGCCACATTTGTAAAGTGAATCACTGCAGTTGTTAAGTTAGTAACACAGTTGTTAAGTGAATCTGGCTTCCCCGTTTGACTTTGCTTGTCTGAGAGCCACAAAGGATGATCATGGGACCCTGGGACACTGCAACCATCATAGTTATGTATAAATACTTTTATTTCTACCTGGAAACCGATTCTGGACTTTGTGCTCGAGGTGGAAAAAAAATGAAACTTTGATTTTAGGTTTACTGATTAGATATATTTGTTGTTATAGAAATGGCTACTTTAAACTATTATGTAAAAGTAAAAAGTTGAGGTTTGATGTTAATGTCTTATTCTACTGCACCAAAGGAAGTTCAAAGTCAATGCCTTTTCTTTCTTTTTTCCTTTTCCCCCCTCATTTTTCCTTTCCCTTTCTCTTCCCTATTTTTCCTACTATTCGCTTTTGTATTTTTTTGTATATGACAACATAAACTAATAGAATAGATTTTTTTTATTTTATTAGCCAAGTGTGATTGGACACACAACGAATTTGTCTTGGTGCATATGCTCTCAGTGTACATAAAAGAAAAGATACCTTCATCAAGGTACAACACTTACAACACTTAATGATAGTCATAGGGTACAAATAAGCAATCAGGAAACAATCAATATCAATATAAATCATAAGGATACAAGCAACAAAGTTAGAGTGCAGAGAAGAGCAACAAAGTTGATTAGGGGACTGGAGGCTAAAACATATGAAGAATGGTTGCAGGAACTCGGTATGTCTAGTTTAATAAAAAGAAGGACTAGGGGAGACATGATAGCAGTGTTCCAATATCTCAGGGGCTGCCACAAAGAAGAGGGAGTCGGGCTGTTCTCCAAAGCACCTGAGGGTAGAACAAGAAGCAATGGGTGGAAACTAATCAAGGAAAGAAGCAACTTAGAACTAAGGAGAAATTTCCTGATAGTTAGAACAATTAATAAGTGGAATGACTTGCCTGCAGAAGTTGTGAATGCTTTAACACTGGAATTTTTAAAGAAAATGTTGGATAACCATCTGACTGAGATGATGTAGGGTTTCCTGCCTGGGCAGGGGGTTGGACTAGAAGACCTCCAAGGCCCCTTCCAACTCTGTTGTTATATTATATTATATTATATTACAGTCATACAGTCATAAAAGGAAGGAGATGGGTGATGGGACTGATGAGAAGATTAATATAGTGCAGATTTAATAATTAGTTTGACAGTGTTGAGGGAGTTATTTGTTTAGCAGAGTGATGGCATTCAGGAAAAAACTGTTCTTGTGTCTAGTTGTTTTGGTGTGCAGTGCTCTGTAGCATCGTTTTGAGGGTAGGAATTGAAAAAGTTTATGTCCAGGATGTGAGAAAAAAAATTATTATATTTTTTAACAATTTAATAAACTTGTTTAAAAAAACCCCATCATAATTATGAGTCATTTGCCAAGCATCGTGAACTTTGATGAGGTTGCCACAATGGTTGTAAGTGTGAAAAATATCGCGAGTCACTTTTTTCAATGCCGTTGTAACTTTTAACAATTACTAAACAAACCATTGTAAGTTAAGAACTACCTGCATATCCTTCACATTGACATTACACGTAAAAATATGGGTGCAGCTTGATGAACTCTTAACTCCTTATGATTCACAATTTCTGTCCTCCCATTTCTTGCTCTCCACTTCCAAATGCAATTGTAAGAGCACGCATTTGTTTGTTTTTCCAGGCAAATGATCAGATTGCAAAAGCAAAAGGGTCCAGTAGTGTAATCATTGCCTTGACAGATGGAAAGCTGGAAGGCTTGATCCCACTGTATGCGGAAAAAGAGGTGAGGGTTGAAGTGCAACAGCACTTCTTGTTGAGTTCAACATTTGCACATGCATGTTATTTTTGGGGCAAATGTAGAAATAACTGTTTTTTTCCCCCTCCTCCTCCGTTCTCTCTGCTACAGGCAGAAAATGCCAGGTCCATGGGAGCTAGAGTTTACTGCGTTGGAGTCCTCAATTTTAATCAAGACCAGGTAGGGCCCTCCGTCTTAAAAATGTGAGAGTCTGCATATTGCTTGACATAGTGTAAGCCGCCCTGAGTCTTCGGAGAAGGGCGGGATATAAATGCAAAAATAAAATAAAATAAAATAAAAAAATATCAAAATGAAAAAGAAAAATCTGGCAAAGGAGCTTTCTTATTTGAGAAATTTCCTTGGACGAGGAGACCCAAACTCATTGGCAGCCTCACATTGCAACGAACAAGGACATGCATTCAATTTCACAACTACTATGATTGTTGGTCGAGCAGGGACAAAAATAGCCAAAGAAATGATTGAAGCTTGGGAAACGGGCCCCTTGACAGTCAATAGTCGTGCTGATTTATCACCAGCCTATCAGATACTTAGGAGCAGAGGGTGCAGGGCAGGGGTGGGATTCAGTCAGTTCGGACTCGTTTGGGCGAACCGGATGTACATTTTAATCTGGTTCGATGAACTGGTAGTTGCAAGGACTGGCTGACCTCGCCCACCCTACGCCACCCTTTCCAGGACTCTCCACTTGGCCCATTTTGGATGCCAGGTAAGTGCAGGGCCTGTGCGGAGGCTCTGGGAGGGTAAAAAACGGGCCTACCGGAAGTCCGGAGGGCCTCCGGAGCCCGGGGGAGGCCATTTTCGGCCTCTCAGAGCCTAGAAGAAAGCCTCTGGAGCCTGGGGAGTGTAAAAAACACCCCCCCCGTGGTGCAGGAAGCTGACTAGGCCACGCCCCATGGCCACGGCCACCCAGCAACCAGGCAGAGAACTGACTGCTAAAATTTTTCAATCCCACCCCTGACGCAGGGGCATAAGGAAGCAATACTCAACAACGTGCTGTATTTTTCAAATTATGAGATACATTTTTTTATCTCCCAAAAGGGGGTGAAAATGTCTGTGCGTCTTATAAACCGAATATTGCTAAAGCCCCGCCCACCCACTGGCTGTTTTTTGGTCTCTGTACAATCCATTTTTGGGGCTTTTTTCTGCCTTTTTCAGACCTTTTCAGGCCAGTTTTCAGAGTGTTTTTCAGCTGATTTTTGAGTTTTTCCCCCGGCCTGTTTTCTAGGCTTTTTTCAGCCTGTTTTCAAGACTACTTTTGGCTCATTTTTGGGGATTTTTTTGCCCATTTTTGAGGCTTTTTGGGCTTATTTTTGAGGCTTTTTTTGGCCCATTTTTTCAGAAAAAATGGGCTGAAAAAAGCCTCGAAAATGGGCTAAAAAAAGGCTGGAAAAGGGCCCAAAAAAGGGCTCGAAAAGGGGCCGAAAATGGGTGCGTGGAGACCAAAACCTTTTTCTTGTTGTTTTCCTTTTCTAAATTTAGGTGTGTCTTATAGTCCGAAAAATACAGTAGTAGGCAGTCATTAACATCCTAATTAACAAAAGCTAAAAGCTATACACAACCACGAACTATACAAATACAATGCATAAAATAGCCCACTGTGCCTGGGAAGGAGTGGTGCGGTGGCCTAGAGGTGGAGCTGTGAGTTTGATCCCAGGTAGTGGCAGATATTCCTCTCTCTGGGCACACTGTGAATATATCTGCTGAACAAAACTCTGCATTGGCGACAGGAAGGGCATCCGGCCATTAAAAGACTTTGCCAGCTCCATTCAGTTGCCCAGACTCCACCCCCGCCAGGGATTATGGGGTCGTTAAATGAAGACGATGACTTAAAATGGGTGAAAAATCCTACTGTTTTATGAACTGCTGCCAAATTTCAGAGGTATAACTTATTGGGGGGTTTCCCGGATATTCACTCAGCTCCACTCACAAAGCTAAGAGGCACGTAGCTTGTGACCTGCAACTATTCCATCCCTCTGTTATGCCTTCAGTGTGTAACATATAGTTTGCCCCTTAACCTGAAGCTCCTGTTTCTGCTAAATTGGATCGTTTACCCTTGGTTTGAGATTGTTTTGTTTGGCTGGCTGCTCTCTCTGATGCTTTTGGATAATGGACTTGGAAAGAAACAAGGTTAACATAATGGTTAGTTTGGTTTCAAAGAAAGGAGCCCAGCGGATTCAGTGAAAACCATTCTGTAAATGAAACTGCCCCTTGTTTGTCTTTGGTGACCTTTCATAGCTGGGAATCTTCCTTGGGTTTCGTTGTGTTTTGATTGTTTTGCTGCGGGAATAAGAAAAATTACGACTAGTAAACAGGATTTTGTCTATACCTGTGGTTCTCCTGAAGCCATGCATTTCCTTGCCTTAAATCTTGGCTAAATCTTGTGCGTGCACGTCTTGTTTATTTGCGTCTAAAGGCTGGTAGCACAAATCTCTCTTGTGTTTGTGCTCACTTCCCTAGCTCGAAAGCATTGCTGATTCAAAGGATCAAGTCTTCCCAGTAAGAGAAGGTTTTCAAGCCCTCCGAGGGATAATTAATTCGGTGAGTATTTGTTTAATTTGCAGAGGTTGTTTCTTTTATTTCTGAAAGACACCTTTTGCAGCTATTTCATTTTTTACCTTAAGGATGGGTTCCCTGGGCTTTCTTAGCTTCAGAGCTTTCTTGTGGAATTGACTTAGAACCTGAAAACAGTGACTTATGGTAGTTTTTTTCACCCAACCATGGCAGCATGCTCAAGGTCCCATGATCAAAATTCAGATGTTCGTCAGCTGGCTCATATTTATAACGGTTTTAGTGTCCCAGGGTGATGTGAAACCTTTTGCAACCTTCCGACAGGCAAGGTTGTTAGGAGAAGCCAAATTCGCTTAACAACCATGTGACTAACTTAACAACCGCAGTGATTCACTGAACAGCCGTCTGACGAAGAATCGTAAAAAAGGGAAAAACTCACTTGACCGCTGTCTCGCTTAACAGCAGAAATTTTGGGCTCAGTTGTGTTCGTAAGTTGAGTGTCAGTTTTGGAAGGCAATTTTCTTTTTTGCTTCTTAACTGCCACATATTTTAGCTGGGGAAGTTGGGAGGGGGTTGTTGTTGGAGCGGTAGAAAGTTAGTCATAACAATGTTCCGTATTCAAGGACATCCTGCGTCTGATAGAGACTGCCTGAAGATTGCATCCAATTGAATGTGAAGAGTTGATTGGACAATGTGATGAACTTGTGGGTGTGGGGCAGGGCTGTGAACTGTCAACTGGGTGTGAAAACGTGGAAGCTTTCAGTTTCGGGTTTTCCCAGCTGTGCCAACATGACATCTCTAATAAATTGGAACTTTGAGGAACCTCCAAGCCTCAGAGCTTTATTTCCTTCCTTGGAACCCTGACATCGAGGACTACCTGTATACATTCCTGAACAGGAATCGGTTTGTAAAAAAAGACGGTGGAAAAGTTGGATAACCCAAGTATTTCTGTTGTCCAAGTTATGGGGCAGGGGGCAAGATTTCTCAGTATGGATCTTCATGCAAGTTGCATAAAATATTGCTGCTTCTTTCTTGCCTTCTTGGATCCCATGTGATGGATCTTGTCAAGTGCAAAAGGATCAGGATCTTACGTTAAGTTTTAGTTCCAAAGTTATTGTTGAAATTTGTACACAAGAATCTAGTCAATCAAAAAGTACATAGAATAGAATAGAATAGAATAGAATAGAATAACAGAGTTGTAGGGGACCTTGGAGGTCTTCTAGTCCAGCCCCCTGCTTAGGCATCACTTAGCCACCTACACCACTTCAGACAAATGGTTATCTAACATCTTCTTAAAAATTTGCAGTGTTGGAGCATTCCCAACTTCTGGAGGCAAGTTGTTTCACTGATGAATTGCTCTAACTGTCAGGAAATTTCTCCTTAGTTCTAGGTTGCTTCTCTCCTTGAATAGTTTCCACCCATTGCTTCTTGTCCTGCCTTCAGGTGCTTTGGAGAATAGTTTGACTCCCTCTTCTTTGTGGCAGCCCCTGAGATATTGGGAGACTGCTATCATGTCTCCCCTAGTCCTTCTTTTCATTAAACTAGACATACCCAGTTCCTGCAACCGTTCTTCATATGTTTTAGCCTCCAGTCCCCTAAAGTTCAGGGGAATTGTTCAGTATTGAATTGGTGCCAGATAACGGGTTGGATTTCAATTGTTTGTGGCAATGTAATGATTCTAAACTTACGATGCACTTAACTCTGCCCCCTAGCTCTGTTTGTTCTTCTCCTATAGATCTCCATTTACAGGAAGGGTGCTGAGATAGATTCCTATTTTTGAGCGAGTTAGTATGAGAAGATATATGATCCTGTGCATGGTATTTCTCTTGGAGAGCTTCACATGTTGCTATTTTAGGGAATTTATTCTGGAATGTAAATATACTGGCAGGGTTTGATTCCTAAAAAGGACCGCCTTGCTTAATGGTTTCTGTATAGATAAATTGCGACTTTGAATTGTACTTCGACTGGGAAGAACGGTATTGATTGAGTTCCTTTCCTTAAAGAAAACTGTGGCGTGAAAGCTTTGTGGAACCGTTTAACTCCGCATATTTATTTCTGTATTAAAATAAATACACAACTCCCCATTAAAGAAAGATATACGCTGCAGCAAATGTACATGCATTAAATTTGAATGAGGATTTTTGGGAAATATTTGCTAATGAATTTGTTTTCGGTTGTTCATGGTGGATTAAAGGGTTTGAGTCAAATGTTTATAGCTGCCTGTTCAGCTGGTACATGAAAACATGTTTTTACACCAGCTGTAAGCCAGGAATTGCTGCTATACAGATAGTCCTCGACTAACAACCGTTTGTTTAGTGACGGTTCCAAGTTGCAACAATACTGGGGGAAAAAAGAGTGACAAATGACCGTTTTTCACACTTAACGACCATTGTACCATCCCTATGGTCATGTGACTAAAATTGAGGTGCTTTGGCAACTGGCCTGTATTTATGACGGTTGGACTGTCCCTGGGTCAGGTGTTCACCATTTGTAACCTTCCCAGCCATCTTCCAACAATCAAAAGTCAATGAGGAAAGTGAGATTCGCTTAACAACCACATGATTCACTTAACAATTTTAGTGATTCACTTAACGACTGTGGTAGAAAAGTTGTAAAAAGGGGCATAACTCACTTCAAACCTGCCTTGTTTAGCAATAGGAGTGTCGGGCTCAATTGTGTTCGTAAGTCGAGGCCTACCTATACTTAACGCCTGTTAAAGAATAGGTAGGCCTCGACTTACAGACACAATTGAGCCTGAATTAAATCTTACGAAGTAAGATCACCTGACGAATTAAAATTTGGCAACAATTTTGGAGCACAGGTAGTCCTCGACTTTTTTGTTTTTTTGTTTTTGTAAGTCCTCGACTTACAGCAGTTCGTTTAGTGGCCATTCAAAGTTACAACGGCACTGAAAAACACAGGAACTTATAACCATTGTAGCATTCCTCAGGGCCACATGATTTACATTCCCATGCTTGGCCACTGACTCACATTTATGACGGTTGCAGTGTCCCAGGGTCGTGTGATCCCCTTTTGCGACCTTCTGACAATCAAAGTCAACCAGGAAACCAGATTCACTGAACAATAGTGTTATTAATTTAACAACTGCAGTGATTCCCTTAAGGAGTGTGGTAAAAAAAGTCATAAAATGGGGCAAAACTCACTTTTAACAAATTCCTCACTCAGCAATATAAATTGCGGTCGTAAGGTGAGGACTACGTGTAGTTATATCCTCCCCCCCACCAGAGGTTTTCAGGGTCCTATGCAAAGTCCTGTGACAGCAGATTATGCAGATTTTGTACAGTACTGATTTCTGTCTATCGCTAGAGTTGTTCTTTGAGGAAGATGGGCAGTCTCGAAATACGATAAATAAATAAAATAAAAGTTGAGTGAAGATTGTTTTACTTTAATATGGATTATATTTTAGGAAAAAAGAACGCCACTTTGGTTGCATTGTGAAAAATGGGCAGACTAGTATTTTGTGGAATTATTTTTATTATTTTTATTATTATTATTATTTTTACTTGTTGAAAAACAGATCCTTCAATAATGATCAAAGCAGGATTTGATTATTCTGAATAGAGAAACTTTATCTCAGGCGTGAAATCCAGCAAGTTCTGACAGGTTCTGGAGAGCCGGTAGCAGAAATTTTGTGTAGTTCGGAGAACCGGCAAATACTACCTCTGGCTGGCCATAGAGAGGGGTGGGAATGGAGATTTTGTAGTATCCTTCCCTTGCCATGTCCACCAAACCACACCACACCGATTAAGCCACGCCCACAGAACCGGTGGTAAAAAAACCTTGGATTTTACCACAGCTTTATCTGGACAAATGCAGCAGGATAGAACATAGATAGATAATATTCTGCTGCAGTTGAATTACAAGTAACCTTTAGCCAGCTTTTCTGTTGTTGTTAATGTCTCCCAATTTTACAAAACTTTTACATGAACGCAGATCTGTCAAGATAAATACAAGCGGAAAGTTGACTGGTCTGCTAAAGTACCGCTAGTATATCTAGGCCACAAAAATGTGCCCGATCACTATATATGACCATTTTATTATTTTTTTGTGTATGTGTTTGTACATTTTAAAGGTTTTTTTGTTGTTGTAAAAGTTCTGAATGTTGCAATCGTTGAATTTTGAAATATGAGTCACAGCTGTAACTGGGTGGTGAAAGAAAATAATCTTGGAAAACACTTTATTTTCACTTTATTGTGTAGGAAAAAGTTGAATTCATTATGCAAACTGTACATAGTATGAGCATGGTAAAGTAAAGGTAATATGGACACGTATAGGTTTGACAAGGAAAACATATTAAGAACATCCATATTTGTGATGCGGTCTTAACTGCTGTGCACCATTGGTCTTTCTGTTGCAGCCCCAGAAATCTTAAATGCTTCTCATTTAAGGTTTGCATGTACAAAATAGTTCTGTCTTTGCATTTATTCTCTTGCAGATGCATTGCGCTTAATGGTTTGCAAAATACATCACTATTTCTGCAGTCTATTACAGTTACACAACCTGGGCATATAGGAGACAAACCTTAAGTAAGATTTGCATGAAATATGGATCAGCAGTGTGCGGCGGCAGTGAAAAAAGCCAACACAATCCTAAATTGCATTAACAGAGGGATACAATCAAGATCAAGTGAGGTACTAATACCACTCTATAGAATAGAATAGAATAGAATTTTTATTGGCCAAGTGTGATTGGACACACAAGGAATTTGTCTTGGTGCATATGCTCTCAGTGTACATAAAAGAAAAGATACGTTCATCAAGGTACAACATTTACAACACAATTGATGGTCAATATATCAATATAAATCATAAGGATTGCCAGTAACAAAGTTACAGTCATACAGTCATAGGTGGAAAGAGATTGGTGATGGGAACTATGAGAAGATTAATAGTAGTGCAGATTTAGTAAATAGTTTGACAGTGTTGAGGGAATTATTTGTTTAGCAGAGTGATGGCCTTCGGGAAAAAACTGTTCTTGTGTCTAGTTGTTCTGTTGTGCAGTGCTCTATAGCGTCGTTTTGAGGGTAGGAGTTGAAACAGTTTATGTCCTGGATGTGAGGGATCTGTAAATATTTTCACGGCCCTCTTCTTGATTCGTGCAGTATACGGGTCCTCAATGGAAGGCAGGTTGGTAGCAATTATTTTTTCTGCAGTTCTAATTATCCTCTGAAGTCTGTGTTTTTCTTGTTGGGTTAAAGAACCGAACCAGACAGTTATAGAGGTGCAAATGACAGACTCAATAATTCCTCTGTAGAACTGAATCAGCAGCTCCTTGGGGAGTTTAAGTTTAAAGCCTTAGTAAGATCGCACCCAGAGTACTGCATCCAGTTTTGGTCACCATGCTATTAAAAAAGATGTTGAGACTCTAGAAAGAGTGCAGAGAAGAGCAACCAGGATGATTAGGGGACTGGAGGCTAAAACGTACAATGAATGGTTGCAGGAAGTGGGCATGGCTAGTCTAGTGAAGAGAAGGACCAGGGGAGACATGATAGCAATCTTCCAATATTTGAGGGGCTGCCACAGAGATTTTTCAAGGCACCTGAAGGCCAGATAAGGAATAATAGATGGAAACTGAACAAGGAGAGATTCAATCTGAAAATAAAGAGAAATTTTCTTGACAGTAAGAGCAACCAAGCAATGGAACAGAAGTTGCCTTTGGAAATTGTGGGAGCTTCATCACTGGAGGCTTTCAAGAAGAGATTGGACTACCATTTGTCAGACATGGCATAGGGTCTCCTGCTTGGGCAGGGGGTTGGACTAGATGACCCACAAGGTCCCTTCCAACTCTGTTAATCTGTGGAAAAGAAGCAGTTCTCCAGATGGGTATAGTTACTGTTATGACTCTGTATCTACAACAATCGGCTTGTAGCTAACCACTGAAACCTAAGGTGTTGTCTGTCTGTTTTTAGCTTGATTTGTGTATGGTTTGCAGCCTCAGTGATCAGCGCTCAGTTTTTTGTGATTGCATCCTGCTACGTCAGCTTTCTCCTGCCCACCCAAGCATCTTTCAGAAGTGTAGACTTGAGCTGCCAGAAGGCTTAGCCAATGATGTTGGCTGAAGATTTCTGGGTGTTACATGGAGCTGGGTCCTCACCCATCCCCTCAGTAGTTTGGTATGCATGCGAATCAAAACATTTTAGAGATGCGAGCAGCCTTTTTTTTTTTTCCTGTTTCAATCTAATGACCACCAGTAAATTAATGGCAGGCTCTAAAAAAGAAAAAAAAAACCGGAAAAACAAGTTGTGATTTTTTCCAACAATAAAGATTTCTTTACAGGTAGTCCTTGACTTACAACAGTTCACTTAGTGACTGTTCAAAGTTACGATGGCACTGAAAAAAGGGACTTATAACCGTTTTTTCAGAGTTACAACCTTTGCAGCATCCCCACGGTCATGTGTTCAAAATTCGGATGCTTGGCAACTGACTCATATTTATTTATTTATTTATTATTTATTTATTTTATCACATTTATATACCGCCCTATCTCCCTAGGGACTCAGGGCGGTTCACAGGCAAGTAAAAAAGTACATATAAATACAAACTAAAATACAATTAAAAAACTTATTCTACATAGCCGAATTATTAAAAAGCAGTATAAATAATAAAACCCATTAAAACCAGTATAAATTTAAAATCTAATCCAGTCCTGCAGATGAATAAGTGTGTTTAAGCTCATGACGGAAGGTTCGGAGGTCCGGAAGTTGGCGAAGTCCTGGGGAGTTCGTTCCAGAGGTGGGAGCCCCACAGAAGGCCCTTCCCTGGGTGTCGCCAGACGGCATTGCCTAGCTGACGGCACCCTGAGGAGTCCCTCTCTGTGAGAGCCCACGGTCGGTGAGAGGTATTCGGTAGCAGTAGGCGGTCCCGTAAGTAACCCGGCCCTATGCCATGGGCGCTTTAAAGATGGTTACCAACACCTGAAGCGCACCCGGAAGGCCACAGGTAGCCAGTGCAGTCTGCAGGATAGGTGTCACACAGAGCCACGAGGGCTCCCTCTATCACCAGCAGCCGCATTCTGAACCAACTGAAGCCTCGGATGCCCTCAAGGGAGCCCCATGTAGAGAGCATTGCAGTAATCCAGGCGAGACGTCACGAGGCGTGAGTGACCGTGCATAAGGCATCCCGGTCTAGAAAGGCGCAACTGGCGCACCAGGCGAACCTGGTAAAACGCTCTCCTGGAGACGGCCGTCAAGTGATCTTCAAAAGACAGCCGTTCATCCAGGAGGACGCCCAAGCTGCGCACCCTCTCCATCGGGGCCAATGACTCGCCCCCAACAGTCAGCCGTGGACTCAGCTGACTGTACCGGGATGCCGGCATCCACAGCCACTCTGTCTTGGAGGGATTGAGCTTGAGCCTGTTTCTCCCCATCCAGACCCGTACGGCTTCCAAACACCGGGACAGCACTTCGATAGCTTCGTTGGGGTGGCCTGGTGTGGAAAAGTACAGCTGGGTGTCATCAGCGTACAGCTGGTACCTCACACCGAAGCCACTGATGATCTCACCCAGCGGCTTCATATAGATGTTGAACAGAAGGGGCGAGAGAATCGACCCCTGCGGCACCCCACAAGTGAGGCGCCTCGGGGTCGACCTCTGCCCCCCTGTCAACACCGTCTGTGACCGATCGGAGATTTATGACGGTTGCAATATCCCAGGGTCATGTGATCCCCTTTTGCAAACTTCTGACAAGCAAAGTCCATGGGGGATCCAGATTCACTTAACAACTAGGTTATTCACTTAACAAATGCAATGATTCACTTAACAATTCTGGCAAGTAAAATGGGGCAAACTCACTTAACAAATGTTTCACTTAGCAACATAAATTTTGGGCTCAGTTGTGGTCTTACCTTGAGGACTATCTGTATTGTTCCTCACCCATAGACAGAATTGTGCCAAAGTAAAACAAGCTAACATCCCCATAAAACATATAGAATAGAATAGAATTTTTATAAGCCAAGTGTGATTGGACACACAAGGAATTTGTCTTTGGTGCATACGCTCTCAGTGTACATAAAAGAAAATATATGTTCATTAAGAATCATAAGGTACAACACTTAATGATAGTCATAGGGTACAAATAAGCTATCAGGAAACAATCAATATCAATATAAATTGTAAGGATACAAGCAACAAAGTTACAGTCATACAATCATAAGTGGAAGGAGGTGGGTGATGGGAATGATGAGAAGATTAATAGTAGTACAGACTTAGTAAATAGTTTGACAGTGTTGAGGGAATTAATTGTTTAGCAGAGTGATGGCCTTCGGGAAAAAACTGTCCTTGTGTCTAGTTGTTCTGGTGTGCAGTGGTCTGTAGCGTCATTTTGAGGGTAGGAGTTGAAACAGTTTATGTCCTGGATGTGAGGGGTCTGTAAATATTTTCACGGCCCTCTTCTTGATTCGTGCAGTATACAGGTCCTCAATGGAAGGCAAGTTGGTAGCCATTGTTTTTTCTGCAGTTCTAATGATCTTCTGAAGTCTGTGTCTGTCTTGTTGGGTTGCAGAACCAAACCAGACAATTATAGAGGTGCAGATGACAGACTCAATAATTCCTCTGTAGAACTGGATCAGCAGCTCCTTGGGCAGTTTGAGCTTCCTGAGTTGGCGCAGAAAGAACATTCTTTGTTGTGCTTTTTTGATGACGTTTTTGATGTTGGGTGTCCATTTTAGGTCGTGAGATATGGTAGAACCTAGAAATTTGAAGGTCTCTACTGTTGATACTGTGTTGTCTAGTATTGTGAGAGGTGGAAGTATGGAAGGGTTTCTCCTAAAGTCTACCACCATTTCTGTGGTTTTGATAATATAATATAATATAGTTTTGGGAACAACTAGGGAGGAGCTGTTTTCACCCTCTTTCTATCACATGAACTATCAGAACTGAGTTGTCTCTTGCTCCTCTGGAATGCACCCCTTCCTTCTGGGAGTCAGCATGACCATTGGGAGTTACAGGTAGTCCTTGACTTACAACCATTTATTTAATGACCGTTCAAACTGACAGTGGCACTGAAACAAGTGACTTATGATCGTTTTTCACACTTACCACCATTGCAGCCTCCCCATGAACACGTGAACAAAATTAGGAAGACTGGCAACTGACTCATATTTAGGACAGTTGCCGTGTCCTGGGGTCATGTGATCTCCTTTTGCGATCTCCTGACAAGCAAAGTCCATGGGGAAGCCAGATTTACTTAACAACCGTGCTGCTAACTTAACCTCAGTGAATCATCTAACAATGGTGGCAAGAAAAGTCGCACAAAGGGGCAAAACTCAGTTAACAACTGTCTCGCTTAGCAAAGGAAACGTTGGGCTCAATTGCGGTCGTACGTCGAGGACTACCTATATATTGAGCCGCGGTGGTGCAGTTGTTGTGTCTTGTCCGCTCTCACCGCAGCCGGGGTCTGCTTATCTGCTCCCGAACACGGAGGAATGTATGCCTCCCGGCCCCAGTCCTGGCTCCATGCCCAGACAAGCTGCAGAGGAGGGGGCACCTCCCGGTCCCAGCCCTGGCTCCATGCCCAAGCAGGCTGCAGAGGAGAGAGCATCCCCCGGCCCCAGCCCTGGCTCCATGCCCAGGCAAACGGAGCAGCTAGACCCCTCCCCCTCCTCCACAGCATGTGAGCCTGAGGAAAGTTTACTTCCAACAGCTGCTGATTGGAGTGACCCTCGCATCAGAAGACTGGATAGGCGGAGGCAACAGAAGGAAGGGAGGGGCAGGCCTTAATGAGTGCTGAGTCATGGAGCCACACCCCATGGCCTATATAAAGGATCTGCTTTCTGGCAGTCTCTGAGTCAGGCAAAGTCGAACTTATCTTGCTGAAGTCACTTACTGGTCTCCTGCCTGCTCTGAGGACTTTGCTAGGACTTTGGGCAGAGCTGCAGAGGCAAGCCTGATTCGGATTTTCCTGACCCGGCCGTCAGCGGAGGAGTGGGACACGACAGCAGTGGTTAGAATGCAGAACTGCAAGCTAACTGACTGCCCACTGTCTGGAGTTTGATCTTGACCGGCTCAAAGTTGACTCAGCTTTCCATCCTTCTGAGGTGGGTCAAACGAGGACCCAGATTGTTGGGGGAAATAGGCTGACTCTGTCAACCGCTTAAAGAAGGCTGTAAAACACCGTGAAGCGGTATATAAGTCTAAGTGCAATTGGTATTTCACATTGTTTTCTTCATCGTTAACATTGATAAACCATTGGTCCTTCCAAAGTGTGGTAATGCCAAACACACCTTGAAGACACAATGCAGGGAAGGTGGATCTTAAAAAACCCAGGTACGCATCAAGATGCACATTAGACTACCCCAGAATTTGGATAGAGAGGACCAGTTGTCTTCTCCTAACCCCCTTTGCTGGATGGAAACTAAACAAGGAGAGATTCAACCAGGGGTGAAATCCAGCAGGTTCTGGCAGGTTCTGGAGAACCGGTAGAGGAAATTTTGAGTAGTTTGGAGAAACGATAGCAGAAATTTTGAGTAGTTTGGAGAACTGGTAGCGGAAATTTTGAGGAGTTTGGAGAACCGGTAGAGGAAATTTTGAGGAGTTTGGAGAACCGGTAGAGGAAATTTTGAGGAGTTTGGGGAACCGGTAGAGGAAATTTTGAGGAGTTTGGAGAACCGGTAGAGGAAATTTTGAGGAGTTTGGAGAACCAGTAGAGGAAATTTTGAGGAATTTGGAGGATCGGTAGCGGGAATTTTGAGGAGTATGGTGAACCGGTAGAGGAAATTTTGAGTAGTTTGGAGAACCGGTAGCGGAAATTTTGAGTAGTTTGGAGAACCGGGTCTGCTTATCTGCTCCCGAACACGGAGGAATGTATGCCTCCGGCCCCAGTCCTGGCTCCATGCCCAGACAAGCTGCAGAGGAGGCACCTCCGGTCCCAGCCCTGGCTCCATGCCCAAGCAGGCTGCAGAGGAGAGCATCCCCGGCCCCAGCCCTGGCTCCATGCCCAGGCAAACGGACAGCTAGACCCTCCCCCTCCTCCACAGCATGTGAGCCTGAGGAAAGTTTACTTCCAACAGCTGCTGATTGGAGTGACCCTCGCATCAGAAGACTGGATAGGCGGAGGCAACAGAAGGAAGGGAGGGGCAGGCCTTAATGAGTGCTGCATCCAGTTTTGGCCACCATGCTTTTAAGAAAGATGTTGAGACTCTAGAAAGAGTGCAGAGAAGAGCAACCAGGATGATTAGGGGACTGGAGGCTAAAACGTACAATGAATGGTTGCAGGAAGTGGGCATGGCTAGTCTAGTGAAGAGAAGGACCAGGGGAGACATGATAGCAATCTTCCAATATTTGAGGGCTGCCACAGAGATTTTCAAGGCACCTGAAGGCCAGATAAGGAATAATTTGCTGACAGTGAGAACAATCAATCAGTGGAACAGAAGTTGCCTTTGGAAATTGTGGGAGCTTCATCACTGGAAGCTTTCAGGAAGAAACTGAACGGCCATCTGTCAGAAATGGTGTAGGGTCTCCTACTTGGGTGAGGGTGTTGGACTAGATGACCTACAAGGTCCCTTCCAACTCTGTTAATCTGTGGAAAAGAAGCAGTTCTCCAGATGGGTATAGTTACTGTTATGACTCTGTATCTACAACAATCGGCTTGTAGCTAACCACTGAAACCTAAGGTGTTGTCTGTCTGTTTTTAGCTTGATTTGTGTATGGTTTGCAGCCTCAGTGATCAGCGCTCAGTTTTTTGTGATTGCATCCTGCTACGTCAGCTTTCTCCTTCCCACCCAAGCATCTTTCAGAAGTGTAGACTTGAGTTGCCAGAAGGCTTAGCCAATGATGTTGGCTGAAGATTTCTGGGTGTTACATGGAGCTGGGTCCTCACCCATCCCCTCAGCAGTTTGGTATGCATGCGAATCAAAACATTTTAGAGATGCGAGCAGCCTTTCTTTTTTCCTGTTTCAATCTAATGACCACCAGTAAATTAATGGCAGGTTCTAAAAAAGAAAAAAAAAACGGAAAAACAAGTTGTGATTTTTTCCAACAACAAAGATTTCTTTACAGGTAGTCCTCGACTTACGACAGTTCACTTAGTGACTGTTCAAAGTTACGATGGCACTGAAAAAAGGGACTTATAACCTTTTTTTCAGAGTTACAACCTTTGCAGCATCCCCACGGTCATGTGTTCAAAATTCGGATGCTTGGCAACTGACTCATATTTATGACGGTTGCAATATCCCAGGGTCATGTGATCCCCTTTTGCAAACTTCTGACAAGCAAAGTCCATAGGGGATCCAGATTCACTTAACAACTAGGTTATTCACTTAACAAATGCAATGATTCACTTAACAATTCTGGCAAGTAAAATGGGGCAAACTCACTTAACAAATGTTTCACTTAGCAACATAAATTTTGGGCTCAGTTGTGGTCATACCTTGAGGACTATCTGTATTGTTCCTCACCCATAGACAGAATTGTGCCAAAGTAAAACAAGCCAACATCCCCATAAAACATATAGAATAGAATAGAATTTTATAAGCCCTCTACTCTCAAGGGCAGCTGGGCAGAAAATGCAGGCTTTTGCAAGGGCCCAGAAAAAGTCGATGCTTTCAAGCGTTCCTGCTTCTATAAAAGAAAATAAAAAGGACTCCATTAACAGAAACCATCTGATTATTAATTCCAAATGCCCTTAATTGGAACGTTTCCTGAAGGAGAAGACGGAGGGAGGGAGTGGGGAGAGAAAAAGCCACCATATTTAGATTTTGCTTGTAGTGGAAAAAGCCAGGAAATGAGCCATGAAGAGTTTCGACAGTCAGAGAACGAAAGAAAGAGACAAATAAAGGAGGAGGTGTACGGACCCGAGCATTGAAGGGAAATTATTCCGATTACATCAGTCCGGGGTGGTTGGTTTTTCTTTTTAAAGTCCACATGGAATCGCCTAACGCTTGGACTGCTTTTGGCTCTTGCGATTTGCAGCAAACTTGTTAGGGCTTTCCGTGTGCTGACCGGGAATGGGGGGAATGGCACAAAACAGGGGTGGAATGTGTGTGTGTGTGTGTGTGTGTGTGTGTGGGTGGGGGGAAGGTGGAGATTTATTTAGTTGACTTGTTAAAGCAGCCCAATGGCCTGGAAATGAAGCATTTCTTTCTTCCTAGCCTTCAGGACCGCACAGGGCTTAATTTGACATCCACTGACATATTACAACTCTTATAAGGTTCTGGTGTTCAGATGGCTGCTTAAGAAAGGAGAAACTTCACGGATAACTTTCCAGGTTCTCTTGCCTCGGCTTCGAGTTGACTCCCTGCGGGGCAAACACGCACACACTTGAATGATGATTCGGAGAGGACTTGTCAGATACCCTAAATTGCGATCGCTTTCATTACATAACCCATCTCATCGACTCTCATAACAAGCCCAGCTCTGGAGATATATATATATATATATATATATATATATATATATATATATTTCCCCCTATTTTCTTTAACCACATTCATTCTCTCCTTTCTTCAGCCCTTCAAAGGTTTAATTCTAAGCTAGAATTCCAAGAGGCGCCTGGAAACTTTCAATGCTGGGACATCTTAGTGGCTCTCATAAGTGGAAGGAGATGGGTGATGGGAATGATGAGAAGATTAATAGTAGTACAGACTTAGTAAATAGTTTAACAGTTCTGAGGGAATTAATTGTTTAGCAGAGTGATGGCATTCGGGAAAAAACTGTCCTTGTGTCTAGTTGTTCTGGTGTGCAGTGGTCTGTAGCGTCGTTTTGAGGGTAGGAGTTGAAACAGTTTATGTCCTGGATGTGAGGGGTCTGTAAATATTTTCACGGCCCTCTTCTTGATTCGTGCAGTATACAGGTCCTCAATGGAAGGCAGGTTGGTTGCAATTATTTTTTCTGCAGTTCTAATGATCCTCTGAAGTCTGTGTCTGTCTTGTTGGGTTGCAGAACCGAACCAGACAGTTATAGAGGTGCAAATGACAGACTCAATAATTCCTCTGTAGAACTGGATCAGCAGCTCCTTGGGCAGTTTGAGCTTCCTGAGTTGGCGCAGAAAGAACATTCTTTGTTGTGCTTTTTTGATGACGTTTTTGATGTTGGGTGTCCATTTTAGGTCGTGAGATATGGTAGAACCTAGAAATTTGAAGGTCTCTACTGTTGATACTGTGTTGTCTAGTATTGTGAGAGGTGGAAGTATGGAAGGGTTTCTCCTAAAGTCTACCACCATTTCTGTGGTTTTGATAATATAATATAATATAGTTTTGGGAACAACTAGGGAGGAGCTGTTTTCACCTTCTTTCTCTCACATGAACTATCAGAACTGAGTTGTCTCTTGCTCCTCTGGAATGCACCCCTTCCTTCTGGGAGTCAGCATGACCATTGGGAATTACAGGTAGTCCTCGACTTACAACCATTTGTTTAATGACCGTTCAAACTGACAGTGGCACTGAAACAAGTGACTTATGATCGTTTTTCACACTTACCACCATTGCAGCCTCCCCATGAACACGTGAACAAAATTAGGAAGACTGGCAACTGACTCATATTTAGGACAGTTGCCGTGTCCTGGGATCATGTGATCTCCTTTTGCGACCTCCTGACAACCAAAGTCGATGGGGAAGCCAGATTTACTTAACAACCGTGCTGCTAACTTAACCTCAGTGATTCATTTAACAGTGGTGGCAAGAAAAGTCGCACAAAGGGGCAAAACTCAGTTAACAACTGTCTCGCTTAGCAAAGGAAACATTGGGCTCAATTGCGGTCGTACGTCGAGGACTACCTATATATTGAGCCGCGGTGGTGCAGTTGTTGTGTCTTGTCCGCTCTCACCGCAGCCGGGGTCTGCTTATCTGCTTCCGAACACGGAGGAATGTATGCCTCCCGGCCCCAGTCCTGGCTCCATGCCCAGACAAGCTGCAGAGGAGGGGGCACCTCCCGGTCCCAGCCCTGGCTCCATGCCCAAGCAGGCTGCAGAGGAGGGGCACCTCCGGTCCCAGCCCTGGCCCCATGCCCAGGCAAACGGAGCAGCTAGACCCCTCCCCCTCCTCCACAGCATGTGAGCCTGAGGAAAGTTTACTTCCAACAGCTGCTGATTGGAGTGACCCTCGCATCAGAAGACTGGATAGGCGGAGGCAACAGAAGGAAGGGAGGGGCAGGCCTTAATGAGTGCTGAGTCATGGAGCCACACCCCATGGCCTATATAAAGGATCTGCTTTCTGGGTGGATGTGCGGTGGTGACATCCTGTGTGGACCTCGTGAGTGTGGGTCTGGTGTCATTCCTCGTGTTAGGGACTCGTTTGTCAATAAGGGCGGGTTTCCAAATGGCTGGTAGGCGGGAGGTGTCATCTCGTTTGTTCATGCTGTGTGGGCGTTTTTCTATCTCAATGGCTTCTCTGATTATTCTGTTGTTAAAGTGTTCAGTTTTGGCGATAGTTCTGGTCTTTTTAAAGTCAATATCGTGTTAAATATAGGTTAAACAGTCCTGGTGGTGCAGTGGTTAGAATGCAGTACAGGTAGTTCTTGACTCATGACCACAATTGAGCCCATAATTTTTGCTGCTAAGCAAGACAGTTGTTAAGTGAGTTTTGACCCTTTTTATGACGTTTCTTGACATGATTGTTAAGTGAAACACCACAGTTGTTAAGATAATAACCCGGTTGTTAAAGTGAATCTGACTTCCCCGTTGACTTTGCTTGTCAGAAGGTCGCAAAAGGGGATCACGTGACCCTGGGGCACTGCAACCGTCATAAATATGAACCAGTTGCCAAGCATCAAGAGCTGTGGTGGTGCAATGGTTGGAATGCAGAATTGCAGGCTAACTCTGCCCACAGCTGGAGTTCGAGCCTGACTGGCTCAAGGTTGACTCAGCTTTCTATTTTTCCTAGGTCGGTAAAACGAGGACCCAGATTGTTGGGGACAATAGACCGACTCTGTAAACCACTTAGAGAAGGCTGTAAAACACTGTGAAGCGGAATATAAGTCTAAGTGCAATTGGTATTTCACATTGTTTTCTTCATCGTTAACATTGATAAACCATTGGTCCTTCCAAAGTGTGGTAATGCCAAACACACCTTGAAGACACAATGCAGGGAAGGTGGATCTTAAAAAACCCAGGTACGCATCAAGATGCACATTAGACTACCCCAGAATTTGGATAGAGAGGACCCGTTGTCTTCTCCTAACCCCCTTTGCTGGATGGAAACTAAACAAGGAGAGATTCAACCGGGGGTGAAATCCAGCAGGTTCTGACAGGTTCTGGAGAACCGGTAGAGGAAATTTTGAGTAGTTTGGAGAACCGGCAAAATACCACCTCTGGCTGGCCCCAGAGTGAGGTGGAATGGAGACTTTGCAGTATCTTTCCCCAAGAGGGGGAGGCAATGGGGATTTTGCAATATCCTTCCCCTGCCACGCCCACAGAACCGGTAGTAAAAAAATTTGGATTTCACCACTGGATTCAACCTAGAAATAAGGAAAAATTTGCTGACAGTGAGAACAATCAATCAGTGGAACAGAAGTTGCCTTCAGACATTGTGGGAGCTTCATCACTGGAAGATTTCAAGAAGAGACTGGACGGCCATCTGTCAGAAATGGTGTAAGGTCTCCTGCTTGGGCTGGGGGTTGGACTAGATGACCTACAAGGTCCCTTCCAACTCTTGTTATTCTGTTAATTATTTTATAAGCCCCCTACTCTCAAGGGCAGCTGGGCAGAAAATGCAGGCTTTTTGCAAGGGCCCAGAAAAAGTCGATGCTTTCCAAGCGTTCCTGCTTCTATAAAAGAAAATAAAAAAGGACTCCATTAACAGAAACCATCTGATTATTAATTCCAAATGCCCTTAATTGGAACGTTTCCTGAAGGAGAAGACGGGAGGGAGGGAGTGGGGGGGGGGGAAGAGAAAAAGCCACCATATTTAGATTTTGCTTGTAGTGGAAAAAGCCAGGAAATGAGCCATGAAGAGTTTCGACAGTCAGAGAACGAAAGAAAGAGACAAATAAAGGAGGAGGTGTACGGACCCGAGCATTGAAGGGAAATTATTCCGATTACATCAGTCCAGGGTGGTTGGTTTTTTTTTTTAAAGTCCACATGGAATCGCCTAACGCTTGGACTGCTTTTGGCTCTTGCGATTTGCAGCAAACTTGTTAGGGCTTTCCGTGTGCTGACGGGGAATGGGGGGAATGGCACAAAACAGGGGTGGAATGTGTGTGTGTGTGTGTGTGGGTGGGTGGGGGGAAAGTGGAGTTTTATTTAGTTGACTTGTTAAAGCAGCCCAATGGCCTGGAAACGAAGCGTTTCTTTCTTCCTAGCCTTCAGGACCGCACAGGGCTTAATTTGACATCCACTGACATATTACAACTCTTATAAGGTTCTGGTGTTCAGATGGCTGCTTAAGAAAGGAGAAACTTCACGGATAACTTTCCAGGTTCTCTTGCCTCGGCTTCGAGTTGTCTCCCTGCGGGGCAAACACGCACACACTTGAATGATGATTCGGAGAGGACTTGTCAGATACCCTAAATTGCGATCGCTTTCATTACATAACCCATCTCATCGACTCTCATAACAAGCCCAGCTCTGGAGATATATATATATATATATATATATATATATATATATATATATATATTTATATATATATATATATATATATATATATATATATATATATATATATATATATATGGGTCTTTGGTTATTCGGGTTTTCTCCCGCGTAAAATTGAAAGTGTCTTGGCGACGTTTCGATGAAGTCTCATTCGTCATCTTCAGGCTTCAGCTTCGTGCTTCTGGGAGCAATGTGTGATCGCAGCTGTTTCTTCCTTTTAACTGCTAGTGGAGGCTTGAACTGATTGGGTGGGAGCTTGGCTGTGCTCTGATTGGATGGGGTTTTTGTGCTCTGATTGGCTGGGGTGTGTCCTGTGTTGGTGGGGGGTGGGTTGTGCCCAGTTAAGTCTGTGCTGCGGGGGGATTTGAGCTGGTGAGCTGCATAGCTGTTGTTTGGCTTTGTGGTCGTGCTACATCTTCATAGTGGGTGTCAGTCTGCTGCATGTATGGATTGGAGGGGTTTGAAATGGCTAATGTTGCAGCTGCGGTCTGGCTTCTGGTCCTTGGTCGTGCTTCATGATCAGTGTGGGTTTGGGTCTGCTTTCTGGGTGGATGTGCGGTGGTGACATCCTGTGTGGACCTCGTGAGTGTGGGTCTGGTGTCATTCCTCGTGTTAGGGACTCGTTTGTCAATAAGGGCGGGTTTCCAAATGGCTGGTAGGCGGAGGTGTCATCTCGTTTGTTCATGCTGTGTGGGCGTTTTCTATCTCAATGGCTTCTCTGATTATTCTGTTGTTAAAGTGTTCAGTTTTGATAGCATAAGTGCCGACAGAAATTAGAACCAAAAAAAAACACACCCTAGGAAACAGTTGAAAGTATCAGTTTTCTTCTGGATCTGTTGAAATAAAAAGAAGGGAACAAGAACTCCTGATGAACCTAATAAAAACTGAAGCCTGTCTCGGAGAGAGAAAATGCAGAATATTAGTTGAAATAGAAAACTCAGTGGATAGGAAAGGCGGTGACTATATTGGATGTGGACATGACTCACCAACTGGAATTCTAAATGGATTATAATCTATAAATCGCCCAGAGTTGCCTAATAGGGGAGATGAGCAGCATACAAATTTAATAAATAAACCAGTAATAAATAAATCACTTTATGAGGGCAAGGATACATACCAAATGTTTGAATAGAATAGAATAGAATAGAATTTTTATTGGCCAAGTGTGATTGGACACACAAGGAATTTGTCTTGGTGCATATGCTCTCAGTGTACATAAAAGAAAAGATACGTTCATCAAGGTACAACATTTACAACACAATTGATGGTCAATATATCAATATAAATCATAAGGATTGCCAGCAACAAAGTTACAGTCATACAGTCATAAGTGGAAAGAGATTGGTGATGGGAACTATGAGAAGATTAATAGTAGTGCAGATTTAGTAAATAGTTTGACAGTGTTGAGGGAATTATTTGTTTAGCAGAGTGATGGCCTTCGGGGAAAAACTGTTCTTGTGTCTAGTTGTTCTGTTGTGCAGTGCTCTATAGCGTCGTTTTGAGGGTAGGAGTTGAAACAGTTTATGTCCAGGATGCGAGGGATCTGCAAATATTTTCACGGCCCTCTTCTTGATTCGTGCAGTATACAGGTCCTCAATGGAAGGCAAGTTGGTAGCAATTATTTTTTCTGCAGTTCTAATTATCCTCTGAAGTCTGTGTTTTTCTTGTTGGGTTGCAGAACCGAACCAGACAGTTATAGAGGTGCAAATGACAGACTCAATAATTCCTCTGTAGAATGGGGCCCTGTTAAATATAGGTTAAACAGTCCTGGTGGTGCAGTGGTTAGAATGCAGTACAGGTAGTTCTTGACTCATGACCACAATTGAGCCCATAATTTTTGCTGCTAAGCAAGACAGTTGTTAAGTGCATTTTGACCCTTGTTATGACGTTTCTTGACATGATTGTTAAGTGAAACACCACAGTTGTTAAGATAATAACCCGGTTGTTAAGTGAATCTGACTTCCCCGTAGACTTTGCTTGTCAGAAGGTCGCAAAAGGAGATCATGTGACCCTGGGGCACTGCAACCGTCATAAATATGAACCAGTTGCCAAGCCTCAAGAGCTGTGGTGGTGCAATGGTTGGAATGCAGAATTGCAGGCTAACTCTGCCCACAACTGGAGTTCGATCCTGACTGGCTCAAGGTTGACTCAGCTTTCTATTTTTCCTAGGTCGGTAAAACGAGGACCCAGATTGTTGGGGACAATAGACCGACTCTGTAAACCACTTAGAGAAGGCTGTAAAACACTGTGAAGCGGTATATAAGTCTAAGTGCTATAGCTATTGCTGTTATCTGGAGTTACTTAGAAGCCATGGTGGCGCATTGGTTAGAATGCAGTACTGCAGGCTAATTCTACCGACTGCAAGAAGTTCGATCTTGACCAAGTCAAGGTTGACTCAGCTTTCCATCCTTCCGAGGTCGGTAAAATGAGGACCTAGATTGTTGTGGGGGCAAGAGGCTGACTCTGTAAACTGCTTAGAGAGAGCTGTGAAACATTGTGAAGCTGTACATACCGGTTAGTCTAAGTTGTTTTTTTTAATTTATTTACATTTATATCCCGCCCTTTTCCGAAGACTCAGGGCGGCTTACAGTGTATAAGGCAATAGTCTCATTCTATTTGTATATTTACAAAGTCAACTTATTGCCCCCCCAACAATCTGGGTCCTCATTTTACCTACCTTATAAAGGATGGAAGGCTGAGTCAACCTTGGTCGGGCTTGAACCTGCAGTAATTGCAGGCTAACTCTGCCCACAGCTGGAGTTCGAGCCTGACTGGCTCAAGGTTGACTCAGCTTTCTATTTTTCCTAGGTCGGTAAAACGAGGACCCAGATTGTTGGGGACAATAGACCGACTCTGTAAACCACTTAGAGAAGGCTGTAAAACACTGTGAAGCGGAATATAAGTCTAAGTGCTATAGCTATTGCTGTTATCTGGAGTTACTTAGAAGCCATGGTGGCGCATTGGTTAGAATGCAGTATTGCAGGCTAGTTCTACCGACTGCAAGCAGTTCGATCTTGACCAGGTCAAGGTTGACTCAGCTTTCCATCCTTCCGAGGTCGGTAAAATGAGGACCTAGATTGTTGTGGGGGCAAGAGGCTGACTCTGTAAACTGCTTAGAGAGAGCTGTGAAACATTGTGAAGCTGTACATACCGGTTAGTCTAAGTTGTTTTTTTTAATTTATTTACATTTATATCCCGCCCTTTTCCAAAGTCTCAGGGCGGCTTACAGTGTATAAGGCAATAGTCTCATTCTATTTGTATATTTACAAAGTCAACTTATTGCCCCCCCAACAATCTGGGTCCTCATTTTACCTACCTTATAAAGGATGGAAGGCTGAGTCAACCTTGGGCCGGGCTTGAACCTGCAGTAATTGCAGGCTACTGTGTTCTAATAACAGGCTCCTTACAGCCTGAGCTATCCACGGCCCTATTGCCGTGCTATTGCTAGTACGTGCTTTACTCATGTATGACATTTCTACCTTATTCTTCCTTGGTGCGATCGTGGAGCCATTGACACATGGTTTCCAGACGAAGTTACAAACATCTTACAACCTCAAGCCATTTCTGTACATGAACTGAAATACGGGATCATCTGAGTCAGTCCCATAACAAGCGTATTAGCATAACATGCTTTGCTCATGCCACTATTCAGGTTTCTTTTCTTCTGCCAATGGTGTGTATTCTTCTAATCTACCCTGGTATTTTGCATACAATAATGTTTGTGTTCAGAATAACCAAACAGAAAAATAAGAACATCTGCAAAAGTATATTACGAGCTGCTCCCTTCCCCATGATTTCTCCAGTCTTTGAAAATGCTGAGTATCGTGATAAAGCTATTAAAGTTAATTTGTGTTCTTCTCTGGGTTTGTTGTTGCTGCTTTATTGACACAGGATTGCGCTGGGTAAATTTTTCAGTGAGTGCAAATGAAGCTGGCGAGAACAGCAGCAATAAGGAAAACGCTCAGCTTTTCATCTTCCCAATTCAGTGGAAGTCATTAATATTTATTTTAAAAAAAACTCTGATTTGAGGGTTGGCATGCAGGACTTCTTTTTATTGAAAAGAAAGCACAAATAAATGCTTACATATTAAAATAGGAACACTGCTCATAAAATAGTGGCAATGAGTGTGATGTTTAAGTATTTACAAATCCTCTCATTATTCCTTTGGAAGTTCTGAGATGGTTATCCTTGAAGTAAATATTGAATTTAGTCTCATATTGCAAGTTTGTTAATGGCTTATCAAAATATAAAATATAAAGACAAATAAAAATAATGGGAAAGTAGGGGAGGAGAAGGGGAAGAGGGGAAAAGGAAAAAAAAAAGCATTGACTTCCAACTTTTTTTAGCCCAGTAGAATAAGGTGAGAACATACAACCTCTCAACTTCTTACTTTTATATAATAATATATGCTAGCGATTTCTATAACAACAAAACTATCTAATCGGCAACACCCCAAATCAAAGTTTCTGGATTTTTTTTCCACCTCAGGCACAAAGTCCAGAAGTGGTTTCCAATGAATATTGAATTCAGTCTTGATTACTAGGTCTGCATTTGGTCTTCCTTTTCTTTATAATAGGAATGAGGTATGTGGGGTTGATTTTGATCAAGCCTAGAACGGGAAGACTAAAAGAGATGTGATTTTAAAAAGAAGGCCTGCTCTTAGGTCTAGACCAGACATACCCAATTCCTGCAACTGTTCTTCATCTGTTTTCGCCTCCAGCCCTCTAATTATCTTTGTTGCACATTCTGCACTCTTTCCAGAGTCTCAACATCATTTTTTTGATCACCCTATTATAAAAAAAAAGATGTTGTGACTCTAGAAATAGTTATTCTGACCTAGGCTTCCCCAAAAAACCACGAAGCAGAATCCTGGTCTGGACAAAACCCCTTTAATAAGTGAAGTCCCCTTATTCACCTTCAGCAAAGTCTTTCAAGGGAGAATTTACAGTCACAGACCTTATCTGGAGAGCTGCCAGACCAATATCTTCAAAACTTGGCAAAGAGTTTTGGAGAGTTACAAATCAATTAGGTGAACTAATTGTCTCCTGCAAACTCCACTCCCCTTTCTCTCCTCTTTTATTCCCTCTGGGAGGGGCCATTCATCGTCCCCCTGTGGCCTTACTCCCAAGTCGACCCTTGTGCTGCTCCTTTCGTCTGGCAACTCTGCACATGCGCACACTGGGAACAGGGTCCAGCTGTTCTTCTGCCCCACTGATATCCGACTCTGAAGGCAGTTGATAACTGGCATATGGCCCTGGCTCCCTCTCTGCCTCTGACACAGAGCCCTCATCAGAGCCTTCCCCAGACTCCAGGACAGGCCCATGTTCCTCCCCAACCTCCTCGCTGTCCGAATCTGCTGCCAGCTCTGCTGACCGCTGATGGGCCACGACAATAGTACAGAAGGGAGCAACAGAGATGATTAGGAGGCTGGAGGCTAAAACTTATGAAGAATGGTTGAAGAAATTGGATACGGCTAGTCCAATGAAAAGAAGGACTAGGGGTGACATGATAGCAGTGTTCCAATATTTGAGATACTGCCACAGAGAGGAGGGGGTCAAAGCACCAGAAGGCAAGACACGAAACAATGAATGGAAACTAATCAAGGGGAGAAGCAACCTGGAATTAAGGAGAAATTTCTTGACAGAGAGAACAATTAACCGGTGGAACAGTTTGTCTTCAGAAGTTGTGGGTGCTCCATCACTGAGGCTTTTAAGAAAAGACTGGACAGCTACTTCTTTAGAATGGTATAAGGGCTGTGATGGCGAACCTAGGGCATGCGTGCCACTGGTGGCAGGCAGAGCCATATCATTGGGCACACGAGCTCAGCTCCAGTGCGCATGCGTGGAGTGGTCAGCTGATTTTCGGGCCTTCTGAGCCTACCAGAAGTCAGGAAACAGGCTGTTTCTGGCCTCCGGAGGGCCTCCAGAGCAGGGGGAAGGCCAGTTTTTCACTCTCCCCAGGCTCCAGAGCCTTTCTAGGTGATCGAAAAATGGGCCTACTGGGCCCACCATGCCATCGCGTGCCAAAAGCAGGGGACTGCGGGGGGGTCACGTGCGCATGCACGGGGGGGCGGGGCACATAGAATTATGTTTGTGGACACGTGCGCAACTCTCTCGCACTCGCCCTGCTTTTGGCACGCAGTGGCAAAAAGGTTAGCCATCACTGGTATAGGGTCTCCTGCTTGGGTTTGGGTTTGGACTAGAAGACCTCCAAGGTCCCTTCCAACTCTGTTATTCTGTTACTTCGTTTTGCTTTAACCTGGGCTGATCTTCCTCTGATCCCTATTTTGTTAAGTTCGTCATGACTGCAACTTTAATCAGAAAACCAGATGCATTAAATTGGGAACATGAATTTATCCTAACGTACATTTTGTGCTGCCACAGTCTCTCTCTCTTTCTCTCTTTCTCTCTCTGTGTGTGTCTTATGTCATTTCCCTTATGAATGCTTGTGTTTTCAAGTTGAATTTGACAGCCGGAACAGCTCAAAATATCTTTATCAAAGCTAAGTTTCTTAGAAATCACTTTTGAAGGAAGTGATCACAATTCATAGCTGTACATATGCTTCATATGCCAAGTGCTTTACACTCCTGAATATTTCTATTTAGCGAAGGGCAACAAGATTAGAACAGAGCATTCTTAAGGTGGCAGCATTTTATGTAGGCTGTATAGTAAATCAGTAGTGAAGGCAATAAAAGCTTTTCTGTTTTTATATTAATTCAGAGTCTCTTTCAAACAAAGCTAAACTCCAGGTGGCCAGTTGGCATACAGGTACTTCTTGATTTATGGCTGGTCGCTTAGGAAGTGTTGAAAATTCTTACCTGGGCACTACTTACGACCCAGATTCAAGTTCTGATGGTTGCCTTGCCCCCATGATCAGGTGGCTGCACTTCGGGACTCCGCGACAGGCCCACATTTGTGGTTATTTGCCGCGTCTTGTGGTTGTGTGATTGTGTTTTATGGTGGTTTTGCTGAAAGTCGGCAGTCATTTACATTTTTTGGCAAAACTCTCTTGTGTCAGGTGCAGAATACTGCCGAGTTAGAAGTCTCTGAGTTATTAATCCACAATGAAAATCAAAAGGGATATTAAATATTAGGAATCTCCACGAAGTTTATGCCAATCCCGTTATTCTTAAGCAGGGATGGTTGGAATCAGAGGTGGGTTTCAGCAGGTTCTGACTAGTTCTGGAGAACCGGTAGCGGAAATTTTGAGTAGTTCAGAGAACCGGTAGTAAAAATTCTGACAGGCCCCGCCCCCATCTATTCTCTGCCTCCCAAGTCCCAGCTGATTGGGAGGAAATGGGGATTTTTGCAGTAACCTTCCCCTGGAGTGAGGTGGGAATGGAGATTTTACAGTATCCTTCCCCTGGAATGGGGTGGGAATCAGTGGTGGGATTCAGCCAGTTCGTACCTATTTGGGAGAACCGGTTGTTAACTTTCTAAACAGTTCGGAGAACCGGTTGTTGGAAGAAACCTTATTTTGTTTTTTTCCCCACTTTACAAGGCTAATCCTGTAAGGAAGGCAGGAAGGAAACATTCTGGTGGTGTTTCTAGCCTAATCTTTATTGCTCTGCTTATAGAAACTGCCTCTCTGGTTAATCCTTATTACATTGTAACAGCTAAGACGAAGCGCCCATCGACGTGAGTGACGTTGAGTTGGCCATGCCCACATGGTCACATGACCACCGAGCCACGCCTACCCAGCTAGTCATTAGGGCAGAGAACCGGTTGTTAAATTATTTGAATCCCGCCACTGGTGGGAATGGAGATTTTAAAGTATCTTCCCATGCCACACCCACAGAACCGGTAGTAAAAGTTTTTGAAACCCACCACTGGTTGGAGTATTTTCTGCATCACCTTGAATAGGCATCTAAATGGGGTTTTTAAAAAAAATTAGCATTGACTGGAGGCCTTTTCATTCACAGGCAGTTTCCCCCATTGCATTTAAGATTTTCAATGGCCAAATTAAATTGAAATGGATATTTGTGTCTATTTGTGTGGGACGGAGGGAGGAGGTCCAAGCTATACTGTAGATTTACCCTAAATCTGAACTCTGTCTATTGTTTGGTGGGAAGAAGAGATGCCAGATGTTATACTGATTTTACACAGGGGAAAAACATCATGATTGATGGCAATATGGGTTGCCAAGACCTCTTGAACTCTTGAAGTCAAACCATGCTATGAAATGAATTGGCGTTTAGCATATTCTGCTAACTGTCAAAATGTTACTCATTCTGTTCCCTCCTTCCTTCCTTACATCCACCCACCCACCTTGGTTATGTATTCTGGATGGATTTCAACAGGAAGGGTGTCAAACCTTTTCTCAAATCCCTTTCTCTATAAATGAAACTATAAAGTGGCTTAAATCTCTCCTGCCTTGCATGGATCATCGTAGTTTCCCATGAGAATGAGCTGAAGGATAGGTGGGTTTAAAAAACATCCAAACCCATTTTCAACTCTGAAGCGAACCTGGCTGAAGCCATCGACTGCTGCTTTATAATTGCCATGGACTCGTAGTGGGAAGGGGGAACATGATAGCCTAGCTAAGAGTCAAAACGAAAAACTTTCTCATGGGAACCAAGGTCAAATACACATGTGGCAATTGAAGGGAGCCCGCCAAGTGGAGAATGTGACCTATGACAATAGGAGAAGGGATCAAATGCTAGTTTTATTATGTCCTTGCTTGGGGGAAAACTTTTCAGAGTTGGTTTTCACTGTCTGTGCCGATTTGATGTATCCAATAAACATGTTCTTTGAGGAATCTAACTGCCTCGGAGTTCTGCTTTCGATGGGTGCGTTACTCGGAACACTGACACCCATTTTCTTATACATGCTTACAGCGGGGTTGGTCTCAGTGATTTAAATAACCCCTTTCAGATATACCGTAGGTGTCGATATATTTGGGTACAGGTAGTCCTCGACTTACAACAGTTCATTTAGTGACTGTTCAAACTTACAACGGCACTGAAAAAAGTGATTTATGACCGTTTTTCACACTTACAACCTCTGTAGCATCCCTGTGATCATGTGATCAAAATTCAGTTGCTTAGCAACTGGTTCATACTTATGACCATTGCTGTGTCCCAAAGCCAACCTTTTTCAACCTTTTGACAAGCCAAATGAATGGGGAAGCCAGATTTACTTAACAACCGTGTTGCCAAGTTAACAACTGTGGCAAGAAAGGTCTCACTTCACAACAGAAATTTTTGGCTCAGTTGTGTTCTTACGTCGGGAACTACCTATACTCAGGTTCAAATTCAGCTTCAGTCTGTAGTTTCTTGGCGACCCACACTATGCTATTCTACAAAAAAAGAAAATCAGTATGGGTAATCCTCAACTTACGACCACAGTGGAGCCCAAAAATTTATGTTGTGCTAGGCGAGACAGTTGTTAAGTGAATATTACGACCTTTCTTGCCACAGTTGTTAAGTGAATCACTGCAGTAGTTAAGTTAGTAAGATGGTTGTTAAATGAATCTGGCTTCCCTATTGACTTTGCTTGTCAGAGGGTAGCAGAAGGGCCGTGGTGGCTCAGGCTGTAAAGAAGCCTGTTATTAGAACACAGCAGCCTGCAATTACTGCAGGTTCAAGCCCGAGGTTGACTCAGCCTTCCATCCTTTATAAGGTAGGTAAAATGAGGACCCAGATTGTTGGGGGGGCAATAAGTTGACTTTGTAAATATACAAATAGAATGAGACTATTGCCTTACACACTGTAAGCCGCCCTGAGTCTTCGGAGAAGGGCGGGATATAAATGTAAACAAAAAAAAGGGGATCACGTGACTCCCAAGATGCTGGGACCGTCATAAATATGAGTCACTTGCCAAGGGTCCTGAGTTTTGATCTTGTGACCCTGGGGAGGCCGCAATGGTCATAATTGTCGTAAGCAGGGGTGAAATCCAGAAGGTTCTGACAAGTTCTGGAGCACCGGTAGTGGAAATTTTGAGCAGTTCGGAGAACCGGCAAATGCCACCTCTGCCTGGCCCCAGAGTGGGGTGGGAATGGAGATTTTGCAATAGTTTTCCCCCCAGGAGTGGGAAGGGAATGGGGATTTTGCAGTATCCTTCCCCTGGAGTGGGGAAGGAATGGAGATTTTGCAGTCTCCCTCCCCTGATGTGCCCTCCAAGCCACGTCCACAGAATTGGTAGTAAAAATTTTTAGATTTCACCACTGGTCATAAGTCATATTTTTTCAGTGCCGTTGCAACTTCGAACGGGCACTAAACGAATTGTTGTAAGTGGAGCGCTATCTGTCCATAATGAGGATGAGACGGTCAGTAAAGATGAGAGGTGCTATATTTGGAGATGCTGCCTTGGTTTTTGCTTGCTATGCATTTTGCTCCACCGTCGTTTCTTGAGAAGAAATGTGGTTGGCAATCTGGAAGCGCTTGGCAAGGGAGTGCATAAGAAGTAGAAGGCTGTACATTTAATACAGGAAACCAAGGTGGCATCGGTTCTTCGCTCACTTTTTGCAGTGTTTACTCAGGAACATGGCGCGTTGCCCAAATGCTTTGCTCTCCTCTAATGGCCTTATATAAAAAGCTATTTTAAATGTAACTTTTGGCAGTGGATCAGCTGTGTGCATTTTGGTTGTTTAGAATAGAGTAGAGTAGAGTAGAGTAGAGTAGAGTAGAGTAGAATAGACTAGAGAGTAGAGTAGAGTAGAGTAGAGTAGACTAGAGAGTAGAGTAGAGTAGAGTAGAGTAGAGTAGAGTAGAGTAGAGTAGAGTAGACTAGAGAGGAGAGTAGAGTAGAGTAGACTAGAGTAGATTAGAGAGTAGAGTAGAGTAGACTAGACTAGAGAGTAGAGTAGAGTAGAGTACAGTAGAGTAGAATAGACTAGAGAGTAGAGTAGAGTAGAATAGAATAGAATAGAATAGAATAGAATAGAATAGAATAGAATAGAATAGAATTCTTTATTGGACAAGTGCGATAGGACACACAAGGAATTTGTCTCTGGTGCATATGCTCTCAGTGTACATAAAGAAAAATAAAATACATTAATCAAGAATCATAAGATACAACACTTAGTGATAGTCATAGGTTACTAATAAGCAATCAAATCATACTAGGAAACTAAATAAAACAATATAAATCGTAAAGATACAAGCAACAAAGTTCTAGCCATAAGTAGAGAAGGAGATAGGTAATAGGAAGGATGAGGAAGGATGAGAAGGATAATAGTAATTCAGTCTTAGTAAATAGTTTGACAGTGTTGTGGGAATTAGTTGTTTAGCAGAGAGATGGCATATGGGGAAAAACTATCCTTGTGTCTAGTTGTTCTGGTGTGCAATGCTCTATAGTGTTGTTTTGAGGGTAGAAATTGAAACAATTTATGTCCAGGATGTGAGGGGTCAGTAGATATTTTCACAGCCCTCTTATCTGGCCAGTTTCCCCCTGGCCCTGGTGTATCAAACAGGAAGCTGCCTTTTAATATGATGGTTTGAAATCTCTCCCTTAAGAGAGTTGGGTTTAATTTAAAGCCAGACGGATGAATGGGCCTTGACTCTCAAAAAGCCAGGGAAATTGGCTTATCCATTTTTGCCTTTGTAAACAGCAATAGCATTTAGATTTATATAGAGCCCCAAGGTACTTTACAACACACTCTGGCCCAATGGTGTCAAACTGGATTTCATTGAGGGCCGCATCAGGGTTGTGTTTGACCTCGGGTGGCTGGGGTGGATGTTGCGAGGGTGGGGATGGCCAGCTCGACGTCACTCTTGTCAGGGACACCTGTGATGGCCCAAGTACTCTGCCAGCAAAAACTGGCTCCCCCGAGCTCCGTTTTTGGCTGCGACGGCCTCCTGCAACCCTCTGCCAGCAAAAGCAGAGCTCAGAAGGATCGCCTGCGGCCCTCGCAAGCTCTGTTTTCACTGGCAGAGGCAGTGGTGGGCTGGTTCTTCACTGCTTCCAGGGCGGCCTCGTGGCCCATAACTAAGCACTCCATGGTCCAAATCTGGCCCCTGGGCCTTGATTTTGACACCCCTGCTCTGGGTAGTTTAACAATATAAAGAATTATTTGCATATTCTCCCTAACAATCTGGGTTTACCGACCTCGGAAGGATGGAAGGCTGAGTCCAGAATGGGACGACACACAGGAGCCAGGTGGGCGTGTCTGGGTGGGCGCAGACAGGTCGGCGTGGAAGAGTAGGTGCAGCCAACCTTGGGGGGCGGATGACTTGGTGTGGATGACTCGGTGTGGCCTGGTGGGCATGACCAGGTGGACGCAACCACATGGGTGTGGCTGGGTGGGTGCCGCCAGGTGGGCTCAGAACAAGTCGCCTTGGGCAACTGAATGTGGAGCCAACTTGGCACCCCACCAGAAGCAAAATCACCTGGAGATGTGCCAGCAAACGGGAAGCGGGAAAGCGGCAAAGTTTGAAAGGAAAGAGAAGGGGAGATGCTGTGAGTCATACTGGACAGTGTGTATATGTGTGTGTGCGTGTGTGCGCATTGTGAGAACTGACATCTTGGTGACCTGTTGTTTTTCTGTCTCTCCTGTAATCTCCAGCCTTGCACAATATTGGGCCAGAAGTTGACTGGAGTTACAGAAGCTGTACTTAAACTGGTCGATGACAATTTGTCACCGCCATCTTAGCTTAGTTTAGTTTAGTTTACTTATTTGTCAAGCATATCTTGCTGCAGGACAGCTTGCTGCAGGACAAGAGTTACACTAATGTTAAAGAAATAGTGGACTCAAATCATTAAAGAAAGGATGCAAAAGGTGAGACAGAATGAAATGTGAAAAATTAAAACATTTTTAAATTTATTTTGCATAATTAAATAGAATTGTTCAATTGTCCTGTAGCAAGTTGTCCCATGGTGAGCTGCCTGTGACGAGTTGACTGTGGCAAGTTTTCCCATTCTTTACTCAAAGACAACTAGAAGAATTCACTGGCGTTTTTTCTGCCTTTTCCAAAAGCTGCATTTCCGTTTGCTTTTCTTCCCAGTTAGCGCTGGGCTTCCAGCGGTAAACTTCCCAATTTAGAGCCTGGGCTCTTCCCTATTCTGTTTTTCTCTTCTTTTTTGCTGTTTCTGCTACAAGTGGAGAGTAAAATGTAATGAATCTTTGGCCCTTTTTTATAAATGGGATGCCTACTTTTATAGGCCATGAATTTTAATTAGCAGTGATTAATTCAACTAATATATAAATTGACATTGCCAATTTTGGAGGAAAGCGGCTCGGTGTTTGTGTGTGCGCGCGCAAACACACAAATGTGCACAACATAAACATTGATGTTGTGATAGGTGGAATATGCAGGATTGGTATCAGATGGAGTTGACAATCCTATGTTGTCAGAAGCTGAGCGCATGTGTATGTGTGTGTGAACACTCAAAACAACAGCAGCAACATCACCACACACACACAACACACTTTTTTTTGTCAGAATCACTTGGGGTCTCTATTGCTCTCCAGGTCTGGAATGCATTCTTTGCAGAGAGGAGATATTTTTAATAATTTTTACTGATTTTTAAAACACATCTTTAAAACAAACTTTTAATTGCCTGTTTTCGTTTATCTGTTTTTGTTTGCTCGGTTTCTTTTTATCAATTAGTTTAAGCTTAATGTACCGAGTTTGAATTGAAATTGACTTTTACTGTAAACTGCAGATGTCTTGGTGATCCAAATATACTTTAAAAAAACAAACAAACGACATAATTAAGGCTTCTCTTTCTTTGAGGTAAAGATGGCAAGAGTCATGTAAATACAGTTTTGAAAAATGTATTTCCCACATCTGTAAGCATGCGTATGCTAAAAAGGAAATTGAAATCCTGGGAAATGTTGTAATTGATGTTGCCATCAGCTTCCTGTAATTGCAACAGGAATTGGCAAATACAGTCAGGAAACATCGTAGTCCCTCTATTCAGAGTCAGATTGAGGCTTGTTTTCAAGTGTTTATTACAAATCCTTTCATTGGTAGAATAGAATAGAATAACAGAGTTGGAAGGGACCTTGGAGGTCTTCTAGTCCAACCCCCTGCTTACGCAGGAAACCCTACACCATTTCAGACAAACGGTTATCCAACATTTTCTTAAAAATTTCCAGTGTTGGAGCATTCACAACTTCTGCAGGCAAGTTGTTCCACTGATTAATTGTTCTCACTGTCAGGAAATTTCTCCTTAGTTCTAAGTTGCTTCTCTCCTTGATGAGTTTCCATCCATTGCTTCTTGTCCTGCCTTCAGGTGCTTTGGAGAATAGTTTGACTCCCTCTTCTTTGTGGCAACCCCTGAGATATTGGAAGACTGCTATCATGTCTCCCCTAGTCCTTCTTTTCATTAAACTAGACATACTGAGTTCCTGCAACCGTTCCTCATGTTTTAGCCTCCAGTCCCCGAATCATCTTTGTTGCTCTTCTCTGCGCTCTTTCTAGAGTCTCCACATGTTTTTTACTTCGTGGCGACCAAAACTGAATGCAATATTCCAAGTGTGGCCTTACCAAGGCAGTGATAAAGTGGTATTAACATTTCAGGTGATCTTGATTCTATCCCTCTGTTTTTGCAGCCTAGAACTGTATTGGCTTTTTTGGCAGCTGCTGCACACTGCTGGCTCATATTTAAATGGTTATCCACTAGGACTCCAAGATCCCTCTCACAGTTACTACTATTGAGCAAGGTACCATATATACTGTACCTGGTAGTGATTGATGCTCAGCCAATACTTAGAGCAGAGTCTCACAGGGAACCCAAACTTAAGTACAGGTAGTTCTCAATTTACAACAGTTCATTTAATGACTGTTTACAGTTACAGCAGCTCTGAAAAAAAAAGACTTATGATGGTTTTTCACATTTACGACCATGGCAGCATCCCTATGATCACATGATGGCTGGCAATTGGTTCATATTTACGACGATTGCGGTATCCTGGAGTCATGTGATCCGCTTTTGCAACCTTCTGACAAGAACTCCAGTGATTCACTTAACAATTGTGGTAGGAGAGGTCATAAAATGGGGCAAATTCACTTAACAAATGTCTCAATTAGCAACAGAAATCTTAGGCTCAGTTGAGGTCATAAGTTGAGGTCTGCCTACAATCATCATCATCATAATACGAATAAGAGGGGATTGTAAGGAAGATAAATTTGATTGTTTCCTAGTATGATTTGAATGTTTATATGTACCCTATGACTATCACTAAGTGTTGTACCTTATGATTCTTGACGAATGTTTATTTTTTATTTATAATTTATTTATTTATAATTTAATGTAATGTAATTGAATGTATCTTGTCTTTTTACGTACACTGAGAGCATATGCACCAAAGACAAATTCCTTGTGTGCCCGATCACACTTGGCCAATAAAGAATTCTATTCTATTCTATTCTATTCTATTCTATTCTATTCTATTCTATTCTATTCTATTCTATTCTATTCTATTCTATTCTATTCCATTCCATTCTCCATTCCATTCCATTCCATTCCATTCTATTCTCCATTCCATTCCATTCCATTCCATTCCAATTTCTATTCTATTCTATTCTATTCTATTCTATTCTATTCTATTCTATTCTATTCTATTCTATTCTATTCCATTCCATTCCATTCCATTCCATTCCATTCCATTCCATTCCATTCCATTCTATTCTATTCTATTCTATTCTATTCTATTCTATTCTATTCCATTCCATTCCATTCCATTCCATTCTATTCTATTCTATTCTATTCTATTCTATTCTATTCTATTCTATTCTATTCCATTCCATTCCATTCCATTCCAAAAGGAATAATAATAATAATAATAATAATAATAATAATAATAATCCTTATGATTTATATTGATATATTGATCATCAATTGTGTTGTAAATGTTGTACCTTGATGAACGTATCTTTTCTTTTATGTACACTGAGAGCATATGCACCAAGACAAATTCCTTGTGTGTCCAATCACACTTGGCCAATAAAAATTCTATTCTATTCTATTCTATTCTATTCTAATAATATAGCCATACAACATGGGTAAATAGACATTAGAGAATTAAATGTTCAGCAGAGTGATGGCATAAGGGAAAAAAACTGTCCCTGCGTTGACATGCAATGCCCCATAGCGGTGTCCTAAAGGGAGGAATTGAAACAGTTTATTTTGAAGATGTGAGGGGTCTGTAGATATTTTCTCAGCCCTCCTTCTGACCACATAATATACAGGTCTTCAACGGAAAGCAGGCTAAATCCGTAAATAATAAATGTCTGGATTTGCTAATCCACGATGTCTATGAATTTCTTTTTCAAATGGGGATACAGTCTAATAACCTCTACTTCAGAGGTGTCAAACTCGATTTCATTATGGGCTGCCTCAGGGTGTGTTTGACCTTGGGGGGTGGGTGGGTGTGGCCAAGATGGGTGTGGCCAGCTCGACGTCACTCACATTGGGAGCACCTGTGGTGGCCCGAGTGCTCCGCCAGCAAAAATGGGCTCTCCAGCTCCGTTTTCGGTTGTGGCAGCCTCCTGCAACCTTCAGCCCAGCGAAAACGGAGCTCGGGAGGGCTGCATCCATTTTCTCTGGCAGAGGCACTGCGGGCTGGCTGTTTTCATGGTGGTCCCATGGGCCAGATCTAAGCACCCCATGGGTCGGATCCGGCCCCTGAGGCCTTGAGTTTGACACCCCTGCTCTATCTAAACAGGTATCACACTTTGCAGCATCTTGCTAAAATAATTCCTCGTAAGGGAATTCTTGTTGCCTTGAAAAAAAAAACACCGTAATATACATTTGTCAAAAAATATTTTTCCCCGTTTCACCCCAAACAGATACTGAAGCAATCGTGCACGGAAATCTTAAATCTGGAACCCTCAAGCGTTTGTGTAGGAGGTGAGTGTGCGACTGGAAAACAATGTGAAAATATTGACAATCCTGCTGTTACATCCTTGGGCAAAATGTGTAACTGTACTTCCATATGCTGAGTAGGAAGATGTGAATGAAAGGAACTTTCCTTTCCTTGCTCCAGTTTGCCAAAGCCTGTGTTAACAGATTTAAACGCTTTAACACTTTCCTCTCCGGGAATTTTGGAAATTGCGGATTTAAAAGGAAAGGCATATTTGCAATGATATTGTATTTGCAATATTGTATTGTGGGACACAACCTGGGGAGATTTATTAAGGTTTTCAAAACCTAGGATTCTCTGAATTACAATCAACGTCTTTTCTAGGTCGTCTCCTCAATAATTTTGTGAAATAAAAAGGCTAAAGTATCTTTTCTCCCTCGGGAGCACAATCTTCGTCTGTATTTCTCAACTTTGGTAGATGGAAGATTGGGTGGACTTCAACTCCCAGAATTCCCCAGGCAGCGTGCCAGGGGAATTATTCCCTGTGACACTTAGCAATAACTGCTAGAAATTATTATCTAGTCCAGGGGTCTCCAACCTTGGCAACGTTAAAACTTGTGGACTTCAACTCCCAGTGAGCGAGCTTTGCTGGCTGAGGAATTCTGGGAGTTGAAGTCCACAAATCTTAAGGTTGCCAGGGTTGGTGACCACTGATCTAGTCTTTTTGTGGATATTTAATGATATTTCCTGACCAAAATGTGAAATATGACGATTATTTGCAGAAAAAGAAACGAAAAGGGCTAGAACAGCTGTTTCTAATTTACGAACCTGATTTCACAAGTTCTCAATTAGACTGGCTGTTGATGATGGACTGAGTGACTGAACTGACTTGTTCCATATCCTCTTGTGTATTCTTGAGCCAAGTTCTTTGTAAAATTTGTTTGTTTGTTTTTTTAATTTACATTTATATCCCGCCCTTCTCCGAAGACTCAGGGTGGCTTACATTGTGTAAGGCAATAGTCTCATCCTATTTGTATATTTATATACAAAGTCAACTTATTGCCCCCCCCAACAATCTGGGTCCTCATTTTACCTACCTTATAAAGGATGGAAGGCTGAGTCAACCTTGGGCCTGGTGGGACTCGAGCCTGCAGTAATTGCAAGCAGCTGTGTTTAATAACAGGCTGTCTTACAGCCTGAGCCACCCACGGTCTCCAACCTTGGCCACTTTAAGACTTGTGGACTTCAACTCCCAGTGGACTTCAACTCTGGGAGTTGAAGTCCACAAGTCTTAAAGTGGCCAAGGATGGAGACCCCGTTTTAATTCATAAAAGCCTTTGTACTTAAGAGCATGAATTTCATCTCTTCTTCCCCTGATTCCTCCCTCCATGTTTAAAGTCAAGTCAAGTCAATGTTTATTTACAGTCAAAGACCAGAGCAAGTTAAAAAACACCCATGGACTATCCAGTAAAAATTATAGCATAAAATTTATTTATTTATTTATTTATTTGAATTTATATCCTGCCCTTCTCCAAAGACTCAGGGTGGCTTACACTGTGTTAAGCAATAGTCTTCATCCATTTGTATATTATATACAAAGTCAACTTTTATTGCCCCCAACAATCTGGGTCCTCATTTTACCTACTTTATAAAGGATGGAAGGCTGAGTCAACCTTGGGACTTGAACTTGCAGTAATTGCAAGCAGCTGTGTTAATAACAGACAGACTTAGTCTGCTGAGCCACCAGAGGCCCTGTAATAATAAATAACAAATAACAAATCAATTCTAGATTTTAAAAAAATCATAATTTGGCATCCAGCTTGTCAGTTGCACGTGAACCAAACACAACATGGCCTTACTATAATATAATATCAGTCCTTAAACTGTGAAGGCCTACAGTCATTGGATACCAAAATGCAAGAGAGTGATGGTACAAAAGGATTTGTTAAATTAGCTGTGTAAAATAGCTATGATGGATGAATCACCTGATTCTGACGAATCCACAGTGCTGTTGTGGGGAATCCCATGTTTATAGTAAAAACCACTGCAGTCCAGCAAGAATTAGGATTACAGTCAGCTGTGGGTTTCAGAAATGCTTACCACTTGTTCGCCGTGCGTGCGCTCGCTTTGCACCGGTGCGCCTTCTGCGCATGTATCCAACCTTCCGCGCATGTGCTTTGCTGCATATGCCCCTTCCGGCCCCAAAAACGTGGCTAAATAGAATGTCTTTACGCCGGGGCGGGGGGGGGGGCGCACCAGCAATCACTGCTAGCAGTTCGCCCGAACTGATCCGAACCGGCTGAATGCCACCTCTGATTACAGTCCCTCTGTGAGCAAGATGGGTGGTTTCCAAATTTGATAAATGAATAAAATACAGGTAGTCCGCACTTTATAACCAGTTTAGTGACTAAAGTTACGACGGTGTTGAAAAAAGTGACTCAGTTTTCACACTTATGACCGTTTTCCACAATTACGACCTTTGGGGCATTCCCCACGGTCACGTGATCAAAATTCCAATGCTTGGTAACTGACTCATATTTATGACGGTTGCAGTCTCCCAGGGTCACGTGAACATGTTGTGCGACCTTCCGACAAGCAAAGTCAATGGGGAAGCCAGACTCTCTTAAAAACCCATGTTACTAACTCAGCAATTGCAGTGATTCTCCGGCAAGAAAGGTCGTAAAATGGAGCAAACTCTCTTAACGGCTGTCTCGCTTAGCAACAGGAATTTGGGGCTCCGTTGGGGTCATAAGTTGAGGACTGCCTGCAAATAAATTGCTGTCATGTTCTCCTTCTTGGCATCTTTCATTTGGATGAGCAGGAGGAGGAGTAAAAAAAAAATTGGACATGCACGGAACACCTAAATTTAGACATGTTAGCATTTCACTAGTAGTTAGATGGAGACTATAAACAGGCAAGTGCCACTCTCCAATGTGTGTAGGAAATAAAAACCACTTTACTGTTACAAGGTAAAGGAGAAGGTAGCGAAGGCATTTGATTTAAATTCAGAGAAGTTTAGGAATCGACTTTAACTGTCAGAGACTACAGCTGTAAATCGTACTGTTTATAATTTAGAATAAAGATTTAATCTCTACGTCTATGGAGATTCTCAGTCATTCAGGTCATGATTGTCCCAAAGGTGCTTTTTTTCAAGAGGCAACTGGACTTTCTGGTTTTCTTTGAAGACATTTCTCTTCTCATCCAAGAAGCTTCTTCAGCTCTGACTGGATGGTGGGGAATGGAAGGATTTATACTCCTTGCAGACAGCTGGTCATTTGCATTCTTTTAGTGGGTCATTAAGGTCTCCTGGAGGGACACAGGGGGCTCAGTGGCTAAGACGCTGAGCTTGTTGATCAAAAGGTTCAACGGTTCGAATCCCTAGAATCCCTAACTATGGTGGAAATAGACCTGGGGGTGGGGTGGGGAATCTTCAAAAACCAAACTCATAACTGCTAAAAGCTCAGAAGTCAAAAGAAAGCGAAGTGAATTCCTCCAGGACCTGTGTGTCAGTGTTGATACCCTAGATGCCAGCTTTCCCTTCTCTGCAGAAAATGAACCCATAAAAGAAAAGAGTAAGCTTAAACATTGAGGGACATGGGGGCTCAGTGGCTAAGATGCTCAGCTTGTCGATCGAAAGGTTGGCGGTTCAGCGGTTCGAATCCCTAGTGTCGTGTAACGGGGTGAGTTCCCGTTACTTGTTCCAGCTTCTGCCAACCTAGCAGTTCGAAAGCGCATAAAAAATGCAAGTAGAAAAATTGGGATCACCTTTGGTGGGAAGGTAACAGCATTCCGTCTGCCTTTGGTGTTTAGTCATGCTGGCCACATGACCACGGAGATGTCTTCGGACAGCGCTGGCTCTTCAGCTTTGAAACGGAGATGAGCACTGCCACCTGGGGTCAGGAACGACTAGTATATATGTGCGAGGGGAACCTTTACCTTTTAAGGTCTCCTGGAGGTTTATCTGTGTCATCAGATCTACTGGTTTGAAAGAGGGGTTAAAGAGGCCATCTATGTCAAAATTGAACAGCTATCACTCAACAGAAGGGGAGGGATACGACATCACCTATCTCCAGTCTATAACACAGTGACCCTGATGACATAAATAAACCTCCAAGTGGCCTCAACAACTCCCTTAAAGGATGCAAATGACCAGCTGTCTTCAAGGAGTACAAATCCTTCCATTCCTCACCATCCAGTCAGAGCTGAAGAAGCTTCTTGGATGAGAAACGAAACATCTTCAAAGAAAAAACAAAACAAAATCCAATTGTCTCTTGAAAAAGCACCTTTGGGACAATTTAGTCTATATGGAAAATTTCATTTAAGTTGTTCAATGCCAACATGAAGCCTGGCAGGAGAGTGTTTTCAGAAGCTGAATATTTTACCTCAAGGGTGGACTAACATTTTTAGGCCAAAGTCTGTTCAAAACTGCAGATGTTCCAAGTTAAAATGGCAGAAAAAAAGTAACTTAAAAACATTTTTCACACCTACGACCCTCAGGGTCACCCGATCAATATTTGGACACTTGTCAACTGGCATGTATTTATGATAGTTGCAGTGTCCCAGGGTCACATGAGCACCTCCTGCCAAACAAAGTCCCCAATCATGGGGAAGCCCGATTCACTTAACAACCGTGTTCACTAATGTCAGGGTTCCGACGGATGCCCAAATTAAATCATGAGCCTTAAGCCAAGTTTCAAAAGAAATCCAGTTCTTTATTAGGAGCAACATGTCGGCACATACCCAAGTGAAGTCAGCTCTGCCGCACGTAATTTATGGCCCACTATTACCCTTGTTCCCCCCTCCTCCCAGGGTGTGTCATAAATCACATTCTCCAACGGAGCACTTTCACGTGCTGTAGAAATCATTTTAGTTAACATTAACAACTGTAGTGATTCATTTAACAATTGTGGCAAGAAAGGTCATAAAATAAGGCAAAACCCTCTTAACAACTGTCTTGCTTAGCAAAAGAAATTTTGGATTCAATTGTGGTTGTGAGTCAAAGGCGACCTATACTTGGCTTTTGTGGTAGAGCCAAAAATAAAAGCTCCTGAGTAAACCTGATTTAATTTATTTTAAATTGAAGTCAGTCCATACGATTATTTTTAATAATTATTCCCTATTGAGTTAAATAATTTACCCTTTCCATCATATTAAAATATATAATTTAATGACAACTACTGGAAGGATTGTAGAGGGCTGCAGATTGTTTCTTGTTTTTCCAATTTAAACAACATTAAGAAGCTGATGGTTTGGATAAACACATCTGGAATCCAAATTACACCCTCTCAAAATTCACTGGGAAATTTGGTGAAAAGAATGGTCACTGGGGATATATATATCAACTGACCTCCCACTCTTTCCCTCCTTCTTGTAGGAAGTTAGCATCCACCCCACTCCTAGAACAATAAAATATTCTAGGAAATATTAAAAAGGCAGAATATTATACCTCCCTGGATGAGAAATGGAGAAACATGTTTTTTTAGGCAGGAAGTAAACTCACTCTTAATAGCCCCCACCCTCCTCAATAGCCTACAGCAGATGTCAGCAATTAAGAGATAAAGAGATAGCTAGGTCTAGTCATAAGTAAATGCCATCACCCAAGATCCAACAAAGATAGGATTAGCCCACAGCCATAATAGGAATTGCCCCAAACCCTCATCATTACATCATCAACCAGGCCCAGGACTCAACCAGGCCCGGGACTCAAAAGACAACCTACAAAGTTATCTCTGCATGGCCCCATGGGAGTCTGACAACCAATCAGAATACAAGCTCAAATTCAAAGCCCAACTTTGTATTAGTCTCTCTCTTTCTCTCTCACCATGTGCTTTTTTGCCCAGGACCTCAAAACCATGTGATCCTGTCCACTATTAAACCATCTTTTCCACCAATTTCGCTTCGGTGGTTATGCCCCGAAGCCAAAAAGTATTGGACCAAAATACAAGGTTGGCTACAAGATTTAATAAATGGCCAAATCGAGTTAAATCCGGAAACATTTCTCCTGGGAATATTAAGAACTAAATTTGATTTTAAAAAAAAGATATCTGATCCTACATATACTAACAGCAGCAAGAATTGCGTTCGCGCAATATTGGAAGGAACATAACTTACCACCAGAGGGACTGATTATCCAGAAAATATTTGAATGTGCTGAAATGAATAAACTAACCTTAGAATTAAAAGAACAAGGAGAAGATTCGGAATATTATGCGGTTTGGGAAAAATGGTATAGGTGGATAGACAACAGAAACAGAAATAGGTAATTTTCATAAGGAAGTTGAGGATGTATATATATGTATATAATGTAGATTTTATTTGAACTGTTAATCCAAAGTATATAAAAATGACACTGTCTGTTTGACTATGTATTAGAGTAATGGAAAAGAAAAACTACAATAAAAATTATTTATTAAAAAAACCCCACACACCATCTTTTCAAGCAGCCTCCATGTTTCCAGTGTCTTTCTCCCCACTTGGAACTGAACCCAGATGGACGTTTCTTCCAATGTTCTCCGGCTGCTTTACAAGAGTTTCTTAACGTGTTCGGCTTTTTTCCCAAGATCGTAGGCATTAAGTATAAACATCATCAAACGCCGAGCATAAAATATTAAAAGGGTTTATCTTGCTGTCAAAAGTCAGTAAAGAAACTTGGCGTGTATCCACTGGCTGATGACTTGTTGGTTCTGCTTTTCAGAGGAGTTCCAAGTCGTTCTAAGCGGAACAGGATTCACCTTGGGGAGGACACCCGAGAGTGTGGTCTGCAGTTATATGGTAAATGGAACAACCATGAGTAAGTATCCCTACAGCACAGAGCATTTGTGTTGTGGTCCGTCAGCAGCCTACGGAGCTGGCAACGAAGTCAGACAGCGATGAGGCGGAGGTGGGGCCAGGGCCATTGGGAAGTGAGGTGGGAACTCCAGAGCCTCCAGAGACTGATAGTAATGAGGCAGAGGAACAGGAGGAGCCTGTTCCTAATGTACACATGAGAAGAGCTGCCAGAAGGCAAGAGTAGCTCAGGCAGAAAAGACAACTTGGGAGTAGGGCCAAGAGATGATTGTCTCCTCCCATAAGGCTTAAAACAGACCAGCATCGGTGTTTCAGCTTTGCTGGAAAACAATGTTGTAGCTGCGTCTACTGCTCTGTCTTCTGCTTCGTGTACGTCTTTGTTTTTGTGGCTTCGGGACATTTGCCAGGAAGGGCCTTTGGCAGTTTGCCTAATTTGACTGAGGTTTGTGAGATAACCAAGGAATTTGTGTTGGGAGGCATTTGTTTTACTTTGAATTGAACAACGCTGGGAATGAAGTAATTCTCAGCTGTTCGAAAAAAAGTTTGTTTTTCCACGGACTAAGTTTATTACTACCTACTTGGGCCTGGGTCACAACAATTAGGGTCATCAGAGTACATGTAGTCCTCAACCTATAGCCGTTCATTTAGTGACTGTTCAAAGTTACAACAGCACTGAAAAAAAGAGACTTATGACCATTTTCCACACTTAACGACCTTTGCAGCATTCCCATGGTCAGGTGATCAAAATTCAGACGCTTGGCAACTGACTCATATTTATGATGGCTGCAATATCCTGAGGTCATGTGATCCCCTTTTGCGTCCTTCTGGCGAGCAAAGCCAATGGGGAAGCCAGATTCACTTAACCAGTGTGCTACTAACTTAACAGCGCACGAAAGAAACGCCACGGAGATCTGACCTGGAGCGACGGCGCACGTGCCAGCAGAGAGGGCTCTGTGTGCCATAAGTTCGCCATCGCAGCTCCAGAATAACTTTATTGTCACTTTGAAAGTACACTAATCGGCATACATTAAAATGAGATTTCGTTGCATACGGCTCTCAAAGGGTCACCACCTCCAATATACACTACATGCACATGACTAAATAAATAAACAAATATGACATGATAGCAGTGTTCCAATATCTCAGGGGTTGCCACAAAGAAGAGGGAGTCAAACTATTCTCCAAAGCACCTGCGGGCAGGACAAGAAGCAATGGGTGGAAACTAATCAAGGAGAGAAGCAACCTAGAACTAAGGAGAAAGTTCCTGACAGTTAGAACAATTAATCAGTGGAACAACTTGCCTCCAGAAGTTGTGAATGCTCCAACACTGGAAATTTTTAAGAAAATGCTGGATAGCCATTTGTCTGAAATGGTGTGGGGTTTCCTGCCCGGGCAGGGGGTTGGACTAGAAGACCTCCAAGGTCCCTTCCAACTCATCATCATCATCATCATCATCATCATCATCATCATCATCATCATCATCATCATTATTATTATTATTATTATTATTAAATTTTAAAAAGTATGCACGTGGGTATATTCATACAAATGTATGTGGGTATATGCATACAAAAACATGCATATACCCGCCTATATTATATGACACAGAGAAACAACACAGTTTTATCGTTTTTGTTGATAAGCAGAGACTGTATTATCCGATTATACAATATATGGTTTTTTTGGTCTTTTTTTTTTAGATGTAAAACCAGAAAAAGTGGAATCTAATTTCATGCTCTGTCCGGCACCCGTTCTCCATGAGGTTGGACAGTAAGTATTTTATCCCACTGAGGCATAAGGTAGGGTGAGAGAGAGGCGCTTATTCAAAGGATGTACAGATAGCCCTCGACTTACAACCATTTCTTTAGCGCTCATTCGAAGATATGAGCACACTGGAAAATTGACCGATGAGCAGTTCTTCCATTTAACAACCGTCGCAGCATCCCCTTTGGTCACGTGATCAAAATTCAGGTACTTGGCAACTGGCATGTATTCACGACAGTTGCGACATTTCAGGTCATACGATTGGCGCAATGGTTAGAATGCAGTATTGCAGGCTAACTCACTGCTCACTGCTAGCAGTTTGATCCTGACCGGCTCAAGGTTGACTCAGCCTTCCTTCCATCCTTCCGAGGTTGGTAAAATGAGAACCCAGATTGTTGGGGGCAATAGACTGACTTTGTAGAGAGGGCTGTAAAGCACTATGAAGCAGTGTATAAGTCTAAGTGCTATTGGTTGGGAAGGATGGATGGAAGGAAGGAAGGAAGGAAGGAAGGAAGGAAGGAAGGAAGGAAGGAAGGAAGGAAAATGAGAAGGAAAGAAGGAAGATGTAGTGGCGTGGTGGTTAGAATGCAGTATTGCAGGCTGACTCTGCCAACTACCAGCAGTTCAATCCTGACTGGCTCAAGGTAGACTCAGCCTTCCATCCTTCCAAGGTGGGTTAAAATGAGGATCCAGATTGTTGGGGGGCAATAGGCTGACTTTGTAGAGAGGGATGTAAAAGATTGTGAAGTGGTATATAAGTCTTAAGTGCCATTGCTATTGCCATTGCCATCTGTGATCTTCCTAGCTGGCTTCTGACAAGCAAAGATAATGAGAAATGCTGGATTTACCGACCTATTGATCCACTTAACAACTGCAGTAACTCACTTAACAACTGTGGCAAAAAAAGACATAAAATTGGCGAAACTCAATTTTTTTTATTTCTTTTTGTCACAGCAGTATACACAAACAATTGTCATAGATAAAACAACATATCTTGAAGAAATATATATATATATATATATATATATATATATATATATATATATATATATATATATATATATATATATAAGTAAAAAAATATGCATCAACTATATTAATTTGATATAATGAAGGGAACAATAGGACAGGAACGGTAGGCACTATTATGCTCTTATGCACGCCTCTTATAGTCAGTCCTCTTAGGAATGGGGTGAGGTCAATAGTAGACAGTTTTTGGTTGAAGATTTTGGGATTTTGAGTTGAGACTATGGAGTCAGGTAATGAGTTCCAAGCATTAACAACTCTGTTACAGAAGTCATATTTTCTGCAATCAAGTTTGAAGCGGTTGACATTTAGCTTGAATCTATTTTTTGCTCTTGTAATATTGCGATTGAAGCTGAAGTAGTCTTTTACAGGAAGGATATTGCAATAGATGATTTTGTGTGTTAAACACAGGTCATGTCGAAGTCGACGGAGTTGTAAGTTTTCTAATCCCAGGATTTCAAGTCTGTTGGTATAAGGTATTTTGTTGTTTTCGGAGGAGTGAAGAACTCTTCTAGTAAAATATTTCTGGACTCGTTCTATTGTATTTATGTCAGAGATGTGGTATGGGTTCCAGACGGATGAGCTGTATTCAAGAATAGGTCTGGCAAATGTTTTGTATGCTCTAGTTAGTAGTGTAGAGTTTTTAGAAAAGAAGCTGCGTAAAATTAGGTTTACAAATCTTAGGGCCTTTTTTGCTATGTAGTTGCAGTGGGCTTTGGCATTAAGGTCATTTGATATGAGAACTCCAAGATCTTTGACAGGGTGGGGGATCGTCAGTTAGTTAATGTCCATTAAATTGCCAACCACTATTTAAGAACAGAAATTCTGTTAGCATATGTTTGTTTTATTTTTAACTATACCTTGTGTTTGTTCCGGGAAGTCGGGGAGGAGGGGAGGGGTTTGTGAAGGGAGGGGGGAGGGGGGTGGAAGGGGTGGAAAAATTTTTGTAAAACTTTTTCAATAAAAAAAAAAAAAGAACAGAAATTCTGATCCCAATTGTAAGTTATAAGTACTCTCTGGGGCAAACAGGAGAAACAAATGTGAAATTAAAAGGTTTTTTTTTATTTTATTCTGATCTATCTATTACTTCATGGAATGTGTTGTGCCTCGCTAGCTCCCCCCGCCACAGCCAGGCCCCTCTTATCTCCTGCCGGATGCTGATAGTACAGGAGAATGTCCTGGCATGCCTCCAGCCCCCAGCCCTGGCACCATGCCCGGACAGGCCGAGCAAGACGAATGGCCTGACGTGCCTCCAGCCCCCAGTCCTGACACCATGCCCAGACAAACGGAGCCACTAGACCCCTCCCTCATAGCATCTGAGCCTGAAGAATGTGAAGCCAGTCATGAGCTAAGATTACCAACAGCTGGAGGCTGGAGAGATCCTCGCTTCCGGAGAATAGAGAGGCGATGTCAGCAAAAGGAAGGGAGGGGCAGGCCTGGATAAGTGCTGAGTCATGGAGCCACACCCCATGGCCTATATAAAGGATCTGCTTTCTGGCATTCTCTGAGTCAGGCAAAGTCTAACTTGGATTGCTGAAGTCACATCCTGGTCTCCTGCCTGCCCTGAGAACTCTGACAGAACTTTGGCAAAGCTGCAGAGGCTTTGCAGCCACGCTTGATACGGACTTCCCCGACCCGGCCGTCAGAGGAGGAGTGGCTAGTCTGAACGGGAAAGTATGTGCTCCAGAATGTGTGTCCTGAGATTATTATGGTTTATTGTTAGAAGTGTGAAAAATATTTGGAATCTTAAGCGTCGAAAATGGGCTGCTCTGACCATACAGCTTTTCATCCTATTGCAGGGTAGTTTTTTGAAAGTGAATTCTTACAAGCTCCAAGTGGAGCTTGTAGGAGATTATATGGAAATTCTCAGTCATCCGGGTCATGGTTGTCTCAAAGGTGACAAGAAGCTTCTTCATTTCTGACTGAATAGTGGGGAACGGTAGGATTCGGTCAGACCTGAAGAAGCTTCTTGGTTGAGAAGCGAAACATCTTCAACAAAAAAACCAAGAAAGCCCAGTTGCTTCTTGAAAAAGCACCTTTGGGACAAGCTCCAAACACTTTTTAGAAGTCTGGAATACTTCTTGTGACATAAACAAAAAACAAAGCCACTTTCAAGCTCTACCTATTCAGAATTGAACTTTTCTGCATTATTCCTACTTCCCCCCTCCTTCATATTTTTCCATCGGTTGTGATGGGATTGTTCACTAGCTTGTGATACAGAGGGACAGTTGAATCATCTTTATTTCCAGATGACTTGTGGGAAAATTAGAAGTGTTAAAAGACATTAACCAAAAAAAAACTCTGCTGTGAAAATCTTGCAATATTTATAATGCATAAGGATATTCATTTTTTTTCATTTTACAGCACAGGTAGTTCTCGACTTACAACAGCTCACTCAGTGACCCCTTTGGCCACCTTCTGACAAGCAAAGTCAACGGGGAAGTGAGAGTCACTTAACAACCGTGTTCCTAACTTAACAACTGCAGTGATTCATTTAACAACGGCGACAAGAAAGGTTGTAAAATGGGGGGGAAGCTCATTTAACAGAGCAACAGAAAATTTTGGGCTTCCGTTGTGGCCGTAAGTCAAGGACTACCTATATCGATGACTATCACTAGGTCCACGTAAGCATAATCAGAAGATTAAACTGATAGGCGCTTCGGCTTGGAAATGTGCAATTAAATTTAGAAAGACAGAAATGGAAGATAGGATTGTAGCAAATCAAAGTTTCCACCTCAGAACAGGATGGAGTCACTAGATAGTTCACAACCAGCTGGCATTAAGTATTTTGGCCAAGTTCTCTGTACCCTGTTTCCCCCAGAATAAGACATCCCCTGATAATAAGCCCAATCGGGCTTTTGAGCGCATGGCAGTAAGGCCCAGCGCTTATTTCAAGGTTCAAAAAAATATAAGACGGGGTATTATTTTCAGGGAAACATGGTAGATAGATAGATAGATAGATAGATAGATAGATAGATAGATAGATAGATAGATAGAAAGATAGATAGAATAGAATAGAATAGAATAGAATAGAATAGAATAGAATAGAATAGAATAGAATAGAATTCTTTATTGGCTAAGTGTTGATTGGACACACAAGGAATTTGTCTTCGGTACATAAGCTCTCAGTGTACATAAAAGAAAAGATACCTTCATCAAGGTACAACACTTACAACATTTAATGATGGTCATAGGGTACAAATTTAACACTTAATGATACAAAATGATAGATAGATAGATAGATAGATAGATAGATAGATAGATAGATAGATAGATAGATAGATAGATAGATAGATAGATGCCCTGTTTCCCCCAAAATAAGAGATCCTTTGATAATAAGCCCAATCGGGCTTTTGAGTGCATGGCTGTAAGGCCCAGCGCTTATTTCAAGGTTCAAAAAAATATAAGATGGGGTATTATTTTCAGGGAAACATGGTAGATAGATAGATAGATAGAAAGATAGATAGAATAGAATAGAATAGAATAGAATAGAATAGAATAGAATAGAATAGAATAGAATAGAATAGAATTGAATTCTTTATTGGCTAAGTGTTGATTGGACACACAAGGAATTTGTCTTCGGTACATAAGCTCTCAGTGTACATAAAAGAAAAGATACCTTCATCAAGGTACAACACTTACAACATTTAATGATGGTCATAGGGTACAAATTTAACACAATGATACAAAATGATAGATAGATAGATAGATAGATAGATAGATAGACAGACAGACAGACAGACAGACAGACAGACAGACAGACAGATAGATAGATAGATAGATAGATAGATAGATAGATAGATGCCCTGTTTCCCCCAAAATAAGAGATCCCCTGATAATAAGCCCAATCGGGCTTTTGAGTGCATAGCTGTAAGGCCAAGCGCTTATTTCAAGGTTCAAAAAAAATATAAGACAGGCTCTTATTTTCAGGGAAACACGGTAGAACTCAGATGTTTTTCTCACAGGTTTCCCTTCTGGTAGTATATATACGGAGGGAAAATTTATTTTCGTGCTTCAAGAAAAAAAAATGATTAAAGGAGATGGGCATTTGGAATGGTTGACTTTTTTGGGGGGAGGATATTAGAGTTTGGTACATTTGTTAGCATACTTCGTAATCTGGTTTTGTAAGCATTGAGCTTAGGGCAGTCACTAGCAGTTGGGAAGATAATTTTATGATTTGTCTAAAGGTTTGTCCGATTGTAAAGTAACTAATACTAGCCCCACAGTTTTATTGTCTGAAGGCTAAATGAGAAGGAGAAAAGCTTCATGTTTGGGTTGTGCCACTTCCCCACCCTACCCCCCAAGCAAGTATAGGTAGGGAGTTAGAGTTAGAATAGAACCCCTTAACTAGCATGCTGAGTAGAAAATTCAAGGCCAACATAATGCATATTTTTTTTTAATTTGTTGAAAGCACAAAAACATCCCTCCATTTCTCTTCCCGCCCCCACCCCCCTTTCGAATCTGAAATGGTACATTCCGAACATCATGTCGAGCTCATCTGTTTTAGCTCCAAAATGATCACTACTAGCGCAACCTGCCAAATGAGCACAAAATGTGCTGAATTTTTATCGCATGTCTTTCCAACCTTGGTGCAAACGAGGAGAACATGTTGTATTTTTATTGTGCTGGGCTACAATTGTCAGGCTGTACAGGGTCGCTTGCAGTCAGCGCGCACTAAATTATAATGGCAGGGCCAGGAAAGCACTGAGTAGACTGGAAGCACACTTTCTCTCTCTCTCTCCCTCTCCCTCTCCCTCTCTCACCCCCTCCCTCCTTCTCCCTCCCTCCCTCCCTCTCTCTCTCCCTCTCTCTCTCTCTCCCTCTCCCTTTCCCCTTCCCTCTTCCCTCTTCCCTCTTCCCTCTCCTCTCTCTCTCTCCCTCTGCCTTCCCCTCCCTCCTCTCTCTCACCCCTCCCTCCTTCCTCTCCTCTCCCTTCCTCTTCCCCTCTATCTCTCCTCTCCCTCCCTCCCTCCTCCTCTCTCCTCTCCTCTTCTCTCTCCCTCTCCCCTTCCCCCTCCCTCCCTCCATATTACAGATCATTGGGGCATACATGCATATATATTGCATAATTATTTATTTATTTATTATTATTTATTTATTTATTTACATTTATACCCCGCCCTTCTCCGAAGACTCAGGGCGGCTTACACTATGTTGAGCAATAGTCTTCATCCTATTTGTATATTATATACAAAGTCAACTTATTGCCCCCAACAATCTGGGTCCTCATTTTACCTACCTTATAAAGGATGGAAGGCTGAGTCAACCTTGGGCCTGGTGGGACTTGAACCTGCAATAATTGCAGGCAGCTGTTGTTAATAACAGGCTGTTTAGCAGCCTGCGCCACTCAAATAATAACTATAATAATAATAATAATAATAATAATAATAATAATAATAATAATAATAATAATAATAATAAGAAGAAGAAGAAGAAGAAGAAGAAGAAGAAGAAGAAGAAGAAGAAGAAGAAGAAGAAGAAGAAGAAGAAGAAGAAGAAGAAGAAGAAGAAGAAGAAGAAGAAGATAGACTTGCCAAAAAAAAAAAAAAGAATTTTAGCCCCTTGGCTGGAGATACAAAGTCTTATGGTTTTGGAGGGTCTTAAAAAAAAACCCACGAGAAATTTGGGCCTAGGCTTTTTTCTAACCAATCACAAAGATGATATCCCCGAAAGGGACTGTACATATTTGAACTCCTGACTTTCTACTGGCACAATTGGCGCTGTGGTTGGACACCACCCAAGGCCTCTCTTCGAGTGGAGCGAACTTTAGTGGCTAACTCGCTAGCAATTTGCGAACTGCTTCTCGTCCCTTCCCTTTCTCCAGTGGGGTTTGAACGTGGAGTAGATTAAGTTAAAAATGATAAGGAAAGGAACAAGCGGTCTCTGCCGCTAATAAATGCAAATATGCTGACACACAAGGAGGGAAGGCTATCTAAAATAAATCGGCATCGTTGGCAAATCGCTAGACGGGATTGCACCGGTGACCAATCTCACATCCCTGTTGCCAGTTCCAGCGGAGGGTGGAGATTATCCCGTTATCCTCTGGCCCCATACAAACAGCATCCTGCCTTTTGCCTCATTGGCGAAGCAGAATTCATCAAAGGTTGGAGGAAGTGTGTGACAGCATCTGTCAGTTGAGAGAGGAAGGGGAAATTAGGAGTTAGAATAAACATTAACATCCCGAAGCTTGCATGGAGGAGGCACATTAAACAAACACATTTTGTGGTGAATTTACATAAGTTTAAGCGTAAAAAGATAAAGGTTCCCCTCGCACATATGTGCTAGTCGTTCCCGACTCAAGCGGGTGGTGCTCATCTCTGTTTCAAAGCCGAAGAGCCAGCGCTGTCCAAAGACGTCTCCGGGGTCATGTGGCCGGCATGACTCAACGCCAAAGGCGCACGGAACGCTGTGACCTTCCCACCAAAGGTGGTCCCTATTTTTCTACTTGCTTTTTTTTTTAACGTGCTTTCGAACTGCTAGGTTGGCAGAAGCTGGGACAAGTAACTGGAGCTCACCCGATTACGCGACACTAGGGATTCGAACCGCTGAACTGCTGACCTTTCGATCGACAAGCTCAGCGTCTTAGCCACTGAGCCACCGTATCCCTCACTGTTTTAAGCTTTTTATGGGTTCATTTTCTGCAGAGAAGGGAAAGCTGGCATCTAGGGTATCAACACTGGTACACAGGTCCTGGAGGAATTCACTTCGCTTTCTTTTGACTTCTGAGGTTTTAGAAGTTATGAGTTTGGTTTTTGAAGATTCCCCCCTCCCCCCACCAGGTCTATTTCCACCATAGTTTTCACATTGAAAAATATCTCCACCTCTGGTTTGGCCAAACATTTCTCGAATGGCTTGAAAAGACCTTTGGCTGCCTTAGTTGCAAAAAAAAAACCAAAAAAAACCCAGATTTTTTTGGGGGGGGGGTATTTCTTTTAGTACTTCAATCCTCCTTATTGCCCATCTTGGCAATTGTGACAGTTGGGTTTGGTTCAGGGGTGAAATCCAGCAGGTTCTGACAGGTTCCGGAGAACCTGTATCGGAAATTTTGAGTAATTCGGAGAATCAGCAAATACCACCTCTGGCTGGCCCCAGAGTGGGGTGAGAATGGAGATTTTGTAACATCCTTTCCCCAGGAGTGGGGAGGGAATGGGGATTTTGCAATATCCTTCCCCTGCCATGCCCACCAAGCCACACCATGCCCACCAAGCCACGGCCACAGAACCAGTAGTAAAAAAAAAAAGAATTGAATTTCACCACTGGTTTGGTTCCTTTTAAGTTTGGTGCCATACAACAAGCAGTCTGTCGTGTCCCACTCCTCCGCTGACGGCCGGGTCAGGGAAATCCGAATCAGGCGTGCCTCTGCAGCTCTGCCAAAGTCCTAGCAAAGTCCTCAAGGCAGGCAGGAGACCAGAAAGTGACTTCAGCAAGATATGTTTAGACTTTGCCTGACTCAGAGAATGCCAGAAAGCAGGTCCTTTATATAGGCCATGGGGTGTGGCTCCATGACTCAGCACTTATCCAGGCCTGCCCCTCCCTTCCTTCTGATGCCGCCGCCTATCAATTCTTCTGAAGCGAGGGTCACTCCAATCGGCAGCTGTTGGTAATAAACCTTCCTCAGGCTCACATGCTGTGGAGGAGGGGGAGGGGTCTAGTTGCTCCGTTTGCCTGGGCATGGAGCCAGGGCTGGGGGCTGGAGATACTTGCTCTTCTACAGCCTGTCTGGGCATGGAGCCAGGGCTGCGGGCTGGAGATACTTGCTCTTCTACAGCCTGTCTGGGCATGGAGCCAGGGCTGCGGGCTGGAGATACTTGCTCTTCTTCAGCCTGTCTGGGCATGGAGCCAGGGCTGGGGCCGGGAGGCATGCTAGGACATTCTTCAGCCTGTCTGGGCATGGAGCCAGGGCTGGGGCCGGGAGGCATGCTAGGACATTCTTCAGCGTTCGGAAGCAGATAAGCAGACCCCGGCTGTGGTGGTGAGATCGGACGAGACACAACACAGTCCTTGACTTATTGACCACAATAAGCAAGACCATTGTTAAGTGAGTTTTGCCCCATTTGATGACCTTTGTGGCCACAGCTGTTAAAAGAAGCACTGCAGGTGTTACGTTAGTAACGTGGTTGTTGAGTCCCAAAGGTGCTTTTTTCAGGAGGCAACTGGACTTCCTTGGGGTTTTGTTTTTGAAGATGTTTCGGTTCTCATCCAAGAAGCTTCTTCAGCTCTGACTGGATGGTGTGGAATGGAAGGATTTATACCCCTTTCAGACAGCTGGTCATTTGCATCCTTTAAGAGGGTCCTTGAAGCACTTGGAGGTTTGTCTATGTCCTCAGGGTCTCCTGAGTAGTGCTCCTGGTTCCTGTAGTCTGCAGTTTTTTTCCTCTGGAAATCTATTCCTACTCCCACACCATTCAAAGGGTGTTCATCCCAAATTGTATAGCTATAATGCAGCAGTTGTTGAGTGAATCTGAATTCCCCATTGACTTTGCTTGTCAGAACTTTGCATAAGGGGATCACATGACCCTGGGACATGGTAACTGTTGGAAGAAATGTCCATCTGGGTTCAGTTCCAAGTAGGGAGAAAGACACCAGATTCATGGAAGTTGCTTGGAAAGAAGGTTTATTGATGAACAGGATCACATGGCTTGAGAGCCTGGGCAGAAAAAGGGACCAAGATGCTGAGAGTGCCTGGATTTTATGCGTTGGGCTTTGAATTTGAGTTTGTGTTCTGATTGGTTGTCAGACTCCCATGAGGCCATGCAGGGGTAACTTTGTAGGATATCTTTTGAGTCCCAGGCTTGGTTGAGCCTTGCTGGATGATTATATAATGAAAGGGGCTTTGGGCAATTCCTACTACGGCTCTGCCTGAAGGAGGTAGATCTTTGTTATGTAGAATAGACTGGCCTAGGCCTTAATGGCCCATTGACAAAGGTGGTGGGGGGCTGAGTTTCTGCCTCCCTTTTCGGGGAAATATTCTGCCCTTTTAATATTTCCTAAAATATCTCATTTTCCTAGGAGACGGGTGGGTGTTAACTTCCTACACAACTATCAAAAATACATGCCAGTTGTCAAATATCGGAATTTTGAGTCTGTGATTATGGGACTGCTGCAACGGTTGTAAGTGTGAAAAATGGTCATAACAACGTACTGTTGCCACTTTGAATGGTGATTAAATGAATGGTTGTAAGTCAAGGACTGCCTGTATTCAAAATGCTGTTTGACCTGTGCAGAACAGAGTGGAGATATTCGCAAAATCACACGTATACTTTTCATGAAATAATGAAAATAAAAATTAGCTTTTGATCCCGTGGGTAAACAGCCTTTGAAATCAGAGAAACCGACACTTGGCTTTGAATTTCTTTTTCTGTTCTGGATTTTATTGGATTGGCCTACTTTACAGATCTATTTAAAAGATAAATGTAGGGTGGGAGCCAGACACCGTATGAGATTTTCTCTAAGATTAGAAACTTTCTGGGAGACGAATATAATTAACCATAGCTCTGCAACTCAACCCTTACTTGTGGTTTTTAATCGCGCTCTGAAGTCAGCGGTCAGTCCGCTAGATTCTCCATCCTGTAGTCCGGAAGACTTCTGAAAATCCCAGTGGATGTGGGATGAGCTTTAGAGCTCATTTCCATTGGACGGTTCGCCATCTTGCATTTTGTTTAAAAAGGAAAAACAACAGCCTTCCCATTTCGACGTTGTAGCTTGAGAAGTCTCTGTTCTCTTGGCCGGTCCCCCATTTTCACCAGCAAGCTGTTTTTCAGCACTATGATAATATAACCCATTTCTTTCTGTAAAGCAACTTGGAAGCTCGAGTGAGATTTATGCTTTAGTTGCATCCAACCGATTTTGAAACCGAGGGTTGTGTGTTTTTTTTTATTAATTCACAGCAGCATCTGGCTAAAGAGGAGGGCAAGGAGATTGTCAGATCCATAAACCAGACACAGCTGAGTCATTCTGGAAGAATATGATATGTTTGGTAGACAACCCTGTCCTTCTGTGTTGTCAGCCGAAGCTAAAAAACCACTTTACAAAGAAGAAATAATACAAATGGTGCGGTGCTGCGCGCGCTATTTAGAAGTGAACCTCAACTCAGTTTAGTAGGAGGTACTCTCGGGTGTATACAGGCAGTCCTTGACTTAGAACAGTTCGTTTAGTGACCATTCAAAGTTACGATGAGAATGAAAAAAGTGACTTATGATCGTTTTTCCTACTTACGACTGTTGCAGCATCCCCATGGTCACGTGATCAAAATTCAGATGCTTGGCCACTGGCTCATATTTATGATGGCTGCACTGTCCCAGGGTCATGTGATCCCCTTTTATGACCATCTGTTGTGGTCCGCCAGCAGCCTGCGGAGCTGGCAGTGGAGTCAGACAGTGATGAGGCTGAGGAAGAACATGGACCAGTCCTGGAGGCTGGGGAGGGTCCAGATGAGGGCTCTGCGTCTGAGGCAGAGATGGGGCCAGGGCCATCTGGGAGTGAGGTGCGGACTCCAGAGCTTCCAGAGGCTGACAGTAGTGAGGCAGAGGAACAGCTGCCAGAAGGCAAGAGCAGCTCAAGCAAAGAGGTCAACTCAGAAGTAGGGCCAAGAGATGATTGGCCCCGTCCCATAAGGCTTAAAAGACCAGCAACGGCTCTTGGGCTCTTTGTCGGAAAACAACATTCATAGACTTGCTTCTTGTCTTGCTGCATATATTTCTTGTCGGCGTCTTCTGCTTTTGAACTTTTGCCAAGAAAAGCCTTTGGCAGTTTGCCTAATTAGACCAAGGTTGGTGATAAGACTGAAGAATTGGGTTATGGAGAATTTGTTTTGATTTAGTTTGAACTACGCTGAGAATGAGTTTAATTCTCAGCTGTTCTAATAAAGTCTGTTTGTTTTTGAACTGATTGCATCTACTACTACCTACTTGGGCTTGGGTCACAACACCATCTGACAAACAAATTCAAAGGGGAAGTCAGATTCACTTAACAACTTGGTTACTAATTTAACAACTGTGGCGGTTCACTTAACAACCGTGGCAAGAAAGGTCGTAAACTTGGGCAAAACTCACTTCCCTAATGTCTTGCTTAGCAACAGAAATTTTGGGCTCAGTTGTGGACATAAGTCGAGGACCACCTGTATAGGATCATAATTATTACTGATTATTTTTTTTTCTTTCTGACTGGGTTTAATACTCAAGCCATGGAGTGTTTAAATCTTGGTTTATTGAAGAAACATCATCCTTAACTGTAAACCATAACTGACTTCGCTGTTGGCTAGATCCCTTGAATCCCTTTTAAGGTTTATTGTAATGCTTTTTTTCCAAATTGTGAACGTGCTAGATTATATTCAAGAAAAATATATCAATGGTGTAGATAAGCGTCAGTCTGTCAGAGCTGAAGAAGCTTCTTGGATGAGAAGCGAAACGTCTTCAAAGAAAAACGAAGAAGTCCTGTTGCCTCTTGAGAATGCACCTTTGGGACAACCATGAAGGGACAACCATGAACTGAATGACTGAGAAGCTCCATAGACATTTCACAATGGTGCCATATTACATCCATCCAATTTCTTTCTAATATTTCCTATGTACCTTCCCTTCCTGTTGTGTCCTTCTCACCTCCGTCCGAATGATGGCTTAATTAGCCGGCTCTTATCAGCTCTGGTAGCAAAAGATTCAGCGTCTGCCAAGAGCCCTCGATAGCTGCCAAGACGCTGGTGAGTCACAACCTTCAGCTCTAGTCAATCCGTGGATTTGCCTGATACAAAGAGACACACCAGCTCTTGCTGCTCCATGACTCAGCACTTCCTAGGCCTGCCCCTTCCCTGTTTCTGTCGTTCCCTTCTCTCCTGCCTACGAAACCTGGGATTGAGCCAAGCCTGATTGCTGTCAGCTGGGTCTGCCGGCGTGGCCTGGGGGGGGGAAAGAATCAGGAGAAGGAGGCCTCGTTGTCTCTTTCGCTTGGCCTGCTTCTGGCTCCTGGAGCTGATCCAGGGAGGCCGGTGCTTCCGAGGTAAGTCCTGATGGCCCTTCCCCCTCACTGTCCAAATCACTTTCTGGCAGCAGGCCTGGCTCTGAGTCACTTTCTGGCAGCAGGCCCGGCTCCAAGGCATTTTCGGGCATGGGGCCAGGTTCGGGGGCGGGAGCCACAACACTTCCCTTTTCCACACCCAGCTTTTTTTCCAATGGTTATCCTAAAGTTTTAAGAGGTTTTTATTAAAAAAAAAAAGATATACACCACGTGAACATGTTCCTACAAAGATAGGAGATCATCCCAGACCTCTGTTGCTGCTTCAACTTATTCACAAATTTGTCAGCCTTTGGTCTTTTTGCTACAGCTAATGAATGAAAAGGTGCTTTTTCAGGAGGTAACTGGACTTCCTTGTTTTTTTCCTTTTGAAGGCATTTCGCTTCTCCTCCAAGAAGCTTCTTCAGCTCTGACTGGATGGTGGGGAATGGAAGGATTTATATTCCTTGCAGACAGCTAGTCATTTGCATCATTTTAGAGGGTCCTTGAAGCACTTGAAAGTTTATCTGTGATCTGGATGACTGAGAATCTCTACAGACTGATGCATGAGGCTTTGCTGGTTTTTTATAATTGCCAGTCATTCTATTGGACCAGAAGGCCCAACGTTGAATTTTTCAGTGGCCTTTTTTCTTCAAAAGGGAAGAAGTAACTCCCCACCCCCACCCCCATTTCTCGAATTTATGTAGTGGATTTTTGACGGGTTCCTATTGGCCTCACCCTGGAGGCTGAGCGATGGTATCCGAGGACCGGTCGACATTATGGTGCTGTTGTTTTATTTTTATCTGTTTTAGAAGCATGCAGGGTAGGGACTGCTGTGCAAGGTGACGGCTATTGAATGTGTTTGTCTAATTAACTTTTGGCACAAGATTCCGAACCATTAAGAAGCTAGTTAGTAGCGCTCCGGAATAAACACATCTGGTCCTGCAAAGAGAAGCGGTTCTGCCTGGCGTTGGATGACAGATGTGCTGATGGCTCCCTCTGTCCTCTCCTTTAAATAATTAACAATGTGCTGCTGGACAAGTCCTCAAAGCCAGCTGTTTGCTCCACCCTCATTAACTTGCAGCATCTCGCAACGCAAAGCTTTTCTTTCGGCTTTTTCGACAAAAGTGTTTTGCCAGGCAGGGGTTGGAAGTGGGGGGAAGCTGGGGGAAATCCGCCTCTTTTGAAATAAGACTCGGCATTTGGCTTCTGGGGTTTGCAAAGGCACTTGGGGTGGTTGCGATAGAGCCCCAGGCCACCCAAATGAGAAAGTGTTCATTGGCTTGAGAGATTGATCTCTGCTTCTGGACAACGGGCATCTTGGCAAGTCCCGCCCAGATGTTTTCATTTGTTTAGACGCGGTGATGAACACCAGAGGTGGTATTCAGCCGGTTCGGGCTGGTTCGTCCGAACCTGTAGCGCTGACGATCAATGGGCCCGTGCCCCCCCCCCCATCCTGGCCTTTATTTCCTGCTTTGTAACTCATCTCAATCGCGCGGCACAGCTGATTTCCACCCCTCGCTGTTCTACTTACCGTTGCTGACTTGGAAGGTAAGCGGCGGAGCTTCTAAATGCTCCATATTCAGTGCTGTATGCACGCGCAGGAAGCGCACGCTCACTGAACCGGTTTTGTTAAACCGGCAGCCTCCCACCACTGGTGAACGTCCCTCTTTTGAAAATAGTAGTGACTTGTCTTAAGAGTTATTCTCCTGACTAATGTATGGCTGCTCATCTTGGAACGTCTGGGGACTTATGGGTAATTGCAGTAATGGAGAGAGAGAAAAGAGAAAGAGTAAGAAAGGAGAGTGTACAAATTCTACTGATTTATATGTTTGTAAAGTGGATAAGACGCTGAGTTGTCGATCGAAAGGTCGGCAGTTCAGCGGTTCGAATCCCTAGTGTTGCGTAACGGGGTGAGCTCCCGTTATTTGTCCCAGCTTCTGCCAACCTAGCAGTTTGAAAGCATGTAAAAAATGCAAGTAGAAAAAATAGGGACCATCTTTGGTGGGAAGGGAACAGCCTTCCGTGCGCCTTTGCCGTTGAGACATGCCGGTCACATGACCACGGAGACGTCTTCGGACAGATCTGGCTCTTTGGCTTTGAAACGGAGATGAGCACTGCCCCCTAGAGTCAGGAACAACTAGTACATATGTGCGAGGGGAACCTTTACCTTTACCTTAAATCATCTCTACCCCTTATTCGTATCTGAAAGTCTTCTTTTGTGTGACAGTGGATGCTTGGTTTTGGAGACTAGGAAGTCTTATGCTTTCTTTGCCTGATTTGCAAGAAAATATGCCTCTTAATAAGTAGTTTATGTCCGTTGATGGGCCGAGACAAGCCACAAAGAGGGATATTTAGTACTTCACTTTTAAAAACGTCCAAACTTCATTACATTTTATACAGACTGACAGAGCAATTCTCAGTGGCTTCTTCTGTTTTCTGCAGTCTTTTTCCCCCCCTTTAAAAATGGTTTTTTCCCCCACAACAGTCAACAATAGCGCAGCTGTCCTTCTGTCTAGTAGAGATCTCAAACCTGCAATTTGGCAAGAAGAAAGGAACAAATTGGATAAATACCAGTAAGTGGTTGCAAAAGGAAAAAAAAAAAAAGAGAGAGATTGAAATGAACTCTACAACTTGTTTGATAAAAACGATTTAAAGAGGCATATGGCATAGTTAAGTACGCTTTCAAAAACATTGGCCTACTTTTGTGAATCGGGTTTTGCATTATTTTAAAGTTATTAAAGTAAAAGAAAGGGAAGCCAGGATATGAATGATACATATTTAAAGCATACAGTACAGTTCTCTCCCTTCACAAGCATGCAAATCATCCATTGATAATTCAGGAAAAAAATGACACAAGGGCAATGCATTGAATTAATCAGTCTTGGGTTCCTGAAGATTTGGAATTTAGAATTTAGAATAACAAGAGTTGGAAGGGACCTTGGAAGTCTTCTAGTCCAACTCCCTGCTTAGGCAGGAAACACCACTTCAGACAAATGGTTATTCCGCATCTTCTTAAAAACTTCCAGAGTTGGAGCATCCACAACTTCTGGAGGCAAGTCGTCCCATTGATTAATTGTTCTAACTGTCAGGAAATTTCTCCTTAGTTCCAAGTTGCTTCTCTCCTTGATTAGTTTCCACCCATTGCTTCTTGTTCTATACTCAGGTGCTTTGGAGAATAGCTTGACTCCCTCTTCTTTGTGGCAGCTCCTGAGATATTGGAACATTGCTATCCTGTCTCCCCTAGTCCTTCTTTTCATTAAACTAGACATACCCAGTTCCTGCAGCCATTCTTCATATGTTTTAGCCTCCAGTCCCCTAATCATCTTTGCTGCTCTTCTCTGAACTCTTTCTAGAGTCTCAACATCTTTTTTTATATTGTGGCAACCAAAACTGAATGCAGTATTCCAAGTGTGGCCTAACCAAGGCATTATAAAGTGGTATTAATACTTCATGTGATCTTGATGCTATCCCTCTGTTAATGATGTGGGGCTGTTGATAAAGATGGTAGGCGTGAGGATGGAATTATTTTGGTTGGGACCACTTTTTCATGAAGTCAACATCCAGTACAGATAGTCCTCGACGTACGACCACAATTGAGTGTTTCAAAACATTTTTTAAGTATTATTAATAATAATTATTCCATCCTGGCTGGGGAATTCCATCCTGGCTGGGGAATTTTGGGAGTTGAAGTCCATAAGTCTTCAAGTTTCCAAGTTTGGAGACCCCTGATCTAAGGTGATATAGGCCCAATTAGACTTGGAGATTTGAAATGTTCGGCTCGGTTCTGTTGGAATTTATGCCTTGACATTTCAACAGCAATCCGGTTTGATTCAGGCCCTTGTAAAGATGTTAAGTCAAAAGGCCCATCGAAAAATTAAAATCAAACGGGTCCAGCTGCTTATTTTTCTCGCCGGAAGGAAATGAAAAGAGTGGGAACGGTCAATCTTTAGAGGGCATTAAATCTGCCAAAATTCCAGCGGGATGTCACCAGGGGTGGGTTCTACTTACCTTTACTACTGGTTCACAACAGGAGTGTGCATCCGCAGATTGCCAAATAATGACGTCAGGACGGGTGGGCGGAGCCTTCCGCTGCTTGTACTGCCGGTTCGTGAGAACCAGAGAGAACCCGGAGCAACCCACTGCTGCTTTCACCCCCAAGAAATGTCTGAAATATTTCCCTGGAGGGGTGGGTGGGAGGGGGAGAGCAGAGATGAGGAAAACCATTACAGCGCCTCCAAATGATCTAGCAAAGATCGATTAAATCAACACGGGAAAGGGTGCCGCTGTGAAATAAAACTTTCAAAACTACGTAAAAGCATGGTTATTGCTTGCTGCGCTCAGCCTTCGGGGAGGCGGGTGGGTCAGATCTGGTGTGCAGCACTAAAAAAAAAATGCCCATTGACTTGTCCATGTGGGGTGCTGTGCTTTGCTGCTTCTGATTACTGGATGGTTGAGATAGCAAGAGCGTTGGCAGAATAGTTTGGCCTGGGAAGGGCCCCCTCCTTGCTCATTTCATTGGGGTGCCAGGTCGGCAGGGCACATGTAGCAAAGCTTGGCCTGATTTGAGGAGGACTCATTTGTTTTAGGGTTGTGCCTTGCTGGCAGTGTTCTTTGTTGGTTATTTAGGAGAAGCAGTCTAGTACAGTGAATTACAATGCCGCAGAGAAAGTTGGCATAGAGAGCAGTAAGTGGCTCTTATTGCTGCCTCCCCGGTCTCAAAAAGCAGTAAACATTTGGGTAGTGACTGTATTAGCCTGGCACCCATTGATACATGATCGAGCGTTCCAAACTTCCCTCAGTCGTGCGCAAGTCAAGGACTACATGTAGACTTTGGTTCAACCTTTGCCAACTTGGCGTGTGGACTTCAACTCCCAGCAAAGGCCAGGCTGTCTGGGCATGGTGAGAATTGTGAAAAGGTAAATCGGTGTGGGTGTACTGCTGGCTGGGCCAGGTCATCTGGCTGGGGGATTCTGGGAGTTGAAGTCCATACAGCTACAGCTGAGCCGTGGTGGTGCAGTGGTTAGAATACAGTATTGCAGGCTACAGTTGTCAGCAATTTGTTTATCTTTATTTATTTAATTAATTATTTTGTCAACAAGTACAAGGAAACAAGTATCAGTATAGACATAGGCATGGACAAATGAAAAAATGGCACGAATAAATGGATATAAATAAGCAAAACATAGCCATAGAAACGTAAAATGATTACACACAAATGGGGACAGTAGGACAGGGACGGTAGGCACGCTGGTACGCTTATGCACGCCCCCTTAGGGATCTCTTGAGAAACGTGTTAAGGTCCACGGTAGACAATTTAAGGTATAGGGTATTGGGGTTAGAGAAACTAACAACAGGATCAGGTAGAGTGCTCCAGACATTTACTAGTCTATTGCTGAAGTCCTATTTTCTGCAATCAAGATTAGAGCGGATTACATTTAGTTTGTATCTATTGATAGCCCTCGTGTTATTGTGGTTGAGGTTAAAGTAGTCATCAACAGGTAGGATGTTATGGTAGATAATCTTGTGTACTAAGCTTAGGTCAGAACGTAGAAGGCAAAGTTCAATGTTAACGAAGCCTAAAATTTCAAACCTGGTGGTATAAGGAATTTCATTGCGAGCAGAGGAGTTGAGTATTCTTCTTGTAAAATACCTCTGGACTCTCTCTAATGTATTGATGTCCGAAATACAGTGTGGGTTCCAGGCAGGTGAGCAGTATTCAAGGATAGGTCTGGCAAAGGTTTTGTATGCCCTAGTTAGAAGTATAGTGTTACCAGAGAGAAAACTTGGTAAAATAAGGCAGTTCGATCCTGACCGGCTCAAGGTTGACTCGGCCTTCCATCCTTCCGAGCTCGGTTAAAATGAGGACTCAGTTTGCTACCGTTTGGCGGTTCGATCCTGACCGGCTCAAGGTGAAGTCAGCCTTCCATCCTTCCGAGGTTGGTAAAATGAGGACCCAGATTGTTGACTGAGTAAACCACTTAGAGAGGGCTATAAAGCACTGTGAAGTGGTATATAAGTTCTAAGTGTTATTGCTACCTTCAAGCTGCCAAGGTTGAGAAACGCTGACATAAAGGATACTTGAGATAAATTGGCATATAGTGGACAGAACTGGTTCAAGGATGGCTGTGGTTCACTCTTAATAGATAAAATGCTCCTGAGCTCCATAAATCCACAAACATCTATGAAAATCTGACTCTTCCGGCTTTAAGATAAGCGTATAAGGAAACTTGCTGAGTCCGTTCGAATTCGGGCCAGGAGCAGCTGATCTCTAATCCTTTCCATGTGTTTGGGTTTTTCCAAAGTTATTTGAAGAAATAAGAAACCGCTTTCCTATTTATGTTTCTCTGCTGCCTAATTTCTCTTTCTAGAAAGCCCCACCAAGTCCTAATTAGTGGCCTTTATGCTATATCTGTGTTGCTGGAGTAGTAATTAGTGAGTTTATTGCCAGGACTGACATTTTTATGGGCGTGAGTGAATCCGTCTAATTCTTCACATCTCAAGAACTCACAGTTGGATTGACTACTCAAATCTTTTTTCCGGTGGTCATTTTTATTACTTTTATGTTTCTGGGATGAACAGTTGAGTAAGTTGAGTTGAGTCCAGGGTTTTAGGTCTCATTGGACCATAGGCCAGCAGGATGAGTCCCTGATATTGCTTTTCTTCCACTGAATGTTTTTAAACGTAACATAGCCTATCAGTCTATTTCCAGAGCCAGTATAAACCATTGATACTGTCTCTTGAATGGGATATTTAGACAGATTAACAGAGTTGGAGGCGACCTTGTAGGTCATCTAGTCCACGAGCTTTGCTGGCTGGGGAATTCTGGGAGTTGAAGTCTACCAGGCTTCAAGTTGCCAAGGTTGGAGACCCCTGATCTAGTCCAACCCCGCCGCCCCCCGCCCAAGCAGGAGACCCTACACCATTTTTGACAGATGGCAGTTGAGTCTCTTCTTGAAAGCTTCAGTGATGAAGCTCCCACAACTTCTGAAGGCAAGCTGTTCCATTGGCTGATTGCAAAATTTCTCCTTATTTCTAGGTTGAATCTCTCCTTGTTCAGTTTCCATCCATTATTCCTTGTCTGGCCTTCGGGTGCTTTGGAAAATAGCTTGACCCCCTTCTCTCTGTGGCAGCCCCTCAAATATTGGAACACTGGTATCATGTCTCCCCTGGTCCTTCTCTTCACGAGACTAGCCATGCCCAGTTCCTGCAACCGTTCATCCTATATCCACTCAAGTCACTTTATAATGCCTTGGTAAAACCACACTTTGAATATTGCATCTAGTTTTGGCCACCACAATGTAAAAAAGATGTTGAGGCTCTCGAAAGAGTGCAGAGAAGAGCAACAAAGATGATTATGCCCAGCTACTGTGGCCTAGAGATGGAGCACTTGCCTCACAATCAGGAGGTTGTGAGTTCGATCCTAAATAGAGGCAGATGTAGGGTCTCCTGCTTGGGCTGGGGGTTGGACTAGATGACCTGCTAGGTCCCTTCCGACTCTGTTAATCTGTAATATTAGGGGACTGGAGGCTAAAACATATAAAGAACGGTTGCTGGAATTGGGTATGTCTAGTTTAATGAAAAGAAGGACTAGGGGTGACAGGATAGCAGTTTTGAGGGGCTGCCACAAAAAAGAAATAGGTTGACCTATTCTCCAAAGCACTTAAAAACCTCAAGTGATGGAGTCACCACAACTTCTGGTGGGAAGTCGTTCCACTGATTAATTGTTCTAACGATCAGGAAATACCTCCTTAGTTCCAGGTTGCTTCTCTCCTTGATTAGTTTCCATTGATTGCTTCTTGTCCTGCCTTCAAGTGCTTTGGAGAATAGGTTGACCCCCTCTTTTTTTCTAGGAGCCCCTCAAATATTGGAATACTGCTGTTATGTCACCCCCTAGTCTTTCTTTTAATTAAACTAGACATACCCAACTCCTGCAACCGTTCCTCATATGTTTTAGCCTCCAGTCCCCTAATTAGCTTTGTTACTCTTCTTGGTGGTCTTTCTAGAATCTCAGCATCTTTTTTATATTGTGGCAACCAAAACTGGATGCAGTATTCCCAACGTGGTCTTATCAAGACTTCCTTCTTAACTCGTGAAGGGTTTGTTTTAGAAATGAAGAAGATCTGCGGGTCTCGGCATCAGGGTCTTCTAGAAAAACTCTGTTTCCCCCCAAAATAAGGCATCCCCTGATAATAAGCCCAATCGGGCTTTTGAGCGCATGGCAATAAGGCCAAGCGCTTATTTCAGGGTTCAAAAAAATATAGGGTCTTATTTTCGGGGGAAACACGGTAGCTCTGTAGCCATAGTTGGTTCTTGATTAGACTCCAAGTCAGCTCAGATCACTTCAGGATGATTCAGATCTGCGGAAGACTCCAAGGATGAAACTTTTATTGAAGGTGGAGCAATCAAGGAGCAATTTTTCCATCTCTGTTAGTTATGTAAGGATTGGTTACTTTATTCTCCATATGTAATGATAGCTTGAGCCATTCATTACAATCCACCAAACATACAGGTAGATTTACAACCGTGGCTCAGTGGCGAAGACACTGAGCTTGTCGATCAGAACGGTCGGCAGTTCGGTGGTTCGAATCCCTAGTGCAGGTGTCCTGTGTGAGCAGGGGGTTGGGCTAGATCAGGGGTTACCAACCTTTCGGACCTCAGGGACCACTAAATTCATAATTTTAAATCCTGCGGACCACTAATATGATCTGCCTAATGGCCAGCTGTGTGGGCGTGGCTAGGTGGTCATGTGACTGGGTGGGCTTGACCAACTCCATATCACTCACGTGGAGGGGTGCCTTGACAGCCTCTACTCGCCCTTCCTCTCCCAGCCACTTCTTGCCTCCCCAGGTTCCTTAGGGCCTCAACAGGAAGCAGTTGTTGGAGCTAAGCAGCCACCACGAGGAAGAGTTGGCAAAACAGCTCAGTTCAAATTGGATCTGACCGAGAAGGAGGCTCAGCAGAAGCACCTCACTGAGGACTACGAGCATAGGCATTCCAAGCAAAGGGAAGACCTGCGGGAGTGCAAGGCCAGGGACCGATGCCTGGAGGCTCAGCGGGCTGAGATGATCAGCCAGTTCCAGGCCATGATGAAGTCCCACTGGAACAAGGCCCTCCAGCTCTTCGCCACCAGTGGTGCTTCCCTCCAGCCTTTGCCCAAAGCCCTGCACCAGGAGGCTGAAGCAGACCCCAAGTCGGAATTTCTGGCCCCCTCTGACCCACACAAAAAGACCCCTAAGGGGGAGACTCTCTGCAGTAACACAAGCGTTCTTTGCATGTATCCAGCCCAGGGGCCGTAGTTTGAGGACCCCTGATTTAGTGCAATATAAAAAATGCAAATAATTTTTCTGTGGGCCACCAAAATTTTCTTGCGGACCACCAGTGGTCCACGGACCACCAGTTGGTGACCGCTGGACTAGATGACCTCCAAGCTCCCTTCCAACTCTCTTACCTGTTACCTGATTTATTTAGGGATGGTTCAAAGTTATAACGGCAATCCCAAAAGTGACTTATGACCGTTTTTCGCACTTACAGGTATGACCCTTGCAGCATCCCTATGGTCACGTAATCGAAATTTGGCAACTGACTCACATTTATGGTTGCAATGTCATGTGATCCCCTTTTGCGACCTTCTGACAAGCAAAGTCAATGGGGAAGGTAGACTCACTTAACAAAAATTGTTACTAATTTAACAACTGCAGTGAGTCACTTAACGACCATGAGGTTGCAAAATGGGACAAAATTCACTTGACAAACGTCACGCTTCGCAACGGATATTTTGAGCTCGGTTGTGGTCGTAAGTCAAGGACTACCTGTAATTTAATTCTGAGTTTCTGCTCAGAGCTGTTTAGCAAACCAGTAAACAGCATCAAGATTTGGCTCCATTGTCACATTCTCTATTTGAATTGTATCTGGTCTGTTCACTTTGTAAGCATACCATTAAATTTTGTGGTTACACTTTTCTTTTCTTTTTTTCAGAACAATGGACGTGTTTGTCAGTTTGAACCAAGGGCAGTCGCTCATTTCCAGCTCTTTAACCATTACCGCAACAGAATGTGTAAGTACGCAACCAATAAGAGTCAGAAAAAAGCATGTTGATATCTGAGAGGCTATATTTTTTAGAACACAAAACTACAGTAGCAGCCAAAAATGTGGAAACCTTTTGGGATATGCATATCTCCGCACGTATTATATGACACATCTAAAATAAAAAGTGCAAGGAAAAAGAAAGGGAAAAAGAGAAAAGAAGGACTAGGACAAAGGAAAAGAAAAGAAATATATAAAGATGACTTCCAGTTTTCATTACAAGAAGAGACAAATTGTCCTTGGTCACCCAGGAAACCTCTCTCCTCCCACCCCCCACCCCCCCAGCTTTTTGGCACACGCTGCTGTTATTTACATACAAGGATTATTTGCTGGTAATACACTCAACAGCTCATAAAAGGCTCCTAAACCCACTTCCCCTGAGAGGCTCTGTTGAGATGCATCTGTAGCCTCTTTAAAGAACAAACAGCGCTCTTTCCTTCACCTCTGGAAAATGGCCCCAGGAGATTTATTGCAAGCAAGTTTAGATCATAATGATCATCTTCCAAAATAAGGATTATTCTCCCTCCCTTCCTCTCTCTCTCTCTCTCTTTCTCATTGGAAATTAAACACACATACACAAATGAGGCAGGGTGAAATGCTACTGGTTCGCCTGGTTCGAGAGAACCGGTAGTGATAAAAAAAGCTACCGGTTCATCCGAACTGGTGTTTCCGACGATCAGCTGTGCCGCGCAGTTTATATTCGCTAGAAAGCAGGAAATCCTTCTTTCTAGCGAAGCTAAATCGTGCGGCACAGCTGTTCCCCCCCCCCCTTGGTGTTCTGCTTACCTAGGGAAGTCTTCTTTTTCTGCGCAAAGTGTGCATTTGGTGCGTGCTGTGCGTGTGTGTGCAGTGTGCCTTTGGCGCGCGCATCACATGCGTGGCCAGAGAACTGGTAGCAAACTGGTTCAGATTTCACTACTGAAATGAGGGATTCTGGGTGCTTTCTGCTTGGTTGTTGTTTTTTTTGCAGGCATTTTATTGCCCAAATTAAGTAACCTTATCAATGCTAGACCGATGCACTAACACTGATGGTGTTACCTAATTTGGGTAATGCAAGAAAGCAAGCAAGCTGAGAGAGCACCGAGGACCCCCTCCTGTCAACTCTGAGCTACACATATTTCTTCTTATTTGTTTATTTATTTGTCAATCATATATATTACATATTCTGGTAATATTGTATTACATATTACTAATAAAGGCGTTATTAGCAAAGACATCCACAAAGGCTTTTGGTATTGCCTGTGTTACAGGCATCTGATAAAAAATACAGATCAAGTTTATTTTATGGAGTTTGTTTTACTTTTCGGTGGTGTTTATTTGTTCCAGGTTAATGAAAGTTTTGGCAGAAAAATATTACGATCCACTCTTGGACAACCAGTAAAAATAATGACATGTTTAGATTTTTAAAAAAAAAAAAGCAGCTGGAATTTAGTTTCTATACGTTTGCAGCAATACAGGGTAATCCCATTTGTAGGGTTCCCCCCCAAATCTGTGTGATTCTTAAAAAAAATTTCCTGATTCAAAATACGAAAAAGAGTGTGTGCTGCTTAATGAAAGAAACCCACAGAATGCTTTTAGACTGAACTTACATAGGCACTTGCTGTGCCAACATTTTATGTCATTTTCACAAACAGGAAACATATTTGCTGACTTCGACTTTGAGAAAAAGCCGCAGCTTCTCTGTAAAAAATGAAATCCAAACATTACAAAACTACTGAAATCCAAAGTTGGCCTAGAGAGTCATAAGGGCACATACTCCTATTGAGAGGCACGTGCTGTTAACATCCATTAAATTGCTCAGTTGGTGCTCAGAGGAAATAAAACTAAAAAGAGGATAGAATAATAGAATATCGGGGTTGGAAGGGACCTTGGAGGTCTTCTAGTCCAACCCCCTGCCCAGGCAGGAAACCCTACACCATTTCAGACAAATGGTTATCCAACATTTTCTTAAAAATTTCCAGTGTTGGAGCATTTACAACTTCTGGAGGCAAGTTGTTCCACTGATTAATTGTTCTAACTGTCAGGAAATTTCTCCTGAGTTCTAAGTTGCTTCTCTCCTTGATCAGTTTCCATCCATTGATTCTTGTTCTACCCTCAGGTGCTTTGGAGAATAGCTTGATTCCCTCTTCTTTGTGGCAACCCCTGAGATATTGGAAGACTGCTATCATGTCTCCCCTAAGTCCTTCTTTTCGCTACACTAAACAATCCTACCCAATTCTTTCAACTGTTCTTCGTGTTTTAGCTTCCAGGCCCCTAATCATCTCTGTTCCTCTTCTGCATAAATATATAAACAGAGACCCCACTTATTATTTTCTTTGAACCTGGTAGTGTTTTCTTACTGCTAATCTATCCCATCCGATTTTATGTATTTATAATTATTCTGTGTATTTATTTATTTATACTCCACCCTTGTTATTTTTATAAATAACTCAAGGCAGTGAAATGTCTATGATGATTCTCAGCCATCCGGGCCATGATTGTCCCAAAGGTGTTTTTTTTTTTTCAAGAGGCAACTGGACTTTTCTGTTTTTTTCTTTGAAGATGTTTCGCTTCTCATCCAAGAAGCTTCTTCGGCTCTGACTGGATGACGGATGGATAAATCCTTCCTTTCCCCACCATCCAGCCAGAGCTGAAGAAGCTTCTTGGATGAGAAGTGAAACATCTGCAAAGGAAAAGACTCTTGAAAAAAGTACCCTTGGGTCAAGGCAGCAAACATGTTTAATATTCTCCTATTTTCCCCACAACAACAACCCTTTGAGGTGAGTTGGGGTGAGAGAGAATGATTGGCTCAAAGTCACCCAGCAGGTTTTCACGCCTAAGGCAGAACTAGAACTCACAATCCCCTAGTCCAGGGGTCTGCAAGCTTGGCTCTTTTAAGACTTGTGGGCTTCAACTCCCAGAGTTTCTTAGCTGGCTGAGGAACTCTGGGAGTTGAAGTCCACAAGTCTTAAAAGAGCCAAGTTTGCAGACCCCTGCCCTAGTCCCTAGGCCGGGGTGGGTAACTATGGCAACTTTACGACTTGTGGTCTTCGACTCCTCATTGGCTGGCTCATGAATTCTGGGAGTTGAAGTCCACAAGTCATTAAGTTGCCATAATTGTGCACCCTTGCTCTGGGCCAACACCTTGACTATTTTTTTTATTATTTTTAAAGTCAGCTACAAGGGTAGCTTTTCATCCCAACAATATAGATTGGGTCAGAGAGCCTGTTACAGTATAACAAAGGAATATGCAGACACACATCCTATTTTGACTTGGTCTGATTTAGCGTGATGCTGAAAGAGAATCCCTGCCTTTTTGTTACCGTAAAAAATGAATTAAATTATTATCTTTTCGTCTTTATTTTTTGGTAGACCAATGGCATTGTGGCACTGATCATTATCCTCATTTTGTTACTGTTGCTGGGGATTGCTGCTCTATGGTGGTTTTGGCCCCTATGTTGCAAAGTGGTAAGTAAATTCCCCCACCTCTCTGACTGATTGGGGAATTCTGGGAGTTGAAGTCCCCACCTCATAAAGTGGACTTCATGGCTGACTAGGGAATTCTGGGAGTTGAAGTCCTCACCTCATAAACTGGACTTCATGGCTGGCTGGGGAATTCTGGGAGTTGAAGTCCACACATCTTAAAGTGGACTTCATGGCTGATTAGGGAATTCTGGAAGTTGAAGTCCTCACATCATAAACTGGACTTCATGGCTGGCTGGGGAATTCTGGGAGTTGAAGTCCACACATCTTAAAGTAGCCAAGGCTGAGAAACACTGATCTGTAGTAGTCTTCACTCAGTTTTGGACGAGCAGCGTAGCCAATATAGTTCTACTGATTTGCTCGTAGTCAGACTGGAGAAGGTTATGCTCCAATTGGACTGACGGAGGCATCTTTTCTTGCAAATTGAATGCAAATATAAATATTAGATTGGAATTACTCAGTGCTTGCAAACTAGTGCCTGAACTGCAAGCTCATCAACAAGGCCTATTAATTGGCTGACTTCTGAAGTTTGTACTCCCCCACCCTTCAGTGCTAATTAGCATTCCCTTGAATTCACCACCAAACTAATTTAAAAATGTAAACATGGAACCGATATTAATATCTGGATAAATCCCCCTTTACCTCTAAAAGCCTTTATTAATCTTAATAGGGTGGTATGAGAAAACAGCGCTGAGTTCTGAAATACCAATTTTAGTATTTCATACTAAATACTAGTCTTTGAGATAGCAACAGTTAGCCCAATATAAGGCGCTAACATATTTTATTGTGGTGATAATATATATATGCTGATTACAGATAGTCCTTGACTTACGACTATTTGTTTAGTGACCATTCAAAGTTAACAAAAAAGTGACTGATGATTGTTTTTCACACTTACGACCGTTGCAGCATCCCCATGGTCATGTGATCAGAATTAGGATACTTGACTCCTATTTATGATGGTTGTGGCTTCCCGGGGTCACGTGATCCTCTTTTGCGGCCTTCTGACCAGCAAAGTCAAGGGAGAAGCCAGATTCACTTAACAGCCGTGTTACTTGCTGAATAACGGCAGCGATTCTCTTAACAACTATGCCAAGAAAGGTTGTGAAAGGGGGCAAAGTTCACTTCACTTGCTTAGCGGTGGAAATTTTGGGCTCGAGTGTGGTCCTAATTCGAGGACTACCTGCGTTGTTGTAACTTTGATTCCCGCAGTTTTTCACCCCATATTTCTGTCTCCAGAACGGCATAAGCCAGCCTTCTTTTTCAACAACCGGCATCGTTGCGGCTAAAGGCCCGATTTTTACCGTTTTAGTTACTATTGTGTCACTCTTGCAGGATGGGAACCGAACAAAATTGCATTGAAGGACGAAATTTCCCTCCCTCCTCCCTCCTGACCATTCAGTCTTCCTCGTTGGCAGCAACCAGTTGGCATCTAGAGTGTGCCCAATGATTTTTGGGGCATCCTGTTTTAATTGTTGGCAGAAGCCAGTTGGCGGTTTTAAAATTTATTTATTTATTTATTTATTTATTTATTTATTTATTTATTTATTTATTTATTTATTTATTTTGGACTCGATCTGCAGTCCACACACATCGCCAAGTTGCGGAGTGGCCTTTCCGGTTTTCTTTCTCCTTTGTCCAAAAGTGTTGGCTGTTGACAGTTTTGTTCGCTCCTTCGTGAACGTTAGCGAACATCTGACTGCATCAAGCTGGCATTGGACTCTGGCGCTGACATTTTGTAATGCCCACCACATTCGAGCATTGAAGATGTGTTAATGAGCACATCGAGGGACAGTCGCCTGGAGCCACCGATTTATTTAAAAACGAAAAATGGACTCAATATCTTTACCTGTCTCTCTGCCTGCCTGCCTGCCTGCCTACCTACCATACTTACGTATCTATTTGTCCGTCTGCCTGTTTAATTATCTATGATGGAGGAAAACCGGCTGTGCTCTAAAACGAAGCACTTTAATTCCCTCCTCCCTCTTGTTTGGCTAAATAAACACCCAGCAGCCTGTTCCTTGACAATGATAATAATACCAAACCCTAAAAATTGGAGAAGACTCAAACTCTGCATATGGTAAACAAAATGGAGATTTAGTCTCCTGGGCTCTTGAGATGGGTATTTAAGAAATGTGAATGAAATAGAAATAGTTGACATCTTGGCAATATTATGTCTTTTAACATGTGCAAGTTCTCAGGATGGAGGAGTTACAGACGTTCTTCCGTTCCCTTCCTGCAACCCCCCCACACCCCCTCCGGAAAATAAGGATAGCTTCCTGAGCCGGTTTTTTTTTTAAAAAAAAAATTGATGGATTTAAAGTAATTTAAGGCTTTCGGGAGGAGTCCAACCAACTGTTAATAAAGTTGATTTAATTAAAAGTACTTTGGCAGGGGAGAGGTCTTAGCCATGTTTGTTTCTTTTAGGCAAGTATTAAGCCTGGTGCCCAATCTGGGGAAAAAAATATATATTCTATTATCGTAGTTTATAGAGAATCAGCCAGATCTGTACTGCTGAATAAAAAAATGATTAGCCAACGGACCTGCAATCGAGAAAATCTTGAGATTTACTACAGTTAACATTTCCAGAGAAGAAGCATGGATTCCAATTGGAAATTTGACCTCGTTATCTGGAAGGTCCCATTACAGATAATCCTACACATGCTATCATTCGTTTAATGACCATTCAAAGTTACGGTGGCCCTGAAAAAAGTGACTTAGCGCCATTTTTCACGCAGCCATTGCGGCTTCCCCATGGTCACGTGGTCACAGTCTGGCCACTTGGCAACTGACTCATATTTATGACAGTCCCAGGGTCATGTGATCTCCTTTTGCAACCTTCGGATGAACAAAGTCCGTGGGGAAGCCAGATGCACTGAACATCCGTGTTGTTAACCACTGCAGTGAATCACTTAACAGCGGTGGCAAGAAAGGACGTAAAATGGTGCAAAGCTCACTTAGCAACAGTCTCACTTAGCAACAGAACAATAGGGCTCAATTGTGATCGTACATGAAGGACTATCTATATTTGCAGCCCTTGGAAAGCCTGGGCTTTCTTTTTAAATAAAACAAGTTAAGAGCCAAATACATTCGCAATCTGAGATTTGATTGGCTGTATCTCTGCAGCAGTGGTGGGTTTCAAAATTTTTACTACCGGTTCTATGGGCGTGTCTTGGTGGGTGTGGCATGGCTTACTGGGCGTGGCTTGGTGGGCGTGGCAGGAGAAGGATACTGTAGAATCTCCATTCCCTCCCCAATCCAGGGGAAGGTTACTGCAAAATCTCCATTTCCTCCCAATCAGCTGGGACTCGGGAGGCAGAGAATAGATGGGGGAGGGGCAAGTCAGAGGTAGTATTTACTGGTTCTCTGAACTACTCAAAATTTCCGCTGCCGGTTCTCCAGAACCAGTCAGAACCTGCTGAAACCCACCTCTGCTCTGCAGTCTTCTGAAAAGCTTTAAAGACCTGGATGTGCTCTCAGGGAGGAAATCATTAGGTTAACTGGAGTCTATGGGGTGTTCTTAATTTATTTGTTTTTTTTTAAATTGATGGTCATTATAGATTTGTGTTGTGTCTTTATTGGTCCAGAGTCACTGGTGAGACACAAATCAAATTAATGATAGCTAAACATCTTTAACAATCATCCAACGGTTGTTTTGCCAATCCATAACAGTCATGGGGATAGCAATGGCACTTATATATTGCTTCACAGTGCTTTCCAGCCCTCTCTAAGACAGGCATGAAATCCAGCAGGTTCTGACAGGTTCGGGAGAACCGGTAGCGAAAATTTTGAGTATTTCGGAGAACTGGCAAATACCACCTCTGGCTGGCCCCAGGGGAGTGGGGAGGGAATGGGGATTTTGCAGTATCCTTCTGCTGCCAGGCCCACCAAGCCACGCCCACAGAACCGGTAGTAAAAAAATCTGGATTTCACCACTGCTCTAAGCGGTTTACAGACTCAGCTTATTGCCCCCAACAATCTGGGTCCTCATTTGACCCACCTCAGAAGGATGGAAGGCTGAGTCAACCTTGAGCCTGGTGAGATTCAAACTGCCGAATTGCAGGCCGCTGGCAGAAGTAGCCTGCAATACTGCACTCTAACCACTGCGCCACCCTGAGTTTTCTGTTACCCCAACCATGGCTAGCTGATTATGGAACTAACTAATGGGGAAGTATCACCATCGAAAGGACTTGCTACGGTGTGGTTTTAATAAATCTTTGCTATTATGTCCTTTATCATCTAATTTGTCCCCTTTATCAATAGGTTATTAAGGATCCTCCTCGACCCCAGCCTTCCGTTCCAATACAGGTAAGCTTCCAAAGTGCCCACGACGGCTTCCTGTTTACAAAAAGGAGATCACCATGTTGCCAATGACTTAGAAATTCAATTTCTCCTGGATCCTGCCAGCCAGAACACCCTGGCCGATGGGGCCCACAGCACACCTCCCTCCTATATCACTGCAGACAAAAAATTTGTCCTTGGCATACCGTACTTTTCGAAGTATAAGACGCACCCCCCTCCCCCAAAGAGGGTGGAAATATTGGTACACTGAATACAACCATTTTTGGCCTCCTGAAGCCCTGCCCTGCGGGTCCCGTTTTTGCCAAAAACCAGCATGTTTTTCGCAAAAACGGGACGTGCAGAGGGTTTGGGATGCCCGCAGAGTGTTCCTGGGGGCTGGGGAGGGCAAAATCCTTTTTTTTTTCCTTGCTTACTTCTTTGAAATCTTGGTGTGTCTTATACACCGGTGTGTCTTATGGTCCGAAAAGTACGGTAATTTGAATGAGTTGTATGATGATGATGTCATCCTGATGATGTCATTTGCACAATGATGTCATCGTGCCAGTGGAATAAGTCGGTTGCCCGTGAAGCCTGTTTCCTGGAGGTCGGAAAAATCAAGGTTTCACAGTACCGTCTACACACACAACACACACACAACACACACACATACACACAAGAGGTTTATCAAGTAGAACGCGGAAGGACAAATACAGATGTGCAAAGTCTGTGTTTTAGCCACAGTTGGGGTGGGTAAGAATGAAACAGAATGGTATTTTTTGCTTTTTGAACTCTAAATTTTATTAGCTTTATGTTGACAGATATGATTACACAATTTTCTGGGGGGGGGGGGGTTGCACCCTGATTATATTGAACCCCTGACTCTTCGGGAGGCTTTATTAAATTGTGTAATCATATCCGTCAACTTTAGCTGGTTATCCAAAAGGGTTAGCTATCAATAAAAGGGCGGGGGAGTTAGCCAGTTAAAGTACCGCATTTCCTTTTATAGGGCACACTATGTTAGTTAGATTGGTTATCCCCCAAAGCGCGGGATCAAAGTGTTGCTGCGTGGCAACTCAACAGGAATTGGATTGTAATAAGCACTTCAAAATACATTCCACTGCAAATTGATTTTCCTTGCCGCATAACCGGAATGCTCAGTTTATGCATTCGGTGGGTGAAGATGCCAGCAAGCGTGTGTCTTAATTCACAGAATATCTTACTCCACCAAACAGTATTGTAAATGTGGAAATAATCTTCCATTCTTAAAAGCCTTGTGCATCTGTATTTTTTTATGTTTATTTTTGCTTCGGTGTTCTACTTGATCCATCCCCTGTTTAGTTCTGCTCTTTGTTTTTGTCTCTGTACGTTCCGAAGTCCTAAAAAGGGGTGTTAGGACACACTTGGGGTGCAGCCCTAACTTTAGGGTGATCATGCAAGAAGAGCGATAATTCCTTCTTCTTTGGAAAATGCACAGTACTTCTTTAAGGGGAAATTATAACTGCCATTGACCAAAGTAAACATTGGGTCATTTTCCTGACCGTTGTGACCCAGGCCCAAGTAGGTAGTAGTAAACTCAGTCAGTTTAAAAACAAACTTTATTAGAACAGCTGAGAATTAACTCATTCTCAGCGTAGTCCAAACTAAATCAAAGCAAATTCTTCCCAACGCAGTTCCGCAGTCTTATCACCAACCTTGGTCTTAATTAGGCAAACTGCCAAAGGCCTTTCTTGGCAAAAGTTCAAAAGCAGAAGACTCCGATAAGAAACAAATGCAACAAGACAAGGCTATCAAAGCTGTTTTCCGGCAAAGAGCCCAAACGCCATTGCTGGTTTTTTAAGCCTTATGGGAGGGGCCAATCATCTCTTGGCCCTACTCTCAAGTCGTCCTCTTTGCTTTAGCTGCTCTTGCTTTCTGGCAGTTCTTTTCATGTGTGCATTAGGAACAGGCTTCTCCTGTTCCTCTGCCTCACTACTGTCAGCCTCTGGAGGCTCCGGCGTCCGCACATCACTCCCCGATGGCCCTGGCCTCACCTCAGCCTCCAACACAGAGCCCTCATCTGGGCCTTCCCCAGCCTCCAGGACCGGCCCATGTTCTTCCTCAGTCTCATCTCTGTCTGACTCCATTGCCAGCTCCGCAAGCTGCTGGTGGACCACAACACTGATGGGTTGATTCTGCAATTGCAATCGTAGAATGACGACTGACCATACTGGCAGGGGAAAATGGGAACTGTAGTGCCAATCCCTCTGGGGCAAGGCTGCAATAGGGGGGTGTTTGAATACGCACCACAAATCTTTTCTCCAGTACATTTTCTTTTGAAATTAGTTGGCACAGATGATTGGAAAAGAAGTTGGCTTGCTAGGACCCCTTCATTTCTCCCCTCTTTCTGGCCATCCCAGAGGTGACAGGGGTAACTAGTGGATTGCAATTTGTCCCTCCCAGCTTGCCCAGGTTTGAATTGATAGAAGAGAATATTTGTAGTTCAATATTGAATTGTGGGGTCTTGAATGCTCACTGAGCTTGGTGGCTTTCTTGAAAGACGTTTCATTGCCAAACTAGGTAACGTCATTGGGGCTGATTATGTTATTTAGTTTGCTAATGAAATACCTGCAAGAAAACCACCAAGCTCAGAGAGCACCCAGGACCCCACAGGTTTGAACTGACTCAATGATCCATGCATTCTGTTTGTTATGAAACGGGATTGCAGAAGCTGGAACATGATGCACATTTTGCTGGGATTGCATCTTGAAAGGCTGGATCAGAAGAGCAGGCAGTAGATATATCAATCCACAGTTAGCAGATGTTGTATGTTTTAAGGCATGAAGTTTAATTTATGATCACCTTGCTAAGACGTATTTATTTATTTATTATTTGATAAATTTGATTGCTGCCTTATCCTGCCATATTACTTCAAAAAAAGTTGTTTGTCTCCCAGTGACATCTGTGGGGAGAGGAGGGCCAATTTGGTCTACTGGTTTAGGGACCAGGCTAGAAAGTGGGAGATTATGATTTCGGGTTCTGTCTTTGCCATGAAAGCCAACTGGTTGACTTTGGGCCAATCACCAGGAGAGGGTGAGTTCTAGTCCCACTTTAGCCATGAAAGCCAACTGGTTGACTTTGGGCCAATCACCAGGAGATAGTGAGTTCTGGCCCCGCCTTAACCATGAAAGCCAACTGGTTGACTTTGGGCCAATCACCAGGAGATAGTGAGTTCTGGCCCCGCCTTAACCATGAAAGCCAACTGGTTGACTTTGGGCCAATCACCAGGAGATAGTGAGTTCTGGCCCCGCCTTAGCCATGAAAGCCAATTGGTTGACTTTGGGCCAATCATTCTCTCTCATCCCAACCAACCTCAAAAGGTTATTGTTTTGAGGAAAATAGGAGGAGGAAGGTTTGTTGGATATCTTTGCCAGCTTGAGTTATTTGTAAAAATAATACACATAGATAAATAGAGAAGGTCAGATTGATGGAAGCAGTGTTACACCCTGATAAGGCGAGCCTTCTCTCCGTTGTGCATGCATTTGTACATCACACAAAGGCTCCAAGAGATGAAGTTTGCGTTGCAGGATATTGCGTTCATCATCTTGACAAAAGTTGTGTGTGTGGGGGGGGGGGGAACAGGGACAGTGTCTGCAAATGCCTGACTGGTGTCATCTAGTGCATTCTCAGTGAATTATAAGGCACGCCTTTCATTTTTAAACCTGCATTATTTGAAGCGGACAAACTGCCCTTCTTTTTTGAATAAAGAACTTTCACATTCTGGGAAGAAGGCGTTAGCAAAGCCACTTATAGTGATTGATGAGAAGACTACAGAGATACGTCTGTGTAGTCACCAGGCCTTCAGCTCAAAACAAGGAGTCTTTTATCTTTTTTTTTTTTAAATTCAATATTCAGAAGGTTCACGAGATCATTTCAAATCAGCTTTTTATAACCCGCTGCATTCTTGCTACGTTGGACTGCAAATCCCAAAGTTCCTAGCAAGAACGGCCATATGGACTGTGAATCTGGGAAGTTTTAAGTCCCTCAAATTTAGAAGGGTAGCAGATTGTGGAAACTTTGTTGGTCCGTAACTCGTTTAGCTTCTGACACCGATTCTGGTCTATTTGCGGTAGATTTTAATGCCTTCGTTTGACGGAAAGGTTTTTAAATGATGAAAAATTTGTTAATGGCTATATTTAAGCTGTGCTAAATACGTTGACAATTTTTATTCAATTGGTTTGGGAGAACGGTTTCATTTAAAAAGCTCTTATAACAAGAAAAATAAAATAAAATAATAACGCAACAGTTTTTATCCAGTTTTTAGCATGCAGTAGAACTAATACCGTATATACTCGAGTATAAGCCGAGTTTTTCAGCACGTTTTTTGTGCTGAAAAGCGCCCCCTCGGCTTATACTCGAGTCTACGTCTCGATGTACTTCGGGAACCCCGCACAGGAGACGCCAAAGAGGCGGCGAGATCGTCCGGCGGGATTTGCCCAAGGCTGAGCAGTTCGCCGCGCGGACCTGAGCCAAGCCGGTCCCAGTCCAGCCGAACGGTGAAAGCGGAGCGGGTCCGCAGTAACTCCCGCCAGGCTGTGCCGCGAAGAAACCATTTAAAAGCCCCGCCAGGGCTTTCTTTCTTCTCCCTCCGTGCTTCAGAAGTTGGGCTTTTAAATGGTTTCTTCGTGGCACAGCCTGGCGGAGTTACTGCGGACCGCTCCGCTTCCACCGTTCGGCTGGACCGGGACCGGCTTGGCTCGGGTCCGCAGTAACTCCCACCAGGCTGTGCCACGAAGAAACCATTTAAAAGCCCAACTTCTGAAGCACGGAGGAGAAGAAAGCCCTGGCGGGGCTTTTAAATGGTTTCTTCGCGCACAGCCTGGCGGAGTTACTGCGACCCGAGCCAAGCCGTCCCGGTCCAGCCGAACGGTGAAAGCGGAGCGGCGCTCGGCATGTCGCCTTCACCGTTCGGCTGGACTGGGACCGGCTTGGCTCGGGTCCCCGCGGCGGGGCGGGGGAGCCGACTTTGGCCCTTTAGCAAGGAAGAAGGTAGGAGGGAAGCGGAGCTGCCGGCTGGGGCGCTCCGCTCGGGGCCGCCGCCGCCGCCCGGGAGAGGGGGGAGGGGGCCTTTACGGGCGGGGAGGGTGGGGGATTGGGGGGGTTGAGGGGCGTGCAAGAGGAGCGAGCGTGGAGGAAGAGGAGGAGGCGACGGCCCCGCCGGGACAGCGCGGCTTCTAAGACCAGCCCACGCTCCGAAGAGGGAAAGGGAGCGAGTGGGTGGGTGGCTGGGACGAGACCCCCACCACAAACACACACACAGCCGGTCGGACGGCGCGGTTCCTTTCTCTACTCTCTCTCGCTCTGCGTCAAGGCGCTGGAAGGGGCGGAGGCGAAACAGCAGCAGGAGCAGCCGCGCCGCCGCTTCCTCCTCCTCCTCCTCCTCCTTTCGTGGCGGGCTGCTTCCAAGTCTGGAAATCTGTTTTGGGAAGTGGTGGTGCAGCGGCAGTTCAGCCCTGTCGGCCGGGGAAGGAGGCGGTGGATCGGATTCTCGCGCCACACAAGTCGGCTGGAAAGCTTGCTGCTTCTTCTTCTTTTGCTTCTCTCCCCACCCACTCTTTTCTGCTCTCTTGCAACGTTGCTGCAGCTCCTCGGCTCCTTTTCCCGGCGCCCAGAAGGCTCGAGCCTCTGCTGCCGATTGAATACTAAAATAAAATAAAAGAGCGGAGAAGAGCAGGCGCCGCTTTTGGTGTCCACGTCCCTGTCGCCGCCCGGCAGGACGCGTTTAAAAAAAAGGGGTGGGGGAGTTGAAAAGAGGCTGCCTCTTCGGGTTACCTCAACATCCATTCCAGAGCCGCTAAAAGAGCGGCTGCTTGGCCCGCCCTGGTTGGGGAACGGGCACAAAAAAAGGGTCCCTGGTGACCCAGATTTCATCCTAGCCCCATTGACTGGCCCCTTTGACTCGATAGGATTTAGCTGACGGATTGTTAAACAGCCAGACCTTTCTTCTGGGGAGAGAAGTCACTCTAATAAATATTGGGAGGTGTTTTCAAGGAAACATAGGGGTCCACCTTCTGCCCACAAGAAATGTAGGGAAATGCCACCATTCCCAGCCTTCTGAGCACATCAGCTTATCCTGGCAGAGGAAAGTCGCATTTCAAAGCCTTTGGAAATCACCAGCTTGGAAAAAGCTAAATTATGTAGGGCTATTCAGCTACAACTTCGTGTTTAAGTTTTGTCTTTTGAAGCGAGATAATGATAGCTAGCTAGCTAGCTAATTAGATAGATAGATAGATAGATAGATAGATAGATAGATAGATAGATAGATAGATAGATAGATAGATAGATTAGAAAGAAAACAGAACAAAAAAAAACAGAATAATAGAGTTGGAAGGGACCTTGGAGGTCTTCTAGTCTAACCCCTGCTTACGCAGGAAACCTTATACCACTTCAAATGCTTATCCAATATCTTCTTAAAAACTTCCAGTGTTAGAGCATTCACAACTTCTGGAGGCAAGTTGTTCCACTGGTTAATTGTTCTAACTGTCAGGAAATTTCTCCTTAGTTCTAGGTTGCTTCTCTCCTTGATTAGTTTCCACCCATGCTTCTTGTCCTGCCCTCAGGTGCTTTGGAGAATAGTTTGATTCCCCCTTCTTTGTGGCAGCCCCTGAGATATTGGAATGTTCCTATCATGTCACCCCTAAACTAGACATACCCAGTTCACATGCCCCGTGAGACGTCTTGCTTGCATGTCACACACACGCACCGCTCGCTGGGAAAAAAAAAAAGGATGGATGGATGGATGGAAGGAAGGAAGGAAGGATGGATTGATGGATGGAGGTGACTGCTTTGAAGCGCAACCCTTCTCCCGCAACTAAGGGGGGGGGGGTCAATGTTTTCCCCAATCCTAGGGTGTGGGGAAACAGTCATTCTTTCTTCCCCCCTAGTCTCTCCCGAGATCGCACTGCAGCGCCCATCATCCCCAGCCGGCAATCTGAGCTCGTGCCATCGATGTGGTCCTTGAACTTCCCCCTCCTTGTTTCTAACCCAGCCTAGGATGGCCGGCGGAGGGTGGAGGGTATGGTGGTGGTAAAACGGCCAGGAGAAAGCTTTCGCTCTTTTCGAGAGGTCCTCTTGGAAGGCTGCCTTGGAAAGGGAAAGTGGGGAGGGGGCAGAGATTTCTCCCTCAAAGGTCCCCTTGGAAGGCTGGGTTGGAAAGGGAAAGTGGGGAGGGGTCAGAGATTTCTTCCTCTCGGGTCCCCTTGGAAGGCTGGGTTGGAAAGGGAAAGTGGGGAGGGGGCAGAGATTTCTTCCTCGGGTCCTTCTAGAGTCCTTGAGAAACTGATATCATACAAGGTTAATAAATTATACTCCTCCTCCTCATTGATGAGTTTTTCATCCTGAAATTGATTGAAACATTGTACCATCATATGCTGCCATAGTATAGTGTTAACAACATCTGTAAAGATGATATATGAGCATGACACTAAGTTTTTCTATATTTCCCCTTTATTGAAAAACTTCCATCATGCTTCTTTCTGAAAACAAAGGTCATTATAATATACCTCATTATATATTTGATTTGATGATATTTCAGTTAATAAATACCATTTAAGGTGTTAAGCTTCTTTCTTTGCAGCAGCAAAGTGAATTACAACTTTAAAGAACTTTATTACTTTATATTCATTTATTTTAAGTATAGATTTTAGATTTTTAAACAAATATGTTTAGAGCTTTTATATCTTTCAAGTTATTCAAATTATCCCCTCAGCAGGTATATAATGGCATCCAATTCCAATATCATGTTGGGGCTTTTGAGCAAGGGAGGAGGAACGCGAGCACCGCCTTTCGCGCTGGCATTCCGGGATTTCCCTTTGTTTAGAGCTGGGAATCCTCCTTCCCCCTTTTGCACTTTTATTGTTTTTCGTTCAAATAAATATTCATGTTATTTTACTTGGCTCTATCTTTATTTTTTACATTGACCAGTAGCTGCCTCATTTCCCACCCTCGGCTTATACTCGAGTCAATAGTTTTTCCCAGTTTTTTGTGGTAAAATTAGGTGCCTCGGCTTATATTCGGGTCGGCTTATACTCGAGTATATACGGTATTTTATGCCATTCAAAATATATGGGTGCTATGTAGGAAGCTGCTCAACAACCATTAATTTGACATTTATATTTTATGTCCGAGGTATAACCTATTGTCCTTTAATACAGCTAGCCCTCGACTTACAACAGTTCATTTAGTGACCGTTCGAACTTACAAAGGCATTGAAAAATGTGACTTGTGACCACTTTTTCACACTTATGACCATTTTAGCATCCCTCAGTCATGTGATTTACATTTGGATGCTTGACAACTGCTTCATATTTATGACGGTGATCCTCTTTTACGACCTCCTGACAGGCAAAGTCAATGGGGAAACCAGATTCATTTAACAACTGTGTTATTAATTTAACAACTGCAGTGATTCACTTAACAGCTGTGGCAAGAAAAGTCCTAAAATGGGGCAAAAGCCACTTAAGCGATGTCTCACTTAGCAACATAAATTCTGGGCTCAATTATGGACGTTAGGCAAGGACTCTCTGTATTTTCCTTGGGTTCTTATTGTTTTGTCTTGCACATTAGGAAAAAGTTGCCTGTGAATAAACTGGTTTTAGATATTTATGAGGAATGTTTTTTGTTTTTTTTTTCAAAAACCTAAATTAATTCCCACCCCCACATCCAAAATAAAACGTTCTTCGATTTTCCTCAGGAGGAAGAAGATCCTTTGCCTTCCAAAAAATGGCCGACAGTGGATGCTTCCTACTATGGTGGACGAGGAGTTGGTGGGATTAAAAGAATGGAGGTCAGTAGCATGCGATTGAACGCTCCAGTACGAGATGTGACATCTCTTTTTTTTCTAAGTGAAGTTTTTATTTATTTATATATAAATATTTTGAAGACAGTCCAGGCACCTCATTTTACAAAAGAAAAAAATAACAGATATACTGATAGTAATAATGATAATACACGTAATAATTACAGCAATATTTATAATTATGTTAGCTTATTTGTTGTTGTTAGTTGCGAAGTCGTGTCTGACCCACCTTATTTATTTATTTATTTTATTTATCTTATTTATTTATTTATGATCATATTAATTATACTAGCATGCTTATAATTATAGACAACATTCATATTTTACTTACACATAGCAATGATCTTTCTTCATCTAAGTTCTACCTCTTATCTCTAATCATTGATAAAACCTATTCCACGTTAAATAGTACTCTGTATCTCCTTTATCTTTTATTTACCATGTCAATCTATCCATCTCTGCACAGTCCAATATTTTCCGGATTATGTTTTCATCTAGTGGGGTGTTCTCATTTTTCCAATATTGTGCAAATGCGATTCTCGCTGCTGCCAATACATGTAACATTAAGTATATAACCAGTGGTGAAATGCTCCAAAGTCTGCTACTGGTTCACTGGGCAGTGCGTGCCAAATGCGCGCTTTGCACGCAGGCGCACCACAGGCGCTACTGCGCAGCGCTGAAAAAGGAGGTTTAAGAAGCTTTTTCCAAGGTAAGTAGAACAGCGAGGGGGGAGGGAAACAGCTGTGCCATTCGATTTAGATTCGCAGATTTCCTGCTTTCTAGCAAATATAAATCGCACGGCACAGCTGATTGTCAGAAATATTGGTTCGTCCGAACTAGTAGTATTTTTTTACTTCCAGTTCGGGCGAACCGGTCTGAACCGGCGGCATTTCACCCCAATGTAGTCCCTTTATCATAACTTTCTGGTATTATACCTATTTTACCCATGCCGTATGAGTTGAGGGGAGGGAGACAGCTTCACACTTTGGAAGGGACATGCTGACAAGCGACCATGGTGTTGTATTGCTTTATGCGAAGCTAAGCCAGAGCAACTGGGCTTCTACTTTGGTGGGGCAGCAGCTGAACCTTCTGAGTTGTGAGGTTCAGTTGGTAATGATTGCAAAACCTTGTGCGGCTTCCATGGAATCTGATGGGTTTGGAAGGATGTAAAATGTCAAGAGATGAAGCAGCCTCTTTGGGGCTGCTGTATTATTGATTAATGATATTGTTTTATGATTGTGAAGTCCACGGCCTTGAGTACTTTTGCTAGAAAGCAGCTGTGACTTTGGGTTCTCCTCCAGGAATTGAGGTGGAGTAGCAATTATAGCAATGCCTGCAAAGCATGATGACCTCATTCAAACCACTGGGTGGTCCATTGTTGTTATTTTTCACTGCTGTGAGAATCAGACCTTACCTGCTCTCTACAACAAGTCTATGCTTGCTGTGCTCTGATTATTCTAATAGGATGAATAAGTAATGATTGCTAACATTATTTTTATTGTTCTAAGACATGACTGGCTCGGTAATTCTGGAAGTTGAACTCCACAAATCATAAAGGGGCCTTAGGTTCCCAACCTAAGATGACATGGCCTTCAGCATTGCTTCTTCTTTTAGAAGTTTCATTTCAGAATTGAAAAGTGCCGATTTGAGGGTCAGAAGACATAATTTGAAGAAAAGTGGATGAAGAGATCAATGTTCTTCTTTTCCGTAACCAAATAACCCCCTTTTTTATGATCCTGTAGTCCCTTGATTCAGGGTAGACTTGGGTGACTGGATGGAGCTGAGCATTTACTGGCTGGATGCCCTTCCTGACACCTACATAGAGTTCACAGCAAATATTTTTTTCTTAATGTCCCAGGAGAGAAAAGCTACCTAGGATTGAACTCTCAACCTTCCAAGTGGGAGGCGAGCGTTTTCACCGCTAGGCCACCATGCTGCTCATCCATAAGCTAACACTACTGAATGAGTGTTATTGGTTGATGTATAAAAGAGCACAGAAAAAGACTCTGGTTCTCCACACAGTCCATTAGCAACATGCTTGCAGGTGTAAATTTTATCTTTAACTTGTAAAAAGTCAATGAAAGACAGATCTAAGAGAGAACTAAACTACAACAATTGGAATTATGCATTTTCAAAACGTTGCTGTGAGTTGCTTGTGGACTATCATTGAGTTATTGCTTTTGTGCCTCGTTTACCGACTGAAGCATGCGATTGCTCATTTGTAGAAACTGGATATAGTAACTGGATGAACTTTCGGTTGTTCCCGCTTTTCTCAGCATTAAATTGTATCTAAAAAAGATTAGAAGTCGCTCTTCCCATGACTCTACTGAAATCAGTTCTTAGCAAGGTTGGGTAAGATCTTGATAAGTTTTGATGTCAACTTGGCACATTGGCCAAGTTAAAAATGGGGATTGGACTACAAGGATGTCCTTGTAGGTTCCCCCCCCCCCAATATATATAATAATTTTGACTATCTTTTCATAGCTTAGGAAGAACCGATTCCATGATTTCATTAGGGCCCTGAGTAATAGAGATTTGCTTCAAGCAACTGAATGCCAAAGAAACAATAAGGCTTTTCAAGTCAATTTTTTAGTTATTTTTGGAGAGAAAAAAAATATAGCACCGTATGAGTATTCTCACTGTGTGCCAGCCAAGTGATTTTATAAGGGTGATATTTGTACTAGAAACGCAGCTGGAATAGTTTTGAAATGATTCAGTACGACTAAGTTCATGTAGCAGGCAGAGATAGGCAAGCCATTATCTCTTAGCTTCGGCTTCAATTTAATGTATGATAGTATATGGTGATAGTAAAATTGGCTTCAGTCAGGACCATGAAAGGATGATTGAAGCCCCAAATAACCCTGACACTCTCAGAAGTCCCCAAAGCATCAATATTGCTTCTTTGTTGAATTGCTACTTCCTTTTTTGGAACTTTGAAAGATGCTTGTTTCGGAGTTTTTCGGAGTTTTTACTTGGAGTTGGGGGTTTTTCTGGAACGCTGACAGTTGGGAGAAATATCCATCTGGTTCCATTCCAAGCGGGGAGAAAGACACTGGAAAGATGGAGGCTGACTGGAAAGATGGTTTAATGGTGAAGCAGAGCCACCAAGCACGTATGATTCTGGGTAGCTGACAACATGGAGTGGAGAGTGGGGGTTATTTATACCCTCTCTTGGGCTTTGCCCTTGAGCTTCCTGTTCTTGTGCAAGAACATGTATTCTATTGGCTGTAGTTAGACTCCCATGGGGCCATGTGGGGTCATGTTTGTCTGAATCAAGTTTGGTCGAAGCCAGGAGGGTGATGCAATATCCTCAGGTGATTGTCCCATGTGGTGAGCTCTGCTGCTAGATTTAATAGACTAATGGAATTGGAAGGGACCTTATAGGTCATCTAGTCCAACCCACCGCTTTGCCATTTCTGACAAAAGGCAGTCCAATCTTTATAGATAATAGATAATCCTATTCTGTCCTGGAGGGTCATGTCTTAATCCCATCACCCTGGAGCTGAAAGTCTTTTGTTTTGTTGATAGGCTAGCCAAGTGTTTCTCTCTCTCTCTCTCTCTCTCTTTTAATATATTTTTTAAAATTTTATTTTAATACAAACTATCCATTTTCCATCAAACAGTGTGTTGTCTGGGTACAAATGTCTTGTGCAATAGCAATTGAAATTTACAGCCGTATTCATTATTTATCTATTCTTAACTTAATATTGGTATACATTGCATGTCTAATAGTGTAACAATTCTCTTCTTAACTTATTTCTATATTTCACTAATCTACTTTTATTTCTAACTTTCATATTTATTCTCTAGATATCGGTAAAATAGTTCCCATACATTATAATATTCAGTTTGTTCCTTCTCTTTAATTGCAAGTGTTACCCTCTTCATTTCTGCACATTCTACTATTTTCCTAATCACATTCTCATCTGTAGAAATCTCTTCACTTTTCCAGTCATGTGCAAATACAATCCAGACTGACCCAGGGTTTCTCAATGGGCACCAAATATCTGCTGGGGGCAGGGAGCTAGGGCTGAGTTTCTGTCTTTCTTAAGATTTCTATTTCTCTTTTTGGGGAAATATAATACTCTGCCTTTTTAAATATTTCCTAAAATATTTCATTCTTCTAGCAGGGGTGACTTCCCTCAGTAATGAAATGTCTGCAAAAAAACCACCAGTTTCGGACAGCCAACAAAGACCCCTCATTTCAACCCTGAATTACAAATACTGTATTTTTCGGAGTATAAGATGCTCCAGAGTATAAGACACACTTTAGTTTTTGGGGAGGAAAATAAGAAAAAAAATTCTGCCTCTGCCTACCAGCATCCATCGGTATTCATCTGGCTAGTGTCCTGTCAGTTTGTGAGAGAGTTGAGGGCTGTTTGGAAACTGAAACAGTACTTGCTGTGTGAGCAACAAGGAGACAGCAAGGAGCCTGGGCGTGGCTTAGTTCAACTGTTCTGTACTAAAGCTGCACGCTGTGCTGAGAACTGAAATTGAAACTGAAACTCCTCCCCTCTGCTTGTGTTTTGCTTGTATTTCCTACAATGTTGGAAAACCTGCTTTTGCATTGTATATTTACGTGATGTGTTATATTATATATAAAGAGAAGTTATTAAATCTTGCTGAATCAGTTACTTGTGCGTGCTTTCTGGTTGTGATTGCTGCTGCAAACGCTGACATGTCCTTGCAGCCAATAGCGAACAGCAGGGTCAGCTTCAGCACATTATTGCAGCCTGATTCAGCACGAGCAGCTGATTGGCGGGTGGATTGGCCTCCCGGAATACCCCCAATCAGCTGTTCCAGGCTGCAGGGATTGCCACAGACCATTGCCACCTCTGTGGCTCGTGTTTTTGGCCTCGTGGGCAGGGCTATATTTGCCCTGCCCACCCAAATTTTCACCCTCTTTTAGGGAGAGGGAAATGTGTCTTATCCTCTGAAAAATACGGTATTCTCCTTTATTGGTATATTGACTCTGAATGGCAAGAGGGGCCAGCTTCTTGTGTTCAAGTCCACGGCCAGTCTGATATGGAAATTTGTTTTTGTTTAGGTTCGTTGGGGTGACAAAGGGTCAACTGAGGAAGGAGCCCGGCTAGAGAAAGCGAAAAACGCAGTGGTGAAACTGCCCGAGGAAGGAGATGAGCCAATTCTAAATAGACCACCAAAACCAAAGCCTACCTCACTGCCTTCCCAGGAAAAATGGTACACGCCTATTAAGGTATTTGATGAATCCTTTATCATTGAATATCCAGTTTGCTTTGTATTTGTTTCATTCATTCATTCATTCGATGTCTGTGGCTGCCCGTCTCAGTCAATGACTCAGGGTAGCTCATGGTTCATAAATATATCACAATTAAAAATAAAATAAAACGAGTAAAACCACATTAAAAACATCTAATTCCAGAGAACACAAGAGCAAGATATTTGGCCCGTTAGCCATACAGGGAGTCCTTGATTTATATAACGGTTCATTTAGCGACCGTTCAAAGTTTATAATGGCACTGAAAAAAGCGACTTACGGCTGCTTTTCACACTTAACAACCGTCGCAGCACCCCTATGGTTATGTGATCAAAAATACAGACAGTCGGCAACCGACTCGCATTTAGGACGGTTGCAGAGTTCCTGGGTCATGTGATCCCTTTTTGGCTCGACCTTCTGACAAGCAAAGTCAGTGGGGAAGTCAGATTCACTTAATGACTGTGTTACTACCTTGCAACCATTCACATAACAATGGTAGCCAGAAAGGTCGTAAAACGGGCCAAAACTGACTGTCTCACTTAACAGCGGAAATTTGGGGCTCAATTGTGGTCGTAAGTCAAGGACTACCTGTAGAGCCAGTAAATGAGACCCTTGGCATATTCAGCGCCACAGGCTCAGGAACATAGCCAGATTTTTAAGTTTTGGGGGTTTTTTTATACATGGCTGACAGGATTGGGGGCCATAATGGGTCAAATCCCATAAATCCCATAAATCCCATAAAGGAACTTTGTTGTAACTTCAAACAATTGTTAAATGACCAGTCCTAAATCGAGGACTATCTATACTACCCATCTAATGTTATGTTATACAAAATTGAACAAAGGAGTAATTAAAAATAACCCTGTTTGTATTTTATTGGATTTTTAAACGATTTCTTGCCATTTATATCCAAGGAAACTTTGCATCAGCCAACGATTGCCTGTTTTCATTCGCAATTTTTTTTACTTAAACAGAGATATTATCTAGTCTTTAATCCAGATCAAAAGATATTAGGTAGAAATCCTGAATGCTGGTAGTCCTCGACTTACAACAGTTCGCTTAATGACCGTTCAAAGTTACAACGGCAGTGAAAAATTTGACTTATGTCCTATTTTTCACACTTATGACCACTGCAGCATCCTCGTGGTCATTTGATTTACATTGCGTATGCTCCATAACTGATTCACATTTATGACGGTTGCAGTGTGAGAAGGTTCTTTTGCAACCTTTTAACAAGCAAAGTCAAAGGGCAAAACAGATTCACTCAACAACCGTGTTATTCATTTAACAACGGCAATGATTCGCTTAACAAATGCGGCAAGAAAAGTCGTAAAACTGGGGCAAAACTCACTTCACAAATTTCTCACTCAAGCAACATAAATTTTGGGTTCAGTTGCGATCCTAAATCGAGGGCTACCTGTATATAGATATTTGAAAGATGTGCCCCGTGGAGTCAAAGTATTCTGAATAAATGAGTTTAGGATTACTTGAAGAGCTTTGTTTGATCTTCGTCTGTGTGTTTTAAAAGCCCAGAATTAGGAATTTCCAACTCATTTAACACACCGTTAGGAAGTACTTACTCATGCATCATTGGCTCAATGTGTTCCCATTAAAGAGAATTTATACCTAATAGCATCCCATTTAAGGAGCGGTTGTTGTCCTGCAGTGTCATTTGGTTGGAGAGGATGCCTGAGACATATCCAAGGATGGCTAATGGGTTGAGGGAATGGTTCTCACCTCTGCCAAATCATCACAACGTCTTCCTGGCCCTCTCTTTACAGGGTCGACTGGATGCCCTTTGGGCTTTGCTAAGGCGGCAGTACGACAGAGTGTCTTTGATGCGACCGCAGCAAGGAGACGAGGTTGGTGAACAGATGTATCTGAGGGCTTCCCTCAGCGCCTTGAAGGATGTGCACAACATCCTTCTGTTGGAAGAAATGTCCATCTGGGTTCAGTTCCAAGTGGGGATAAAGACACTGGAAACATGGAGACTGCTTGGAAAGATGGTTTAATGGTGGACAGGATCACATGGTTTGAGTTCCTGAACAGAAAAGGGGACGAGGTGCTAAGCGCGCCCTGGCTTTATGCTTTCTCTGAGCTTCCTGGGGCACAAGAAGAGTATCCTGATTGGTTGTCAGACTCCCAGGGGGTGGGGGTCTTAACTAGCCTTCCTGGCTGATGTAATCTTCCCAGGTGCCATGTGGTGAGTTTCTGTTGCTAGATGGGTCCTATTGTGTTGCAGATGATGGTCCATTGACAGAGGTGGGGAGAATGAGTTTCTGCCTCTGGCCCATTGACAAAGGTGGGGGGGAGGCAGGGAGCTTCAGGGAGCTGCTTTGTCCTTAAAACATGTTTCTCCATTTCTCATCCAGGGAAATATATTCTGCCTTTTTAATATTTCCTAAAATATTTCATTCTTCTAGGAGAGGGGTGGGTGCTAACTTCCTACACTTCTTTAGCTTCCTGGGATTGCTTGAGATGCTTTAGTGTAAGGGAAGAACTTTCTGATGGTATAGGAGTTGTCTCTTCGAAGCAAAGAGGCAAAGAGGCAGTCCCGGAACCAGCGAAATCTGGGGGCTGGGCAGGGGACAGAATGTATCAGCCCTCAGTGTGGAAGGGATTGCCACTCTCGAATTGGCCTTTTTGGTCACACTAGATACTGTTTTAGGATTTTTTTCCAGAGCACAATACCATAGTCTTTTGAGACTGAAGGATGCCAATGATAGGAGTTGTATGTCTGTATAGATCTTCTCCCCCATGTAGTACGGCTGTATTATTATTATTATTATTATTATTATTATTATTATTATTATTATTATTATTATTATTATTATTATTATTATTATTATTATTATTATTTCTACTACCTTCTCCTATTGGGACCTGTTGGTTATATTACCTTGTTGTTTATATGAATACTTCTTTGTATGTAGATGTTGTTTGTATGTTTGTATGTGCACTGATTATGTTACCTTGTTGTTTGTATGTATACTAAGACTGTTGAAATCTGAACGGGTTTAGTACTGGTTCGCTGTGCGCGCGCATGCACAGTGCACACCACACACCAAATGCAAAGTGCATGCGTGTGCAATGCACGCCAAAAGGAGGCATGGAGTAAGTGGAATAGCACGTGGGGGGGGGGTGATCAGCTGTGGTGCGCAAATCTTTTTTTTTTTTACTTTTAAAAGCATTTTTTTTACTAAATTTTTTTTTACTAACCTATTCGGCTAAATAGATTGTAAAAAATGCTTTTAAAAGTAAAAAAAAAGGCTCTGACGATCGCGCAGCTCAGCTGTGATTGTCAGAGCCTTTTTAAAAAAAACTTCTAAAAGCATTTTTTAAAAGAAGCGGCAAGCGGGGAAGAGGACGACCAGGCATTGGGTGGGCATGGGGCGGGGGGGTAGGTGGGCAGGGATCTTAAATTGGAGATTTGTTCTTGGACTTTTAATGTTGTCTTCTTTGAAGATCATAAGACAGACTTCCTGGATTGTGTATCATGAACGGTCAGGGATGAAATTTGTCAATAATGTTGGCGTTAGTAGGTTAAGATGTGTAGAAACTTTCACAAAGTATGTTTAAAAGCCTGCAGTGGCGAATGAAAGGAGCCAGAAAGTCAGCCTAGCTTTCAAAAACTCTTTAAGGGAGAATTCATCAAGATTTCAGTGTTCAGTAACACTGCTTTTGAAATTGAACAAGTTAAAGGCAAGACTGGGATATCATTCAAATCCTTTGAACATCTTTCATTCATGCTACTGGTGCTTTCAGAGACAGGTGGTGGAACTGCACATTAACCTGGGCAATTTTCTCCAGGTGTCATCAGCAAGAAGCTCTGTTGAAACCCATTACTTTCAAGTAATCTGGCTAAAAAATGAATCCGTTAAATGGTTCAGAGAAGTCCACTTCTGGGGGAGAAGTGTTTTCGTCAATTGACTGAAGATTATGTATCATAACACGTATGATTTTGTAGTTCCTTCCCGTATATCCCCATCCGTACCGATAAAAGAACCGCCACTGAACTGTATGTGACTTATTACATCTACTTCGACAAAGAAAAGGAAAAAAAATGCCCCTAATTAAAGAGTACAAACAGACAAAAATTAATCATCCTGAACCCAAAGGAGCTTTACTTCATCTGCAGATTAGTAAAAGTTTAGAATTGTTTCCAATTCTAATTCAAAGTTAAATATTGTCAATTGTGTCTGTTCCTGGATTCCATGTCACAAGAATGGACACATTTTTGTGCATATGCTGCAGGATACTAACCCAATAAGAGGATGAGGCAGGATAGAAGCAGAGGTGGGCTTCGCATAATTTAACAACCAGTTCGCCTAATGCAGAACCGAAAACGTGAGCGCATGCACGCTTAGCTCTCTCTCTCTCTCGCCTTCCACACTTGCACACGTCTTCATACATACGGCGATTTCATGTGTGCAGCTTCCAGCACACCTCAGTGAGTAGAGCGGGTGAGGACCAGCAATCAGCTGGGCTGCGTGGGTGGGGCGAGTGAGACAGAGAATGAGATATATAGGATGGGATAGTGCCGGAGCAGGTGGAACTACCGGTTTGGCCAAACCGGTCCGAACTGGTAGCAGCCCATCTCTGGACAGAAGCCTAACAAACTTAAATAAAATTCATTTTTTTTTAAGTTTTATTTTTACAATCATATCAAATAATTCATCCAATGTACAGTTATATACAATTAGTCGGGCTTGCCCAGTCACCACCCCCCTTTTTAACACTCTTCCCTCTTCTACCTTCTTTTACTTTCCAAACCTTCCTCTCCTTCTCTTATCTACATCCTCTCCTCCCTCCACCCTCCACTCCTTCTCCCTCTTCTACCCCTCTTCCTTCCTCTTCTCCTCTTTCCTACCTCCTACTCTCTCTTTTCTCCCTCCCCACCGTTCTAAAATGGTAACTGGGCAGACCCGACCCTACATTAATTATATTTATACATCTTCAATAATCCCTGTACATTAACCATCACTCCATCTCTACCCTCAACCCCCAGTTCCCTCCCCTTACCCCTCACCCCCACCCTGACTTCCCAGAACAAAATGCAGGGTATCAAAACTAACAATCATAATCCAAAATAATTCCTAAATTATAATCTCTAGTCACTCCACACTTAATCACACTCTCAATTCCCCTCTCCTTCAGAAATATATCTAATACAAAATATTTCCTAAATTTACTCATATGCTATTCGATATTTTTTTATCTGATACTTATTTTGAATATAATCAATCCACATTTTCCATTCTAAAATATATTTTTCTTGTGTATAGTCTTTCAAGTAAGCAGAGATTTTTGCCATTTCTGCCAGATTTGATACTTTGAGTGTCCATTCTTCAATTGTAGGCAATTCTTCTTTCTTCCAATATTGAGCAATCAAAAGTCTTGCGGCAATAAAATTCGTTTCTTAAGACCTTTGTGGGGAGAATGAGGGCCTTGGTCACCTGTAAAATAAATAACAGTCAATGTTTAACATGGTTAGAAAACTCAGATAGTAAATAATAATTGGAATAATCAAACAAAAAGAAGAAGATGAGAAGGAATAAAAATACATTACCTCAGAGGGCAAAAAACCTGCATCCTTGAGCACGGTGCCAGCCAATCTACGATAAAAAGAATAACAAAGTTGGAAGGGACCTTGGCGGTCTTCGCTTCTGGAGGCAAGTTGTTCCACTGATTAATTGTTCTAACTGTCAGGAAATTTCTCCTTAGTTCTAGGTTGCTTCTCTCCTTGATTAGTTTCCATCCGTTGCTTGTTGTCCTGCCCTCAGGTGCTTTGGAGAATAGCTTGACTCGGGGGCGGATTTCAAAACCTGTCGCTATCGGTTTGCTCGTGGGTGCTTGCGCACTTGCGCATGATGCTTCTGCACATGCGCAGAAGCCTCTGGGTGGTTGGGTGGAGTCTCCCGCTGCCGCTACCGGTTTCCCCGATCTGGGGCGAACTGGTACCAACCCACCACTGGCTTGACTCCTTCATCTTTGTGGCAGCCCCTCGATTATTGGAACACTGCTATCATGTCACCCCTAGTCCTTCTTTTTATTAAACTAGGCATATCCAATTCCTGCGACTGTTGTTTGTATGTTTTAGCCTCCAGTCCCCAATCATCAGCCCCGCCAAACCCCCTTCCTCATTTCACTTGTAAACATTTGGTGGAGGGAAAGAGGAAAGAAAGCCTTTTCAGGTAGTTGCAGGAAATTGGCCGTTGGCTAGCTAGGAAGTCAAATATTATCCTCGAGTGGGGATTTGCAACGTGGTAAAAACCTAGTTCCTATCTGGGGAAAAACCCACGTTTTATACCCTGAAGGAAAATTTATTTGTGTATTCATAAGTTCCTCACGTCTTTTCAGAGCCTCGTGTGATTATAAATCAGGAAACGGAGCCTTCTTCCCTTTCTTGCTGTGATGCTGAAATGCAACCGAACCAAAACGCTTTGGTGCCATCCATCTTTGCTCTTGTCCCATTAACCCATTGAAGCTGAAGCACTAAGAATCGGAGGAGAAAACCTCTTTCTCCCTTCCTCCTTCATTTTCTCTCCTCCCCACCCCCCAATTCTATTCTTACAAATGCCAGCTATTAATAGGGGAGGCCGGCCTGGTTAGAGAGCTGCCTTCCATTGATCAGAAAAAGGCTTTGAATTGCGCGATGACGGAACCCCTCAGAGTCATAAATTTTTCAGCCGGCACTTGGTGAGGTGAGAGCGACTTGTACAGGTGTGAGTTAGCAGGTTGTCCCCAACATCTGTTCCAGGCAGAGGCTTAGATCCCCATCCGCCTGCAGGGAGACCTCTGGGTTGTCAGCAGATGTAGTTAAGGAGGAAGTAGTGGGTTGTTTGGTCTCACATTTGCTGCCTGAGGCGGGGCTGAAACACGAAAGGTAGACTGGAGATGGACACAGCTGCGCTCCCAAACTTGCCCGAGGCACAAATAGAACAAACCTAATGTTGTTTGACTCCGTCATGGTGGGGAGAGAAGCAGAGAAAACCACTACAGAGAAAGGCAATGAGGCAACATCTGCCACCAAATTTCCAGGGAGTAACGAAGGATGGAGAGTGGGGATCCAAGTCTCTCTTTCTTTCCTCCTCCTCCTCCTCCTCCTCCTCCTCCCACTTATCTCACATTAAGCCACAAAGTCTTTTGAAGGCCTTCCCTTCCCTCAAACATCTGGAGGTCATCCACAGGAGCGCTGCCTTTTCACAGCCTGCTTTGTTTGAGCCGGGTGTTGGTTTGATGGGGAGTTAAGTTTGTTTTTGGAACCACCCAGAAGATCATTTATAAGTGATACTCCACCAGCGGGAGATCCTGGCTGTTTGTTTCAAGTCAAGGAGAGGGGAAGAGAGGAGGAGAAGAAAGGGTGGGATGCTTTTGAAGTTGTTTTGTTGGGGAAAAAAAATAAAAATAAACCGGGAGTCAATTCTCCTAGAAAGCTCCTTGAATTTAATTGAGGTTTCTGTCCACCTTCCGACCACTGCAGTCGCTTTGGGTTTTTTTTTTTTTGTTTTAAAGCATTGTCGCAACGACATCTTGTCATGCTGTTACAAAAGATGGCGTCGGCTGTTCTTTTCTGCCTCTTCCTCGTGGTGTCTTTCGAGTGGGCTGGAGGCAACCGTAGACAGAAACTTGGCATGAAGTTCAGTGTGAGCATGAGGTTTCTTTTGCTGCTAATCTGAGCTGGCTCGTGCACGTTGATTTATGAGATGAGGATTGACACACAGACACCTAAATTACTCACTTTTCTTGAGGGGGGGGGGAAGGAGGGAAACAACTCTTTTTGTTAGTTCTTCTTTGTGGGATTTGCCGGGGCTGAAAACTTAACGGCCACGTTTTTATCTATGTACTTATAAAGGTAAAGGTTTCCCTCGCACATACGTGCTAGTCATTGCCGACTCTAGGGGGCGGTGCTCATCTCCATTTCAAAGCCGAAGAGCCAGTGCCGTCCAAAGACCTCTCTATGGTCATGTGGCCGGCATGACTCAACGTCAAAGGCGCACGGAACGCTATTACCTTCCCACCAAAGGTGGTCCCTATTTTTTTCTACTTGCATTTTTAAGTACTTTCGAATTGCTAGGTTGGCAGAAGCTGGGACAAGTAACAAGAGCTCACCCCGTTACACGGCAGCACCAGGGATTCGAACCGCTGAGCTGCTGATCTTTCGATCGACAAGCTCAACGTCCTAGCCTCTGAGCCACCGAGTCCCTTTTATGTACTTATACATGAATGCATGTAAGTATGAATTTTGGGAGGCTGAAATACGAAAGGCTGATATCACCTGCTGAATACATTCACTGAGCCTAACAGTGTACAAGGCTACGCTCTTAAAGGATTGATTCCTATTCTACAGTCGGTTTTCTACCCTATCCTATTTTCTAGTATCTTAACAAAAGTTCATTGGTTCTTATTTCAAGGCTAGTACCTCCAGGTTGGTAAAATAGATCTACCACCCTAGATCTTACTTTTTCTTATTTTCTTATTAATGAATTAAACTGCTATGTAGCATCCTTGTCAGACTGAGGGTTTGACACAAAGGAGAGGGAGTCAAGCTATTCTTCAAAGCAGAGGTCACCAGCTGGTGGTCCATGAGAAAATGTTGGTGGTCCGCAGGAAAATTATTTGCATTTTTAATATTGCACTAAATCAGGGGTCCTCAAACTACGGCCCCTGGGCCAGATACATGCAATGAATGTTTGTGTTGCTGTAGAGAGACTCCCCCTTCAGGGTCTTTTGTGTGGGTCGGAGGGGGGCAGAAATTCAAACACAGGGTCTGCTTCAGCCTCCTGGTATGGGGCTTTGGGTGAAGGCTGTAGGGAAGTACCACTGGTGGCGAAGTGCCAGAGGGCCTCGTTCCAGTGGGACTGCATCATGGCCTGGAACTGGCTGACCATCTCAGCCCGCTGAGCCTCCAGGCGCCGCTACCTGGCCTTGCACTCCAGCAGGTCTTCCCTCTGTTTGGAAAGCCTATGCTCGTAGTCCTCAGTGAGGTGCTTCTGCTGAGCCTCCTTCTCGGCCAGATCCAAATTGAACTGAGTTCTTTTCCCAACTCTTTCTCATGGTGGCTGCTTAGCTCCAACAACTGCTTCCTGTTGGGGCCCTAAGGAGCCCGGCGGGCAGGCGCGGAGAAGCTGGGAGGGGAGGGGCGAGTAGAGGCCGGTGAGGCGCCCCTCAATGTGAGTGACATCGAGTTGGCCACACCCACCCAGTCACATGACTACCTAGCCACGCCCACCCTGTTTGTCATTAGGCAGATCATATTAGTGGTCCACGGGATTTAAAATTATGAATTTAGTAGTCCCTGAGGTCTGAAAGGTTGGTGACCCCTGCTCCAAAGCACCTGAAGGCAGGACAAGAAGCGATGGATGGAAACTAGTCAAGGGGAGAACAAACTTAGAATTAAAGAGAATTTTTTTGACAGTGAGAACAATTAATCAGTGGAATGACTTGCCTCCAGAAGTTGTGAATGTTACAATACTGGAAGTTTTTAAGAAGAGATTGGTCAACCATTTGTCTGGAATGGTATAGGGTCTCCTGTTTGATCAGGGGGTTGGACTAGAAGACCTCCAAGGCCCCTTCCAACTCTTTTATTCTGAATGGCCCGGTCACTTTTTCAGTATGTTTTCGGGATATATTTCCCTCCATTCATTCCTGTCGCTTAACAAAGCAATTTTTTCCCTGAATGAACTTGCGTTCATTCAAAACATTCCACCATTTTCTCCGAAACCTCTCCTTGCTTCTTTCAATATTTCTATCATCACCGGTTGAAAGAGTGGACATTTCACTATAAGCCACCTTTGGATTCATTTTTTTATACACCCCACAATAATGTAGATGATTTTAATTTATACTTTCCGGTGCATATTTTAATACGTCCTCTGCAATCCTTCAGTTCCATGCATATATAGAATAGAAAAGAAAAGATACGTTCATCAAGAATCATAAGGTACAACACTTAATGATAGTCATTGGGTACAAAAAAGCAATCAGGAAACAATGTCAGTATAAATTGTAAGGATACAAGCAAAAAAGTTATAGTCACACAGTCATAAGTGGAAGGAGGTAGGTGATGAGAACGATGAGAAGATTAATAGTAGTGCATATTTAGTAAATAGTTTGACAATGTTGAGGGAATTATTTGTTTAGCAGAGTGATGGCGTTCGGGAAAAAACTCTTTTTCCTTTTATCTGTTCATTTCAATATTCATTTGCTAATAAAAGAAATAGGTTCTTCATGTTGTTTAACACACACTCCTTTTACATTCCAGTCATTCCAGTCTTCCTTACAACATGGCTTATCGAGCTAGGGGGTCCATGTATATCCAGATTTACTGGCCTTTGTGACTTTACTCAATTAAGGTGTTCATATAACACGTTTTAATAAGATTGAGCAGACTAGATTTCTGGTCTTAGTCTTACCTAAGTCACATGCAGAATTCTCTACTAATACTGATCAGTCTTGATGCATTGTGGCTTGAATGTCACAAGTTTTTTTTTTTTACCCCAATCATGTTCATGAGCCGCAGTGGCGCAGTGGTTAGAATGCAGTCCAGGCTACTTCTGCTGACTGCAGTTCAGCCGTTCGATCCTGATCAGCTCAAGGTTGACTCAGCCTTCTATCCTTCCAAGGTGGGTAAAATGAGGACCCAGATTGTTGGGGAAGCAATAGGCTGATTCTGTAAACCGCTTAGAGAGGGCTGAAGAGCAATTGTTGTGACCAGGCCCAAGTAGGTAGTAGTAAACTCCGTGAAACAAACAAACTTTATTAGAACAACTGAGAATTAACTCATTCTCAGCGTCGTCCAAACTAAATCAAAGCAAATTCTTCCCAACACAATTCCTCAGTCTTATCTTCCTTGGTCTAATTAGGCATACTGCCAAAGGCCTTTCTTGGCAAAAGTTCAAAAGCAGAAGACTCCGATAAGAAACAAATGCAGCAAGACAAAGCTATCAACGTTGTTTTCCGGCAAAGAGTCCAAATGCCATTGCTGCTCTTTTAAGCCTTATGGGAGCTCCTGAGTCGTCCCCTTTGCTTTAGCTGCTCTTGCCTTCTGGCAGCTCTTCTCATGCGTGCGTTAGGAACAGGCTCCTCCTGTTCCTCTGCCTCACTATGTCAGCCTCTGGAGGCTCCAGAGTCTGAACCTCACTCCCCGATGGCCCTGGCCCCACCTCAGCCTCCGACACAGAGCCCTCATCCCAGCCTCCAGGACTGGCCCATTCTCTTCCTCAGCCTCATCGTTCTCTGACTCCGTTGCCAGCTCCGCAGGCTGCTGGTGGACCACAACAGCAATGTGAAGCAGTATATAAGTCCTAAGTGCTGTTGCTGTTGCTACAGCAATGTTTCTCAAACTTAATCACTTCCACATCAAGGTGGGAGCTGAAGCCCACAAATCTTCAACCTGCCAACTGTGAGACACACCGATCTACAGTCTAACAAGTAAGGAATATACAGTTAAGAATATAAGTAAGGAATATACAGAACTATTTGCTTAGTGACCGTTCGACGTTACAACAGCACTGGAAAAAGTGACTTATGGCTGTTTTTCACACTTACAGCACACACACCCCCGGGATCCAAATTCAGACGCTTGGCAACTGACTCATATTTATGACGGTTGCGGTGTCCCAGGCGTCACGCAATCCCCTTTTGCGCCCTTCCGACACGCCAAGTCAATGAAGAAACCAGATTTGTTTCACAGCCGTGTTATTGGCTTAACAACGGCAGCGATTCACTTAGAGACCGTGGCAAGAAAGATGGCAAAACTCCTTTTTCACTTAGCAAGAGACATTTTGGGCTTGGTCGAGGACTACCCCGTATTCTTGCCAGCCTCACTCCAGAGTGACATCTACTCTAATATTGGATGCGGCTGTTTCTCTCTCTCTCTCTCTCTCTCTCTCTCTCTCTCTCTCTCTCTCTCTCTCTTTCTCACTTTTACGTTTCAGCAGAGTGTCCCATTTGAAGGCAGATGGGGAACAAAACACTCATATTTAATTGCAATGTTGCTCTTGGGAGGAGAAACGACTTCGATGTATAACTGTGCTCCGTCGTAAAATGCAGACTCCCTGATTCCACCGCGGCGATTATGACCTGGAGTATTGCGGAACCGACTGTGGTTTATGCTAATGCCGGGTATCTCATTAGTCCAGTTTACAGAAGGTCTTGCTAGCCTTCCAGAAACAGCATGTAGGAACCTGACAGTTTAATTCAACTGCTCCCCTCCAGAGGAGATGTGACAGCTTTAACTGTCTTGAGCACCCAGATTTATGAACTAGACTTACGCTCTTAACCAGATTAGTTCCTTTTCCATTAACTCCAGAAAATAGGGCAGCTGTCCAAAGGGCCGGTTGTAAATTTGATATTATCTGCCGTGTTAATCTCTAAAGCTTTTCAGATGAAGAAGGGAGCAGATAACAGGATTAAAGTTTCGCATCCTGGGGTTTTCACAGTCTGAGATGGGGACGCTGAGAAGGGGGCTGGAGCATTTTTCGGGAGGAGAAAGGAAGGCAGGCATGCGGAAAATGGAGAGCGAACTCTGTCATTAATCTTAATTGATTGCCAAGACGTTTTAATCTGGGTTATTAATTAGGAAAGTCCTTAATGCACTGTCTGTATAGAAGCATCAGATGCTCTTTTATGAATTATGATGTGTTTGTGTAGATACAGGATTTATTGACAATGTATTAAAAGCCCTGTCTGAATGAGGATTTTTGTTGATTAAAGACCGAGGCACATAACACTTGGACATGGGAATAATTAATGTTGGGGGGGGGAGTAGGGGGATAGTTACTGACATCCGCATGTTAATGCATAGAATTCCAGGTGAATTTCACAAATGTTCTGAAAATAAGTATGTTTCCATCTGTGTTTTAGAAATAACTCTTTTAGAGAGAGAATAGAATAGAATTACAGAGTTGGAAGGGACCTTGGAGATCTTTTAGTCCAACCCCCTGCTTAGGCAGGAAACCCTACACCACTTCAGACAAATGTTTATCCAATCTCTTCTTAAAAACTTCCAGTGTTGGAGAATTCACAACTTCTGGAGGCAAGTTGTTCCACTGATGAGTTCTTCTAACTGCCAGGAAATTTCTGTTGTGTCTCGTCTGATCTCACCACAGCCGGGGCCTTCTTATCTGCTTCCGAACACGGAGGAATGTCCTAGTATGCCTCCCGGCCCCAGCCCTGGCTCCATGCCCAGACAGGCTGAAGAGGAGGAAGTATCTCCAGCCTCCAGCTCTGGCTCCATGCCCAGGCAAATGGAGCAACTAGACCCCTCCCCCTCCTCCACAGCATGTGAGCCTGAGGGAGGTCAATTGCCAACAGCTGCCGACTGGAGTGACCCTCGTGTCAGAAGACTTGATAGGCGGAGGCAACAGAAGGAAGGGAGGGGCAGGCCTGGATAAGTGCTGAGTCATAGAGCCACACCCCATGGCCTATATAAAGGATCTGCTTTCTGGCATTCTCTGAGTCAGGCAAAGTCTAAACATATCTTGCTGAAGTCACTTTCTGGTCTCCTGCCTGCCCTGAGGACTTTGCTAGGACTTTGGCAGAGCTGCAGAGGCAAGCCTGATTCGGATTTCCCTGACCCGGCCGTCAGCGGAGGAGTGGGACACGACAATTTCTCCTCAGTTCTAGGTTGCTTCTCTCCTTGATCAGTTTCCACCCATTGCTTCTTGTCCTGCCTTCAGGTGCTTTGGAGAATAGCTTGACTCCCTCTTCTTTGGGGCAGCCCCCAAGATCTTGAATCACTGCTATGCCAGTTCTGTTCTGATCTGTCTTCCAGTTATAAGAAAGCTACAATCCTGAATACAGGTTGTCCTCAACCAACGACAGGAGTTGAGGCCAAAATTTAGATTGACCAGCGAGATGTTTGTTAAGTGAGTTTGGGCCCATTTTACGACTTTTCTTTGCCACCTTTGTTAAGTGAATCATTGCAGTTGCTAAGTTTGTAACACGGTTGTTAAGTGAGTCTGCTTTACCCATCGACTTTGCTTGTCAGGGGGGGGGTCACAGTGATCCCAGGACACCGCAACCGTCATAAATATGAGTCAGTTGCCAAGCGTCTGAATTTTGATCGCGAGACCGGGTTGGGGGCGGGGGAATGTTGCAATGGTTATAAGTGTGAAAAATGGCCACAAGTCACTTTTTTTAGTGCCTTTTGTAACTTCGAACGGTCACTAAATGAACTGTTGTTAAGTCGAAGACTACTTGTCATGTGTGACCACTAATTAATTATGCTGACATATTGGGAAATATGAGGTAGGTACACATATAGACCAATATTCTATAGAGGAATTATTGACTCTGTCATTTGCACCTCTGTAACTGTCTGGTTCGGTTCTGCAACCCAACAAGAAAAACACAGACTTCAGAGGATAATTAGAACTGCAGAAAAAATAATTGCTACCAACCTGCCTTCCATTGAGGACCTGTATACTGCACGGATCAAGAAGAGGGCCGTGAAAATATTTACAGACCCCTCGCATCCTGGACATAAACTGTTTCAACTACTACCCTCAAAACGACGCTATAGAGCACTGCACACCAGAACAACTAGACACAAGAACAGTTTTTTCCCGAAGGCCATCACTCTGCTAAACAAATAATTCCCTCAACACTGTCAAACTATTTACTGAATCTGCACTACTATTAATCTTCTCATCGTTCCCATCACCCATCTCTTTCCACTTATGACTGTATGACTATAACTTGTTGCTGGCAATCGTTATGATTTATATTGATATATTGACCATCAATTGTGTTGTAAATGTTGTACCTTGATGAAGGTATCTTTTCTTTTATGTACACTGAGAGCATATGCACCAAGACAAATTCCTTGTGTGTCCAATCACACTTGGCCAATAAAAATTCTATTCTATTCTATTCTATTCTATTCTATTCTATTCTATTCTATTCTATTCTATTCTATTCTATTCTATAGCTATGTATGCACATACATATGGTCCTCTGTACTAAATGTAGTGCTCGTAAAATGTGTTATATATCACCAGTAGTTATAACTATAAATAGAAATCTTGCCATTTTAAGAGAAAAAGTTGGTGTATCTTTCTCCATTATTGTTTCCGTTCCTCATGTAAGCAAGCACGCTGTTTATGGATGCATGGAGGTGAACACCTGCATCTCCTAACTGCAGCCACTATGCAAAATATAATAATTTACATACATATCCATATTTATTTCAATCTGTCTGTAGCTCCTAGTAACACAGCTTGGCTCAACTATCGGCGTAGAGAATGCTGCAGATTGCATAACATCTTGAATCTGAGAGCAGGCACATCAGTTTTGGTATTTCAGAATACACTGTTGTGTAGTGCCAGTGTACAGATTTGTATCCAGAACCAGGCCTGTGTAAGAACAGCGTAGTAGCATCATTTTCTTTAAGTGTAAAGTAAATACATTGTCTGTCAAATGACTTTAGGGGGACTACATGGATCAATTCATTAGTTTATTGATAACAGTCTTGTAAAGAACTTGTTTGACTTGTGATTAAAAGCAGGCCTCTTTATTTATTGGGAAATAACTATTTGGATATCCTAATTGAGTGGAATGATAGATGGATTCAGGAAAACCTGAGGTAGATTCAGGCAGTTGTTTCTAAAGTCTAACTAGCTAGTGACCTCTCAAACGTTTTGGATTTAATATAAGCAAATGTATCTCTTTGAGGAAGATGTTTCGTTTCTCATCCAAGAATCTTCTTCAGTGCTGACTTCGCTTCTTGGTCTGTATTAATACAGATTAACAGAGTTGGAGGTGACCTTGTAGGTCATCTAGTCCAACCCCCCGCCCAAGCAGGAGATCCTACATGATTTCTGACAGATGGCAGTCCAGTTTCTTCTTCAAAGCTTCCAGTGATGAAGCTCCCACAACTTCTGAAGGCAACTTCTGTTCCATGGGTTGATTGTTCTCACTGTCAGAAAATGTCTCCTTATTTCCAGATTGAATCTCTCCTTGATTGGTTTCCATCCATTATTCCTTGTCTGGCCTTCGGGTACTTTGGAAAATATCTTGACCCCCCTCCTCTCTGTGGCAGCCCCTCAAATATTGGAAGACTGCTATCCTGTCTCCCCCGGTCCTTCTCTTCACTAAACTAGCCATGTTCAGTTCCTCCATTAGAAACGAAACGCCTTCCTCAAGGAAAAAAACATAGTCCAGTTACCTTTTGAAAAAGCACCTCTGAGACATTTTGGCTCAAGAAATGCCAAGAGAAATTCATCTGCACGTCAGCCAAAAGGAGGTAGTTGGTTTCAAGTAGGTACTTAATCCAATTTTACTTCTTCTCATTCTTTTATGGTGCTCCTATAACTCTTTGTGATTTTATTAATTTCACAATTAATTTTTTGCATGCTCATGGCCCATATTAATGAAGTACGGTTTCATTAAGTTACTAAAAGTTGGGAGGGGAGGGAGAAATAGTAAGGAATTGAGTTATTAACATTTTGAAATTGCTCTGTGTGTGCTCGTTAAGATTTTTCTCTAGTCGCAAAATCCATCTTCGTCATTGTTACCTCCGCCCTCTGTTTATTTTTATTTTTTTGCACCTAGAAGAGATGAGTACCTGCTTCTGAAAATTTGCTTTTTCGTTTTTGTAAATACAAATGTGTGTGTGTGTGTGTGTGTGTGTATTTGTTTTCTGAGGTTTTCGCGGGTGTTTGTAGGTCTTCGGCTATTCAGGTTTTCTCCCCGTAAAATTGGAAGTGTCTTGGCGACGTTTCAACGAAGTCTCATTCGTCATCTTCAGGCTGGTTTTTACAGCTTCGTGCTTCTAGGAGCAATGTATGATCGCAGCTGTTTCTTCCTTTTAACTGCTAGTGGGGGTTTGAACTGATTGGTTGGGAGCTTGGCTGTGTTCTGATTGGGTGGAGGTACATATATATACATATACATATACGTATATATATGTAATCTGGATGATGTGTTTCTAGAAAATTGGATATTATAAAACTGTGAAGCTTTTAATAATTTGGGTTGTATGAAGATACAGATAGCTTCTATCTGTAGCCATAGATAGACAAGAGCTGTGGGCCTTACAGGTCAAGAGTTGGTACATTAGAACAGGGATCCCCAATCCCCGGCCCATGTCCCATAACCAGCCCTTGAGGCTTTTGGAACTGGGCCGCAGAAGTGGTGGGCGAAGGCATCCCCATTCACGTAAGCAGAGGCGAGTGTTTGCATGTATGCACCCTTTGCGTGAGCGGTGGTCGCACGTTGCCTGCCGCTTGTGCAAATGGAACCGCACCTGTGCGTTTGCCAGCCACATACACAGAGGCATCCCCTTCTCCCACCCCATCCCCTGGTCCCCAAAGCCGAATGGGATGGGATGGGATGGGATGGGATGGGATGGGATGGAATGGAATAGAATAGAATAGAATAGAATAGAATAGAATAGAATAGAATAGAATAGAATAGAATAGAATAGAATAGAGACTAGACTAAACTAGACTAGACTAGACTAGACTAGACTAGACTAGACTAGACTAGACTAGACTAGACTAGACTAAGAATAGAGTAGACGAGACGAGACCAGACTAGACTATAGACTACTGTAGACTAGACTAGATTAGAATAAGAATAGAACAGAACAGAACAGAACACAACAGTTGGAAAGAATCTTGGAGATCTCCCAATCTAATCCCTTGCTCAACAGGGGAACCTATACCATTTCAGACCAGTGGCTGTCCAATCTCTTCTTGAAAATCTCCAGTGTTGGACCATCCACAACTTCTGGAGGGAAGTGATCAGAGGTAGGATTCACCTACCTTCCCTACCGGTTCACCAATGTGAGAGTACGTGCCTTCTGCGCATGCACTGTACATCACGTCCAGGCGGGTGGGTGGAGCCTCCCGCAGTCGCCGCTACCGGTTTGCCCGAACCGGACAGAACCGGCTGATCCCATCACTGGAAGTGATTACTTGTTCTAACTATCAGGACATTTTCCTTCATTTCTAGGTTGCTTCTCTCCTTGATTAGTTTCCACTCCTTGCTTCTTGTCCTGCCTTCGGGTGCTTTGGAGAATAGCTCGACTCCCCCTTCTTTGGCGCAGCCCCTTGAGAAAAATTGGACCACTGCTATAAGGTTGGGAAAACTGTGCCTTAGAAGCTGCTTTACACAAAGAGAGGCTTTTTGCCCATTTGGCAGCCTGTTGCTCACTCTGATTGATGGCAACCCTCCAGGGTTTCTCTGTAAAGGTCTTTCATGTCACCTGCCATCTGACCTTTTGAATCGGAGGTGATGGCAATTAAACCCAGACCTTGTTGTCGGTGGGAGCGTCGAGCGATGGTGGAAAGGAAGCTGGAACTTTGCCCTTAGATCGTTTGCAAAGGCCTCTTTGAGCCCAGGTTCACTCCCCGGTTCTGATTCTTGATCAACCGGTGCGCTCAATCAAACTCTTCCTGTGACCCACCTGATCTGTGAAATAAAGCCCCCCCCCACCCCGCTGAGCGCATCTTATATTCTTTGTTCTTTTAACGCACGTAAGTAGCTTCCCTGATAGAAGCCTTTTCCCATTACGGGCTTCTAAGCGCGTGTCAGATTGCTTTATAAAATACTACTAGCCTTTCACCGGGGTGAAAGCAGCCTCTGAATAAATGTCAGGTATTGGGTGCTGCCTTGTGCCTTGTAAAGTTAGAGAAGGTCGACTCCTGTGGAATCACCTCTCTTTTATTAAGACAGGACTTGGAAACGGGCATTGATGTGCGCTACGTAGCCTCACACACACACGGACACACACACACATACGATCAGTGCGCAAAGCATTCAAATTAAAATTCATTCCGATATAGGTCCGTGATGGCACACATGCCCAAAGTGGCACGCGGAGCCATGTCGCCTGGCATGTGCGGTGGCGCCCTTTCCTTCTTCCGGGTTTTTGTCACACATGCATTCGCGACAATCAGCTGGCCTTTGTGCTTGCATCAGTACCGGAAACCGGAAGAGCTGGTCTTCCATTTTCCGCCGTGAGTATGTGTGCTGGTCAGCTGATCTGCACATGTGCGGCAGTAACCTAAAGACTTGCCGGCGGTAACCTGAAGAAACCGCAAGTACATTCTCTGGCGCGTGCATGCCCCTGGGCAACTCCTATTCCTGGTCTCGGCCCAGACAAGCGCATGTGCGCTCCCTTTTCAGCACTTGCTGCCAAAAAGGTTCGCCGTCACTGATATAGGTAATCCTTTTTTTTTTTTTTTAAAAAGATATTTTTATACATTTTTCTTTTAACATATAGAAGTATTTAATAGATAGTGTATTGTCTGGGTCATTTTGCATGTACATAATAATAGTAATAATAATATTCTTTACTTGTTTATAGTAGTATTCTTCCAACTTCTGAATTTCTACTTTGAATAGAATAGAATTCTTTATTGGCCAAGTGTGATTGGACACAAAAGGAATTTGTCTTGGTGCATACGCTCTCAGTGTACATAAAAGAAAATATAGATTCGTCAAGAATTCTAAGGTACAACACTTAATGATAGTCATAGGGTACAAATAAGCAATCTGGAAACAATATCAATATAAATCGTAAGGATACAAGCAACAAAGTTACAGTCATACAGTCATAAGTGGGAGGAGACGGGTGATGGGAACGATGAGAAGATTAATAGTAGTGCAGATTTAGTAAATAGTTTGACAGTGTTGAGGGAATTATTTGTTTAGCAGAGTGATGGCCTTCGGGGAAAAACTCTTCTTCCTTTTATCTGTTCATTTCAATATTCATTTGCTAATAAAAGAAATAGGTTCTTCATGTTGATGATGACGTGGAGTGATGGTGTGATGGCGTTCGGAAAGAAACTGTCCTTGTGTCTAGTTGTTCTGGTGTACAGTGCTCTGTAGCATCGTTTTGAGGGTAGGAGTTGAAACAGTTTATGTCTAGGATGTGAGGGGTCTGTAAGTATTTTCACAGCCCACAGGTCCTCAAGGGAAGGCAAGTTGGTAGCAATTGTTTTTTTCTGCAGTTCTAATTATCCTCTGAAGTCTGTGTCTGTCTTGTTGGGTTGCAGAACCAAACCAGACAGTTATAAAGGTGCAGATGACAGACTCAATAATTCCTCTGTAGAACTGGAACAGCAGCTCCTTGGGCAGTTTGAGCTTTCTGAGTTGGCACAGAAATAACATTTTTTTATTATCTAACCATTAGTAAAACAAATTGCAAGTGAAAAAATATTCTGTGTCTTCTTTATCCTTTATCTTTAATGTTAACCTATCCATTTCTGCACAATCTAATACCTTTTTGATTATATTTTCATCTGAAGGAGTTTCCTAATTTTTCCAACGTTGTGCAAATACAATTCGCACTGCCGTCAAAACATGTAGTATTAAAATATACATTCCCTTTATTATATTTTTCTGGCAAAATACCTAGCAAAAATATTTCTGGCTTTAAATCTATATGTTGCTTTATCATTCTCTCTAACCACGTATGTATTTTCATCCAATTTTTTTTTGCCTTTGGGCAAGACCACCAGATATGTTAGTACGAACCTGGTATTTAGTTAAATTTCCAGCAATATAGGTAATCCTTGACTTACGAATGCAGTTGAGGCCAACAATCCTGTGGCTAATCAAGACATTTGTTAAGTGAGTTTTGCCCTGTTTTACGACCTTTCTCGCCATGTTAAGTGAATCCCTGCAGTTGTTAACTTAGTAAAACGGTTCTTAAGTGAACCTGCCTTCCCCACTGGCTTTGCTTGTCAGAAGGTTGCAAAAGGGGATCATGTGACCCCTGGACTCTGCAACCGTCATAAATATGAATCAGTTGCCAAGTGCCTGAAATTTGATCAGGTGACTCATGGGGATGCTTACAATCCTAAGTGTGAAAAATGGTCACAAGTCACTTTTTTCAGTGCCGTTGTAACTTTGAATGGTCCCTAAACAAACTATTGTAAGTTGAAGACTACTGTATTAAGTTGGGGGGGGGGGAGATCAGAGGTGGTATTCAGCCGGTTTGTACCGGTTCAGGTGAACCGGTAGCAGAGATCGCGAGTCGGCCTGCCCACCCACCCCAGCTCTATGATGTCCTATTTAGGCACGTTATCGAGGCTGGGCACATACGCAAAAAGTGCACGAGTGAGCAAAGAGCATGCGTGGAAGGCTGGGCGTGTGCACCTTTGGCGCACGTGGTGAACCAGTGGTAAGAATATTGGAAACCCACCGCTGGGAAAGATCCCGATTTTTCAAGTGATCTCATCTCTGTCTTGCACCCAGTTGCCTGATAAGGAAACCAACATGATTGATTGGCAAAATGAAGCTCAATTTAGGGCCAGTGCCAAAACAAACAATAGGATGTTACAAGCCAATTCCACGATTGGGAGCCAAAGCTGATCGCCAACGTTAAAAAAGACCAGCAGCACAAGAGACGCTGTAGTTCATGATAGCAAAGCAGAACAAAAACTCTGAGAAATGACTGAAGCCATATCAATCCTCCCAACCAGTGAAATAATAAACTTTTCTGCTGTTATAGTAGTTTCACAAGAAAAACAAACAAACAAACAAACAAAAAATCCACCACCAAGTTCTGGGAATCAGAGAGTCAGACACTGGTTGGAGAGAAGGTCTAAAGGTCGGGTGCTGCAGGAATTTCAAAAGTTGGTTGGCAGGAGCTCAAATGGAGTGGGAGGTAGCTGATGAATTGCAGTTGGCAACCAAACACAGGTGCTACGGCAGTTGTTAAATAGTGCCCAAACCCACTCACCCTCTACAGGACTGGTTATTGTCTGTTCCTTCCGAAAAGCAACAGAGAAACCATTTCGGTTCTGCAACCCAACAAGAAAAACACAGACTTCAGAGGATAATTAGAACTGCAGAAAAAATAATTGCTACCAACCTGCCTTCCATTGAGGACCTGTATACTGCACGAATCAAGAAGAGGGCCGTGAAAATATTTGCAGATCCCTCGCATCCAGGACATAAACTGTTTCAACTCCTACCCTCAAAACGACGCTATAGAGCACTGCACAACAGAACAACTAGACACAAGAACAGTTTTTCCCCCGAAGGCTATCACTCTGCTAAACAAATAATTCCCTCAACACTGTCAAACTATTTACTAAATCTGCACTACTATTAATCTTCTCATAGTTCCCATCACCAATCTCTTCCCACTTATGACTGTATGACTGTAACTTGTTGCTGGCAATCCTTATGATTTATATTGATATATTGACCATCAATTGTGTTGTAAATGTTGTACCTTGATGAATGTATCTTTTCTTTTCTGTACACTGAGAGCATATGCACCAAGACAAATTCCTTGCGTGTCCAATCACACTTGGCCAATAAAATTCTATTCTATTCTATTCTATTCTATTTTCCTTTTTTCCTCTTAATTTTCTTCTTTCTTTTTGGACTGGGCGCTCAATTGATTGATGAATTGATGAAGTGTTAATGCCGCTTTATAATGCCTTGGTAAGGCCACACTTGGAATACTGCATCCAGTTTTGGTGGCCAGGATATATATATATATATAAAAAAATGTTGAGACTCTAGAAAGAGTGCAGAGAAGAGCAACAAAGATAATTAGGGGACTGGAGGCTAAAACATATGAAGAACAGTTGCAGGAACTGGGTATGTCTAGTTTAATGAAAAGAAGGACTGGGGAGACATGTTAGCAGTGTTCCAATATCTCAGGGGCTGCCACAAAGAAGAGGGAGTCAAGCTATTCTCCAAAGCACCTGAAGGCAGGATAAGAAGCAATGGGTGGAAACTGATCAAGGAAAGAAGCAACCTAGAACTAAGGAGAAATTTCCTGACAGTTAGAGCAATTAATCAGTGGAACAACTTGCCTCCAGAATGCTCCAGCATTGGAAGTTTTTAAGAAGAGATTGGACAGCCGTTTGTCTGAAATGGTTTGGGGTTTTCTGCTTGAGCAGGGAATTGGACTAGGAGACCTCCAAGGTCCCTTCCAATTCTGTTTAAAAAACTTCCAGTGTTGGAGCATTCACAACTTCTGGAAGCAAGTTTTTCCACTTATTGATCGTTCTAACTGTCAGGAAATTTCTCCTTAGTTCTAGGTTGCTTCTCTCCTTGAATAGTTTCCATCCATTGCTTCTTGTCCTGCCCTCAGGTGCTTTGGAGAATAGCTTGACTCCCTCTTCTTTGTGGCAGCCCCTGAAATATTGGAACACTGCTATCATGTCTCCCCTAGTCCTCCTTTTCATTAAACTAGACATACCCAATTCCAGCAACCGTTCTTCATATGCTTTAGCCTCCAGTCCCCTCATCATCTTCGTTGCTCTTCTCTGCACTGTTCCCAGAGTCTTCTAGTTTTTTTTACAAACTAATAAAAACATGAAATCGCTTATGGGAAGGATGAGTGAAAGCTTGGCACACACCCACACACCCATTTTATTTTTGGAGGACTGGAATGGAGCCAAGCAGGCGTGGTTGCCCCCAACGGCCCCCGTCTACCCAAGTTCACGAGGCACCAGACCTGCTTGAAGGATTGAGCGCCATCGATCTCCCGGCCTATCTTTTCTTTTTTTTATATTATTTTTATTTAACCGCGTCACGGCTCTGAGCATTCAAATGCTGACGGTGCTCGTGCTTGTCACTTTATGTCACCGGCTTAATGCCGCCTAAACGTAAGGTATGCTTTTTTTATTTAACCCCCCCCCCCCCGCCCGAGGAGGAGAGGGAGCATGCATTAATTCAATTACAGGCCCTGCACCTTCCCTGCCGTTAAATATATAGAGATACATATGACTTGTCTCGCATTGGGTCACCCTGAAATGGATTTTTTCAAGCGACGCCTTGGTAGTAGTGGACAAATGCTAAATGAAAATCAATCGCTTCCATTTAAATGGCCCGGCCGGGCTCTCTTTATTAAATAGTCTTCGGCGGGCAGCGAACCTAATGATAAGATGCAGCTTAACCTCTGGCCTTTGGCTACTGCTTAACATAACACCCACCCACCCCAAGGACTCCACCCTCCTTACTCTTATTTGCTTCTTCCATATGGAGGCTGTAGTAGCCCTGTATGTGCGTGTTTGTGTATGTGTGTGTGTGTGCTAATGTAGAGGAACGGGCTTCCCTCCCGAAAACTAATTTTGTGACCCGGCCCTGCACCCAGCACAGGAGTCTTTCCTGCTTTCGAGAGGGATTTCCCGGCTGATGTTAAGAGAAGGAGACCGGGAAAAAAAGGGAGAAACTCTGATACGGGTAGTCCTTGACTTACGACTACAATGGAGCCCCCCCCCCAAAGTTATGTTGCTAAGTGAGAGGTTTGTGAAGCGAGATTTGCCCCGACTTTCTTACTGTAGTTATTTAAGTGAGTCACTATGTGTAACCCTGGTTGTTAAGTGAATCCGGCTTCCCCGTTGACGTTGGTTGTCGGAAGCTTGCGAAAGAGGATCCCATGGCACCCACCCACCCCGGACACTGGAATGGTCATAAGTATGAAACAGTTGCCAAGCATCTGAATTTTGATCCCGTGATCATGGAGAGGCTGCAAAGGTTTGTAACTATGAAAAATGGTCATAAGTCATTTTTTTCAGTGGTGTTATAACTTCGAACGGTCACTAAATGAACTGTTGTAAGTCGAGGACTATCTGTACAATATTTTCCCCTCCCCATTTTTAAAATATCAGCTCTTTAAAGGGAACTTTTTGGTTTTATTTTTCCTAACTTAACTATCTGATTCAGTATGGGTAGTTCTCGACTTACGGCCGCAGCTAAGACCAAAATTTCTGTGGCTAAGTGAGACAGTTGTTAAGTGAGCTTTGCCCCATTTTACGACCTCTCTTGCTGCAGTTGTTAAGTGAATGACTGCAGTTGTTAAGTCATCCGAAACACGGTTGTTAAGTGAATCTGACTTCCCCATTGACTTTGCTTGTCAGAAGGTCGCAAAAGTGGATCACATGACCTGGGACGCTGAAAACATCATAAATAGGAGTCATGTTGATCTCATGACCAAGGGGTTGCTGCAGTGGTCATAAGGGTGAAAAACGGTCATAAGTCACTTTTTTCAGTGCGTTGTAACTTCGAATGATCGCTAAACGAGCTGTTGTACGTCAAAGACTGCTTAACTCCCCCCCCCCCATATCCTATTTCTTCAAGAAACACAAGGTGGTGAATCCAGAGTTATTCTCACTGGCTACAACTCAGTCATTTTGTGTCTTAACGTACAGGTAAAGGTTCCCCTTGCACATACGTGCTAGTCGTTCCCGACTCTAGGGGGCGGTGCTCATCTCCGTTTCAAAGCCGAAGAGCCAGTCCTGTCCAAAGACGTCTCCGTGGTCATGTGGCCGGCATGGCTCAATGCCAAAGGCACACGGAAGGCTGTTCCCCTCCCACCAAAGATGGTCCCTATTTTTCTCCTTGCATTTTTTACGTACTTTCGAACTGCTAGGTTGGCAGAAGCTGGGACAAATAACGGGAGCTCACCCTGTTACGTGGCACTAGGGATTGTGTCTTACGAATCTATAATTTTTGAACTATTGATAGTTCTCTCTAATTAATAATTCTCCCTTGTATTTCAATATGGGATGCTTTATCAATAGTAAATTTACCATTATCCCTTTTAAGGAGTGTGTGTGTGTGTGTGTGTGTGTGTGTGTGTGTGTGTGTGTGTGTGTGTGTGTTTACATTATGAAATAAGTGGAAGGTAAACTGATAATGACTTTCCCCACCAGCCTCTTAACCCAGTCTCATTGTTTGGGCTAAGTAACCATTGGAACGTAGAGCACTGAACTGTTTGCATACAAAATATTAGGAAGCGTTCGGATAAATGCCATGTTTGAATCAGCAGAATTTGCTGCAGGCAGTTTTATAGTATATGTTGCACCTACCGGTATATGGAAAGGAGGCATTTTTAATGTTGGGTTATAGTCAGACATAAACCCAGCTCTGGTTAGGAAGAAGTGATAAAACGATGGGCATATAGCATGAGAGATTTTCAGAGGTATGGTCTTAAATCGTTTTTAGTGCTCTGAATAAGCAAAAAATAAAATAAAACCTGAAAATGTGACTGGAGTTTTGAATCTTTCCAAGTAGTCTGCTGTGATTGGTTTGATGCTTTTAAAAGCTCAAGAAAATCTGTACTCTGGTGGCATCTTAGTCAAAGTAAATGGAAATTATATTTCCGTTCGTAAAGTAGAATGGTTATGCCAGCGTTTCCTAAGCTGCTGCCTTTGCTTACGAGATTTAACAACCGCCGTCGTCCGTCGGGTTACGAAGGGTAGAGATTTTTGGAAGTGTACACTTGTTTGCACAGTGCTGGCAAATACCACATGATCCAGAGATCTGGTACTAATTTGCACAGTTTTGAAATAGGTCTGTGCCAAATTATGCATCCATCATTTTATCACTCTTCCTAGCCAGACTTGGCTTTATGTCTGACTGTAATCCAACATAAAAATGCCTGTTTGCACATTGCTGTGGTCACTAGTACTACATTCTTGTCGTGTACAATTTTAAGTGACTGCCTATATTTATGCAGGGGAACTCGGTTTAATGCTTTCTATGTTATTATTCTCTTCGGAATCTTGACTCCACGGCTTTGCTGAATATCAGATAATTGTGAGTTCCATTGCTTAGTTTACCCCAGGGTGGATTTGATTTAAATCAAGTCGATTTAAATCACGATTTAAATCATGATTTAAACCACTAGTAATAACTAAATTTAAATCATAATTTTTTTTAAAAAAAACTGTTATCTCTGTCCTGAAGCAGCTCCTCCTCTGCCCTGTGGCAGGCAGCAGGTGAGTGGATGCCCACTATAAGGCACCGCCATGATGAATCTGAAGTGACAGGTGCTACTTAATATTATATTTATAAGATGCTTAGAAGGTTTCACTTTCATTTTTACTGCTTGCCCTTCCTCCTCACGCTTTGAGCCTGGTGGTACAGATGCATTTCTCCTCAAACAATCATACAGTTTGGAGTGTACATAGATTTGCAAAAGAATGGCATAAAGGAATATTCCTGAACTTCGTTTTATGATTTATCTCATGGTTACTGTGAAATTGTGTGAATGCATCAATGATGCATGTTATCTCAGCTTGCAGAGCTTGGATTCTTTGAACGAGTTTACAAAAAAATGTAAATATTGCAGAATCTACATGCAACATAACTAAGCTCCATTTCATGCTGAATAAACTAAATTATTAATGTATCTTAAATAGAAAACTATCTTCAGATAGATCTTTATTCCAAAAGCATTTTATTAAAATAAATTTGATAAAAATCAAAATTCGATTTCAATAAAAAAAATCCAATTTAAGTAATTTTTTTTAAAAAAAATTCATTGATTTTTATCCACCCTAGTTTATCCAGATCATGAAAACAGGCTGGTCATTCTTTTCTAGCCAAACTGGAGAATTGCTGAGGGGCATGTACTTCATTAATGCCACTAGGTTTACGTTCTCGGTCGGAGGTCAGACTTAAGAGTAGTAAACGTTAAGTCCCCTTGATGATTTGATATAAATGTATTGGTCTTCATGAGGAGAAACATAGTCAGTTATATCATAAAACGCAGCAGTGTTTGGAACAATTTGGTCCAGAAGGACATTGAGCAAGAGAAGATATATTATTGTTCAATCGCTAAGTTGTATCCAATTTGTCGTGACTCCATGGACCACAACACACCAGGCCACTCTGTCCTCCACGGTCTCCCGGAATTTGTCCAAATTCACATACGTTGGGTTGATGACACTATCTAAACCAGGGGTGTCAAACTCAATTTCATTGAGGGCCGCATCAGGGTTGTGTTTGATCTGGGGGAGGGGGGCTGGAATGGGCGTGGCCATGTTGGGCATGGCCAACTCAGTGACACTCGTGTCAGGGCACCTGTGGTGGTCCAAGCGTTCTACCAGAGAAAACAGGCTCCTGAGCTCCGTTTTCAGCTGTGACAGCCTCCAGCAACCCTCTGCCACAGAAAATGGAGCTCGGGAAGGTCACCTGCCACCCTTCTGAGCTCCATTTTCATTGGCAGAGGCACCTTTGTCCTTTGTTGTTTCCAGGGTATGTGCCATGGGTCAGATCTAAGCACGTTGCAGGCTGGATCTGGCGTCCGGGCCTTGAGTTTGACACCCCTGATCTAAACCATCTCATCCTCTGCCGTTCCCTTCTCCTTTCGCCTTCAGTCTTTCCCAACCTTGGGGGTCTTCTCCAAGGAGTCTTCTCTTCTCATTTCATGTCCAAAGTATTTGAGCTTCAGCTTCAGCGTCTGTCCTTCCTTTGAAATTTATAAATGGTGATTCACAACTTTCGGGTCGTGCAGTTTTGACCAATTGTGGTTTATTCCGCTATAGCATGTACCAGACTACTTATCTGTAAAGACGAGGGGCGGTCTGCTTTGCAAAAATCTTTTAAAAGAGCTCTAAAGATCAGCAAGGACCAGTTTCCACCGAACTGCTTTGCCGCGGAGAGGCCCCCAACCGAAGCTGTGATACGGGAAAGCCGCTCGTCTTATTGTTTCCTGATCGCAGGAATGGCTGAGCCAGAACGTATTAGCAAATTGCTTTTATTGAATGACGCTGCTGCTGTGATTAGAAGTATTTCTCCTGATGCCCAAAGCTCCTTTTCCAGGCATTAAATTAGCACCGGAGGAAGACAAGTGTCATCCTAAAGGCTGTTTAGAATAGATTGCTCTGACTTTTCATCTTGTAATAGGTTTGAGCTCTCTTCGAAAAGCCCTGGCCTTTTCATTCCAGTTCTCTTTTGCCAATGTGTTTCCGCTTTATTCAGGGTCCTTTTCTTGCAAAAAAACCTTTGGCAAGCATCTGCAAGGGGTGGCTTGGGGGTGGATAAAGAACACACTTGTATTGTGACATCAACATATAAATTATGCAGTTTAAGTAAGTATTATGTTGCCATAATATAATTGACGACTTCTTCTTCTTCTTCTTCTTCTTCTTCTTCTTCTTCTTCTTCTTCTTCTTCTTCTTCTTCTTCTTCTTCTTCTCCTTCTCCTTCTCCTTCTCCTTCTCCTTCTCCTTCTCCTTCTCCTTCTCCTTCTCCTTCTCCTTCTCCTTCCTATTACTATTACTATTATTATTTACTTTATTCATTAAACGTGAAACTCAGTCAACTGAACATTCCAAAAGGCATCACAAATACCATTGACTGGTACTAATGGTTGATACGGGTCGCTGCCAGCATCCTAGGTATCAACCAAGTACCTTCTTAAGATGTACGATGTTCCAAGTAGCACAGTTTTTTGCAGTTCCGCTGGTGTTATTGCAGGGAGCTGCAATCTGTTGATGTATCTTATAAAATTCTTGGACATGGTACCAAGTGCCCCCATGACAATGTGTATCACTGTTACATGTTTCATCCATAGCCGTGTAGTTTCAATGGCCAGGTCGCAATATTTCATGATTTTTTCCGGTTCTTTTTCTTCAACTCTGGCATCTCCTGGTACCGCGATGTCAATAAATTATATGTTTCGGTTTTCCACAACTGTGATATTTGGTGTGTTGTGTTTCAAGTGACGATCCGTCTATATTCGAAAGTCCCACAAGATCTTCACCTTCTCTTTTTCTATAACTTTTTCCACTTTATGTTCCCATTGATTTTTGGATACAGGCACGTCGTATTTTTTACATAATGACCAGTGGATTAATTTAGCAATTCGGTCATGCCTACCTTTGTAATCAGTTTGTGCGATTTTGCTGCATTCACATATGGGACTTCTGGGAGTTGAAGTCCACTCATCTTAAAGTGGCCAGGGTTAAAAAACACTGTAGTAAGGGACTACGTCATAGTTCATCTCAAACAATATCAGTGCTAATTAGAGCATTATGATGTCCATTTCCAAATCCTCAATTCCTCATTCCGGCAACCGTGCAGTCCCGTTGCTGATGCAAAAAAATCTGAATTGTGCTGTTGCAATTCAGAGAAGCGGAGTTTTTGATCAGATATTGGGGAAGCAGGATGGAAAGGCTAACGACCGTGGCTTTGAAACAACCCCTCTTTGGAAAGCTGCCTTCAGTTACCTTGGAACTAGTTCCCAACAGCTGGACCGGATGCCTGCAGGTTCAATAACTGCTCTGTGTATCTCTTCCCGTTGAAGGAGCACCGTTCACAAACTTGACAGCAGAGGCAATTAAGACACAAAGTCAAGAGTCAGAGCAGGTTTCTTAGGGATGAATTGTCTGAAGAAGAGGCGGTGATAAGGAGCGAAGTAAAAGGATAGAAGCTGACGGGTTTGAACACTGAAGCAAACACCAGCTAATGAAGGTTACAGGACTCAAGAGAGTTTCCTGGGAAGAGATTGATGAACAGGCTCCTAGGACAGAAATTGAGTAGTTCAGAGGTTGGACTCTCTTTTTCATAAAGAAAATGTCAGGAATCCTACCTTAGAGCAGGCAACTCTTTTAAAACATGGGCCATGTTGATGCATAAAGATATCGTCCTCTTATGCACAGCAAAATATTGAAGCAGTGTGTGTTAGTTTTTTGCTAGTCTCCAGTTACAGTGCTTTGAAATAGCAATATACTAATATATCGTCTCTCTCTATAAAATCCAAATACCACTCACTCATCACGAAATCTCCAGAACGGTAAAGCCTACAAACTTGAAATTTGGCATGTATATTCGTCTTGGCTTCTAGGTGCTCGCTAAGAAAGGATTTTTCGAAATGACTATCAGATCATTATTTCATATACAGTATTATATTCACAGGCTCTGATGCTAAGGAGTTAGACTTTCTACTCCCTCTCCCCACCTGAAAGGAACTCTGTCCCAACTGCCAGTTGCCTTATATTAACACGCTCTGATGCTACGGAGTTATACATTCTACATTAAGTTTCAGGCTTTAAGTGTCAATTTATCATGCCCGATCACATAGTCTTGTAGCGAAGCACAGACGTCCAGCTAGTAAACTTATATACCGCTTCACAATGATTAACAGCCCTCTCTAAGTGGTTTACAGAGTCAACATATTGCCCCCAACAATCTGGGTCCTCATTTTATCGACCTTGGAAGGATGGAAGGCCAAGTCAACCTTGAGCCGGTCAGGATCGAACTCCTGGCAGTGAGCAGAGTCAACCTGCAATAATGCATTCTAACCACTGCACCACCACAAAAATGTGCAACAATCTGATTGCATTCAACATCTTGATATCTGTGTAATGAAGGTTTTTTTTGTTATAAGGCTGGAGAAACACAGATCCACGGAAATACTATTTATTCACCTTTAAACAAAGGCAACACATTTTTGAGAAGCACTGCTTTTTCACACCTGCTTTGGCCAAAGATGTGTGCCTAATTTTAAGAAGTTTGATCACTACCTCTGATCAAAGGCCGCATTCTTACATGCTTCACTTTTCGCTTGGCTATTAATTATTTACCTGTATTATTCCCGAAAGCGCTTTCCTAGAATTTGCCAGCCTTGGTTTTGTTATTTATTCCTCAAGATTTTGTATTTGCTTTTGATTACCTTCTGTTTTATTAGCCAACATATTCTTTTTGGTTGGAAATGCTCTGGTTACAACAGAATCTGTACTGAGCTGAACGCAACAAGTATTGCAAGCGAAGGGAGTATTTACAAAAGCCATGCAGGAGGGATTTAAAGGTTGCAAAAAAAAGAAGACAATCAGCAGTCAGGTGGCTGAATTCAGTTACAATGGAGATGAGCTCAGCGTTGCAAAATTTGAAAGGCTAAGCCAGGGTCAGATCTACATGGGGAAAATCTGTGCGATTGCTAAGAGCGGACACCGACAGATGATCAAAAATCAATTAAACTGCATGTAATCTTTTCAGGGGTGTGGGTTTGTTATAGAGGTAGTTTTCGACTTCCAACCATTTAGTGACTACTTGAAGTTACAAGGCTGAGGTGGGGAACTAGGGCCCTGTTATGACTTGTGGACTTCAACTCCCAGAATTCCTGAGCCAGCATTCTGGGAGTTGAAGTCCACAAGTCATAAAAGGGTGGCTGGCTCAGGAATTCTGGGAGTCGAAGTCCACAAGTCATTAAAGGGCGGCTGGCTCAGGAATTCTGGGAGTCAAAATCCACGAGTCATAAAAGGGTGGCTGGCTCAGGAATTCTGGGAGTCGAAGTCCACAAGTCATAAAAGGGCGGCTGGCTCAGGAATTCTGGGAGTCAAAATCCACGAGTCATAAAAGGGCGGCTGGCTCAGGAATTCTGGGAGTCGAAGTCCACAAGTCATAAAAGGGTGGCTGGCTCAGGAATTCTGGGAGTCGAAATCCACGAGTCATAAAAGGGCGGCTGGCTCAGGAATTCTGGGAGTCGAAATCCACGAGTCATAAAAGGGCGGCTGGCTCAGGAATTCTGGGAGTCGAAGTCCACAAGTCATAAAAGGACGGCTGGCTCAGGAATTCTGGGAGTCGAAGTCCACAAGTCATAAAAGGGCGGCTGGCTCAGGAATTCTGGGAGTCGAAGTCCACAAGTCATAAAAGGGCGGCTGGCTCAGGAATTCTGGAGTCAAGTCCACAAGTCATTAAAGGCGGCTGGCTCAGGAATTCTGGGAGTCAAAATCCACAGTCATAAAAGGCTGGCTCAGGAATTCTGGGAGTCAAAATCCACAGTCATAAAAGGCTGGCTCAGGAATTCTGGGAGTCGAAGTCCACAAGTCATAAAAGGGCGGCTGGCTCAGGAATTCTGGGAGTCGAAGTCCACAAGTCATAAAAGGGCGGCTGGCTCAGGAATTCTGGGAGTCGAAGTCCATAAGTCATAAAAGGGCGGCTGGCTCAGGAATTCTGGGAGTCGAAGTCCACGAAGTCATAAAAGGACGGCAGGCTCAGGAATTCTGGGAGTCGAAGTCCACAAGTCATAAAAGGGCGGCTGGCTCAGGAATTCTGGGAGTCGAAGTCCACGAGTCATAAAAGGACGGCTGGCTCAGGAATTCTGGGAGTTGAAGTCCACAAGTCATAAAAGGGCCCAGGTTCCCACCCCTGTTACAAAGATATTGAAAAAAGTAACTTATGACTGGTATTTTTTCACACTTAACGACTGTTGCAGCATGTGGGAGTAAACGGCAGGGCTTTCCACCTACTGAGCTCCAAGAGTGTTTTCCACACAGCTTGAAATTTTGACACAGCTGGAGATTAGGTAGTCCTGGAAAGCCACATGCCCTCTAAAGCAGGGGTCTCCAACGTTGTCAACTTTAAGCCTGGAGGACTTCAACTCCCAGAATTCCCCAGCCAGCAAAGCTGGCTGGGGGATTCTGGGAGTTGAAGTCCACCAGGCTTAAAGTTGACAAGGTTGGAGACCCCTGCTCTATAGGGAACTCAGGCATCTCAAAATTGATTCGCAAAACATGAACTATTTGTGTCTGTGTCTCTGTGGTTCTTTTTCTTTTTTTTAAAAAGGCAATTAATATTATCCAAGATTTCCCTTTGTGTCTTTCCTGGGTCTAAACTATGCCCAGTTAGGCCTCTGCGGAGATCCGATCATAGCAGGCAGGGTCAGCACACCTGGGAGAGAGACAGATGTTAAAGCTGAACTCCGGCCTTGTCAGCATTAATGACCTGCTTTTGACACCTTATCCCAGCCGTCCTTGTTTCACCTACGATCTACTGCTTTCCAATAATTACTAGCTGTCACCCTCCATTTAACGGACGTTCTCCTCTTAGTCAGCCCAGACATATAAGTGACACGATATGGTAGCTAAAGCAATGTCGGTTAACTTAGCTGCCCACCGTCCCCTGGTTCCAAATTTTATTTATTTAATTTATTTATTTTGTCACACGGCGTATATATAAGCATAAACATGAAATAACTATACAATATATAAGCATATGTATAAGCATAAGTATATAATAACTATAGTAATTGGATATAACGAAAGGAAACAATAGGACAGGAACGGTAGGCATGCTTGTGCTCTTATGCACGCTCCTTACAGACCTCTTAGGAATGGGGTAAGGTCGATAGTAGACAGTTTTTGTGATTTCCACTGAGCGTTCACTGCAGCAAAAAAAGGCCCTTGTTTCCAGATGATTGTGAAAAAAGTACATTTTTTTAAATTTTTGGTTGTGTGAACTCGTCTTCCTCCTCTACTTAAGGAAGTTAAGGGAGTTAAAAGGAAGTTACTTAGGCCATGGAACAACTGAGTGGAGTAGGAATTCTGTCTGGAAGGCTCTAACTACTCTGTGAGTGATTACATCACATTTTCCCCCATGATACCAGAGATAATTATTTTTGCTTTGGGGAAGAAATCTGACATTGAAAACTTCTTTTTTTTTGCATTTATATCCCGCCCTTCTCTGAAGACTCAGGGCGGCTTACACTATGTTAGCAATAGTCTTCATTCTATTTGTATATTTATATACAAAGTCAACTTATTGCCCCCAACAATCTGGGTCCTCAAACTACCTCCTGATTTCTTGCTGGCTTCTGAGATCATCTCTATCTGATAACAGGAAAGTCTACATTTGAAAAGGACCCAAAGGGGGAAAGAATTGTGCAATCGTAGGCTCAACTAGTGTCTTTGTTCCTCTACTGCTTCCTCAAATTTGAGTAGAATTTATCCCCCTCTTAAAATTAAAGTTGCACTTCTTGGTATTGTTTGCTAAGGGAGGAAAGTCCCTCTTTAAAAAAAAAAAAGTAAAAATGGTCCAGAAGAGACCCAGCAATCTCTTCTCGCTCTTGGCAAAAGGATAATAAAATAAAAGGATCATAAAGTAGAGGTGGCTCGATGGCTAAGACGCTGAGCTTGTTGATCAAAAAGTCGGCAGTTCAGCGGTTCGAATCCCTAGTGCCACATAATGGGGTGAGCTCCCGTTACTTGTCCCAGCTTCTGCCAACCTAGCAGTTCGAAAGCACGTAAAAAATGCAAGTAGAAAAATAGGGACCACCTTTGGTGGGAAGGTAACAGCATTCCGTGCGCCTTTGGCGTTGAGTCATGCCGGCCACATGACCACGGAGACGTCTTCAGACAGCGCTGGCTCTTTGGCTTTGAAATGGAGATAAGCACCGCCCCCTAGAGTCGGGAACGACTAGCACATATGTGCGAGGGGAACCTTTACCTTTTTATCGTATCTGGGATGCAAGGACCCAGGTGATAGTGAGATGGCAGGTATTCATCCGGGTTTTGCAGTTTTTAGAGTAGATAGAGTATATATAGATATATATAGAGAGAGATTATAGATAGATGATTACTAGATAGATAGATAGATAGATAGATAGATAGATAGATAGATAGATAGATAGATAGATAGAGATACAGACAGATAGAGGCAGAGGCAGAGGCAGAGATATACAGAGATAGAGATGGATAAATAGAGACAGAGATAAAAATAGATAAATAGAGTTATAGAGATAGATAAATAGAGATAGTGACAAAGACTGAGAAAATATAGACATAGATACACATAGATACACACACACACACACACACACACACAGAGAGAGAGAGAGAGAGAGAGAGAGAGAGAGAGAGGTAAATAAATAGAGACAGAGAGATAGATAATCTCATTAGGATAAAGGTTTGAAGTTTTTGTGTTGTTACTATTATTTTTGAAGCACAGTTAGGGCTTAGTCAAGTATATTTGAATGAACAATGCAGAATGCAACAATATTTGTGAGCCTGCTCAGTTTACCCAGAAGCTTTAAATAACATATCCTCATTCTAAACACAAGCACTTTCTCTAGAGCCATAAAGATATTGTTGCCTTTGATGAGGTCTTAATTCTTTTTCATTACTCTCTTGTTTTACCCGCCTTAGAAGGTCTTAATTAGTTAAGTCTTTTTCGCATATTCTTTTGATCATCCCTGCAGCATCTCTGGACAGTATGAGTCATCTTTTTGACCCAATAACACCATTTGTGACTGTTTATAAGCCAGTTTTCCCCAGTCTGATGGCCTCCTCGTTTGTTGGGACTGCAACACCCAGAATTCCTAGCTAGCCTGGTAAATCCTGCCGGTTTTAGCTTTGCCAGGACCCGGCAGATCGATAGAAGTTCCCGAAATTTGGTAAATACACAAAGAAGGCTGTTTAGGTGGGGGGTGGAAGGTTATTCCTGTACGGTGAAGCTCCAACATGCCTGCCAAAGAAGTGACCTTGTTGGAAGAAAGGAGAGGGGAAGAAAAAGTCCTTAGTGCCTCTTGAGATCAAGTGAAGTGATGCGTATCAGAAGAAGACACTAAAGATTTATTGTCTGTGGCAAAAGAAACACAGATCTCGGCTTGTACAATAAGTGTTTTTGACATCATACGATGCCAACGATGATTGGATACGGTAGGTTAGGAACAGTTTGGTTGAAGGAAAATAACAAGGCCCTTTTGCGCCTCTCGTTCTCGTGAGCTTGGGGGGGGGAGGTCTCCTGGCTGCTTTGACATTTCAGAACTGAGGACATTCAGAAAACCTTTTTTGTTTTGTTTTTGGAATCAGCCTTTTTGAGTCCCGCGGGGTGCTTAGATCTGGCCCGCAGAGCCGCCCTGGAAACAGCAAAGGACCGGCCCACGGTGCCTCTGCCAGCAAAAACAGAAGTCGGGAGAGCTGTCCACAGCTCCGTTTTCGCTGACCGAGGGCTGCAGGAGTCCGTCGCAGCCAAAAACTGAGCTCAACAGCCCGTTTTCACTACTGGCAGAGTGCTCGGGCCACCACAGGTGACACAAGTGATGTCGAGCTGGCCGCGCCCACCCTGGTCACTCTCACTCCTGCCCCCTGAGATCAAACACAACCCTGATGCGGCCCTCCGTGAAATCGAGTTTGACACCCCTGGTTTACAGGGACAGTAGAGTTCCTAGTTACCCAAACATTGGTCCCAGTCTGGTGTCCCAGTCTGCAAATTTTATCCCCACCACCACAAACAAACAAACATGACCAGTAAACTCAGCTGATGGGAATTCCAGAAGCTGTGGTCTCAGCTCATCTGGAGAAAGGCAAACTAGGACAGGCTTTATTTGATTGCTTATTTAACAATAACAACAAAAGAGTTGGGAGGGACCTTGGAGGCCTTCTAGTCCAACCCCCTGCCCAGGCAGGAAACCCTACACCATCTCCGACAGATGGTTATCCAACATTTTCTTAAAAATTTCCAGTGTTGGAGCATTCACAACTTCTGCAGGCAAGTTGTTCCACTTATTGATTGTTCTCACTGTCAGGAAATTTCTCCTTAGTTCTAAGTTGCTTCTTTCCTTGATCAGTTTCCACCCATTGCTTCTTGTTTCTACCGTCAGGTGCTTTGGAGAACAGCCCGACTCCCTCTTCTTTGTGGCAACCCCTGAGATATTGGAAGGCTGCTATCATGTCTCCCCTAGTCCTTCTTTTTATTAAACTAGACATACCCAGTTACTAAACTAGACATACCCATTTGTACCCTTTGACTATTGTTAAGTGTTGTACCTTATGGTTCTTGACGAAGGTATCTTTTCTTTTATGTACACTGAGAGCATCTGCACCAAAGACAAATTCCTTGTGTGTCCGATCACACTTGGCCAATAAAGAATTATATTCTGTTCTGTTCTATTCTCTATTCGCATTCCAGGCAAGAGAGTTTGGAATCATGTCTTCTCTTTCCAGTATCCTGGTATAAATGCTGTTGCTTATTTTTCAAAGCTGGCACTTAAAATGCATTAAAAATGATCCTCTTGCCTGGGGAAAACCCAAATGTTGCAAAATTATGAAGTTATTCAGAGGGAAAACGTTTCTGTGGGGAACTCCACGCTTCCTAGGGAAGCCTGAGTTTTCACTCCGTTATGATGGCCAGTGCTCAGCTGTGACAAATAAAATGTGGGCAGAGAAATAGAACTGAAAGTCATTATTCTAGAGTGAACAGCTAATTTTTTTCCTTGCTGTTCTGTTTCTAATGGAGTGATATTGAATTGTTAGGAGAAAGCAAAGTCCAAAGGTTATCTCAACTGTAGCCCTGAGTAGGCCAGCTGAAATCTCATAATATATGTTCCACACAGCAAATTTATTACAATTTTGCAGGTAGTCCTTGACTTACGAAAAGTTCATTTAGTGGCTGTTCAAAGTTACAAAACCACTGAAAACAAACCAAGCTTATATTTTCCACACGACCGTTGCAGCGTCTTCGTGGTCAGGTGATCAAAATTCAGACCCTTGTCAACTGGTTCATATTTATGACAGTCGCAGTGTCCTGAAGTCACATGATCCCCTTTTGTGACTTTCTGACAAGCCAAGTCAACGGGGAAGCCAGATTCACTTAACAGCCGTGCTCAGTGGTGGGTTTCGGATTATCTTACTACTGGTTTGCAATGCACACGCTCGCTTTGTGAGCGTGCCTGCCTTCCGCGCATGCACTTTGCTTGTGTGCGCACCTTCTGCACGTGCGCCCGGGCTCAAAAATGTGCCTAAATAGGATGGCATACAGCTGACGCGGTGGCTCAGGGGCTCGGACGTTGAGCTTGTCGATCGAAAGGTCGGCAGCTCAGCGGTTCGAATCCCTAGTGCTGCATAACGGGATGAGCTCCCATTACTTGTCCCAGCTTCTGCCAACCTAGCAGTTTCGAAAGCACGTAAAAAATGCAAGTAGAAAAAATAGGGACCAACTTTGGTGGGAAAGTAATAGCGTTCCGTGCGCCTTTGGCGTTGAGTCATGCCGGCCACATGACCACGGAGACGTCTTCAGACAGCGCTGGCTCTTCGGCTTTGAAACGGAGATGAGCACCGCCCCCTAGAGTCGGCAGCGACTAGCACATATGTGCGAGGGGAACCTTTATCTTTTTACAGCTGGGGCGGGGTGGGGGGGTGGGGGGGGGGCGGGCCCGATTTCCACTACCGGTTCAGGCAAACCGGTACAAACCGGCTGAAAACCATCTCTGGCCGTGTTACTAACTTAACAACTGCAGTGATTCATGTAACAACAGTGGCAGGAAGGGTTGTAAAATGGGGCAAAACTCACTTAAGAACAACCTTGCTTAGCAACAGAAATGTTGGGCACAATTGTGGTCGTATGTCGAGGACTACCTGTAGAGTCAGGGCCGTCTGTGTCTTCGATGGGAGGCTGTCCTATTAGGTAGGTGTCATAATGGGAAGATACACTTCTGAGGCCCCACTAGGCAAGACTGTTTCACCAAAGTATGACCACCCTACCAGATCTAGTAGGAAGGGCAGAAACCCTCAGGACCTACCAGTACAGAGGTGAAATGCTCCCGGTTTGGACCCGATCACCCGATCTTGTGGCGGTGGGTGGTTCGGAAAACCGGTAGCAAAAATCTCTGCCCCCCCTACATACCCAGCTGAGTCGTGCAATCATTGGAGGGTTTTTTCCTTTACTTTTAAAAGAAGTTTTTCTTCGGCCGAAAAAATGCTTTTAAAAGTAAAAAAAAAAAAAAAAGCCTCTGATGATCGTGCGGCTCAGCTGGGAACGTCAGAGGCTTTTAAAAGCATTTTTTTACAACCTCTTCGGTCGAAGAGGCTGTAAAAAATGCTTTTAAAACGCTCCTCTGACGATCCCAGCTGAGTTGCCTGATCGTTAGAGGCCTTTTTTTCTTTTAAAGGCAAAAAAAAATGCTTTTAAAAGAAAAGCCTCTGAGGATCAGGCAACTCAGCTGGGATCATCAGAGGAGCCTTTTAAAAGCATTTTTACAACTTTCATCCAACTCCCCCCCCCCCCCAAATTATTCTGCTTTCCTAAGAGTAGCTCCTAGTGACGTATGAGCAATTTATACATTTGGGAATGGAAGTAGAAAATGCTATATATCCTGCAATTGTTCCCGCAGTTGAGACAAGAATAACACATTGATAGTATTAGGTAGCAAATTTCTTTTCTAAACTTTTCATCTTCCCACTTTTGAATTTTACCCACGGAAAATTTTCCCAGGTTCCTTTTAACTTGCTTTTTCCCCAGTCGAGTTATAAAAGTGCTTTTACTGGGGAAACAGAACAGGAAAACATCATCCTAAATTTAGTTATTCTTGATCGTCCAGATTTTGTTTTCTCTATCATTACAGAATGGCACTAAAGCAAGATATTAATTGGCCTTTTTTTATCTTAGTGGATCACTTCCTACTTCCTCTGTTGTGGTGGGGAAGAGATTCTGCTTCTCTGTTCGCTTCGCATGCATTTGTCTGTTTTTGTCTACTCCGCAGTCTTAAGAGCTCTGAGCTGAGAATTTGCTGCTATTTAAAGCCGCGTTATGCTGGATTAAACGTTCATTTCTTTTGTGCTTGTGGTGCCATAGAATTGAATATCCAGCCTGCTCCACAGAGAACATCTATAAAGCCAATATATGAATTAATCTAATGTTCATGCCTATAGCTCCCTGCCGGTTCGTTCATCTGAACCATGTTTAAACCAGAAACTCTCGCTGTTAACTATATGCTGTTGTTTCATCCAAAATGGGCAACTGGAGAATGCCATCTGCAGAAGCTTGCTGGCCTAAAATGGGTGATTCTGTTTTTCCCAGTAAAATCTGGCCACATAAATGTGATGTATGAACGAATAACAGAATAACAGAGTTGGAAGGGACCTTGGAGGTCTTCTAGTCCAACCCCCTGCTCAGGCAGGAAACCTTGTTCTATTTCAGACAAAATGACTGTCTAATCTCTTAAAAAACTCCATTGATGGGGCACCCAGGACTTCTGGAGCTAAGTCGTTCCAATGTTTAATTGTTCTCACTGTTAGGAAATTTCTCCTTAGTTCTAAGTTGGTTCTCTCATTGATTAATTTCCACCCATTGCTTCTTGTCCTCAGGTGCATAAATCATCAGGTGAATGAAACAATAAGACTTGTTCTTTGTCTGGTGAAGATGGGAACAAAAGATGATTCTTTTAAATACCTTTTCTTCTTACGCCTTTTTTAAAAGCAGTCACTGAAAAAAAGTTTCAGTTTTATGTAGGAATGTTTAGCCAACAGCCGAATTAAAAAAGAAAAAAGGGAAAAAAAGTACATTGACGAGACTGATAAGAATTAAAAGTGGAAACAAAGAAAAAGGGAAAAAAGTACATTGATGGGACTGATAAGATTAAAAGTGGAAACAAAATAAGATAAAATAACAGGTAAAACAGGCCAAAACTGAATACAGGTAGTCCGCGCCTTTTTCCCCCCACCGTAACAGAGTTGGAAGGGACCTTGAAGGTCATCTAGTCCAACCCCCTGCTCATGCAGGAGACCCGTACTAGGGATTCGAACTGCCGAACTGCCGACCTTTCTGATCGACAAGCTCAGTGTCTTAGCCACTGAGCCACCTAGTCAGGCTTACAACAGTTTATTTAGCGACCGTTCGAAGTTGCAACAGTACTGAAAAATGTGACTTAGGACCGTTTTCACACTGATGTCAGTTATATCATCTCCATGGCCATGGGATCAAAATTCAGACACGTGGCAACTGACTCATATTTATGACGGTCGCAGTGTCCCGGGGGTCACGTGATCACCTTTTGCGACCTTCTGACAAGCAGAGCTAACGGGGAAGACAGATTCCCTTAACAACCCGGTTACTAACTGAACTGCAGTGATTCACTTAACAAGCGCGGCAAGAAATGTCGTGAAAGGAGGCAGAATTTACTCAACAACTGTCTCACTTAGCAACCGAAACGTTGGGCTCAATCATGGTCGTAAGTCGAGGACCATCTGTACATAAAATGAATGCAGGTGTACGTGTGTATTACATGCATACATTTATATGTAATAAACATCAAGATGTTAAAGAGCATTTGGTAGCTACCTTTATAGTCCATTTCCCTCCACAACCAGTTATCCTACATCTAAACAAGTATAAACCGCTTATCACCTGACAGAAATTGCCCTCAAACAAAATTTACATATTAACAATTATTTAACGTAGGGATACAATCAAGATCACATGAGGTACTAATACCACTTTATAAAGCCTTAGTAAGACCACACCTTGAGTACAGCATCCAGTTTTGGTCACCACACTATAAAAAAGATGTTGAGACTCTAGAAAGAGTGCAGAGAAGAGCAACCAAGAGGATTAGGGGACTGGAGCTAAAACATATGAAGAACGGAAAAAGTACATTGACGGGACTGATAAGATTAAAAGTGGAAACAAAATAAGATAAAATAACAGGTAAAACAGGCCAAAACTGAATACAGGTAGTCCGCGCCTTTTCCCCCCCCACCGTAACAGAGTTGGAAGGGAAATGGAGTAGGGTCTCCTGCTTGGGTGGGGGGTTGGGCTAGATGACCTACAAGGTCCCTTCCAACTCTGTTAATCTGCTAACAGGTTTCTTAGAAATTCCAATGCTCTCAGAGCAGTGTGTACATTTGTCAAGAAAAGAGGTAGCAGAACAGATTCCCAATCCTGATGCAATGATGGTGCAGCAAAATATTTGCTTTGGATTCAAAAGGTATTTCCCAGTATACCCGGAGGGTGATCTGAACAGTAAATATTTTTAAATCTCCCAGGCACAAAAGAAAGCAGAGGATTAAATCTTGCAAGCGTTAAATGCTTTTCTGTATCAGGGGCAAAGGCTACTTAAAAAAAAAATTATTCAGAGTAAGATAAACTGATTTTTTTGAGTTTTGAACCAGGAATCATGCCACTGTTTTTGCAGAATTTTGATCTGGTGGCTTGCTTCTGCTTTTGTAGAGATCCTTTGAACTGCTTCTGGTTTGTTTATTTTTTTGTTTCCTTCTAATTTTTCTGTAACGCAGGAAAGGAAGAAAAGTAAATATGCTCCTATGGAGCAAAACTACTGTAAGATCCAAACTGCAGTTTGATGGTTCCTGAGGGTGAGGTTTCTCTTGCGAAATGGAGAAGATCTTTGTGGGTGAAAGTGAGTGGGATCAAAAGCTTGAAGGCTGGGTACACTTAATGTATTTAAGGGCTTAAGTGAAAAGATCTTTTAATGTCTTATCTTTAGTCTGCCAAATCGTGAGAGCTGCCATTTCAAGCCTCTTTTCATTCCCCGTCTTTTGTCACACTCAAAAGGGTGCATAGAGATTTAAATCACTTAAAAAAATTTGGGCAGGCAGGAGTATGTATTAAATTTGCTGGTGAACTGACTGAAAACTCTTAAGTAGTCAAAGTACCTTATTCCAGGCAGCAGTATTGTTTAATTTTTTTTCAGAGTATTGCCATTCTGGAATTATTTTCTTTTCCTTGCAATTGAACCGGTTTCAGTATTCCAGCAATCGGGTGTCAATTCTTCCCACGTGGTGCTAGATTTGGTGTAAGTTTTTTCCCTTTTTTTGGGGGGTGGGGGCAGCAGCTTTTCTGCGGTCTATGAGACCACAAGTGCCTTCTATTTGTGTCTCCAAAATTTTGGCATTTTGTGACGCTGAACCAGGAGTGAAATGCTCCTGGTTCGGATCGGATCGCCCCATCTGGTAGTGATGGTGGCGGGTGGTTTGGAGAACCGGTAGCAAAAATCCCTGCCCCCCCCCCCACCATGCCCGGCTGAGCCGCGCGATCATCAGAGGTTTTTTTTTTTACTTTTAAAAGCAAAATGCTTTTAAAAGTAAAAAAAAAAGCGTCTGATGATCGCGCGGCTCAGCTGGGATTGTCAGAACCCTTTAGAAGGATTTTTTTACAACCTCTTCAGCCGAAGAGATTGTAGAAAAAATGCTTTTAATAGTAAAAAAAAATAAGTTGGCCACGCCCACCCAGTCACATTACCCCTTCACCAAGCCACGCCCACAGAACCAGTGGTAAAGATATTCTTTTTTCATCGTGCAGGGCTGGCCTAATAGTTTTAATGGGGGCTTTTAATAGAGTTTAGTTTTTTACAGAATTTTAGTTTGTTAGCCTAATTGAATAAGTCTTTTAATAGTGTTTTTAATTTTTGTAACCTCTGTTTTATTTGGCTGTAAACCGCCCTGAGTCCTTCGGGAGAAGGGCGGTATATAAATCAAAATAATAAATAAATAAATAAATAAATTTTACATTTCACCCCTGTGCTGAACATCACCTAAGTCCCTGTGATGTGTTGTGTTTAAATCTACCAGAAATTGGATGTTCTTCCCCTTCCGCATAGCAATTCTGAAATCAGCCATCTCTAAATAGCTATTTAAAAAATCTGGATATTTGGAATGTCCAGCTGTCTGCAAGGAGTATAAAATCAGAGGTGGGTTTCAGCAGGTTCTGACCAGTTCTGCAGAACCGGTAGCGGAAATTTTGAGTAGTTCATAGAACCGGTAGTAAAAATTCTGACTGGCCCCGCCCCCCATCTATTCTCTGCCTCCCGAGTCCCAGCTGATCAGGAGGAAATGGGGATTTTGCAGTAACCTTCCCCTGGAGTGGGGAGGGAATGGAGATTTTACGGTATCCTTTCCCTGCCACGCCCACCAAGCCACGCCACGCCCACCAAGCCACGCCCACAGAACCGGTAGTAAAAAAAAAAATTGAATCCTACCCCTGGTATAAATCCTTCCGTTTCCCCCCATCCAGTCAGAGCTGAAGAAGCTTCTTGGATGAGAAGCGAAACAGCTTCAAAAGAAAAACCAGAAAGTCCAGTTGCCTCTTGAAAAAGCACCTGTGTATGTGTGTGTTTGTGTATGTGACGTAGAGTTCGGCTTTGATGGCTCTCCCTCTCTGCCTCATCGCAACTCTGCCAATAGGTGGAAAGAAAAAAAACTGACTTTTTCCTCTTCCCCTTCCAGCTTTCCAAGTGAATTATCTGTGAAACAGTTAATAATTAGTTGCGTGTTGTAGTTTTCTTATCAAGGGGCCTCAAGAAAGGTTTGCGGAAGAATTGCCATGCAGACCTGCCAGTAATTCTTAAGACCTTCCTGCTTCTGCTTAATTGCCTGTCAAATACAAGGAAATGGACTTCTGAACACCTGTTCCTCGTGACACTTCCCTCTTTCACACGTTCTCTGAAACGCAGGGCCAATTCTACCTGGCTTGTGCAAATGAGGATGGTGTGCGGTGGTTTGCACAGATTTCCAGCAGCCCTAGTTCATTTCTGTGCCCACGTGCTCTTTCTTGGAATTAGAAAACCTTTGGTCTCTACCGCGGTGTTTCTCAAAACTCAGAAGCTTTGAGATATGTGGACTTCAACTCCCAGAATTCTCCAGCCAGCAGGATTTAATTATTTATTTATTTATTTGTCAGGCATGTATAAGATAACAGATATGACATAATTATGAATACATGAGATGTGTCTCTCTCTGTCTCTCTCTCTCTCTCCCTCTCTCTCTCTCTTTCTTTCTCTCTTTCTTTCTCTCTCTCTCCTTCTGTTTCTCTCTCTCTTTCTCTCTCTCTCCCTCCCTCCCTCCCTCTCTCTTTCTCTGTCTCTCTCTCTCTTTCTCTCTCTCTCCCTCCCTCTTTCTCTCTGTGTCTCTCTCTGTCTCTCTCTTTCTCTCTGTGTGTGTCTCTGTCTCTCTCTCTCTCTCTTTTTCTCTCTCTCTCTTTCTCCCCTCCCTCTCTCTCTCTTTGCTAGATTACATTTATGCATTAGTACCATCTGTGCCTGCTGCACCTTCTGTGAGTCAGCCCTGGCCAAATGACTGGCATTTATCTGGAGGTGCACTCCAAATAAAAAAGGAAAGAGAGAGAGACAGAAAGGAGGCTTCCCAGAGCCTTTAAAAAGAAAAAAAGAAGAAGAAGAAAAAAAGCTTGCTGGCCTTGCAGACAGTTGGCACTTAATGGGAAAGAGCTTCCCACTAAGCACAAAACATCTGCAGCTGGAGTCCCACATTTTGGTTTCATTGAGCCATCAGGTGTCGGTAGACTCAGAAGAGCCCAGGCTATTTATTTTTTAATATGAAGTTTGCAAAGTCCATTGTCTTATGCTTCCGTTTTGTTTTTGTGTATTTTTCTGGAAAAGATAACATTGGCAAAGGCAAGGAACAGGATGGGTTAGTCCAGGGGTCTGCAAACTTGGCTCTTTGAAGATTTGTGGACTTCAACTCCCAGAGTTCCTCAGCCAGCTTTGCTGGCTGAGTCCACAAGTCTTAAAAGAGCCAAGTTTGCAGATCCCTGGGGTTAGTCTGCCTCCAGTATCTCACGGATCTACAGGTAGTCCTCGACTTACAACCGTTTGTTTAGTGACCCTTCAAAGTTACAACGGCACTGAAAAAAAGTGACTTTTTTCGTACGTGTGCCCGTTGAAGCACTGCCACCCCTGTCACGTGATCAAAATTCAGATGCTTGGCAACTGATTCATATTTATGATGCTTGCAAGGGTCCCGGGGTCATGTGATCCCCACTTGTGACCTTCTGACAAGCAAAGTGAATGAGAAAGCCCAGATTCACTTAATAACCATGTTATATGAGCCGCGGTGGCTCGGTGGTTACAATGAAGTATTGCAGGCTGACTCTGCCGAGTGCCAGCAGTTCGATTCTAACTGGTTCAAGGTTCACTCAGCCTTCCGTCCTTCCAAGATCGGTAAAATGAAGACCCAGATTGTTGGGGGCAACCGCTTAGAGAGGGTTGAAAAGCACTGCGGAGCTGTACATAAGTCTAAGTGCTATTGCTAACATAACTGCAATGATTCACTTAACAACCGTGGCAAGGAAGGTTGTTGTCACTGCTTTCAGTGCTGTTGCAATTTTGGACAGTCACTAAACAAAATGTTGTAAATCAAGGACTATCCCCAATAGGGCAGAATTCATTAACATCTAATCCTGAAGTTATAATGGGATAATGCAATGTGCAAACCGAACTTCAACGTATTACAGACGAGTTTTAGGATTTCTGTTTAGTGGATTCTACATATATTCTTGGTATTGTTGGTATTTATTTCAGAGCATAACTGTCAGTGATTAGAGGTGGTTTGTTAATTTAGCTGGGATTATGTGTGGAAAGGATTCCCTCTGAACCTCTAATATTTGTAATTCTGGGTTGGCAGTTCATCTTAATTGATCTCCAAACCAGCTTTTCTGCAGAACTGCAGAAAAAAACCATGGCTACCAACCTGCCTTCCATTGAGGACCTGTCTACTGCATGAGTCAAAAAGAGGGCTGTGAAAATATTTACAGACCCCTCGCATCCTGGACATAAACTGTTTCAACTCCTATCCTCAAAACTTGGCCAATAAAAAATTCTATTCTATTCTATTCTATTCTATTCTATTCTATTCTATTCTATTCTATTCTATTCTATTCTATTCTATTCTAAACAACGCTATAGAGCACTGCACACTAGAACAACTAGACACAAGAACAGTTCCCAAAGGCCATCACTCTGCTAAACAAATAATTCCCTCAACACTGTCACACTATGTACTAAGTCTGCACTACTATTAATCTTCTCATCTTCTCATCATTCCCATCATCCGTCTCCTTCCACTTATGACTGTATGACTGTTACTTTTTTGCTTGTATCCTTACGATTTATATTGATATTGTTTCCTGATTACTAATTTTTACCCTATGTCTATCATTAAGTGTACCTTATGATTCTTGATGAACATATCTTTTCTTTTATGTACACTGAGAGCATATGCACCAAGACAAATTCCTTGTGCGTCCAATCACACTTGGCCAATAAAAAATTCTATTCTATTCTATTCTATTCTATTCTATTCTATTCTATTCTATTCTATTCTATTCTATTCTTAACCCAAAGGTTAATATAGGTGTGTGGGATGTCAGTGAAGAAAACATCTTTTTTTCAGGCTGAAAAAGTAATCAGGATTAAAGATTAAAACAATTATAAGGGAAGTCAGATTAAGCAAAACTGAGTTGCCAGCAAGAATATTTTGTGGCCGTAGAGTTCACTTTCTGCTTCTGCAGAAGAGAAGGAGATCTAGAAATGTCCATGCGTTTTTGCACACTCGTGAATTTGCATGTGTTTAAGTCCTCTCTCAAGTTAAGAGACGTATCCTTGAATTTCCTTCAACGGTGCCGCAACTGACTCCTTCTGTTTCAAATATTCTGAATTTTTTTTGTTTTAACAAGTCAGTCACTGCCTCACTTAGAAATCTCAAAGTTAGGCTTTTTTGGCAAAGTGAATCCTTCAGCTGGAAAATCTCACCCCGCAGTACCACTGTATTGTAGACGGATGACCTTGTGTCAGAGAGAAAAATCACTCTTGATTTATGCATCAGGCCTGATCCTCAGACTCTTCTATCTTCATCTCCGTGAATGACATCTGCTTCACAGTGTTTTGCATCTTCGCGGTCATGCATGCAAGCATCTCTCCAGCTGCAAAAAGCAGCACAGAAGGGCCGCGGTGTGGCTCAGGCTGTAAGAAGCCTGTTATTAAAACACAGCTGCCTGCAATTACTGCAGGTTCTAGTCCCACCAGGTCCAAGGTTGACTCAGCCTTCCATCCTTTATAAGGTAGGTAAAATGAGGACCCAGATTGTTGAGGGGGGCAGTAAGTTGACTTTGTAAATATACAAATAGAATGAGACTATTGCCTTACACACTGTAAGCCGCCCTGAGTCTTCGGAGAAGGGCGGGATATAAATGTAAACAAAAAAACAACAACAACCTTGCAGGGCAGTCACTGCTTGGCCACAAGACTTTTCTTTGCACCAAGATGTTTTAAATGCGCTAAGGATTATTATACCTGTCACCCCTCCTCCAAAAATCTCCCTCCTCCCCTTCCCGTTCAGTTTACATTTTTGCGAAATCTCAGTTCTGGGTTGATGTGACTATAATTGTTGGAGCACCCATAACTTCTGGAGGCAAATGGCTCCACTGATTAATTCTTCCGACTGTCAGGAAATTTCTCCTGAGTTCTAGGTTGCTTCTCTGAGGAGAAACTTCCTGACAGAACAATTAACTGGCGGAACGACTTGCCTCCAGGCCGTTGTGGGTGCTCCAGCGCTTGGATGTTTTAGGAAGAGATGGGACAGCCATTTGCCTGAAATGGGATAGGGCAGGGGTGTCAAACTTGATTCCATTGAAGACCACATCAGGGTTGTGTTTGACCTTGAAGGGTCGGGTGGTGGTAGTGTGGGGTGTGGCCGGGGGCAGATGTGGTCATTGGAGGCGTGGCCTGGGGGCATGACACGGGACTCGGTGGTGGGGTACCTGTGGTGGCCAAGTGCTAAATCAGGACTTCCCTGAGACTCTCCCTCACTCTCATTATAATCTCCTTCCTTCCTTCCTTCCTTTTCTTCTTTTTCCTTCCCTCTTCATTCTTCTTCCTTCCCCTCTTTCCTTCCTTTTCCTTCCTTGCTCTCTTCCCATCTTCCCTTCTTTTTCTTTCTTTTTCCTCTTTCCCTTTCTCCTTTCCTGTCCCTTCTTGCGTGCTCAAATGTTTTTAGTTTTGATAGCCCCTCTGCCAACCAAAACGGAGCCGGGGGCCCCACCCATGCCCTGTCTTCACTAGCAAAGGTACCACGGGCCGGTCCTTTGCTATTTCCAGGCTGGCCCTGTGGGCCAGATCTAAGCACCTCGCGGGTCTTGAGTTTGACACCCCTCATATAGGATATAGTTGACTGGGTGTTGGGTTTATTCAGGAGTTAGGATCCAAAGCCACCAGAGAAAACTAAGGACAAATCCGCAGACAAACCTTGACTGAGGAACCACCAAGATTATTGATTCCCTACAAATGGGGCTAAGTGAAATCCTATTACTTATTCCCAATTATGTCCCTTATTCTCTTTTCTTGCAGTAAGAAGCAACAGAGTTTTATCTTAAGTTATCTATCTCAATATCAAGGCTGTAGGGAAGTCCTAATACTCCCGATAGCAACAGCCCCTTCTGTTGGGCAACTAAAGATCCATTCTGGGTCCATTGTTTCTCAACCTGAGCAACTTTTTTTTTTTTGATCAGAAATTTTTATTAGAGTATAAAAGAAGGTACAAAATACAAAAGAAAATAGGAAGATAGTGAGGGGAAAGGGGGGGGGAGGAAGGAGAAGTCAGGAAGCGAGCGGGGAAAAAAAGTGTTGACTTCCAACTCCTTCTGTTGCCCTAAAACAAACCATTAACATCAAACCGCAGCTTTTTGCTTTTCCAGAATAATATGAACTAGCCATTTCTATAAACACATATCAGTCTAATAGGTAAAACTCAAAATCAAAGTTTCATTTCCACCCAGTGGGGAACTTTATGATGAGTGGACTTCAACTTTACGGGACCGCCTGCTGCCGACAGTTACCTCCCATTGTCCGGTACGTCCAGTGCGCGCCCACAGGGAGGGTCTTCTTCGAGTGCCGTCGGCTAGTCAATATCGGCTGGCGGCCCCCAGGGGAAGGGCGTTCTCTGTGGGGGCCCCAGCTTTATGGAATGAGCTGCCGGTAGGACCCCATCTCCTCCCTGATCTCCGGACCTTTAAGCGCGAGCTCAAGACTCTCTTTTTCTACCAAGCGGGGCTGGCCTGACTGATTTTAGTATGGGGGTTTTAGTGGGTTTTAATAGGGTTTTATTAAGGTTTTAGTTTTGATAAATTTTAGCTAATATTTTAAGTATACAGCGATTGAATCAGTTTTTTAAACTTGATATTTTATTTTAATTTGTTAGGATTCTTGTTGTTTTATTGGCTGTACACCGCCCTGAGTCTTCGGAGAAGGGCGGTATAAAAATATGAATAAATAAATAAATAAATAAATAAACTCCCAGAATTCCCCAGGCAGCTTGCTTCAACCTGGGGAATTCTGGGAGTTGAGGTCCACCCATCTTAAAGTCGCCAAGGTTGAAATGAAACACCGTTGTATGCCCACAAAAATAGTAGATAACCCCTCTCGCACAGAGCCAGTGTCTGATATTCTGCACTATACCTTTTCTGATTATAGAAACTTCACATCACATTCCAAGATAAGCCATTTCAGAAGTCGAAGGGGTCCATTTACCAGTTTCACAGCTGAATTTGTTGACTTTATTCTGCTATGCTGTAGACTTTTGTACCGTGGCAGTTACAGCATTTTTCCTAGGAATCAAGCGTTGGGTTTTTCTTTCCCCCATATGTTCTGTGTTAAACATATGCTACGCTGTATATTTAAAACTAGCAAAGTGCCAATATATCGCTCATCCAAATATGTTTTCTTTATTATTGAAAGCTGCCATGTCCTCATCCGCTCAGGCAAGGCAAAAAAGAGAGAAGGAGCTTGACAAGAATCTTTTAATAGCTACAGAGAAAATGGAAATCTGGCGCTGTAATTCCCATTTGCAATTGGAAAGAGGGTGGTTTTTAAGTCATCGGTGCTACGCAGAGGTGGGTTGCACATAATTTTACCACCGGTTCGCCGCGCACCGAACATGTGAGCGGGTGTGCGTGCGGCTTTCCGCACATGTGCTTTGCTTGCACGCACGGCTTGCACAAATGTGCACGCCTTAGAAAATGTGGCTAAATAGGACGGCATAGTGCCGGGGCGGGGGGGCGGGGCTACCTACAGATCACCACTACCGGTTTGTCCGAACCGGCCTGAACCAGCTGAATACCACCTCTGGTGCTACGATATTGCAAGGCTTAGTAGTTTGGCTGCTTTTTTGGCCTGGAGATTTTCAGAGATGAGCAGCATGGGTGATTTTGACCCAGTCAGAATCAGAATAGAGCTAGAAGGGACCTTGGAGGTCTTCTAGTCCAACCCCCTGCTCAAGCAGGAGACCCTATACCATTTCAGACAGGTGGCTCTTTTCTTAAAAACTTCCATTGATGAAGCACCACAACTTCTTGAGGCAAGCTGTTCCACTGATTAATTGTCCTCACTTTTAGGAAGTTTCTCCTCAATTCCAGGTTGCTTCTCTCCTTGATTAGTTTCCATCCATTGTTTCTTGTCCTGCCTTCAGGTGCACTGGAAAATAAATTGACCTCCTCTTCTTTGTGGCAGCCCCTCAAATACTGGATACTGCTATCTTGTCCCCCCTGAGTCCTTCTTTTCTCTAGACTAGCCAAACCCAAATCCTGCAACTGTTCTTCATCGGTTTTTGCTTTCCACAATTTACTCTTTCCCCCCATCTTGTAAGGATTATGAACTCCTTTTAGTTCAGGTACTAAACCTTCTTGATTTAACAGTTTGTGTTAGTATTTCTGTTACTCCTGGCTCCTTTTTGTGGATATTGATGCTGTGGCAAAGAAAAGACGATTAAATAGACCACCAAATTCCGATTAAAAAAAAAAAAATCTACAGGCAATTTATCGTATTAACAATTTTTAAAGTTAAATGTATTTTCATTCAGTTTTTGTCCTAGTCCTTTTGAAAAACAGCTCCCAGCATGATGGTCAAAACCAATTCAATTTAGTCTGTAAAATAAAATACAAACCCGCCCCCCCCCAAACTTTACTTTAAAGTTTGGGGGGGGGGCGGGTTTGTATTTACTTTACAAACCATATTCTAATTTAGTGAGATGTGGGAATCGGTGGTGAAATCCAATTTTTTTTACTACCGGTTCTGTGGACTTGGCTTGGTGGGCATGGCAAGGGAAGGATACTGTAAAATCCCCATTCCCTCCCCACTCCAGGGGAAGGATATTGCAAAATCTCCATTCCCACCCCAGTCTGGGGCCAGCCAGAGGTGGCATTTCCCAGTTCTCTGAACTACTCAAAATTTCTGCTACCGGTTCTCCGAACTGTTCAAAATTTCCGCTACTGGTTCTCCAGAACCTGTCAGAACCTGCTGGATTTCATCCCGGGTGGGAACCCAGTAAATCTAATGCAGCTTCTAATGGATTCCATTTCAGTATTCATCCAAGTGGATACTTTTTAAATCTCTCTGCCACAAGCTTTATTTTATTACTTTATTCTATTTGTATCCCACCTTTATTAGTTTTACAAATAACTCAAGGTGGTGAAGATATCCAACATACCTTCCTCCTTCTATTTTCCCCATAACAACCACCCTGTGAGTTGAGTTGGGCTGAGAGAGAAGGACTGACCCAAGGCCACCCAGCTGGCTTTCCTGCCTAAGGCGGGACGAGAACTCACAGTCTCCTGGTTATTGGCTCAAAGTCATCCACCCATCTTTCCTGCCTAAGACAGGACGAGAACTCACAGTCTCCTGGACGAGAACTCACAGTCTCCTGGTTATTGGCTCAAAGTTATCCACCTGGCTTTCGTGCCTAAGGCGGGACTAGAATTCACAGTCTCCTGGTGATTGGCTCAAAATCATCCACCTGGCTTTCGTGCCTAAGGCGGGACTAGAACTCACAGTCTCCTGGTTATTGGCTCAAAGTCATCCACCCGGCTTTCGTGCCTAAGGCGGGACTAGAACTCACAGTCTCCTGGTGATTGGCTCAAAATCATCCACCTGGCTTTCGTGCCTAAGGCGGGACAAGAACTCAAAGTCTCCTGGTGATTGGCTCAAAATCATCCACCTGGCTTTCGTGCCTAAGGTGGGACTAAAATTCCCAGTCTTCTGGTTTCTGACTTGGTACCTTAACCACTAGAGCAAACCAGCCAGATTTCCCAACCAGCCTGTAATCCTAAAACATTTGCATCAGGTTTTTGGCTGCCCATTGGAACCAGAAGGGCCTGTTTCTAAGATGGCTTCCTGTGAACACCTGTGGAAAAAAAATCAAGGCTATATGGACAAAAAAGCGGACGCTGAAATAGATGACCTTGGAGATGCCGTCCAATTCTATGACTCCGTTAAGGCTGTCCTGGATTTCTTTTAGCCGTCAATGAAACTGTCCAGGTCTTGACGACATCTGAAGGTTGAAATACCAGGCTTGTTTGTGAAGAATGTCATGGGAAGGCAAGGAGAGTGTTTTGAACTGTCATTTCACATCATCCGCCCCAACTGTCCACTGCTTAAGACTGCAACTTGGCATGAAAGGTTAGCTCAGTTCTTCTAGTGGCATTATGCTGTGTCTACAGTTGTTCTTGACAAGATGCTGAGATGATTTTTTCCCCCCCAAGTAAATCAAAACCTAGGGCCTACCAGAGACTTGCTGTCAGAGATACACTTCATAGTTGTCAGGTTGATCTTCTGCTGAAAAGAAGAAGGAGAAAGAAATCCTGCCATCGTTCGGTAGATACTTAAGTTATTCTTTCTCCTGAGAATAGAATAGAATAGAATAGAATAGAATAGAATAGAATAGAATAGAATAGAATAGAATAGAATAGAATAGAATAACAGAATTGGAAGGGACCTTGGAGGTCTTCTAGTCCAACCCCCTGCCCAGGCAGGAAACCCTACACCATTTCAGACAGATGGTTATCCAACATCTACTTAAAAACGTCCAGTGTTGGAGCATTCACAACTTCTGGAGGCGAGTCGTTCCGCTGATGAATTGTTCTGTCAGGAAATTTCTCCTTCGTTCTAAGTTGCTTCTCTCCTTGATTAGTTTCCACCCTTTGCAGAACTTCCACCCCATTTGCAAATTGATATCTACGGCTGTTGTGGGGAGTTTCATTTTGTTAAAAGTTGAAATAGAAACAGGGTTTCTTTTCTTCCTTCATCTCGGATAAAGGAAGTCGTTTACAGAAGATACTAGAACGCCATGCACAACGTGAAACCCATTTCACAACCCTGTGCAAGTAGGAATTCTGACACCCTTCAGGTGTCTCTTGTGGCATCTAATATCAGTTGCAGGGCTCACATAACACATTAAGCCATAAGTCATAGTTTCATAGTAAAGGTAAAGGTTCCCCTCGCACATACGTGCTAGTTGTTGCCGACTCTAGGGAGGGGGCGGTGCTCATCTCCATTTCAAAGGCGAAGAGCCAGCGCTGTCCGAAGACGTCTCCGTGGTCATGTGGCCGGCATGACTAAACGCCAAAGCCTCACAGAACGCTGTTACCTTCCCACCAAAGGTGGTCCCTATTTTTTCTACTTGCATTTTTTACATGCTTTCGAACTGCTAGGTTGGCAGAAGCTGGGACAAGTAACAGGAGCTCACCCCATTACACGGTGGCACTAGGGATTCGAACCGCTGAACTGCCGTCCTTTCCATCGACAAGCTCAGCATCTTTAGCCACCGTGTCCCTTAGTTTCATACTGGTTCACAAAGTGCTAAGTTGAAATCAGAAATCAAGACTTTGTGGGACACGTGAATGTTTTCCTGTACCTTCATGAAGTAATTAGGAAGCCCGTGATGATCTCTAATGGCTGTAGGAAAACCTGGCTGTTTGGTTTAGTAATTCAAGAGCTAGATAGAATCAATATATAACACAGGTGTTTATTTCATTGGAATTAACTTTTATTTCTTTTCCAAGAATTTCAGATTTATTTACTCCTTCCTTCCTTCCTTCCTTCCTTCCTTCCTTCCTTCCTTCCTTCCTTCCTTCCCATGTTAACTTGCCTAACAGAGTAATGGACTTCCACCTTACTCATTAATAGCAGTGGCACTTAGACTTATATGCCGCTTCATAGTGCTTTACAGCCAGTGGTGGGTTTCAAATTTTTTACTACTGTTTCTGTGGATGTGGCTTGGTGGGCGTGGCTTGGTGGGCATAGCAGGGGAAGGATACTGCAAGATCTCCATTCCCACCCCACTCCAGGGGAAGGATACTGTAAAATCCCCATTTCCTCCCGATCAGCTGGGACTTGGGAGGCAGAGAATAGATGGGGGCGGGGCCAGTCAGAATTTTTACTACCGGTTCTCCGATCTACTCAAAATTTCTGCTATTGGTTCTCCAGAACTGGTCAGAACCTGCTGAAACCCACCTCTGTTTACAGCCCTCTCTAAGTGGGTAACAGAGTCAGCATATTGCCCCTAACCGGGGTGAAATGTTCTAAAGTCTGCTACCGGTTCACTTCACTAACACCTCTCCTGCGCAGGCTGCACTGGCTTCCGGTGGTCTTTCGGGTGCAATTCAAGGTGTTAGTTACCACCTTTAAAGCGCTCCATGGCATAGGACCGGGTTACTTACGGGACCGCCTGCTGCTACCGGCAACCTCCCATCGACCAGTGCGCTCCCATAGGGAGGTTCTCCTCAGGGTGCCGTCGGCCAGTCAATGTCGGCTGGCGGCGCCCAGGGGGAGGGCCTTCTCTGTGGGGGCACCAACCCTCTGGAACAAGCTACCACCAGGTATCCGTCAACTCCCTGATCTTCAGACCTTTCGATGCGAGCTGAAAACATTTCTGTTTCACCGTGCAGGACTGGCCTAGTGGAGTTTTAATAAGGGGTTTTATTGGTTTTAAGTTCTTCAACCAACTCTAAATTTTCCTTTAAAACTGGTTTTAAAAATTGTACTAATTGTTTTTACTTTGGCTGTAAACCGCCCTGAGTCCTTTGGGAGAAGGGCGGTATAGAAATTGAAACAATAAATAAATAAATGCGTGATGCACGCCAAACGTGTGCTTTCGAACAAATATAAATCATGCGGCACAGCTGATCATTGGAAATACCGTTTTGCCCAAACCAGTAGCATTTTTTTACTACTGGTTCGCCTGAACTGGTGGCATTTTTTACTACCAGTTTGGGTGAACCGGTCCAAACCGGTAGCATTTCACCCCTGCCCCCAACTATCTCTTTTCCTCCCTCACTTCCTCCCTCCCTCCAACTTACTTAAAAGAGTAATGGCACTTCCATCTTACTCATTTAGATCAATCACAATACCAAAAAAGACTTAAGTCCTGTTCTACATCTTGTTCCCATAGTGACCAGCCTAATATCTATTAGGACAAGCAGATACTTTAAAAAAATGCTTCAAAGAAATCCTGTCTATCAGCCAATCTTAACAATAGAAATAGGGCAGATTAGGAATCAGGTCAAATCTACCCCTAGCTGACATCTGTCTTAGCAACTCCAGTAACTCCCAGCCAGCAATCATAGTAGATGCATCTGCTTGGGACGAGTTTGGGAAAATCTGAGCAATATTGAATGTTCCGTCTTGTAAAGAAGAGAAGGAAGGAAGAAACAGATGTACAGGAAAAATCTAATTTTGGGTGGATCAGAGAAGTAGCTTGCAACAAAATGATTTTTTAATTATTATTCTTCCAAAAGA